>NC_084488.1:120605915-121229665 GCF_030035675.1 Rhineura floridana
ATTTGTTTTTAATGTTTTTAATTGTTGTAAACCACCCAGAGAGCTTTGGCTATGGGGCAGTATATAAATGTAATAATAATAATAATAATAATAATAATAATAATAGAAGAAGAAGAAGAAGAAGAAGAAGAGGCCTGCAAAGCCCGCTCCGATTCTGTGATTCTATGATTTCTGAGGAGCACATCCTTACCTGTCCACGCTGATGACACAGAGAGTCATGATGGATGCTGTGCAGCACATGACATCCATGGCAATGAACACGTTGCAGAAGACCTCCCCAAAGAGCCACTCCCCCCCCACCAGGTCCGTGATGATAACAAAGGGCATGACGGCAAAAGCCACAGACAGGTCGGCAGCAGCCAAGGAGACCACCAGATAGTTGGACGGCTGACGGAGCTTTTTCACTATGCAGACAGAGATGACAACCAAACTGTTGCCGGCAATGGTCAACAGGGTGATGGCCGAGAGGACCGTCCCAATGACTACTTTCTCAGTGTCCCCATACAGCAAGATATCCTCCCCACAGTCCGTGGTGTTGGTGGCATTGGAGGGCTGCAAGTCTAGCTCAACTGATGTAGAAGTTCCTTCAGTCATGAATGGAGCTGGGGATGACTTCTGGGTGGGATATTCTGGCCCCACGTTCTTCACAACAGGAAGATGATGCTCCGAAAACTGAGTGGGGCCAATCCTGATCAACATGCTTCAAGCAGACCACTGTGCAGAGAAGAAACACAAACTTATTATTGCTATTTAAGGTCAACGTCTTTCATTTGTTGCATCTAACTTGCCGGAGGCTTATCTTTGCAGTTGGAGACTGATGCAGATTCACAGATGTGCTTTGTCCATTCCCCTTCAGACTCTGAGACTCTCCTACTCACACTAAAATGCAACACTCATATAGAGATATTATCATGGCCGGCCCTACCATTAGGCAGGGTGAGGTGGCTGCCTTGGGAAGCACGTTCTGAGGCATGTGGGTGGGTGCAGCACTGCCAGTCCCCTGCCATTCCTCCAGAACGTCATGGCCGATCCTTTCTGTTGGAGAACAGAGCTGTTTTATGCCACACAGATTGCTCACCTGTTATCCTCAGGGATGGTGGGGAACACTGTCCCACAGTCAGTGTTAAAAGAGGATTTAACTTCCAGTCCACTTGGCATCTCTAAGTGGAAGGGAGGGGGCGCCATCTTCTCCTTTGCCCCAGGCAGCATAATGGCCAGCCCTAGACACCATTCACGTGCCTCTCTCACTCACTCACTCACACACTCACACACTCACACACACACACACTCACACACACTCACACACACACACACACACACACACACACTCACACACACACACACACACACACACACACACACACAGAGTCTAAGTCAGCCTTTGCCAACCTGATGCCTACCAGATGTTTTAGACTACAACTCCCATCAGCCCCAGTGAGCAAGTGGTATTGGAGGGCACCAGGTTGGCAAAGGCTGGTCTAAGAGTTCAGCAACAACGGAAGTGTTGCCTATTCCCTTCCTTGCTCACCTTTTCTCACCAACAGCACAGAGCCCCAGTTGTCCCCTGGGGCTCTGTGTGTTGAAACTTCTTGAAACTTCTAATCAGTTGGAAAGTATTGATAAACACTCCATAACCCCTCAGCAGATGAAGCAATAGCTAAGGAGGGCTCATTTCAATCAAATCAATGAAGTACTCTTGCAAGCCTGTAGCCAAGGAGGTTTGAAAAATCACAGCCTGCCTTGATCCGACTGAGAGAAAGGAAAGTTGGCAAAGCCATATCTGCTGTGAATTCTGTGCTAAATAGACTGCAGGCAAATATACTGTTATCATAAGTGCTTAAGGCTCACTCTCTTTAAGTTCACATGAAGCATCATCATACTATTGGAGACAAGGATTGCCCAGTTTCAGAGTGCACAGAGAATTTGACCTATGCTAACAGACTAAGCAGTTAAGGTAGCTTGTACAAACAGAGCCATGCAGCCCTAAGTCTTCTTATTCATTTCCTTTTTTAAAAATAATTTGCCAGTTGCAGTATTGATTGTCCAACAATTTAACAAAACCGACACAGGCAATATAGGTCTATGCTGAATCATCAACTGATCAATTAATATACCTGATGAAACACCTCTCCCGACACAAACCCATCTGTACACTACGCTCAACATCCAAGGCCCTCCTACAGGTGCCTACTCAGAGGGAAGCTCGGAGGATGGCAACAAGGGAGAGGGCCTTCTCGGTGGTGGCCCCCAAATTATGGAACGATCTTGTTGACAAAGTGCGCCTGGCACCAACGCTGTTATTTTTTCGGCACCAGGTCAAGACTTTCCTCTTCTCCCAGGCATTTTAGCATGTGTTTTTCAATTGTTTTTTAAAAATGTGTTTTTAAATTTGTATATTTGTTTTTAATGTATTTAATTGTTGTAAACCGCCCAGAAAGCTTCGTCTATGGGGTGGTATACAAATGTAATTAATAATAATATTAATACGATTTGCATACATTTGCAAATGAGTGAAAACAATTGTTCCAAAGCAAAAAGCGTACTTAGGTGATGATTTCATTCTCAAAAAAGAGGCATTCTCTCCAGCATGAAAGGCAAGTGGGGTGGGTGCCTCTTTTAAGATGTTTCTTGCTGACTGCAATTTTTAGAAGCACTTTTATTTAAAAAATAGTAATACCTTTTTAAAATTCTGGTGCCTCGGGCATCCTTTCAGTAGATCAAAAGTGTTTTAAATTGCCAAATCTAACTGATGAGTCATTTGAACATCACAGCTGTAGTAAAATATTATAAAGAATTTTCTTTTTGTTTAACGTAGAAGCAGACAAAAGGATGATATACTGTACTCTATAGAGAGCTGGATGCACATTCCTCTGCCCATCATAGTTGTCAGTAATCAGTTGGACGTGCTTGCTGTTACAACCAGGGGAGGCCTGGTCCATCAAGACAAATAGGATACTGACCCACCAACCTCAGCCTTGATTTTTCCAAGCCCACTTGCCTTCTCACTCGCAACCAGTCCAGAGGGTGCCTCTGGCTCTATACTTCCGTCTTCTGAAGTCTCAGGTTTTATATTTATTTATTAAATTGATTAGTCACTTTTCTTCACAATAGGGAACCCAAAGGGACTTACAATCAATAAAAAGATTCAAATCAATATTAAAAACTAAACCAAATAAAAAGTGTTGAAAAAACCACAATAGAATAAATTTAAAAGGGCATCCCAACCCCTAAAAGAGACTACAACATCAAAACCCCTCCAACAAACCCCTCCAAAATTAAGAGCTGAATGCCTGGGAGAAGACAAGTGTTTTTTTGCCTGGTGTCTATAGATAGATAATGAAGGTGCCAGGTGTGCCTACCTGGGAAGAGCATTCCATAAATGGGGGCCACCACTGAGAAGGCCTGCTCTCATGTCAACACCATCTGCATCCTCCTTGGAAGAGGCACATGAAGAAGAGCCTCATATGCTGAATACAGGATCCAGGTTGGTTCATATGGGGAGAGGTGGTCCTTGTGGTATTGGGGTTCTGAGCCGTATAAAGCTTTATAGGTCAAAACCAACACTTTGAATTGAGCCCAGAAACTAACTGGTAGCCAGTGCAGTTGTGTCAAAATTGATGTTATTTGCTTAAATTGAGCAATCTGGCTGCTGAATTCTGCACCAGCTTCAGTTTCCAAACTGTCTTCCAAGGCAGCCTCGTGTGAAACACATTGCACTAAACTAGCCTAGAGGTTGCCAGAAAGTAAATAACAGACTATCCCTGTCTAGATAGGGTCATAACTGGACCACCATACAAAGCTGATGGAAGGTGCTCCTTGCCACTAAGGCTACTTAAGCCTCAAGCAACAGTAATGGATCCAGAAGTACCCCCATGTACTTGCTCCTTCAGAGGGAGTGTAACCCTATCAAAAGCAGGCCACATCCACTCCACCCAGTCTAAGGAACCGCCCATTAACAATGCCTCAGTCTTATCTGGATTGAGCTTCAGTTTATTGGCTCTTATCCATCCATTACTGAGTCAAGACACTGGTTTATCATATCTACTGCCACACCTGGAGATATAAAGGAGAGAGAGTTGTGTGTCATCAGCATTTTGCTAACAGCGTACTCCAAAACTCCAAATGACCCCTCTCAGCGGTTTCATGTAGATGTTAAATAGCATGGGAGATAAAATCGAACCCTGCAGAACCTCACATTGAAGGTTCCACTGGGTTGAACAGAATTCCCCAAGCGCCACTCTCTGAAGATGACCATCCAAGTAGGACTGGAACCACTGCAAATCAGTGCCATCCACCCCGAACTTGGACAGCTGCTCCAGAAGAACACCACGGTCAATGGCACTGAAAGCCACAGAGAGATCAGAGAGGATTAGTAGGGACACACTCCTCCTGTCTCTCTCCTGACATAGGTCATCATATAAGGTGACAAGGCAGTTTCTGTGCCAAAACTGGGTTTAAACTCCAATGGAAGTGGATCTAGAAAATCAGTTTCATCCAAGAAAGCCTGGATCTGGCCTGCAACCAAGCATTCCAGGACCCTGCCCAAGAAGGGAACATTAGTGATTGGCTGATAATTATTTAGATTTTCTGGACCCAGGGAGAGTTTGCCAATGTAAAACTCAACAGGGAGAAGGATGGGGGCACAAGTAAAATTAGTTGGCTCCACCTGTCATTGGCTCTGTGTCTGTCTATCACTGGCTTTGGCTTCGCCTACTGTTGGCCTTCCTGCCTTCCACCCTATCATTCCCAATGGGCACCACCCACGACTGATAGCAGCCTACCCCAACCTAGTGCCCTCTAATGGTTGTGGTTGGACTACATCACCCATCAGCCTTAGCCATCATAGCCAGTGGTCATCTGCAGACCACCAGGTTGGGGAGGGGTGTAGTATAAGGATGCTCCTAACTGACTCTCCCCCAACAAATCTCCTCACTTTTAAAAGATGTGTTGGTTGTTTATATCAAAGGACATCCTAGATTATTCTTGTTCGTTTTAGAAATATTAACTTTTATTGTGAACAAATTCTGGGTTGCACCCTCTCCCAGCAAACAACAATATACAGCAGGGATAGCCAACATGGCACCTTCCCATCATCGGAAAAGCAAGGAGGGAGGCACCCAAAAGTACCACAAACAAGGAGAAGGGAAACCCTCAAAGTGCCTTGCCAGTGAAAAGCCAAAGGTGGAAACAAAAGTGTTTTTATTGCTGCCTGACGCGTTTCGGGTGGAAAGGACCCTTTATCAAGGGCAATCTAATGGAAGTCTCACTCTGATTGGCAAGGCACTTTGACGGTTTCCCCTTTCCTTGTTTGTGGTACCTTCCCATCATCCCAACAACATCTGGATGGCGCCACATTGGCTAACACTGGATACCGTAGCCCCAGATAATGGGCACAATCCAGCTGGACATTCTCTTCTGTGCTCCTGCACACAGTGGTGGGTGGTGCCCATAGGGGCTGGTAGGGCGAAAAAGAAGGAGGCCAACAGTAGGTGGCACCAAAGCCAGTGAAAGGTGGAGGCAACTAATTCTACTCCCCCTTCCCCGTCCTTCTCCTGGCTGAGTTCTACATGGGCAAACCTGAGACTTAAGGAGTAGGAAGTAGGCAGCCAGGGGCACCCTCTGGGCTGGTTGCAATTAAGAAGGCAGACGGGCTTGGAAGCGTCAAGGCTGCAGACTGGCCTCCACTGTCTATAACACAGCCTCCTTTCATTTCAATGTGGCTTGCTCAGAACTCCCCAATGAAAGTTAGGGCCAGAAAGATCTGTCAGTGTCAGTTTTTCCAATCTTAAATTCAGTTCTCTACATTTCTGCAGCAATATGAGATTTTTCATTAAGAAATCCTCATGAAAATTCTCCAGCATCTTAGTGCAAACTTCTCCCAATAAACACATTTTTGTAACCAGTTTTGCATAGGTACACATTTTTGCAAGCTGTTTCTCATCTTGTAATACATTTCTGCAGGCTATTTTCACTCATATATTCCTTTTTATGCTCACTTCCCCTTAAATTTATGTATTTGTGTAAACATTGTTTGGTTGGTAAACTGTGTTGCAAAATTTGAATAAGTGTGAATTTTGAAGGATGGCTGTGTTTTGGTTCTCAAATTGTTTTGAAAGTGTGAATTTGATAGATTCATCTTGAAATGCAAATGGAATTGAAATTCTCACCCAGCCCTACTGGAAGAGATGTGTTAAATGTGTTACACATCAGTTTCTCTATGCAAGATAAGCTTAATCCTGTTTTTCTGTTTCTGTTGCAGAATCTATCAGACAAATGTTCAATGTTTGAATTACTGAAGGGGCAGAGGGGACCTGATCTCCTTACTTACTGTTTTTAGAAGACTTTGGGGAGGGCATGATTTGACTGGAACTGAAGAGAGAGTCGAGGGGTAAGGTTTGTGAATTTCATTAAGGGACTCCCTACCCTACCCTTTCCCCTCTAATTAGAGAACTAGATAAAATATTGTGCTCAAATCATTGGAAAGGGATGGAGGAAGGGGTTGGGAAACCTAATATTGGATTCATTTTGTATAGTCATGTGTGAATTATTGACATACATTACACACACACACACACACACACACCCCACACACACCCCACCCCACACACACACCCCACACACCCCCCACACACCCCCCCCACCCCCCCACCCCCCACCCCCCACCCCCCACCCCCCACCCCCCACCCCCCCACACCCCCACACCCCACACACACCCCCACACACCCCCCACCCCCCCCACCCCCCACACCCCCCACACCCCCCACCCCCCACACCCCCCACACCCCCCACACCCCCCACACCCCCCACACCCCCCCACACCCCCCCCACACACACACCCCACACACACACCCCACACACACACCCCACACACACACCCCACACATACCCACACACACACACACTGCCCTTCATAAAAATAACTCAAGTGTGAATAAATCGACATGGCAAGTTAATGTATAAAATATAGTGGCAGCTTGCTCCATGTCAGTGGGGCAGTGGAATGCACTCCGGGTTTTAGGTCTGAACTTTCAGGGAGCTGTCTAAGGTGCTGCATCAGCCACCACTGACATAATATATATTGTAGGAAGCAATTCAAGTCATCAAGCAGTTCAGATACCTGAGCTGCATCAATAAGGCTTCTAACTTATTATACTAGGAGGTAATTACATTCATATATCTCTGTGATTATTTTTTTCCTTTTGTCTCTGCCCCCATCCCAACACTTATACTGGAAACTCCTTGTGGTCAGGGACCTCAGCTTACATTGATGGTACTATACAGGTATTAAACAATATGTCCTATATTTAACACATTATGCATTAAGGAACCCCGTAAGAGCCTTCCCTGACCTGGAGGGCCTCCAGATGTTTTAGACCAGGGTTTCCCAAACTGTGGCCCATGGATCAAGCTTCATTCATGTGGTTTGTGGCACTTCTGCATGAAATGTTCGTATTGACTTTTAATCATATTTTATTGTTTGTTTTACATTTCTTATCTTGTATTTTATTGTACTGCAATTTGAATTTGATTGAATGCAAACTGCAACGCACTGAAAACAATATATAAGAAGCAAAAGAAGCAATGAAATGCAATGCAGAATCACACAGTATCAAGCACAGTGCATTACAATTGCTACAGCAGGCAGAAAAATCATTAAGTGGTCTGCCAAGACCATCAGCAATTTTCAAGTGGTCCATGGGGGGAAATGTTTGGGAGCCACTGTTTTAGACTATAACTCCCATCAGCCCCAGCTGATGGGGGTTGTAGTCCAAAACATATGGAGGGCACCAAATTGGCCTATAGCAATCAATTTGCTGGAGAAATTCATTTGATATATAGGAACATGCTCTTAAGGTAACAGACACGGATTGCCAAAGGGCGAGAGTGGATTCGATCTTGGCAGCCAACAAGTCTAGACTGGACACCTTCAGCCAATGTACAATGTGGTGAAGGTTTGATTTTTAAATGGGGTAGGTAAGAATGGAAGCTTGTGGAGGTCAGACTGGAGGACCTAATGGTTCCCTGTTTGTCTTAAGAGAGTTGGCACTACCATGGTCCCAGAGCCGTAGACCTCACTCTCCCAAATCCATCACTTTAAAAACCATAGACACCCAGACCAGTGAAACCATTTTCGTTTCTATGTATCCTGTGGATACAACACATCTACATGTTGCAACCTTGCCATCCCGTAGAGTTACGCATTTCTTGATGAACTGTTACATATCCACTTACCCACTCTCTGTGAGCATTACCCCAGATTAGATATCTTGCGGAGTGCCCATTATTTCCCACATCTATCTCCCTTCTCCCTCGGCTTTTAACAATGAATCCTCTGCCTTTTAGGAGAGAAGTCCTTAGAAGAACTATCTTTTCCCCCCAAAGACTCCCACCGATAAAAAAACAAACACTTTATCAAATGCCAAATGAATGTTTGCAGAAGAAGTAAAACTTCTCTCCTTCCTCCCCCACTCCCCGCAAAATCCCAGGCTGAGATTGGCTTGCTCCATGAAGCACATGAAAGGCTGCCCCACAAATAATATACCTTTCCTACAAAACAATTTTTTAAACAAGTGTTACCTCTAGAGCAGCAGGAGGGAAGAAATAATAGGCAGGAGATGCCTTTCACCTGATCTCTTGATATGGACATCTTCTGTCTAGGAGCAGAGTCTTTTTTTCTGTTTTAAAAATTGCTGGACTCTTAAATTGCCTGGAAGACAGAGTGCGGTCACCGAGTTTTAGTGGTCCAAATGTTCCCATGGAGGCTCCAACAGTGATGACGATGACATCAGGCTGCAAGGAAGGGAGGAAGGAATGCTAGGTTACATCCCTGGAGGCTGCCTCTAATGCTGCCTCTTTCATGGGCAACCTCAGATCTGTTATAGCAAGAGGACAGGATGCAAAGAGGCAGGCTGCCTCAACCCCCCTTCACCTCGTAAGCATCTTTTCCAGTTCTCTGGCTGCTGCAGACAGAGAGAGTGGCAAAGCAATGCCAAGGCAGAGCTTTAAGGCTGCCGAGAAACTCAGGAGGGACAGCTCCTCCGGAAAGCTAGAAAAACCTCACCCATTTCTCCTAATAGAAAGTCATTGAATCAAAATATTGCCTGTCTGGATCCCTCCTGTATCATCCTTGCTCGCAGCTGCAACTTGTGCTGCTGGAGGCAAAGCTAAAGGGAGAAAAACATTGCCAGGATTACAAGAATCTGTAATTGTCTGGTGTGGATCTTTGGTTTTTGGGAATGCATAAATCCCAATGGGGACAGCTGGTCTGGGACACCTTGCAGGAACTTTGCCAAAATAGTATTGTAGATCTTGGGAAATGGTGTCACTAACACTATCAGTTAAAGTCTTTCATCTTCAGATTAAGCCAGACCCACAATTATTTCTGTTCAACTAGACTAAAAATATACCTTGTGTATACAAGAACCTTTTCTTTACATGTTAAAGTCAGCATGGAACATTTGTACAAGCAATCAGAAAACCTGACTGAGACTGAGAAAGAGTTAGTAAGATTTGAGGGCTGCTTCATCTGATCAAAGTGATCAGGGTATCAAAAGCTCAGCATTAAACATTGGGAAGTAATGAGAAAAAACTGTTATTTATATGTAAAATAAATTAACAAATTAATTAAACAAATTAAACCAGAACTGTCACTAGAAGCTAAAATGATGAAACTGAGGTTATCCTACTTTGGACACATAATGAGAAGACATGATTCACTAGAAAAGACAATAATGCTGGGAAAAACAGAAGGGAGTAGGAAAAGAGGAAGGCCAAACAAGAGATGGATTGATTCCGTAAAGGAAGCCACAGACCTGGACTTACAAGATCTGAACAGGGCGGTTCACGACAGATGCTCTTGGAGGTCACTGATTCATAGGGTCGCCGTAAGTCGTAATTGACTTGAAGGCACATAACAACAACAACATATATAAAATGTTCATCTTCAAACATTATTAAAAAATTTAAATATTTTTTCTTTTTTTTCTTACAATGTTGCCTTAGACATTTATTCCCTATCTTTCCTCCCATGTCTGAATACATGAATTTTTCCATCCTTTTTCTTTTAAAATCAGTTAAATCAAAACAAATTTTAAAAACTCACCTCAAATAATGTGTAAACCTTTCCACTCTGGCACAGGATAGAGGATTCTGTAAAACCTAAGCTGTATTTTGAGTTCTCTCTTCCCACCCCCGCTTCCCCAGGACTGAATCTGAGCCAGATCTCCATTCAAGAGCCTGTTTTCAATCCTAATGCTCAGCCACAGAGCATGTGAAGTAATATTGAAGTGGAAAATGACACAAAGAATGTGCAAATTCCCTTCCTGCCACCGATACACACATCTTGGTTGAGAGATGCAAGGCTCCTAAACAGAATTAGCCAGTGTTTTTTTTAAAAAAAATGTTTATTAGTCATGCAATTTAAAATTCAATACAGTAATACCTCAGTTAACAAAGTTGATGTGTTCCTGGACATCACTTCTTTAGCAGAAACTTTGGTACCAGAGGTAGGAATAACATGGAAAGAATAGGGATAGGTTGCTATACCTGCTCATAGATGGTGGGGGCAGCTTTAAGAGGGGCTTTAAGGGGTGACTACCCAGCACCCCCTTCCCCTCCTTCTCCTCCTCTGAATGGTATTGGATCCTTCCCTCCCTTTCTTCTTTTTGGGAGAAAGTAAGGAATCTGTTTAATGCAAAGCAAACACACAGGACTGTCAATTTCACCTTAGTAAAGCAAAGACAGAGGTATATACGTTTATTGATAGCAAAGCAAAGACACAGGATGGTCAATTTCACCTTAAAGCAAAGACACAGGATGGTCAATTTCACCTTAAAGCAAAGACACAGGATGGTCAATTTCACCTTAAAGCAAAGACACAGGATGGTCAATTTCACCTTAAAGCAAAGACACAGGATGGTCAATTTCACCTTAAAGCAAAGACACAGGATGGTCAATTTCACCTTAAAGCAAAGACACAGGCTTGAAAGTTTATCCATAGCAAAACAAAGCTGGTTTCACCTTTTAAAAGAACCTTCCTTAAAAGGAGCGTCCTTCCTGGAGGATTTGTTAACTGAGGTATACTCTATTAAAACCAGCTTACAACAAATTACATCTACTGGAATAGGGTGGGTCCGAGAAAACATAAACCTCAGGTGTCATAGGCCAAGGTAAAGAGGTATGTTTTCAGCATATGGCAGAAACTATATAATGAAGGTGCCAGGTGCATTTCTGTGGGGTGGTAGCTCCACAATTTAGGGGTTGCCCTCTCCTGGGCCACCCCCAAACTTCTCAGGGTGGTGGAACTGCCAAAAGGCCCCCCTCTGCTGATCTTAACACCAGAGAGGGTCTGCAGGGATGGAGGTCATCTTTCAGATACTTGGGACCTAAGTCGTTTAGGACTTCAAACACTAAGGTGAGCACCTTAAATTAAGCCTGGAAACAAACTGGCAACCTATGCAGCTGTTTTAAAACAGGAGTTATATGAGTTCTAAAGGGAATTCCAGCCACTGCAGTTTGGACCAGCTGGAGTTTCTGTGATGTATTCAAGGGCAGCCCCATGTATAGTAAATTGCAACGATCCAGGCTGGAAGTTACCAGAGCTGGGAGTACCATGGCCAGGTCATCTCTGTCCAAAAGGGGCTGTAGTTGGTGAACCAGCCAGACCTGGAAATAGGCACCCGTAGCCAAATAGGCACTCCCAGGGAAAAGGCACATTCGTACTCAAATTGATCACAAACATCAGGAAAGCCTAAGGTAATTCCTAGCCCCCTCCTCACCCTTTCAACCTCTTCTGATTTTCTTTCCTTTTTATGTTCGTGCTTAAATGTGCCTTTTGAACAGATATCCAGAAATGGTCCCTTCAGCAAGACGTAAGCAGAGGTGTTTTAACAATAAGAGCATTCCAAAAGGATCGTTTAGGAAATGCATTAGTTTTATCTATCAAGTGATTTTTGTGTTTGAATGAGCCTTTGTGCATTATGTATGCTGCATACTCTTAAAAGCCATCATCCTGCAATGCACAGCTTTTCTAAAAAGCAAACTGGGAGTCCATCAGTGTGCTTTTCATGTACAATGTTAGATCGTCAGTCGGATGCATCCTGGTTTTAATTTGGCGGCTGTTCCAAGCTGTCAGCATTTATTGCTATTTTAGGATGATTCATATCGTTTATTCTTTTCCTTTCATAAACTGGTTTGGGAACATATGAGGCTGCTTCACACAGAACTAGAGCATTGCTCCATCTAATTCAGAACTGTCTACACTGACTGGAGTTGCTGTGGATTGAACTTGGGACTTTCTGCATATAAAGGAGATTTTCTGCATATAAAGCACAGCCTGTCCTTTACATAGGAAGCTGTCTTATATGGAGTCAGACCCAAACTCTTTTTGCTCAGTATTGTCCATACTGGTCTTCCCCTGCTCTACTTGGAGATACTTGAGATGGACCTTGGGACCATCCGCCTGCAAAACAGATGCTACAGCCCTTCCCCTTTTCTGCATTGGCTGCTAAAATAAATTTAGATGCTATGGACTTTGACTAGGCAAAGACAGACCTTGGTTCCTGCCAGTGGCGGCTGGTAGCTCCGTGTCAGTGGAATCCGCTCCAGGTTTTAGTCCAAACTTCCTTTTTTTTTTAAATAATTTTTATTCAAATTTTTCAAAAGACAAACAAAACAAAGTAAAAAACATAACAAGACAACAAAAAAATAAAAATAAAATAGTTGACTTCCGATTTGTCGCAGACAAGCTATAAGTATATAATATACATCAAACCTGTCCCTTAATATATACATATAGGATCACTTTTCTCCATGGGCTATCTTAGTTAATCGTCAAATCCCAATATCATCATTTTATTTTGATCTTTCAACAAAAAGTCTAAGAGAGGCTTCCATTCCTTAAGAAATGTGTCTGTCGATTTTTCTCTAAGTAGACATGTCAATTTATCCATCTCTACTAAGTCCATTAATTTCAATAGCCATTCTTCCGTTGTTGGTGTTGATTCCATTTTCCACTTTTGTGCATATAATAATCTTGCTGCCGTAATCATATATAATATTATTCTTCCATATTTCTTTTCTATTTGTTTATCCATAAAACCCAATAAAAAAAATTCTGGTTTTGACTGAATATTTATCTTTAGAATTTTTTGCATCATCCTACCTATCTGTGCCCAAAATGATTTTGCCTTTTTACACAGCCACCACATATGATAAAATGATCCTTCTTGTTGTTTACATTTCCAACAAACATTAGAAACATTACTATACATTTTTGACAACTTTTCTGGAGTCATGTACCAACGGTACATCATTTTATAAAAATTTTCTTTAAGATTATAGCATAATGTAAATCTCAAGCCTTTTTTCCACATATTTTCCCATTGATCCATTTGTATGTTATAACCAAATTTTTTTGCCCACTTTACCATACACTCTTTTACTTGTTCTTCTTCCATATCCATTTTCAGTAAGAGTTTATACATTTTCGCAATTATATTTTCATCATTTGTACACAAACCTATTTCAAAATCAGATTTACTTATTTCAAAGCCATACATTTTCTTGTCCATTTTATATCTTTCTAACAATTGTAAATAGGCAAACCATTGAGAACTATATCCTTCATCAGTTGTTCTCTCTCTTTCATTATATATTCTCCATGTACATTTTCTAATAGTTCTTGATAAGTTAACCATTTCTCTTTTCCAGCCATTTCTCTTCTGTAAAACGCTTCTTGACTTGAGACACATAATGGTATTTTCGAATAGAACCTTGGTTTATATCTATTCCATATTTTCAACAGAGGACGTCTTATAAAATGATTATTAAAGTCTACATTTACTTTTACTTTGTCATACCATAGATATCCATGCCATCCCCACTTCAGGTTATGGCCCTCCAAATTCAATAGTCTTTTATTCCTCAATAAAATCCATTCCTTTATCCAGACTAAACAGCAGGCAGCAAAATAAAGTCTCAGATTTGGTAATCCCAGTCCTCCTCTTTCTTTGGCGTCTTGTAGTAATTTAAATTTAACTCTTGGTTTTTTTCCTTGCCATACAAATTTAGAGATCTCTTTTTGCCATTGTTTAAAAGGTAAATCAGAGGATATTACAGGTATTGTTTGAAAGGACTGATAGGACTGGCGCTCCTGCTGAAGCCCTGGTTGCTCTGTGGAATACGGAGATGACCCGGGCTGTAAACACGATCGCTCCTGCACGCCCTCTCCTGTGTAGAGCTCATACAGCTCCATGGTATACTCCGGAGCTGAGAGCGATGAAGCAAGATAGGAGGAGGCTTGAGCGGAAATGGAGACGAACTCCCGACGGATACAATTATGCGCTGGTTAGTGCTTCGACTAAGCTCTATGTAGGAGCAGTGAAGGCAGCTAAAAAACATCATTTTGCTGCCACTATTAAATCATCTCTTTGCCGCCCAGTGGAGCTCTTTCGAGTTGTCCGGGGGCTTCTCCATTCAAACCCTCCAGACACGGTGGAATCATCGGAGGCCCGCTGTAATCAGTTTGCCGATCACTTCCAGAATAAGATCTCATGTATCCGCCAGGACCTAGACTCTCAAGTTATAGCAGTAGATCCTAGTGAGATGTCCGGAGCACAGTCTTGTCCTGTTTTGTTGGATGAGCTTCAGTTGGTTCAACTCGAGGACGTGGACAAGGTGCTTGGACAGGTACGTGCAACCACTTCGGTACTGGATCCTTGCCCCTCCTGGCTGATAAAAACTAGCAGGAATGGAACAGGTAGCTGGGCCAAGGAAGTGATAAATGCCTCTTTACGAGAGGGAGTGGTCCCGGGCTGTCTGAAAGAGGCAGTGGTGAGACCACTCCTGAAAAAGCCTTCCTTGGACCCAGACAATTTTAACAGCTACAGGCCAGTGGCGAATGTTCCATTCCTGGGCAAGGTCTTGGAACGGGTGGTTGCTGGCCAGCTCCAGGCGCTATTGGATGAAACTGATTATCTAGATCCATTTCAATCGGGTTTTAGGCCCGGTTTTGGCACTGAGACAGCCTTGGTCGCCCTGTACGATGACCTATGTCGGGAAAGAGACAGAGGGAGTGTAACTCTGTTGATTCTCCTTGATCTCTCAGCGGCTTTTGATACCATCGACCATGGTATCCTTCTGGAGAGGCTCGCAGAGTTGGGAGTTGGAGGTACTGCTTGGCAGTGGTTCCGCTCCTACTTGGCGGGTCGTCTCCAGAAGGTAGTGCTTGGGGAACATTGCTCGACACCGCGGGCTCTCCAATATGGGGTCCCGCAGGGGTCAGTTTTGTCCCCCCTGCTTTTTAATATCTACATGAAGCCGTTGGGAGAGGTCATCAGGAGTTTTGGAGTGCGTTGTCATCAGTATGCTGATGACACGCAGCTCTACTTCTCCTTTTCATCTTCTTCAGGTGAGGCTGTCGATTTGCTGAACCGTTGCCTGGCCTCGACAATGGACTGGATGAGAGTTAACAAACTGAAGCTCAATCCAGACAAGACTGAGATGCTGTTGGTGGACGGGTTCTCTGATCGGATGGTGGATATATACCCTGTCCTGGACGGGGTTACACTCCCCCTAAAGGACCGGGTTCGTAGTCTGGGAGTCTTTTTAGACTCTTCCCTCTCACTTGAGGCTCAAGTAGCCTCGGTGGTTAGGAATGCGTTTTACCAACTTCGGTTGGTAGCCCAGCTACGTCCCTATTTGAGTAAAGAGGACCTTACATCAGTGGTACATGCTCTGGTAACCTCACATTTGGATTACTGTAATGCGCTTTACGTAGGGCTACCTTTGAAGACAGTTCGGAAGCTACAACTAGTGCAAAATGCGGCGGCCAGATTGCTGACAAGGACCAAGCGGTCCGAGCATATAACACCTGTTCTGGCCAGCTTGCACTGGTTGCCAATATGTTTCCGGGCTAGATTCAAAGTGTTGGTATTAACCTATAAAGCCTTATACGGTGCGGGACCACGATACCTTGCGGAACGCCTCTTCCGATATGAACCGGCCCGTGCACTACGTTCTGCTACGAAGGCCCTCCTCCGGGTTCCAACTCACAGGGAGGCCCGGAGGGTGATGACAAGAACTAGGGCCTTCTCAGTGGTGGCCCCCGAACTATGGAACAGTCTCCCTAAGGAAGTACGCCTGGCGCCGACTCTGCTCTCCTTCCGGCGCCAGGTCAAAACCTTCCTATTCTCTGAAGCATTTTAAGTTACACTGATTTAATTTTAAAAATGTTTATTGTATTGGATTGTTGATTGTATTTTAGTATTATTTTGTTATTCATTGTATTTTTATGCTATTTTATGTTCACCGCCCAGAGAGCTATTGCTAGTCGGGCGGTATATAAATTTAATAAATAAATAAATAAAATAAAATAAACAAAAACATCATTCTCGGTAATACATTCATTTTTATCACAGATATTCTACCCATTAATGACAATTGTAGTTTATCCCATTTTAGCAGATCTTTCTTAATCTCTGTCCATAATTTTTCATAATTATTATGAAACAACTTTGAATTTTTATTTGTCATAATGATACCTAAATATTTCAACTTTTTCTCTATTGTAAAATCTGTCTTGTCCATTAACTCTTTCTGTTCCCTTAAAGTTAAATTTTTCACCAACATCTTTGTTTTTTGATTGTTGATCTTAAATCCTGCTAACGGTCCAAATTCTTTTAATTTGTCCATCAATACATTAATTCCTTCCAAAGGGTTTTCTAATACAATTATCAAATCATCAGCAAATGCTCTCAGTTTATATTCTTCTTTTTTTATCTTTAATCCCGAAATCCTTTTATCTTGCCTTATATCTCTAAGCAACACTTCTAAGACCAGAATAAATAGAAGGGGAGATAATGGACATCCCTGTCTTGTACCCTTTTGTATTTCACATGAATCCGTTAAATCTCCATTAACAATTATCCGAGCCTTCTGAGATGTATAAATCGATCTAATCCATTTTATAAAATTGTCTCCAAAATCCATTTGCTCCAAAACCTGAAACATAAATTTCCAATTCAAATTATCAAATGCTTTCTCAGCATCTAAGAAAATCAAAGCTGCTTGTTTATCATTTCGTTGTTCTAAATATTCCAACACATTCAAGACATTCCTAACGTTGTCACGTAATTGTCTTTTAGGTAAAACCCCCGATTGATCTTCCTGGATAAATTGTTGCAATATTATTTTCATTCTTTCTGCCAAGATCATTGTAAAAATTTTATAGTCATTATTCAATAGAGATATCGGCCGATAATTTTTTGTTTTAGTTAAATCTTGCTCCTCTTTAGGTATTAATGTTATGTTAGCATTTTTCCAACTATCCGGTATCTTTCCCTCTTGCAAAATAGAATTCATTGTATACTGTAAAGGTAGCAAGAGTTCTTCCTCCAAACATTTATAGTACATTGCAGATAACCCATCTGGTCCTGGCGCCTTTCCTGATTTAATTTTGTTTATAGCTTCAGATATCTCTCTTGACGTGATAGGGCCATTAATAGCTTGTCTCTGAAAGTCTGTAATTTTAGGCAAATTCTGTTTAGATATATACTCTTCTATTTTTTCAGATGGGATTTCCTGACACTTGTACAATGATGAATAATATTGATGAAAAATCTTTTTGATTTTTACGTTATCTGTCAGCATCTCATCTCCTTCTTGTATCTTTAAAATAATATTTTTTGACGTTCTTTTCTTAATTTATATGCTAACAATTTCCCCGGTTTATTTGCAAATTCAAAAGTCCTTTGTTTAGCAAAATTTAGTTTCCTTTCAATTTCTCTAACTGTCAGCATTGATACTTGATTCTGTAACATTTTAATTTGATTTACAATAGAAACTTTAGTTGGATTCTTTTTCAATTCTTCCTCTTTTTGTTTTATTTCTTCCAAAATTAATTGCATTTTCTGTTGTTTCTTTTTTTTAAATTCAGAGTTACATTTAATAAAATATCCCCTCATAAATGCCTTGCTTGTATCCCAAACAATATTTTCATCTGTTCCTTTATGTAAATTATGTTCAAAAAACTCTTTTAATTTCTTCTTACATTCTTGTACTACTTTGTCATTCTGTAATAAAGATTCATTTAGTCTCCATCTAAATCCAAGATTTTTTTTTAAAAAAGTTAATATCACAGGATTGTGGTCTGAAAAAGTTTTTGGTAATATATCCATTTTAAAAATATCTTTCACTAGATTTTTAGACATCCAAATCATATCAATCCTCGAGAATGTTTTATGTCTTTCTGAAAAATAAGTAAATTCCTTTGCGTTATCATTTATATATCTCCAGGTATCCACCAATTCTAAATTTTCCATCAGTTCAAAGCAAATCTTCGGTAATTTACCCTGTGTCTCTTTAATATTTTTTTCAGAAAGTCTATCAATTTTTGGTGAGATTACCCCATTCCAATCACCCATAACACACCAATTATCATATGAAAACTCTGACAATTTTTCCATAAGTCCTGTGTAAAACCTTGTTTTATCTTCATTGGGGGCATAAATACCCACTATCAAAATTTTTATGCCCTGTAAAGTAATTTCAACAAATCTACCACTATAATCCAGTAATATCAATTTAGGAAGCAATTGTGGGTTAATGTAAAGAACAACTCCATTTTTTTTTTGATCCAGCCGAAATAAATTCTTCACCCAAATTTTTACAAATCAAATATTTGGAATCTTTCTTCTTAATATGAGTTTCTTGTAAACAAATTATATCCAATCTTAATTTTTTCAAATAATGAAACACTTTCTTTCTCTTCTGCGCCGTGTTGGCTCCATTTATATTCCAAGTTAGATATTTGTAATCCATCTTTAAGCATGTATTTTAAAATGTACCTGATGCTCCCTTTAATCCATCATCTTCCTTCCCCTCCTCTGCATGTTCCTGTTGACTTTGTTTCCCAGGAATTATATCCATATCTTTGCTTAAATTTTTCTGTAAAGAAAGCATATTCTTTTCTCTTAAGTAAAAGTCTAATAGGAATTTCTTTCATCACCAGTATTTCCTTACCATCAATTTTAAAGGTATTGTTGAAGTGTTGTTGTAATACCATATCTCTGGTCGTCTTTTTTATAAAGTGAACAAGCACATCTCTTGGAATTTTTTTCATTGTTGCATATCTGGAATTAATTCTATAAACTTTATCTATTTCAAATTTCATCCGATCTTCATTCAAATCCAGAAATTTTACTAAAGCATTAACAATTTTATCTCTGATGTCTTCACCTGTTTCCTCAGGGATTGCACGGAATCTCAAACAATGTTCTTTATTTCTCATGTTCAATCACAGCCATGTAGTCCAATTTTTTTTCTAATTCCAGATTTAATATATCCGTTCTATTCTCCAAGATTTGTACCTTTTCTTTAGTATTTTTTACATCCTCTGTTATTTGCCCAATTGTCCCTTTAATCTCATCCACTTGTGTTTTAATATAGTCTTTTATATCTATCAATTCAGTTTTCATTTCCTGTTTTATATCACTAATCCCTTCCATTATTTTTTGAAACATATCTGGGGGTAAAGCCCCTTCCTGTGGATCAATTGAACCTCTTCGCTCCTGAGCCTTAGCTGCTTTTCTGGTTGTCATTCTCAAAAAGAGCCTTTAATTTCTGATATTAACCACTGTTCCAAAACCTAGAGGCAGTCTATTTCTTTTTTTTTCCTCCACCAACAAAAGAGTTAATATTCCAGGCCTGTTATTATAGTCCGGCCAGCACAGTTCTTATCTACGTCCAGGAATGCAAAACAATTCTGGTTCACAACACCCAGCGATTAGTAACATATACGAACAGCAGATTCGTCCAAAAAGAAATAATCCAAGGAGAAAAATAGTCCAAAATATATTTCCATCAAATAATAATTACCTCTCATCCGTTTTTAATCTTTAAAACTCCAAATTCAGGCCAGCTTTTTGTTGTAATATATATATATATAAATTGTTTACATTTTCTTTCTTCCTTAATTATATTTAAAAGAGAAAAAGTATGGCTCACCCAGATTTCTCAGTTGCTGATTCGTAAACAAATCCCTTTTATTGTAGTAATTTAAGCCAAATGATAAGATTTAGACAGAAGGAGGCTGCTGGTTAAGAACGTTTTTAAAAAGAAAAAAAAACGCTTCGCTTTTTTTCAGTACAGCTTGTTGGAAGTCCTGACTCCGTCTTCAGCTGATCGGTATGCCTTCTTATCTCAGGGAATTCCTGATCAATTCCAGCAGCCGACAGCTCAACGAAGTCCTGTGGAAAATCTGATCGGTTCACCTATACCTTGGAGAACATTTAAGCCAGTCAAAGTTTCCTCTTGGCTGGCTTTTAAACTGAAAAAAGCTTCCTATGAGGCAGAGATCTCTCAGAGACAATCACCAGCTGAGCACTCACTTCCGGGAAGTCCAGGTTTTAGTCCAAACTTCCAAGGAGCTGTCCAAGACAATTCGGATTAAAACCTGGAGCAGATTCCACTGCCCTCTCACATGGAGCTACCAGCCACCCTTGGTTCCTGCTGATATCTGAAGCCAACCTGGCTTTTCGCTTGCTCATGGCAAGCAGAACTACTGGGAATGATTAATCCAGATTTGCCTAACTTGTGAGCCATCAAGAAGCAAAGAAGCAAGGGTGTGATGAACATTCTGATTTTGCTGGCTGCCTGGGACCGCGTAAATTCAGCGCTAGAGCATTTGCTTCACCTTCAAAAGGCTCCGGAGTCAATCCTTGACATCTCCAGGTAGGTCTCGGGGGAAACCTTGTTTGAAATCATGGAGAGCCACTGCCAGTCAGTGTAGACAATACTGAGCTAGACAGACCAATGGCCTGACATTGCATAAGGCAGCTTTCATAGAATCATAGAATAGTAAGAGTTGGAAGGGGCCTATAAGGCCATCAAGTCCAACCCCCTGCACAATGCAGGAATCCAAATCAAAGCATTCCCGACAGATGGCTGTCCAGCTGCCTCTTGGATGCCTCCAGTGTCAGAGAGCCCACTACCTCTCTAGGTCATTGGTTCCATTGTCGTATGGCTCTAACAGTTAGGAAGTTTTTCCTGATGTCCAGCCGAAATCTGGCTTCCTGCAACTTGAGCCCATTATTCTGTGTCTTGCACTCTGGGACGATTGAGAAGAGATCCCGGCCCTCCTCTATGTGACAACCTTTCATGTACTTGAAGAGTGCTATCATATCTCCCCTCAGTCTTCTCTTCTCCAGGCTAAACATGCCCAGTTCTTTCAGTCTCTCCTCAGTCCCCTGATCATCCTTGTTGCCCTCCTCTGAACCTGTTCCAGTTTGTCTGCATCCTTCTTGAAGTGCGGAGACCAGAACTGGATGTAGTATTCAAAATGAGGCCTAACCAGTGGATTCTATGTCTTAAGGGAAGGGCTGTAGCTCAGTGCTTAAAACACCTGCTTTGAATGTAGAAGGTCCCTGGTTTGATCCTTGGCATCTCCAGATAGGGCTGGGAGAGACTCTGGTCTGAAATCCTGGGGGGTCTGTGTAGGAAATGCTGCCCTGGGTGGACCCATGATCTGGCTCAGTATGCAGCAGCCTCCCATGTTCCTTTGTTCACAATGCATGACTGAAGGGCTTCTTTTGGCTTGGCAAGTCACGAGAAGTGCAGGCCAGAATCAGGCAACGAGTAAATCAAAGGCAGAAAGAGAAATATTCTCAAGAATCTGTTCCAGCCAAGAGAGACGCAGACATTCCCTTCTGCTCCTTAAAGATCTCCACCACGAGTAAAGTTATGGCTTACTGTGAGGACGGGCTGTTTGCCAAGAACTTTTCTGCCTGGGAATCAGTGTGGAGGAAGTTGATGATAAGATGTGGGCCCAAAAATATCCTGACTTATTAACAAGCGCTTTGTTATCTCTTCAAAATATATGAGATGATTCATCTATCCATCTGGCCTGTGGGACACTGAAACTGTTCACAAAATGAGAGATTAATAGTTGATCATATCTATTTATAGTCCATCCTTTCTCCAAGGAAGTCAGGGGAATTATCCCAGTTTATCATCACAACATACCCTCTGTGGCGCAGAGAGGTAAGAGGGGGTAACACAGCTGAAGCTGTGCTCACGACTGGAGTTCGATTCCAACGTAAGGAGGAAGTCGAATCTCCGGTAAAAGGGGTCGAGGTCCACTCAGCCTTCCATCCATCTGTGGTCGGTAAAATGAGTACCCGGCATATGCTGGGGGGTAAAGAAAAAGCCGGGGAAGGAACTGGCAATCCCACCCCATAGATACGGTCTGCCTAGTAAACGTCGCAAGACGTCACCCTAAGAGTCGGAAACGACTCGCACTATAAGTGCGGGGACACCTTTACCTTTACCTTTTATCATCACAACAATCTTGCAAGGTAGGTTAGGCAGAGAGAGAGGGAGAGGGAGGGAGAGAGAGTGTGTCTGGCTCAAGATCACCCAGTCAGTTTCATGGCAGAGTGTAGATTTGAACCCAAGTCTTCCTTTTCTGTGTCCACCACTAAACTTTATTTAGAGGGGCATAATGCAGCAATGATGTTCAGAATAGGCAGTCAGGGTTAAGTTGGTGACTGTTGATTTCCAAGTCTACTTGAATCCCCCCGTTCAACGCCATTGTCAATGTACCAGGGACATAGTCAGAGATCGACCTGTGAGAGATACCTCTCACAGATAATCTGAACTCTTTCCATGAAAATTAACTATTTACAGATCCATAAGAAGACCTGTCCTCTTATTTCATGGCTGCTAAGCTTACTCAGGAGGGTTGGGGGTTTTTTTGGTAAAGAACTTTATCAAAATATTTTTAAAAATCCAAGTACAGAATGTGTCACACTGAAAAGTTAGCTAGCTATTTTTATTCATAGTTTAAAATATATTAATATATTTTCAATTTTGTACATGAAGTGCGCCAGAAAATTTTTATATGTTTTACAGTGCGCTGTGAACCAAAAAAGTTTGAGAACCACTGTTCTATATGCTCAGTAGTGTCATCTTTGCTCATGCTTTTCACTGGTTTTCCCAGAGCAGATGTCAAACTAATTGGCCTGTAAATTCGCAGAACCCTTTTTAAGAATGGGGATTACATTGGACACCTTGCAGTCCTTGGGTACAGAGACCGAATTTGGGGACAAATTTCCCATTTTTGTTAGAAGTTCAGCAATTTCACATCTGAGTTCTTTGAGAGCTTTTGGGTGGGTACCATCTGGACTAGGGGTGCCAGGTTCATGGCCTGAGACTGATCCTGTATCTTTAGGAGAAGAGAAAGTCAGCCAAGTGCAGGTGTTCTTGCAACCCTGTAATGGGAAAAACCACAAGGTGGAATTCTACTTTCCCCCTCCACAACTTTTAAAGATACAGGAGATCTCTTGGTTGCCAGGCCCGGCCTCCACAAGGTCTTCTGTATCTTTAAAAGTTGTGCAGGGGCAAGGGAGAATTCTACCTTGTGTTTTTTCCCATTACAGGGTTGCAAGAACACCTGTACTTGGCTGACTTTCTCTTCTCCTAAAGATACAGGATGAGTCTCAGGCCCTCAGCCTGGCAACCTTTATCTGGACCTGTTGATATGTCAGTTTTTCATTTGTGAGTAGGGCCTATCTCCCCTCTCGTTGCTTGGGAGTAGACATAGCTTCTTAGGAAAGTATCCTGGCATCCCTGTTGCCTTTGCAATGAGGCTGTCTCCTACCATCTCCTTCTGATTGCCTGTGATATTAACCTCCTGAAAGCTCACTGGGTCCTGTTCTACTTCCATCTCTCCCACCAGGCCAAGGCCAGGTTCCCCTCCCAGTCAGATCCAGTCCCACCTAGTGCAGCATTTTATGCCCAACCAAAGCGAACCAGTTTCCACTGAAGGCTCCCAAACAGGACATAAAATTGGCAACTGTCATTGTAGTCTGCCCTGATTCTCTATTACTCAAAGGTACACTGCCTCTGTAAGTGGAGGTTCATTATCATGACTAACAGTTGCTGATAGGCTTTCCCTCCATTAATTTTTTCTTTTTTTAAAGCCATCTAAGCTAGCAGCCATTCACACAACATGCAGGAGACAATTCCTTGTTGGGAATTGCTAGATCTCTCTGCAGCTCTCCCATGTGGTGAACCAGTGAACCGCAGATGGCAACTTCTCAGTAAAGTACCTTCAGGCCCTGGACTGACTTCACCCATTCAGGTGTGCCATTGGATCCTCCTCAACAGCAAAATGTATATTTATTTATTTATTTAAATTTTTATCCTGCCGTTCCTGCGAGGAGCTCAAGGTGGCACACAAAACATGATTCTACCCCTCACTCATTTTATCCTCACAACAACCCTGTGTTAGGGATAAATTGAAACCCCCAGTGCCAGTAAAACTATAATTCACTTGTCCTATCTAAACCAGCTTGGGCTTTATGGGAAATAGAACCAAAGTGGCCTTTATTTGACTCTTGATATAAAATGTCGGTTTATTTCCTGGTGACCTGACCCTTACCTACATTCCAGTGGCTCGCATAATAAAAGCCGGTTTAAGCTGGAAACTTCCCTACTATGCATTTCTGTATCACATTTGTGCTTATGGCCTTGCTTATTGTTACAAACGTGCATTGCATAGAAATGTCAAACGCTATTCCAATGCCCCTCATATCCTTGACTTGTACTACTCCTTTGATATGTAAGCAGAGTAATATCATGTCTGTCTCCAGTTTAGGGGGTGCCCGGTTGCAGCTGGGCCTCCCCTCAATAGTTGCCTTTGTCTGCTCCTGCATAGTGCTTATCTCAAGGACATGCGAAGTATGCAGACATAGAGTCTGAGAGATAGCCTTGATGTTTCCACTTTGTCCTTCCCCCTGTACCCCTTTACCTCCTTACATATGCCCCAAAGCTATGACAGTTAGCAATTGCTTCTTTTGCGTTTTATGACGTGAACCCGATATTGTAAACTTCGGGGTAAGCCTATATAAACCCTTGAACACCAATAAATGAGGTTCCCATGCTGGCCTGCTTCGGCTTGTAAGTATTGGGTCCCCTTTGCAAAGGTTTTTGTCTCGTGTTACTTGATCTCTGATAGTGGGTTCATTTGCACTCAGCTCCGCACTCTTCCCGGGTGTAATAAGCGAGTTGGGGTAGACAGGGCGGCTTGCGTGTTGGGTTTGGACCTAACACCTGTGAGGTAGGTTAGGCTGAGAGAAGGTGACTGGGCCAAGGTCAGCCAGATCACTGGGCAAAAGTCACATGGCTGGTGGGGACTTGAACCCTGGTTTCCCAGATCCTAGCCTGATATGCTAGAGCCACTACATTATACACTGCCTTCCTGTTCCAGCTGAGCTTTGTTTTTCTTCCATCTTCACTTCTTACTCTTGCCTCTTGGTTTGTCCTTCGGGCCTGACTTGCACTTTGATCCTGACTACTGGCTCATCAGATGGCTCCTGGTTCACCCCAGACTGTTGCCTGTAACCCAGGCCCAGGGATGTAGCCATCCGAGGTCTTGGAGGGGTCTTAAACCCCTTACTTTTTTGGGACCAGGGTCCCAGCAGGGGCCTCTATGTCTCCAGCATCCAATGAACCAATCAGCATGAAAGGGGAGTGTGTTAGCCACTGAGATGAGTCTTCTAACATGCTTCCTTGTCATTTTCTGCTGATTGGAGCCAATCAGAGTGAAATGAGGTGATTCAGCCACTGAGAAGACTCTTTTCAGTAGCTAACACTTTCCCTTTCCATGCTGATTGGCTCCTAGGGACATATATTGTTGTGGGAGAGGGTACTAACAAGCATCTTAAATAACAAGCGTAATTAAATAAATAAATAAATAAAATCTCTTTCTTAGCCCAGCAGCAAAAAAAGAGGTGTGTTTATGTGGCTGTGACTATCATGAAGGAATCCTGCACTTCTGAATTTGCCACTCTGTTATTGCCCAGGCCTGGCCTTCCCCAAGCTAATTATGCTTTGTGTGAAGATGATCAGCCTTTAGTCAGTCTCTGCACCTGCCGCCAATCAGCTTCTTTGAGGAACCCCCGATTTCTAGGATCTATTTATTTCTAAAGATTTCTCACCCTTTCATTACCACAAGATCGCAGGGTGAGTTACAGCAACGTAATCATACTGTACAATTAAAATAAGTAAAACAGGTAAAACAGTTAATGCAATCATAAATGCTGCCCTGGGCTCTGCTGGGAGGAAAGGTGGGATATAAATAAAATAATAAACCCAATAGTAAATAAATAATAATAAGAAGTAAAAGAAGCCAAAAAATGCAGCACAGTGCAGGTTTAACAAAAGAGAGGTGAGGTGGTCCCACAAAAATAACTGTCAAAGGCCAGGTTAAAGAGGTGCACCTTCAGCATTCAGAGCTGGAGGGAGAAATTCACATTTGAAGCTGAATCTATTAAATGCACGCTTTCAGAAGTGGTATGGGAACTGAAACACTGCCCTCCTTTGAAATTCACCTATCCAAATGTTGTGATGCAGTCCTCGAACCAACCAATGTTTACAGAAATGCAGATATTAGGGGAGAATGTGCATAAAAATGAATTCATGACTGAAAACAACATACAAATGCATGCATTGTTTTAGGAGAAATTGCTTGCAAAATGTGTGCATGAGTCAAAAAGGCCTACAAAAATGTGTTTACTAGGAGAAATATGCATAAATTCCCAGGCTATGGTCTGAAGGCACATGAGGCCAGTTCCTTGCTGAAGCTAAGCAGGGTCGGGTCTGGTCAGCGCCTGGATGGGAGACCGCCTGGGAACCATATGTAAGCCGCCTTGGGTATCTATCATGAAGAAGAAAGGCGGGGTAGAAATGTAATAAATAAATAAATAAAATGCTGAAGAATTTTCATGAGGATTTTTTTAAAAAACAAAAAAAACACAAATCACTTTAAACAAACATGGCTTCCCCCACCCCAAAGAATCCTGGGAACTGTAGTTTCACAAGGATGCTGGGAATACTTAGGAGAACTCTATTCCCCTCACAGAGCTATAATTCCTAGAGGTCTCTTTGAAGAGGGATTGAGTATTAAACCACCCTGGGAATTGTAGCTCTCTGAGGGGAATAGGCATCTCCTAACAATTCTCAGCACCCTCCACAAGCTACATTTCCCAGGATGCTTTGGGGGAAGCATGCCTGTTTAAAGGGGTCTGGATGTGGCCTCAATTATCTCTTGGCCCTGTTCTGGACCAACTGCAGTTTTCATACCATTTTTCAAGGCAGCCCCACGTGCAACACCACTGTCTTTATGGGAGGTTAGCAGAATATGGCTAATTGGGGCGAAGGGAAGGTTGCAGCTGACCTATCAGCAGCAGAAGCTGATAAAAAGCGACCTTCAACCACTGAGGTCACTTGAGCTTCTAAAGACAGTGCTGGATCAATAAACACCCTCAGCCTGTGAGCCTGATCCTTTCAGGGGGAGGGCAATCTCATGTAAAATAGGCTGAGCACTATTCATCTGGGTGGATAACCCATCAACCAACAGTACCTTTTAGAATTCCCCACAATATTTGGAGTGATGCTACACTGGAACACTGTGGGAAATTCCAAATGGCATTTTGCAGCAGTTTGCAGTTGATGCTAGGGAAACCAACACTACGTAGGAAGTCCATCAAATACTGGAAAGAGCTGACAATAGAGCTCTCTGCCAATGACCTCCTAAAATGTAGAATTGGCTCTGGGTGTGGCCAAAATGATGAGGGTGGTCCTTCTTCAGGCACCCTCATCTAGGATGTGGCCAGTGCCTATGATGGAAAAGGACCTATTTGGTAGTGGAATCATAAGAACATAAGAAGAGCCTGTTGGATCAGGCCAGTGGCCCATCTAGTCCAGCATCCTGTTCTCACAGTGGCCAACCAGGTGCCTGGGGGAAGCCCGCAAGCAGGACCCGAGTGCAAGAACACTCTCCCCTCCTGAGGCTTCCGGCAACTGGTTTTCAGAAGCATGCTGCCTCTGACTAGGGTGGCACAGCACAGCCATCATGGCTAGTAGCCATTGATAGCCGTGTCCTCCATGAATTTGTCTAGTCTTCTTTTAAAGCCATCCAAGCTGGTGGCCATTACTGCATCTTGTGGGAGCAAATTCCATAGTTTGACTATGCGCTGAGTAAAGAAGTACTTCCTTTTGTCTGTCCTGAATCTTCCAACATTCAGCTTCTTTGAATGTCCACGAGTTCTAGTATTATGAGAGAGGGAGAAGAACTTTTCTCTATCCACTTTCTCAATGCCATGCATAATTTTATACACTTCTATCATGTCTCCTCTGACCCGCCTTTTCTCTAAACTAAAAAGCCCCAAATGCTGCAACCTTTCCTCGTAAGGGAGTCGCTCCATCCCCTTGATCGTTGTGGTTGCCCTCTTCTGAACCTTTTCCAACTCTATAATATCCTTTTTGAGATGAGGCGACCAGAACTGTACACAGTATTCCAAATGCGGCCGCACCATTGATTTATACAATGGCATTATGATATCGGCTGTTTTATTTTCAATACCTTTCCTAATTATCGCTAGCATGGAATTTGCCTTTTTCACAGCTGCCGCACACTGGGTCTACATTTTCATCGTGCTGTCCACTACAACCCCGAGGTCTCTCTCCTGGTCGGTCACCGCCAGTTCAGACCCCGTGAGCGTATATGTGAAATTCAGATTTTTTGCTCCAATATGCATAATTTTACACTTGTTTATATTGAATTGCATTTGCCATTTTCCCGCCCATTCACTTCGTTTGGAGAGGTCTTTTTGGAGCTCTTCACAATCCCTTTTTGTTTTAAGAACCCTGAACAATTTAGTGTCGTCAGCAAACTTGGCCACTTCACTGCTCACTCCTAATTCTAGGTCATTAATGAACAAGTTGAAAAGTACAGGTCCCAATACCGATCCTTGAGGGACTCCACTTTCTACAGCCCTCCATTGGGAGAACTGTCCGTTTATTCCTACTCTCTGCTTTCTGCTTCTTAACCAATTCCTTATCCACAAGAGGACCTCTCCTCTTATTCCATGACTGCTAAGCTTCCTCAGAAGTCTTTGGTGAGGTACCTTGTCAAATGCTTTTTGAAAGTCTAAGTACACTATGTCCACTGGATCACCTCTATCTATATGCTTGTTGACACTCTCAAAGAATTCTAATAGGTTACTGAGACAGGACTTTCCCTTGCAGAAGCCATGCTGGCTCTGCTTCAGCAAGGCTTGTTCTTCTATGTGCTTAGTTAATCTAGCTTTAATAATACTTTCTACCAGTTTTCCAGGGACAGAAGTTAAGCTAACTGGCCTGTAATTTCCGGGATCCCCCCTGGATCCCTTTTTGAAGATTGGTGTTACATTTGCCACTTTCCAGTCCTCGGGCACGAAGGAGGACCTGAGGGACAAGTTACATAATCCTTGACTGTGAAATGCTCTCCTCAGAGAGACTCAGCTGCCACATTATTTTGTAATTTTGGGGCTGTGAACACAGCAAAACGTTTCCATTAGCAACACCTGGAGGGGGAACGGGTTGATCTGCCAATCAGTTGCGAAATCTCTTTGAAGCTGAATTTTAAAAAATAAAACGCACTGAAGCTGCTCCCAGCAGGTTTGACAGTAAAAAGGGGCAGGGTTTGCCTAGTATCATGTGCCCCCATTTTCAGAAGAGAGAGGTGGAGGCGCACCAGAACCCGCAGAACAGGGAGTGTGTTTCTACCCTGAGACTAGCTGATGGAGCCTTTTGTATTTCCACAGGTTTTAAAATCCTCTGTAAATTGCTTTTATGTTGTGCTTCGTGTTGTTGTTTTAATTTCTCTTGACTGCTGTCATACTTTTATATCATGTTTTAATTTGTTTTGTTTTAATTTGTTTCACCACAGTTTTAACTTCTTGTAAGTCACCCTGAGTGGGTAGAAAGCTCTTAAAACAGAGCTTCTCAAAGGGCAGCTAGCAGGACGCTGGTGGTCAGCCTCTTCCATTCAAGGGCTCTGTGGAAAGACCATGAAATAGTCAAGAAAGTCTGTGCTTGACCCTGCCCGTAGGAACATAGGGGCAAAGGAAGGCCTGCCTGGAGATGCTGGGGACTGAACCTGGGACCTTCTGCACACAGACGTCCTACCACAGCTATAGGCCTAGCCTTGGAAGCTGCCTTAGACCAAGTTGGACCATTGGTCAATCTAGCTCAGTTTTGCCTACACTGATTGGCTCTCCCAGTCCCAGCCCTACCTGGAGATGCCTGGGGTTCAACCTGGGACTTCACAAAGGATATGCTCTACCGTTGATTTATGCTTTCTGACAATGGATGCTGGGACTGTTTTGACCAAGGCCGGATTACCGAACCGACTAACAAAGCTAGTGCCTTGACTTTTATAATATGGCTCTGTTTTTAACCATCTTGTTGGTGCTGAAGGAAAAATGATGTTGAAAATACGAGTTCAGAATCTGCTTTGATTCCAGATTCCCCCACAGCTCCTATTATTGCTCATCCTCAATTCTACAACGTCGGCAGCTTTCATCATTTTGAAAATTGGGAAGCAGCTGAGCTCTGTACTGTTAAAGATTTCTGTAAAAGCATAACACATTTAACAGGTGAACAAATTCACTCAAAATGAAAAGACACTTTAATTGGCTACATATTCTTCATTTGATAACCACCCTTACTGTGCTGAACCAGGGCCACTAGGCTGCTAACCTCATCTGAATCCTTAATACACAATGCTTAGGCTGTTTTTAATTCTGTGTTTTAAAATTGTTGTAACCTGCCCTGGGACCTTTGGGTGAAGGACGAGTAATAAATTCTAGTTCTAACAACAACAACAACAATAATGAAGAACTAAAGAATAGCTGTGATTTTGGGGGATTATACTGCTGATGAGGACTGGTCTGATTTGTGGGGGAAGTTACCCTTAAAAGCAGTCTTTGCCAGGGCATGGGAAAATACCATTAAACATCTCCATAACTGGTCTATGTACCCTCAGTGACTTTTAGCAGAATCTTGGGGACTGGAGATAAGTGCTTTGGTTCCTTTTACCACTTGTGGTAGTCCTGACGCAGAGCTCAGCAATTTTGGAAAAAAGTATTTAAGGGCATTAAACAAATTACTAATCAAACACTTCCATCTAATCCCTAAATTCTATTTTTGATGCTGAAACTGAGACTTTGCTTTTTAAAGCCCTCGTTTTTATCTCATTTTGGCGGCTGCATCCTTGAACACAGACTTAGTAAAAGAATGGACCATACAAACAAGGATTTTAATGTTAATGGAACAGAATAATAGAGGCCTGTCCATTAATATTTTTATTTATTTATTTATTAAGTTTATATCCCGCCGTTCCAGCAGGAGCCCAGGGTGTCAAACAAAAACACTAAAAGCACTGTAAGACATCTTAAAAACAAAAGACTTTAAAACATATTAAAACTAAAAACTTATTTAAACAAAGCATCCTTGAAAACCTATTGAAACAAAACATCTTTCAAAAAACAGCACCCAGTGCACTGGGAAAAGGTGCCTGGAGAAGATCAGGAGCTGGTGACTGGGTTGGTCTGAGAGGCTGCCCTGAAAAAAAGTCTTACCCGAGGAAGGTGACTTAATGTCGGCTAAACTGTCTGCGCAGCCAGGAGGGCAACCAGAGGAGCTTTGGGGTAGAGAGGCAGATGGTCCCCAGCAGGTGGGTTGTGGGAGTATTTGGCCAGGGTGAAGATTCAGGGAATTAGCCTGAGGCTGGTGTCCACAGCGGTGTCACTGGAGTCTTTTGAGCTGGTCAGCAAACACCTTTAAAGTCCCTTTTGTAAATAGTATCCCTTTAATAAACCGACAGACTTAGTTGAAGGTTTATCCTGTCTCTAGTGCTGGTCTCTTATCTCATTTCTAAAAGTTACTTTACACACTTATTAGGAGGGTGAGCGAACTGGTGGCAGCAGGAAATTAGCAAAGCGCAGATACCTATGCCCATGTTTAGATGAGTGAGGGGTTGAGGGATTCCTGACACACAGCGATAGAGGAACATGGTTTCCATCCACCTGCAACACAGACTTCTGCGGAAAGACACTTTAGGATGAACGCTGTGAAGCTTGTTGGACTGATCAGGAGTTGGGTGGGGTGATTTCTTATTTCTCTTTTTCTTTGTTCTTGTAATTTTTGGTATCTGAAACCACAATAATAAAACGATTATTGGGAAAGGATATGCTTTGATTTGTAGAACAAGAAGTGAACAAAAAAACCCCAACACCAATGTTTATTAAGTGTTTTGTCACATGCACACACATACCCCCCAGCAATTTTCAAGTGGGCAATTTTCAAGTGTTAGAACTAGAATTTTCAAGAGAAGTTGAAGAGCTGCTGTCTTAAACAAGCAAGCAAGCTTAGTTAAAAGCGGAGAGTACATGATCAAGATAAATGTATAGCGTCTGCGAAAGAGCTGTTTTTCTCCCGCTGAATTGAACTCACTTGTAGCCCCATCCACAAGATCAAAATAAAAAATTTGGATGGCAAATTCCTCAGCTTTGTCCCCTTCCTGATGAAATCCCATGAGAATGTCTGCTGTGTCTTGACACTGGCATCCAGGTGGTATACAATGGTGTGCAAAAACACTGCCTTTTGCAGCTGCGATTTCCAAAGCGAATGCACTGATGTCCCTTTTAAAATGTGGGCCGTCTCCAGGACCAGGCCTGAATGAGACTCCGATTCATACCTCTCTTTGTTAGGAAGGAGAATAGCCCTTTGAAGCTTCTCTCCGCTTGACGGCTGCGGCAAAGAAGGGAACTCGTTCGGAACTGAATGGAGCTGAACCAACAGTGCAAACAGGTAAAGGCTTTGCAACAGATTTCTGTGAAAAGCCAAATGTGGAGGTTACAAAAAAAAAAAAAAAAGGGCTCTTGATGCTTTTATGCTGGAAGTTGCTAGCTGGGTTGTGTTTTGTTTTTGCAAAGCTTTGATTCACCTCACCCCCCCTCCGCTAATCTTCCTTGGACATCGTCCTCATCTTCATTGGCCTTCCAGTGTGGAGCCTTGCATTCCCGCATGTATTTATTCTTGTAAAGGAAGACCAGTGAAAGCCTTTATTGGAAGAACGGATGCTGAAAGAACCAGAAGCAATTTATTTATTTTAATTATAGCTGGCATTTACATCCCACCTTTCCTCCAAGGAGCCCAAGGTGGTGAACATACTGTGCGTCTCCTCAGCTGCCATTTTATCCTCCCAACAACCCTGTGAGGTAGGTTAGGCTGAGAGACAGTGACTGGCCCAAGGTCACCCCGTGAGCTTCATGGCTGAGCGGGGATTTGAACCCTGGTCTCCCAGCTCCCAGTCTGGCACTCTAACCACTGTACCACATTAGTACAGAACTCTTCTCCCATCATGCCTGGATATCTGGAACTTCACAGTACAGCAGAACATCAAAGAGCCCTCTGGGATCTCCCCGCTCCCCCAATTCTACCCCATTAGGAGATATGGTATGTGCTCATGTGTAAGATCACAGCATCTCTATTCTGTCTATAGCACAGAACTGGGGTGGTGGTGGAGAATAATCTACCGTGGTGTAGTAATCCAGGGTCTCAAGGGGTTTTAGACCCTTTTCCTTTTTGGGAGCAAGGCCCTAGCTGGGTCCTAATGTCTCCATCGACCTATGATTCAATCAGCATGAAAGGGGAGTGTGTTAGCCACTGAGAAGAGTCTTCTAATATGCTTCCTTGTTCTTTCCTGCTGATTGGAGCCAATCAGAGTGAAAGGAGGTGAGTCAGCCACTGAGAAAACTGTTCTCAGTAGCTAACACTCTCCACTTTCATGCTGATTGGCTCCTAGGAACATCTGTTGTTTTGGGAGAAGGCATTAACAAGGATCTCATTCTCAACCCTACTGCGGTCCTGCTGGGAGGAAGGGCGGGATATAGATAAAATAATAAATAAAACCCAGCAGCAAAAAAAGGGGGCGTGGCGTGGCTGTGACTATCATGAAGGGACCCTGCACTTCTGAGTTTGGACTATGCATCAAAGCTGTGTTTCTGGCCTGAGGGAAGGACCAGGCAACCTTTTCCCACCAAGAGCGGGATTCTCTTGGCGTAGTCTCAGCAGTGTCTGGGGGCCAAAAATTGCAGTAGGTAAATTTGCACTGTTTCTCTCACAGGCCCCTTTTCCCTGCTAGGTAACCATTCGCCTCAGCTGGATAAATCTTCCCTCCCTTGCCATTCCCATGATGATTGACTCCATGCAACCCCCACGCCCACCCCTTGTGCTGCTCAGCTGATGGTGGAACAAGTGAGGAGAGTGAAAAGGAGACTGGATTGCAGAAACATGTTAATCTTTATCTGGAGCTCTCCCTTCCAGCTGCTCTGCTGATCAGTGGGACGGCATGTTGTGCAACATGCAAGATTAGGCAGTGGGCCAGAAGCAAGCCAGGGGGCACAAGCTGCACACCTCTGAAGAAAAGGGCATGTCTCTTGGAGACTCTGCATACTAACCAGAGAATGTGCATATTGCCCGGAGAAATGCAGGTAAGATATGTACATTCCCCAAGGCGTGTTGGAGATTATGCATAATGGCTGGAGAATGTACAACATTAAGGCGAGATATGCACACTCCCCAAAGCTTAGAGGGGTTATGCATAATGTCCAGAGAATATACAGAATTCAGGTCTTATATGCACATTCCCCATGGTCTATTTTATATTATGTACAATGACTGGGAAATGTGCACAGTTCCTTCCTCATGGAATGTTAATGTGCACATTCTTCATGAGGCCTGGTGAATGTGCTCAGTGGCCGGTTATTGTGCACATTAACCACACAACTTACATTCCCCTTGACATAGATACTGTTGATGGAGATGGACCAATTTCATGGACATGTCTATTTCATGGACATGTCCCCTGCACAGCTGGGTTTGGGCTGCTGTTTTAATTCCTCACAATCCCCCTCACATATATTTGAAAGAACATCTCACTCCTTATATAATCAGTTGTTCACTGCGCTCTGCAGGTGAGGGCCTCCTGCAGATACCATCTCATCTGGAGGTCCATTCTGCACAACATTGGAAACGGACCTTTAGTGTTATGGCACCTACCCTTTGGAATTCCCTCCCCTTAAATATTAGACAGGTGCCATCCCTGTTGTCTTTTCGGCGCCTTATCTGGCCCTGTGTGCATCTGTGCTGGAATTGCTTTTTAAGATGCTTTTAAAATATTTTTTTAATGAAAAATGCTTTTTTAAAGATGTTTTTATTTATTATTTATTTATTTAATTACATTTCTAGACCGCCCTATAGCAGAAAGCTCTCAGGGCGGTGTACAACAAATAAAATCACAATTAAAATATGAGCAAGTGTGAAAAATATAATACAATTATAAAAACATTAAACATGATAAAAATCCGAAATAGAATTGCCATTGAGTTTATAAATTAAAATCCATATTAGGTTTAAAATTAAATTTAAAATGTTTAAAAAGCCTGGGCGAAAAGGTAGGTTTTTACCTGGCGCCGAAAAGATAACAAAAAAGGCGCCAGGCGTATCTCGTTTTTCAGATGTTTTAAAGTTGTTTTGTTGTTAATATGCTTTATAGATGTTTTGAGTGTTTTGTCATTTGATTGCTGCCCAGGGCTCCTTCTAGGAAGAAGGGTGGGATGTATTATTATCATTATCATCATTATCATTATCATCATCATCATCATCACCACTAAATCCACAGGGGGCCACCACCAATGCAGGAGACAGTCCACTCCACCAGAGGGCAGTCTGTCAAGGACTCCAAGTTGATAAAGCCAGCCCTGGCATTCAGCTATGCCCATGTTTTTGCCTTTGATTTTTGGGAATTTGCAACCTCAAAAACACTGGCTGTATCCCTACTACTGGTTCATCAGTCTTTGCTCCAAATGGGTTACTGGCAGGGATGGGTGAATCTGTTGATTTTGGTTCCTTTCAGTGCCTCTTTTCCCCCCAATCTTAAGTTCAGTTCTCCATTTTCCCAAATAAGTTTGCAGGGTTTTTATTTTATTTTTTAAAAGTCCTCCTGAAGATTCATCAGCATTTTGGTGCAAATGTCTCCTGAGATACACATTTTTGTAGTGCTGTTTTCCTTAATATAATGCATTGTTGTGTGCTAATTTTCACTAACGTATGCCTGTACCCCAAAATATGCATTTTTGGACACATGACTTGGCTGGAAAACTGTACCGCATATTTCAAAGGGTGGCTGTGTGTTGTTTCAGAAAGTGAAATGAGTAGGTTTGCCTTTAAATGCCAATGGGAGCAAATTCCTCACCCATCTCTAGTTAGTGGTTACTTTTGTGATTTCATTTTATGGATTTTAATGATAATTAGTATCCATTTCAACTGTGATAATTCTGTCACCACCTTGGGACCATGTGGTGAAGGTTAGGCTATCAGTACTGCTGCTAAGAATAGCAGCAGGAAAATCACAAACAACATGTCACCTGTGAGTCTGTTCCCCAAAGTTCTAAAATAATTCCCAGATGGAATGGCAGCCCACGTTATTGTCCAGGGTGACATCTTCACTCAGCCCAACTTGTCCTTCTGCCTATAAATTTAGTGACAGTAAATTTATAAATTTAGTAAACTTACGAGCGTAGTACCCTCGCTGACAGATTTATCACCAGCCTCAATAGTGCTGAGCAATTTTAATGAGAAAGTTACATGCTCTTGTTATTACTGTGCAAATATCTGGAAAACTCATTAACTAGCAAGATCTTTAACCTTCTACTGCAATCTACTGTTCAAAATCAGCGTGGGAGAGCCCAGCTCACAGACAGGTCTTCCGACAGCAAGGCTTGCAGGGCATCAGACACATTCAACCTTGGGGGCAAAGATTAGGAGTGCCAATTTGGTTTTCAAAATAGTTGACACTGGAATGGGTGCCTCTCGGTCTGTGCAGTGATCCACAAGGGGGAGTGACTTTAAAAAACAACAACAGACTTAACAGACAAAAAGCTTCTGAATGCTTGCAAAGTTCCTCCTCCCCCAAGAATGCACACTAGGTCATGTTCTCCCCTCTTTAGATGGTGATGCAGGGGTTGCCAGCATGATGCCCATTGGCTCCAGTGTGCCTCTAGTATCTTCAATGGGGCTTGCAAAATGACTCAGGAAACATCCCCTCAAAAAGCCACAATGTATGAGAGATTATTTGCTCTTCCTGCTCAGTTCCTGTTTGTATTGGATCAGCCTCTCATACATGGAACATGCCCCCTTAAACGTGCCCACATTTCATTGGACGCCAGGATCGGACACCCACCCTCCCATCTGTTCTCAAAAGAGGAAAGGCACAAAGTGATTCGTTCTGTGAATAAGCATGGCAATGGCTGGTGTAAGTGTCCCCCTTGCATTGATGGGGATGTACGTCCATACCATTATGTGGTCCAGTCTCTTGCCCGGATGGCACCTCCAAGCTGACAAGAATTAGGTCTTCACAGCTGTCAAGCAACTCTCCAAGGCACAGACCTTTGGAAACCTCAACCAGGTTGGCTATCTAGAAGTTGCAACATCGCTGTTGGGATGAGGAGGGTGGACAGACAACAGTCACCAAAGCTAGCCAGCATAGGGGGCACGCAGGGGTGGATTTCTGCACAAGCAAAGTAAGCTACAGTTTAGGGCCTCAGATAATGAGGGGCCTCAAAATACCTTTTTTTAAAAAGGCAAATTTCTGTAAAATACAGGACTCAGGAAAACAGACTTTAAAACACATTCTGATATTTATTTATTTATTAGATTTATATCCCACCCTTCCTCCCGTAGGAGCACAGGGTGGCAAAAATATGACAAAAATATACTTAATAGCCACACAATTATTTGCCATACTGTGTTTATAAATATATAAAATTATTTTGCCACCCTGGGCTCCTACCGGAAGGAAGGGCAAGATATAAAGCAAATAAATAAACAGATAAACAAACCAGCAAACATCTTCTCTCTGTTTTCCATGGTTGCTTCCAGATGGGGGTTTATCAAGGTCCTCATGCACATAATATTTTTGTGCCATGTTATGTTATGTTATGTTATGACCATCACCAGATGGTCAATATAGGAATCAAATTGATTATATAATTGGAAACAGAAGATGGAGAAGTTCCATACTTTCTGCAAAAACAAGACGAGGAGCAGACTGCGGTACAGATCATGAACTGGGCGTATCGAAAATCAGAGTAAAGCTAAAGAACAACAAAGCAATCATAATGCCAAAATACAATTTAGATCACATCCCAGAAGAATATAAAGATCAAATAAGGAACAGATTTGAGGCGTTAAACCTAGTTGACAGAGAACCAGAAGAACTACGGAGTGAAGTTAGACACATTATCTGGGAAGAATGCAAAAAGACAATACCTTTAGTTAAAAAGAGAGAAAGACCTCAATGGATGACTGAAGAAACTCTTAAAATGGTTAAAGAGAGGAGGAAAGCAAAAGGAGATAGAAACATGGTCAGAACCCTAAATGCAACAATACAGCGACTAGTACGTAGGGACAAAGAAAACTATTACAATAGTTATTGTATAGAAAGAGAAAAGGACAACAAAATGGGAAGAACAAGAGCCCTGTTCCAAAAGATTAGAGAAATGAAAGGGAAATTTAAACCATGAGTAGGGATGTTGAATAATCAACAGGGGAACACAATGACTGACCAAGATGAAATAAAAAGATGGAAGCAATACACTGAAGAACTCTATAAAAGAGATGCCAGGATGACAGATTCATTCACGGAGGAACCATATGATGAAGAACCAGAAATTTTAGAATGTGAGGTGAAAGCTGCTCTTAAAATTTTTGGAAGAAGCAAATCACCAGGAACAGATGGCATACCGATAGAGTTGCTACAGACTGAGACTGAATCTGTCCAAATTTTGACAAAAATTTGTCAAGAAATATGGAAAACTAAACAATGGCCCATAGACTGGAAGCGTTCAATATATATCCCACTTCCAAAGAAAGGGGATCCCAGAGAATGCAGTAATTACCGAACTATTGCCTTAATATCCCATGCAAGTAAAGTAATGCTCAAGATTCTACAACAAAGGATCTTACCATATATGGAGCGAGAAGTGCCAGACGTTCAAGCTGGATTTAGAAAGGGAAGATGCACCAGAGATCATATCGCAAACATACCTTGGATAATGGAACGGACCAGGGAATTTCAGAAGAAAATCACCCTGTGCTTTATAGACTACAGCAAAGCCTTTGACTGTGTAGATCATGAAAAACTATGGAATGCTTTAAAAGAAATGGGGATGCCACAGCATCTGATTGTCCTGATGCGCAACCTATACTCTGCACAAGAGGCTACTGTGAGGACAGAATATGGAGAAACCGATGGGTTCCCCATTGGAAAGGGTGTGAGACAGGGTTGTATTTTATCACCCTATTTGTTTAATCTGTATGCAGAACATATCATACGGAAAGCGGGATTGGACCAATATGAAGGAGGTGTGAAAATTGGAGGGAGAAACATCAATAATTTAAGATATGCAGACGATACCATATTACTAGCAGAAACCAGTAATGATTTGAAATGATTGCTGATGAAAGTTAAAGAGGAAAGCACAAAAGTAGGACTACAGCTGAACGTCAAGAAGACTAAAGTAATGACAACAAAAGATTTATGTAACTTTAAAGCTGACAATGAGGACATTGAACTTGTCAAGGATTATCAATACCTCGGCACAGTCATTAACCAAAATGGAGACCATAGTCAAGAAATCAGAAGAAGGCTAGGACTGCGTAGGGCAGCTGTGAGAGAACTAGAAAAGGTCCTCAAATGCAAAGATGTATCACTGAACACCAAAGTCAGGATCGTTCATGCTTTTCCCGATCTCTATGTATGGATGTGAAAGTTGGACAATGAAAAAGGCGGATAAGAGAAAAATCAACTGATTTGAAATGTGGTGCCAGAGGAGAGCTTTGCAGATACCATGGACTGTGAAAAAGACAAATAATTGGGTGTTCGAACAAATTAAACCAGAACTGTCACTAGAAGCTAAAATGATGAAACTGAGGTTATCCTACTTTGGACACATCATGAGACGACAGGATTCAGTAGAAAAGACAATAATGCTGGGAAAAACAGCAGGGAGTAGTAAAAGAGGAAGGCCAAACAAGAGTTGGATTGATTCCATAAAGAAAGCCACAGACCTGAATTTACAAGATCTGAATAGGGCAGTTCACGACAGATGTTCTTGGAGGTCACTTGGAGGGTCGACATAAGTCGTAATCGACTTGAAGACACATAACAACAAAATGTTATGTTATGTTACAGTTTATTTCTATGCCGCCTTTTGGCCAAAAAGGCCCTCAGGGCGGCTAACAAAAAATAAACACAAATAAAGAACACACATCAGAAAAGAACAATACAGTTTACAAACATTTAAATAAAAATATTAATATTGTTAAAAAGCAACAGCAACATCTTTCAATGACAATACAATAACAAATGTCATCTTGTCTCAGACGCAATGCTTCTTAATGGAGTTAGTTTGTATGTCCAGCTCCAAGTCATCCAGAGATGTACATGTATGTGTGAAACCGCCCCGTGTGCCTTTGCTGGATCTCCTTGCAGGCGTGTCGCTCCTCTCCTCGAGTGGCAGTGCTTGCCCAAAGCAGCAATAACAGAGAAAGCAGGAGAAGCGCCAGGCGTCTCCACCCGAGCTCAGCAGCACAGAGGCACCACCAGCACCCAGCTGTATCCGGAGGAGGAGGGTGGAGCCTATCACTCCCAGCCATAGCGGCGTAGAAGCAGCAACGAGTACTGGTGGCAGCGTTGCCGCTTCTCTGTGAGCCTGCAAGGCAGCCACCGACATACAACATACCATTTAATCTGCATTTACCCTTTCTGGGGGGAAGTACAGTAAATTTAAAAAAACACCAGCCTCTTGTCAATGACCCATTTGTGACATCTGAACAACTCTTTGCAAAATTAAGGGCTGTAGCTCAGTGGAGAGCATCTGCCTTGCATGCAGAAGGTCCCAGGGCTCAGAGAAGCTCCTGCCTGAAACCTTGGAGAGCCACTGCCAGTCAGTGTAGACACTACTGAGCGACATAGCCCAATGGTCTGACTCAGTGTAAGCCGGTTTCCTGTGTTCCTTGTCTGGATTCCTGTGTGTTTTGAGCCAATGAATGCCAAGATACATTTCACTCAGGCAGTGTGTTTGAACTAAAACACTTCCAGTAGCTCACGGACGTTGGGAATCCTATTTTAAGGCTGTGCTACTCTTAACAAAGAGCATTTTAAAACAACTGTTCATATGAGGATGTAGCCACTAGAGGGCGCCACTTAGCCTCCAATGAGAGCTGAAGGCACTTCAGAGGAAAATCCAGGTGCTCTGTGTGCGTGCGTTTTCTGTCACAACAGAGGTCCTACATTTGGGAATTGCAGCTGCTACAGTTTTACTGACAGTTTCATCATGCACCCCAGTTAAAGTGCAATCCTAACCATGTCTACTCTGAAGGAAATCCTATGGAATTTAATGGGGCTTACTCCTAGGTAAGTGAGTGTAGGGCTGCAGTCTTAACGAGCTTTGTAATTAAGCAGTCTATAGATCTTTCTGAATACATGAAATAATTTCTCAGTGGGACTTCCGGGAAGGGTGACTTCGCTTGTGCCTGCTTTTGAGACGGGCTCCCGCCTCAAAAGAAGCTTATTCAGATATAAATCAGTCAGAACATTTTTTTTTTGACTGATGAAATTTCTCCCGGGCAGGGAGAAACGTAGAGATCAACCTCAAAAGCCTGTTTTTGTTGGGAGGACTGGATTTCATTAATTTATGAGAAAAGGTCCAGCCAGCAATGCCGGATGGACTTCCGAACAAGCTCTATCTGATTAATGCGATACGTTTATCTTTTCTTCAAAGAGAAAACAGACTAACAGGCAAGCACCCTTCTTTCTATTATTTTTTTTACTTGGTTTAAATTGTTGCAGCAAAAAGAGATTTGTCAAATGAATCAGCTTTAAAGAACTTCTGGGTGAGCTATAACTCTTCTCTGTTATTCACAAAATTAACAGCTTATCTCTGTTTCTATTGCAAAAAGCTGTCCTGGAAGTGCATTCTAAAGATATAAACAGAAGAGGGATTTCTATTCCGAGGAACATTATATTGTCTGGGACTATTCTCTTTTTGGTCTATTTTATTTTGACGAATCTGCTTCTTCACGACGCCACTAACTGTTTTGATGCTGGGAACTAAATTTGTTTTGTGTTCTTGAACATAGAGAGATAAGGCAGGCTGCTCTGTTTATACTGTGATGTCATCAAGCCTGGAATATTAACCCAATTGTTGCTGAAATAAGAAGTGGTTCTTCTTTATTTTTGTTTTGTTTTGTTTTCGTGGTTTTAAAAATGGCAATCAAGAAAGTGGCTGAGAATCTGGAAGTAATTATGTTTCAGAAAATAATGGATGAGATTGAGATAACGAAACAAACCCTGCGACAGGGCAGTAAGGAGCTGAAAATTGAACTGAGCAAAATGACGCAGGAGCTTAAAGAAATAGGGGATCCTGTGAGAGAGGAAAATGAGATCAGAGATGAGAAAAGAAAAAATAAAGGGAAGATACAAGCCCTGGAGATTGGAACAAATGTGGAATTGGAAAAAGATCTGGAGTTTATGGATATTAGAAATAAAATCTACTGTTAGGAATTTAACGTTATCTCTGAAGAAATTAATGAAGATATTAGAGATAAAGTTATCAATGGCTTGGATAATCTTCTGGACTGGAATGACGTGATGGAGCTTGATATAGAGAAAATCTATGGAATTAACTGCAGCCATGTGACAATGGAAAAACTCTCAAGAGATGAGCCAGTGCATTTTGTAAAAAAGAAGAACACAGATATGACTTTACAACAATATTTCAGCAACTTATTCAGAATTGATGGCAAGAAAATATTTGGGATAGAGGAAATTCCCATCAGACTCTTATTATATGACTATGGCTATGACAGCAAGATTATTATGGAATACTGATAATGGAAGATTGGACACTGAAATTACTGGACTTAACAGGACTATTGAAGATGGAAGATGGAATTAATATGGATAATGGAATAATGGCTATTGAAATTATTGGACCTAACAGATTTTGATGAGATGGATTAATCGATATGTTTATTTGGACTATGGTTATGACAATAAGATTATTATTATTATTGAGATGGATTAATCGACATGTTTATTTGGAGAAAAATTGATAGATATATTTCTTAAAGAATTGAAACCTCTCTTTGACTTTTTGTGGAAAGAATAAAGTAATGTTTATGAGATTTGATGATTAATTAAGATAACTACTGGAGGAAAGTGATTTTATAATATAATTTAAGAGACAGGATTGTTATATATTGTAGACCTACAACTGATTTGATCTGTGACAAATGGGAAGTCAACATTTTATTTTTTTGTTTAATCATTTTTGTTTTGTTTTGTTTTTTGTCTTTGAATGTTTTATGATTTTGTTTTGTATGTTTTATGAAAATTTGAATAAAAATTATTGTAAAAAAAAAGAAATAATTTCTCAGTGGGAGATTGCATGCCTTTTATTGCTATTTTTTTTTAAAAAAAGCAAAACAAAACACCAAACGTCCCTTACAATATCATAGAGGTGGATGTACCAGCCAATTTTGGCTTCTCTCAGGTCCTCATTTTTTTGGTCATAAGTTTAGTTTTCCACATTTTTGCATCAGTTCACATTTTTTAAAAAAGTCTTTATGAAAACTCATCAGCATTTTAGTGCTAATTTCTAATATAGCAATGCATGTGATTTTACCTAATATACACATTTTTACAAGCAATCCTCCCTAATACATATTATTTTCATAGTTTTAGCTGGAGATCTGCACTGCAAAATTCAGAAATGAGTGAATTCAAGGACAGTTGTGTGTTGTTTCACATATTGTTCCAGAGTGGTATAGCGATTAGAGTGTTGGACTAGGACCTGGGAGACCAGGGTTCACATTCCCACTGGGCCCTGAAGCTCACTGGGTGACCTTGGGCCAGTTGCTGCCTCTCAGCCTCATCTACCTTACAGGGTTTTGTATCCTTGTTCTGAGGATAAAATGGAGAGGGATGAGAACACTGTAGGCCACCTTGAGCTCCTTGGAGGAACTGTGGGATATAAATAAATAAAGCCAACCCGAGTTACTCCCCATCTCTACAAAACTGACAGAAGTTCCACTGAAGCAGAATCCTGTAATTTGTTGGGTTTTTTTAAAAAAGTGAATGACAGCTGCCCCCCAACCCCAGAAGTTTGAAATTTTATTAAAATTTCTTTACCTTCCCTCAATGAGTATTTTACAGCACTTTCCATCAAAATAAAACTTTGTACCAGATTTGCTGCCAAGGCACAGGAACACAAGAAAAGCCCTATTGGATCAGGCCAGTGGCCCATCCAGTCCAGCATCCTGTTCTCACAGTGACCAACCAGATGCCCATTATGGGAAGCCTGCAAGCAAGACTTGACTGCAATAGCACTCGCCCAAGATATTTGATTGGCGTGGGGTGGGGGGAGAGGGTCTCCTGGGTATATAATCAGGGGTCGCTCAAAGCTCATTTTGTGCTAAGAATATCGGTATAGCAACATTGGACATTTTTGGATGATCTAGGCATGTAGGTCTGGCACAGAAACATCTGGACAATTGCAGTTTTGGACAAGATTACGCTGCATCTCCGGTTCCTATGAGGTAATGCACAACCAGAAACATTTATGTCCATATGGTGGAGATTTATGGACTATTCTACACAACAAGCTCTGCATGACCAACTCCCCCCAGCATTGAAAGATATCTGGTGTTCATGATCACTCAAGCTGGTCCACACACTTTTTGTGTTCATCAAGATTTTTAGTTTTATACTAGTTATTTAACTGAAGAACACTTGCCTGTACTGCTTTTAACCTGTATGATCCTGTAGTATTGTGTATGAGTAGCATCATTATTACAACAATTAGTGACTCTGGGCTGGGGGAGAGGGGCAGGGGTTTTATTTTGGATGGGTTGTATTTCTTGTTGTATTTTGTTTCATAAGTAATAAAAAAGCTTTTTTTTTTTAAAAAAAAGCTTGTTTTGTGCTCTTATTCAGTCTGCATCCATAGTTGCTGCCAACTTAAAAAAATTATATCTTCTGCCTGCAGGAAGAGGAACATTGCGCTGCCAGGGAGGGAGAGCTCCTTGTCATCTGCTGCTGCTGTGCTGCTTCCCCTGGCGGTCACCACCACCACCCTTCCTGCTGGACTGCTGCTATTGTATTTTATTGTATTTTAATGCTATCTAATTACTTGTTCTGTTGAGTTTGCTATTTATTTCTATGTTTTTGTATTTTATGCTGTTTTACTCTTATGTACACCGCCCAGAGAGCCTTTTGGCTTTGGGCGGTATAGAAATTAAATTAAAAAAAAAAAAATCTGCTCCTGCATCTGATTCAATAAAACTTATCAGGTGAAGTTTCCCTCACCACTTTATCTCTAGACCAGGAAAGGTTTAGCCTGATTAATTCCTGCATGCCCAGATGCTGTTAAAAGGGGAACACAGTTGGCAATCCTACCAAGAATTGCAAACAAGGAACTAGAAACCATCTTCAATGTTCATTAAAGGCAGTGTTCAAACTGCTGTGCTTTCTCCATTATAAACTGTAGATGGCAGCTTCTTCTAGTAAATCATGCCTTGAGCACGGAAAACTCAAGAGGTTTACACATGGAAAATCATTTGTAACATATACATGTGCTAAATATTCACCCTCTCATTCTTACTCAGTTGGGATAGAATTAATATTCGCTCACTACTCCACAGTTCTGTTTTGATTAGTTATTGAGCTTGCCATAACAATTACTATTTCCTTTCCCAAGATACATTTAGCTCTGAATCTTTTCTTGTCTCATCTTGACGGGTTCTCTTAACTCTTGAACCCCTTTCGTACTAGCCAGAAAAGCCATGTTTAATTGACTTTCTCTGCACTTTTGAGAAATGTTCGTGCATATGGGGAAAGGGGGAAAATCAATTTGGCAGCAAAACAAAATAATAAAAAAGAGCTGGGTTTTGGAATTCAGGCTTTTGGTTTCATGGCAACTCTCCAGAAAGAGCCTCTTTGTTTGGATTATTAGGCTGATTCATCAGTTTGAGGAAAATCAATTTCACTCTTGCTTAGTGGTTTACTGTATTCTCTCCACACAGCCCTCACCCCCACTGTAGTGCTGGATATAACTGGACTTTTACAGTCGTGTTGTATCATTTAAAGCATCAACAGCTGCAGAGGGAGTGAACACTACATAAATACGATTTGTATTGCACTAGTGGGACCTGCAACATTAAACTGCAGTGTGGAGACTGCCTGTTCAAGGTACCTCATTCCATTTCCCCTCCCATCCATTTTCCAACTTTTTTCTACTCCAAGCCAGCCAGATTTGGTGGCCACTGAACTTGCTCAGGCCCTATTGGGCTATTTATGGAGTTTTCCCCTTATGTATGTGTGTATATATGTACATACGTATATTTATATAAAGTGTGTGTGTGTGTACGCTTCTGCAAACCTTGGGGGTTTACTTGAGTCTGCTAAGGCCTCCTTCTTGTGCATATATGAGCCTGTTTGTCTACTCAGAGACCATCACTTGCAGAGTTTAGATGGCTATTAGCATATAAAGTAATTATTTTATTTATTTATTTATTTAATTATTTGATTTCTATCCCGCCCTTCCTCCCAGCAGGAGCCCAGGGTGGCAAATTCAATACAGTAATATCTCAGTTAACAAAGTAGATACACTCCTGGACTGCTCATAGATGGTGGGGGCAGCTTCTACAGGGGCTTTAAAGGGTGCCTACCCGTGCCCTCTCCCTCCTCTGAATCATATTGGATCCTACCCTCCCCAGCCCTGGGAGAAAGCAAGAGATCTCTTTCATGCAAACCAAACACACAGGCTTGTCAGTTTCACCCTAGGAAAGCAAAGACACAGGCTGATCAGTTTCACCTTTAAAAAGCCTTTGTTAAAAGGAGCTTCATTCCTGGAGGATTTGTTAACTAACCTATTACTGTGTAAGTTTGCTGAAGGTGCTGCATCAGACAGGTACCTTGAAGACAATTCATCCATAACTATTGTCAGACAGCCAGACATGACTGTCTCCTATATGGCAGGGCATATAAAAACGGGACAGCCTTGTATACCGCACTTAGTAAGGCTCCTTTGACACTTTCTATCAAATCCCAAAGATCCGTCTCAAGGGACAATAGGAATGATGTGAAATGTCAAGCTTTGAACAAAACATCTGTCATGATTTGCATTTGTTTTGTTCATTTGATATACCATACAGGACTCTTGGGGAGATGCAACATTGCAAAACCAAGCGTGCCCCACAGCCTGGCAGCCATAAAACAGATAAGTTCCAAAAAATCATTTTTTTTTTTTGCAAGGGGAGGAAGGAAGGATCACAAGAGCAGGTGTAGTTTCTGCATGAAAATGGCACCACTTTGCAGTCATCAAGTGGTAAACATGGATGTGTGAACCAGCCCTTGAAAGCCAGTAGCTGAGTGTGTGAACTGACACCATTGGGGGCAGGGGAAGCATTATGTTTGAGAGACAAAGTTCTTTCTGTGGAGTGAGGTCTGTAGCTGCCCATATGATCACAGCTGAAGCTGAATGTCAAAAAGACGAAAGTAATGACAACAAAAGATTTATGTAACTTTAAAGTTGACAATGAGGACACTGAACTTGTCAAGGATTATCAATACCTCGGCACAGTCATTAACCAAAATGGAGACCATAGTCAAGAAATCAGAAGAAGGCTAGGACTGTGTAGGGCAGCTGTGAGAGAACTAGAAAAGGTCCTCAAATGCAAAGATGTATCACTGAACACCAAAGTCAGGATCATTCAGACCATGCTTTTCCCGATCTCTATGTATGGATGTGAAAGTTGGACAATGAAAAAGGCGGATAAGAGAAAAATCAACTGATTTGAAATGTGGTGCCAGAGGAGAGCTTTGCAGATACCATGGACTGTGAAAAAGACAAATGATTGGGTGTTCAAACAAATTAAACCAGAACTGTCACTAGAAGCTAAAATGATGAAACTGAGGTTATCCTACTTTGGACACATCATGAGACGACAGGATTCAGTAGAAAAGACAATAATGCTGGGAAAAACAGCAGGGAGTAGTAAAAGAGGAAGGCCAAACAAGAGTTGGATTGATTCCATAAAGGAAGCCACAGACCTGAACTTACAAGATCTGAATAGGGCAGTTCATGACAGATGTTCTTGGAGGTCACTGATTCATAGGGTCGACATAAGTCGTAATCGACTTGAAGACACATAACAACAAAATGTTATGTTATGTTACAGTTTATTTCTATGCCGCCTTTTGGCCAAAAAGGCCCTCAGGGCGGCTAACAAAAAATAAACACAAATAAAAAACACACATCAGAAAAGAACAATACAGTTTACAAACATTTAAATAAAAATATTAATATTGTTAAAAAGCAACAGCAACATCTTTCAATGACAATACAATAACAAATGTCATCTTGTCTCAGACGCAATGCTTCTTAATGGAGTTAGTTTGTATGTTCAGCTGCAAGTCATCCAGAGATGTACATGTATGTGTGAAACCGCCCCGTGTGCCTTTGCTGGATCTCCTTGCAGACCTGAACTTACCAGGGTGGTTTATAACAGATGCTGTTGGAGGTCACTGATTCATAGGGTCGTCCCAAGTCATAGTTGACTTGAAGGCACATAACAACAACAATGATCACAATTCTGGGGTGTGCCTTCCAAGATGGCAGTTTTGAAATTTTCCTCTTTCAAAGCCACCCAGGTGGTGGCCATCACTGCCTCTTGTGGGAGTAAATTCCAGAGCTTAACTATACGCTGTATGAAGAAGTACTTTCTTCTGTCTCTCCTGCATGGTCCAACATTCAGACTTCATTGAATGGTCCCAGATTCTAGTACTGCAATTCCTTTCAGCCCCAGCCAGCATAGCCAATGGTCAACAACATCTGGAGGGCACCAGGTTGAGGAAGGCTGATATAGACTGTCACAAATCATGTCAACATCAAGGGGGTGGCATTTTGCACACTAGCTGCAGGAACTTTAGCAGCAGGAAGGATATTCCTGAATAGCTATTAATATGCTTGAAAAATGCTCCTGTGTTTTTTGTATAAGACACCTGAATGCAGAACAGCCATCAATTTAGGGGACTAAATGTTCAAGATTTATGTAGGCGTAGGGGACCCTCTCTCTCTAAAAAAAAAAATCTAGAAAGGAGAACCTTTAGACAAAGAGTAGAAATAGAAGTTTCTTTATTTGTTCTTTATTAAAATACAACCAAGTTCCTTATACAAATAAAGGAATTTTTTGTTGTTTCCAAGAAGCAATTCTTTTATCAAAAGAAAATCATTCACTGAAAAAGAAAAGAATTCATCAACACTAGCTAAGAGGCATGCATTTAAATCCCAACAGAGCAAGTGCAAAATAAAACATAGGCTCTTCTTTCTCGTATTAGATAGATATTCCAAACCCTTGCATTTGGTCACTTTTAAAAAATATGTATTCAGAGTCTACCTCCAGGCCAATTTGGTATGGACCCCCTTCCCATTTTTGCTACAAAATACAGCAGTTAACATGAAACAGCTACATTGCAAGTCAAACAGAGGAACAAAACAAAATCCAAATGAAGGATGAGGCAAGGGTTGGTTGGGGGGCTATTCCAGCCCTGTACCTCCTGCTACCAAATCTCCCAGTATGTTTCAGATTGCCTATGCACAGTATCTTCACCTGGCTAGCACCACAACAGGGCACATGTTTGCAGGATTGGTGCTTGCTGCCTCAAGGAAGAAAATCTCGCCCCCCAAATCCCATGATAATACATAAGCAAAGAATATCCGATCACCCTTATCCTGCCGTGGGTCTTGTTCATTAGCCAGTATCTCTGCAAAGTTCTGGGGCTGCGGAGAGGAAGATTCTCCCCTCCCCATTTCAGTTAAGTACAGACACGTACAAGGATGTTTCAACTGTTTTATGCATGATGGAGCAACCAGAAGTGGACTTAACCGTTATCAGTTATGTTACCCCCACCCCTCACCCTGGAAATCACTCAGAATTTTAGGTGAAGTTACATGCTGTCACCAGGCACCTGGGCATTGATAAAGAAAAAGTAACTACACACACACACACACAATCAAATTGCAATGAATACATTCAGAAAATGATAGTTGAATGAATTGCTGATGAGTTAAGTTGCCAGAGATGGCAGGTGTCAAGGGAATAGGGAGGAAATGAAGGCCAAAAGCCATGTAAGATTTCATCTCTCTGTTAGGTCTCTTGGCTCTGCTCCTAAGAGACTTTTGCCAAATAGGGACTTCAAACATGCCTTTCGGTACGGATATTAGTGCCACATTTCAACCCAGGATTAATGTGAACATGTGATTATTATTATTATTATTAAAACACTCATAGAGAAGTCAATGGAAGCAGACTTTTTCAGTGAGAAGTCTGAAAATAACGTTGATTAAAAATTCAAAAGCACTGGAATAGGACTTTAAATCTGGGTACCAAGCAGTGAAATTTAATCTGTGGCTATTTGCCAAATATTCTTTTGATGAACAAAACTCATGAACTGAAAAACTGTTTCACACTGAAAAGAGGGTGGGGTGGGTGGTGCTGGTAGAAATTAATAATTCAAATTCACATATGCCATTCCATCTGAAAATGTGCATTTTCTCGATACAGAATGTCTGTGTTGTCAGCGTAGGAAACCCATTAACTGCAAGCCCGGGACAGGGGCTTGCAGCAGCTCCTGAGACAGCTGTTGAAAAAAAGAAAGAAAAGGAAACTCCCAGTAATTGCATACATTCAAATACTGGCTTAAAACCCAGAACAGCTGTCTAGCTGAGCCCATAGCATACTAAAATAAAAAGCTGGCTGATTGAGGAAGAGAATGATTGCAATGTAAATATAACTAGAACATGGAGCTGAAAAACTGAACACCTGATTAAGGCTACGTGCACACGATTACCTCAAAGGCCAGCGGGACCCGTTTGTCTGGGCGTGGTTTGAAATGAACCAGCCCCCAGCTGTACACATCTTTACTGTTTGACTGGCATACACCCAGCCCAACTGTGGACCTTTTAGGACCGCCCACAGCAACGTGTTTCCATTGGACACACCTCAAGAGTCGCAACAGGTTGACTGACCAAACAATTTTGAAGTCGGTGTGAAGACGGCTTGAAGGGGAAATGAGTCCAATCTCAAAAATCCCAGATTTTGAATAAAAAGGGGTGAAGTTTGACTGATGTCATGTGCTCCTGGATTCACAGCACAGAGGTGGAGACACAATGAAACCAGTATAACTGCAAGTGTGTCCATAGCCCAACAGCACGCCAAACACTATGATTAGCAACGGGGAACCTGTGGCTCTACAATGTTGCTGGACTCCAAGACCCATCAGCCCTAGACTGCATGGCCAAGAGCCAGGGATGATGGGAGTTGTAGTCCAGCAACATCTGCAGGACTGCAGATTCCTCACTCCTGACCAAGACAATTCTTCAACACATTTATAGACTTTTTTTTATCCTGGCAATTACGCTTTTAACTCAGGACCATGCCTACCTGAGGCTCTTTTACACTGTGGTGCTTCACTGCCAGATTGGACATCTAAGGAGGTGAACTCTGTGCCAAGACCTGTTTGTACAGACTGCAGAACTTGCAATAATACAACTCCCTATTATTTCACTCAGAAGGGTTAGTGGCTAATGTAAGCCCGGGGTCAGGCACATCCATTCTTTGGGGATTAGATGTGCAAAGGTTCCTAGAGTAGTTTATCAATCAATCCGTCTTCCTAGGGAACTCTGGGAATTGAGGAGAATAGGGGGCTTTGTAACAACACTCAGCACCCTTAGCAAACTACACTTCCCAGTATTCTTTAAGGGAAGCCAGGGCTGTTTAAAAGTTGCAGCTTTAAATGTAAGGTGCAGATGTGGCAGAAAGGAATGATTCACACAATTACCACTGGGTAGATGGAAAACAGAGTTCAGCTGTGTTTTACGGAGCTAGTTGAATTTATGGCGAGGAGTTTTGCTAGTGGATCAGTACACTGTCTCCCAATAAGTATACTGCAAGCGCAGAACTATAGTGCTGTGATGCATGGGGGGTGCGTGGGTGGGTGAAAAATGGGTTTCCTATGCTCAGCCATGTTGGGAGCCAACTCTGCATCAGCCTTGATATGTATGACCAAGTGCAGAAGATTAAATCCCATCAGTTTTTGGCATGGCAGGCTCACCGATGCAAGGGGTTAACTTCAGAGCATCTCTGTTGGTTAATGAGAATACACTTTAGAAGGGATCTCAAGCCCTGGTGCTTCTTGGAAGCAGCGCGATTTCTGGATCATCAGGCCATGTCACAACAGGGTGTGCGTCAGCATGGCCAAGGTATTAAGAGTAGCCTATAAGCTAAAGGAAGGCGGAAGATTTAAGAGAGGGCTGGATGTGGTTTGAGAGAGGCCAGCGTTTCTCAGCTAAGTGCCCTCTTGGGGGCTTATGTGATAGAGGCGGCAGCAGGCCCAACCAGCTCTCCAACCAGCATGGATCTGGGAGCTGCCTTTAAATATTTCCCACAATGCCCCTAGTATAATAGCATCGTCCCAGAGCATTGTGGGTAATGTAAACGGAAGCCCCCTATCCTCATCCATCCAGCTGGCACTGATAGGAGTGCTAGAAGAAAAAATTAAGGGGGCTATGGCATGTGTCTGTGGTAGACCCTGCTGAGTTACTGGAGCTCCACAGAAACAGCCTGAGGATGCCGGCTGCTAAAACTGGGGCTTCCTATGATGGGCATGTGTATTGTTCTGCCCCGCTGCTGCCTCCGGTGAAACAGAATTGAGAGATTCTTGAAAAAATAATAGAATAAAAAAGCTGCAAGACCTGTTTTTTGTTTCTTTTACCAGAGCAAAAGCAACAACCCCTCATTCAAAGCACCTTCAACTCTCTCGGGAAATAAATAATCAAAATCACCCTGCAGTTGCTTTCCAGTCTTAACTTTCCATACTTTTTTTTTACCAGGGAATGGTAAACCTGAGATCTCACTTCCCATGGGGTGTGTTTGAAGAAAAGTTCTCTCTCTGCATTTAAAAACAGAGGGGAGGGCATGTGGGTGAGGAAGTCACCTGTGAGTATCGCGTCAAAACAAAGAAACAATTTGGCCTCAGAATGCTCCCGTTTTTGGCAAACTCTGTTTGTGTTATGGGAGGCAAAAGCGTCCCATAATCACAAAAGGCTTTTAGGATCTCTTCAGACAAGCGGAACACGAACAGAGATATCCTCCTCTTCCTCACAGCCATTTCTTTGGCAAGATTGGCACACATACACACACACAAGTCATCTCATCTACAGAATGTATAATAAAAGCATTTGGCATTTACATTCTAGCCGTCTTAACCTTCACAGTCGTTATTAAAGTGCAGAATTTGTTCTGTCTGTGACAGACATGCTTCCTTCACTGGCCTGTTTCCTGGTAACCCAAGTGGAGGTCAAGCAGAAACAAGAGAGAGAAAATGAAAGATAAAACAAAATAAACACCATTTCCAGCAGGAAGGGAGGAAAAACGGCATTGGGGTGTGCGCGCGCAAGGGAACCTCAGCCTCGTTTCCTTCTGAACCAAGACATGTTTTGAGAAAACTCGACTTCTCGTCTGCTACCCGTTTATTCAAATGGAAGACCAATGCTTGAGTGTGGAAGGTTACTGGCCTCTTGGTTTATTTGCTAAGCCACACAGATCTGCAAGTACTGAAGCGCTGGGTGATGATAATAATGGAAAAGAGATGACAATGCATGCCTGAGAAAAATGCATGTCACTAAACGGGGGGGGGGGAGGTATTTTGCAATTAAATCTTAAAAAGCAGGCGTAGGCCTGAGGAAGGGAGAATCATTTTCACAAAGATATCCACGCACATGTCTACTACTGTAGTTCTCAACAAGCTCCACCTGGCTGCTTCACCTGGCACTGGGGCGTTCATACACTATGAATGAATGAATGAAACTTTATTTCATTCACTATCCCTGTGTATAGGTCTGGAACCACCCCCAAGGACCCTACAAAATGCACAGGATCCTTCCTAAGGACCATGGGGTGGAGTGGGGTGAGCACACAGTGACGTTGCACAGGAGTGGAAAACCTAAAAACAAAGTTCACAGGAGAACATCTGGGAAGGCAAAGGAGGCTTCTGCCTGCCTTCTATTTGCACCTGCTGTTGCCCAGTCTCCATTAACCCTTGCACATCAGCATGCTATATAGCCTGTAAGACAGGAAAACTTCTCAAAGGTGTATATTGGGGTTGTACCTCTCTCTCTCTCTCTCTCTGTGTGTTAAAAGCTTCTGTTATCTGCAGCAACCCACAGATTCGGCCAATCACAGATCATTCGTCCCACACACTGGGGTTTATTATTATTAACAACAACAACAACAATAATAATATAGCTTTTACCCTATTTTTCTTCTCTGTTGAACTGAAAAAAAACCTGAGTGCCATTTATAAACAAACTGAGAAGTTCCTGCGTTCATAAGCAGGAGAGGTCATATTCCCAACACAGCCTCATGTGTGCCCTTATTAAGTTGGATGGCAGGCTCCATCAGAGAAATTTGGGTGGCACCACATGCAATGATGAACATGGGGCAGCTGGTGAAAATGGCAGCGTCTCATCTAGTCATTCCCCTGTCCCCCCACCGGGCCTGGTAACATGTCATAAAAATACCCCTAATCTTAATGTCCTCACACTGTCAGTTTCTGCGGCATCGCTACACTACACTTCAATTTCCTACTGCTAGTGAGGAAATTCGTAAGAATGACTTCAAGATACAGGGTATGTTTTACTTGCATGTTATGGTGTGGGGGGTGGGGAGCTCTTGACATATGGCTGCCATTTTGGGTGGGAGCCCCGGGTTCAGTATAACATATCGTGCTATCGTCTGTTTATATGTTTAAAAAACCCCGACAAAACCCAGCTGCTTCATATACAGCTCCCCATTGCCTTTCTGCAGTCATGAAGCTTTTATACAAAGCTTTCTCCCTTCAGTACTCAAGATCCTGAATTTTTTTAATGCTGGAACACCAGTGACAGTATCAGAAATTAGCAAGAGCCATTACCTGCAAAGAATATATGCTACAAGTTGTACCAGCCTTGGCAGAGAAATTCAAAGAGTGGAGGTTGAGTACAAAGGAGAGACCTTGGTTAAAAACAACAGAGAGAATACAACAATATTTGTATATATCACATCTGAGAATTGCCAAGAGTTTTGAGATGTCTCTGCAGATCAAGTCTGGTGGGATTGTGCTGTACGCATTTGAGCCAAGATACTAGTCCATATGCCTTCAGGCCAAAGGAGCAACTCCAGGGATAGTTTCATGTCTTTGGAACGCTCTGTGTGAGAACATACCCTGCGCAGTCAATGCAGTTCATGAAAGCGCATGCCTCCCTTTTGCCCTTGCTCAAAGGCTGCCTGTGTCGTTCTGAAGTCAGCCAACCCCTCTAAGAAGTCTCTGCCAACCTTGTTTTTTGGAACACAACTCCCAACAGTCTGGGGCTGCAGGGAGTTGTGTTCCAAAACACCTTGGAGGGCACCAGGTTGGCAAAGGCTGCATCAAAGGATGTAGGGCCTCCCTGAATTTCCAGTTGTTGCTCTTTGATTGGAGCTGTGATCCATCATTACCGCTGTAGGGCTACTGCAGCCCAACGACACCTCTTTGCTAAGTTGCATTATCAGACGGAGTGGACTGTCTGGCTTAGCCTTATTTAAAAGCCTCCACTGCTGGTTAACACAGAGCTGGTCTGCGCACCACTTTGGACTGCAGTCAGCTGTGCGTGTTTGTGGACGTCTGCACACGTGTGTGCCAGCCGTGGTTTGAGCCCAGTTCCTGGGGAGGAGGGTGCAAGGAGAGAGACATGAGAAAGTGCTGAAACATGAAGAGGTATAGCCCTCATCTGCTGTTTGCACAGGCCAATCTGGAAGGGTTTGATTGCACTCTAGGGTTGCCAGGTTCATGGCCTGAGACTGATCCTGTATCTTTAGGAGAAGAGAAAGCCAAGTGCCGGTGTTCTTGCAACACTATAATGGGAAAAACCACAAGGTGGAATTCTCCCTTCCCCCTCCACAACTTTTAAAGATACAGAAGACCTCTTGGTTGCCAGGCCCGGCCTCCAAGAAGTCTTCTGTATCTTTAAAGGTTGTGGAGGGGGGAGGGAGAATTCCACCTTGTGGTTTTTCCCATTACAGCGTTGCAAGAACACCGGCACTTGGCTGACCTTCTCTTCTCCTAAAGATACAGGATCAGTCTCAGGCCATGGACCTGGCAACCCTATTGCACTCAGACTATCTACATGTGTAGGAAACGTCCAGACGCTGCTGAACTACAACTCCCATCATCCCTGGCCGTGTTTTCTGGGGCTGATGGGAGTTGCAGTTCAGCAACGTCTGGAGGGCCACACCCGATCTACAGACTTAACCCTCGTCAACCAGCAGATGGGGTTCAGGCGTAACCCTGCTACCTTTCATCGTATCTAGCATGCTGAAAGTTCTTCAATGCTCAGCTATCTTTCCTGCAAAAGTTTTTTTTTTTTTTTAATAAACCTTGCATGGCAGAGGAACATTGGGGGAAAATTTGACAGTGATCTGTAATACAATATGGATTTTTTCCACAGCACTTTAAAAAGGGGGGGAAGGGAGGAAAAATAGGGCGACGACACAAAACATGCACGCACACACACTCATGAGATAAGTAGGAGCCACACTATATAAAAACAGACATCAGGAGCATTAGAATTCTTCCAGAAATATAATGTAATGCTTTGCAGGGGGAAATGAGAAGGTAAACTACAAAACTGAAACCATGGCAAGACAAGCAACAGGAATATGGCTTAGGCAAAAACCAACCAACCAACCAAACAAAAAATAAAGCCTAAGCTGCAATGCAAACCCCAAACCCCAATGTTGACTATGTACTGTACGTTAAAATTAAATGCCGAGAGCAAAAAAAAAAGAAGCGATGGGGTAAAGCGCTAAGATTAAACTGAGGAGCGATTGACAACAGCAGGAAGCATCAACGAGGAAAGGAAAAGGGTGAATTAAGCAGTATGGAAGAAGAAGAAGAGAAAAATGTAGTTTATCATACAGTACAAGTTAACACTGATTGCACAAAAACCCTTTCAGTCTCTGGGAAAAAACAGGCATCTAATACCCAGGACAATTATATTCAAAATATATACACAAATCTAGATTAAATATGTATATATGTACACATTAGTACTCTGTACACAGAGGAGAAGGGAAGAGGAATTCCACCAAATGTTTCAGTGCCTGCTTCAAAAGTGTTGCCATTGTGCAAATCTACATTTCCAAGTTGGGGTCCTCTGCAAAACAGCAGCCTAAAAGAGGGTTTGGTTAATTCCTACGTGTCCCTGCTTCCTGGATGAAAACAGAGTTTCCTCGCTGTGCGTGAATCCTTTGCTGACCGCTGACAGAATACGATACAGAATTTCCAAAATTTGAGTGAAATCTGTCCCAACCTTGCTCTCCGTTGATCTTCTGGTGGCAGCTCTTGCCCCTCAACTTGGGAGTGCTAGAGATGAGTAGGTGACCGACTGACACCAGTTGTCCAACAGGAGAAGCTGTTTACTTGGAGCAAGCTTGGCTTACGAACTTGGAAAACTGCAGTAAAGGGGCCAAATCGACCCGGTAATTCTGTCAAATAAAAGAAAGGAGTGGCCTGCTGTTCCTCTTGCAGAGCAGCACAGTTCAGGGGGAAAAGGGGTGTGTGTCAAAAAACGTGTATAAAAAAGACAATATTTTCCCCTAAAACAAAGAATGGCTTGGCGATTCCAAGCACTTGTCTTTGGGATTTCCATAAAGCACGCTTGACTCTCAGCTCAGAAGACCCCTGGTTCCCCCTCATCCCCCCCCCCAGCCCTCAAGTTTTGGGCTACAACATGCCTTTGAGTAGTTGGTGCAAGGGGTATGGAAAAAAGTCACAGAGGTTCATAAACAACCGACTTCCAACAAGTTAACTCAGCCGGGCGACAGATTCCTTCCGATGTGAAAAAGCTGCTGCTGCGAGGGCCAAGGGTCGTTCTCCCCTAGTGCTCAGCATCCATAGCATCCAAGTATTTTGCTTCAATGATCCTGGGGAGCAAGTTATACCTGGGCAGAGGAGGAGCAAGGAGGACAGTGAACTTCAGGCCACCACTGAACAGGACATTGCTCTTTTGGGGCCCGCAACAGTAGCTGCATCTAACGCGTTGCGTTGTAAACTCTATGGGAAGCTGCCTGGTGGATTCATTGCTCCGTTGACATCAGAGCCACCAGCCTCCACTGAAGCAGCCTTATACTGACTCAGAGCATTGGCCTATCTAGCTCAGTATTGCCTACGCTGACGGGCAGTCACTCTCCAGGATCTCAGGCAAAGGCCTACCTGGATATTTATGTATTTATTACATTTATACCCTGCCTTTGTTTCCATGATAGAAACCCAAGGTGGCTTACATACGGTTCACAAACGGTCTCCCATCCAGGCACTGACCAGACCTGACCCTGCTTAGCTTCAGCAGGGAGCTGGCCTCATGTGCCTTCAGACCATAACCTGGGATATGGCTGGGAATCAAGCCTGGGACCTTCTGCATGCAAGTGAGCAGTGGTCTTTCCCTTAAGACAAACAAAAGGTTGCAGAGCATCTGCTTTGAATGCAGAAGGTCCCAGAATAATCTCCAAATGGGAACCTAGGCAGATGACTTATACTGCCTTAGGCCTTACCCCAGCCTGCATCTGTGTTGGAACTGCTTTTTAATATATTTTTTAAAACTTCTTTTTAATGCTTTCAAAGCTTTTTTTTTTTAAAGTTTTTAAAGATGTTTTGTTTTAATATGTTTTTAATGGTTGTTGTATTTTAATATATTTTAAAGTCTGTTTTTATGATGTTTTAATGTGTTTTTAGTTTTGCCACCCTGGGCTCCTACTGGAAGGAAGGGCAGGATATAAATCAAATAAATAAATAATGAATATTGGGTCAGGCCATTGGGCCATCAAGTTTACAATTTTATTATGTACGTGTTTGAGTTTATTTTTGAAAGCCGCCCTGAGTGCCCTGTTATAGGGTAGAAGGGTGGGATAGAAATATTTTACAATAAATAAAATAAATAAAAACGGCCACGCAGCTACATTTCGAGAAGTCTCTCCTTTTAAAGAAGCAGCTTGCAACTGGGCAGATTCTAAAAAAATAAGAATCCAAAACCATTATCACAATATACAGGCAAAAGACCAGCAGCCAAGGCAGGCCAACGTGTTACAAGGGTATCTTGTGGCAACAGAGCCCTAATTTGCTCCAAAGTCCTCATCAGTAATTAAAAGGTGAGCAATCATGCAGAACCCTCTTCGGGAAGGGCCTTAGCTCAGCGGCAGAGCATCTGCCTTCCATGCAGACGGTCCCAGGTTCAATCGCCAAGGGCATCTCCAAGTAGGGCTGGGAACATCCCTTGCCTAAAAACCTGGAGAGCTGCTGCCAGTCAGTGTAAACAATACTGAGCTAGATGGAGCAATGGCCTGACTCAGTCTCAGGCAGTGCCCTAGGTTCCCCTTGGGAGGGCATTCCACAATCATGCAGAATTTGTTCAGTTTGCCTGTGAAGTGGTCTTTGGGCCGCCTCCCACCCTGATCACTAGGTCTTACTGCCAGAGAAGCCTGCTGTTTGGCTGCCAAAGATTAGTACAGCTATTCTTGTGGCACAACACACAGCCCAGAGGTGGCCGCGTAATTAGCCCTGGCTGGTATTTTAGTCATTATTTATTTATTATTACCTTTACATCCAACCTTCCACCAAGAAGCCCGAGGTGGTTTACAAGGTTCTACCCCCTCCATTTTATCCTCACAACAACCCTGTAAGGTAGGTTAGGCTCGGGGGGGGGGAGAGAGATTGACCCAAGGTCGCCCAGTGAGCTTTGTGGCTGAATGTAGATTTGAAACCCTGGTCGCTCAGCTTTTAGCCTGACACTCTAACCCTGGCATGAGGAACCTCCGGCATTCCAGATGTTGCTGAACTACAAATCCCATCATTGCTGGCCATTGGCCATGCTTGCTGGGGCTGACGGGAATTGTAGCTCAACACCATTGGGAGGGTCAAAGGCTCCCCACACCTCCTCTAACCACTACACTATGCTATTGTAAAACTGCAGGTTCAAAAGGGGCCAGACCCCCACCCAATGCTACATAGCTATAACTCCTCTGTGAAGCCAAATCCCAAAGCTGTCTCTTGAGCAGATGGCAGCTGCAGACTATACCTGATGGGGATCATTCCAATCATGATGAGGGGGAAGATCATCTTCATGTAGGGGAGAGGAGACATCCCGAACCCACAGAGAATGAGGAGCTGGAGGACTTGCAGGCCTGTGAAATAGTGGATCTTCCTCTGGGGTACCCGGCGGATGTAATGCGTTGGAGGGTAGGCTGTCTGGAAAGGACAAACTTGTTAGCATCAAGTGAGGGCAGGGATTGTGACTGCCATACACCCCCTCAGGCCGCGAGAGATGTTTCTAGAAGAAGAACTGTGAGGAGAGCTTCTGGCCTTTGAGGAAGAGACATAAAAGATTTCGGGGCAGGTGGGGGTGAGTGGGTGAACCTGTCAGTTTGGGTTTCTCTCAGGCATCAGGAAAAACGTCCTAACTGTTAGAGCCATACGACAATGGAATCAATTACCTGCAAAGGTAGTGGACTGTCCAACACTGGAGGCATCCAAGAGGCAGCTGGACAGCCACTTGTCAGGAATGCTTTGATTTGGATTCCTGCGTTCTGCGCAGGGGGTTGGACTTGATGGCCTTATAGGCCCCTTCCAACTCTACTGTTCTATGATTCTCTCTCTCTCTCTTCACTAATAGGCAAAAAACCTTGCGGTTTAAGAACGTACCTATAGCCCACAGCTATTCTATCAAACTTTAAAAAGAAGGGAAATTGGGCAGCTATAGTGAATGCACCAGGGGAGCAGGAGACCTGAACTGAGATATTGGACTGCCCTACAAATTGGTCAAAATGCAAACACAATTTCAGTTGGTCTTTCACAGCCCAATCCACTTCCTGTGTAGCTTGGAAGAATTTGGTAACATGTGCCTCTGAGCATCATGTTTGATTGGCCCAATGTCACCCAGTCAGCTTCATGGCTGTGTGGGGATTCGAACCCTGGTCTCCCAGGTCGTAGTCCAACACTGACCCAGGGAAGGGGCAGGGAGTGGGAGGGGAGGAGATTGGGTGGGTGGGCACTGGGCAGAGGGGAAGCCCCTTTCCTTTCCAAAAGGAAAACATTGTAAACAGAATCATTCTTTTTCAGGCTTTCCCCCACCTTTTTATTCTACAGCAGACACATGTAGCCTCCCACCAACATTTAAACCAAAGCTTTCCCTGGCCACATCCACACCAGGCCTTTATTTCACTTTGGACAGTCATGGCTTCTCTCAAAGAATCCTGGGAAGTGTAGTTAGTGAAGGGTGCTGAGAGTTGCTAGGAGACGCCCTGTTCCCCTCACAGACCTTCAATCAGTGGCTGACTGTTAAACCATTCTCTCAGAGGAATAGGAGTCTCTTAGCACCCTTCATAAACTACACTTCCCAGGATTCTTTGAGGGAAGCCATGACTGTCCAAAGTGAAATCAAAGTCTGGTGTGGGTGTGGCCCCCTGATTAGCTAAGCTCAGCAGCTGTGAGGCTTTTAGAACTCTGACAGTTGGTTCTTACTGAGCATGCTCTGCGTTATCATTGGGTTCCACCCAAAATTTATTAAATTAATTAAAGCCAGGCATTTTTTCAACTTTTCAACTGCAGAAGATGAAGGTCAGAGTATGGGGCAAGGTCAATATTAGGATTACAGGTACTCTGTGAACATGGCTGATTTTTAATGAATTTCAACAGATTATGAGAACTCTCAGAGAAAAAAGTCCAAAAGGGCTCTGGAGTCCCCCCCCCCTCTTTTTACACTTTGAACTGTCTATTCTCTGTGACTGTTTTGTGTATCACCATGAAAATTGACAGGGTTGTTAAGCAAGCGTTCAGAACTATAAGTTTTGTAAGGTTTTGTTTTGAAATGAGCTTATGGGAAGCCTCAGAATGGCCTGGGGGGTATTTTCAATTTAACACTGCGGAATGTGAAATATCCCCGCTGGCTATAGTATACAGTCACTCTCGTGGCTGTATAATATATATGTATATATATATACATTAAAAAAGCCTCTTGAGCAAAGAGTGATGGCTATGCCCTTGCATAAATAGAGGGCATGGCCAAGGCCACTTCTTATGCCAGGAGGTGAGAGTTGCTGTTTTTTCCTGGACCGGATGGCCAGGACTTCTTTGCTGGCCCCTCTCCAGTGGCATTTTGCCCGGAGCCTTTTGCTGCAGAAGCACATTCAAGACTGCAAACAGGGTGTGAGCAATGAGGCTGGGGAGTGGGCAGGGGTGGGAGATCATAAAAAGCAATCAGAGATTATTTAACAGCCGTGTTTTTCAAGGTACGGCAATCAACTCATTATTATGAGCTTCCTCAGGAAACAGAGGCCGGAGGGCCGCTCAGCTCCTTATCCTATGTGGCCAAACGCCGGCTTGCAAGCCATCCGCCCTTGCACTTACCTGCTCTTTCAGCAGAAGGGCCACCCTTTCAAAAAGCTGGTTCCCGTCGATGGAGGTCAGGGCGATGTACAGGAACAGCCCGTAGAGGACGGGCTTTGGAATCAGCTGCAGTGGGAAAGGCAGGAGCAAGAGGGAGAGCCCCACCAAGAAGTTGGCCACCAAGGTTGTCAGCCGAGTCTCTTTCACGCTCACAATCCTGGCAGGGGAGAAAACATAAAGCGGGATTTGTCAGAAAGCAGCAAAAGAGCCCGTTGCTGTGAGTGGTGGTGTGTGTGTGTGTGTGAGAGAGAGAGAGAGTGAGTGAGTGAGAGAGAGCAAAGAATCACAGAGATCCAATCACAAAGACCTTGGGGGCATCCACCACTTGATGGCTGTTTGTTGGACAGGGATGTGCTAGAATTCTGCTCAATTTGGATTCGGTAACCAAATTTTCCATTAATTCGTTTATTCTCTTTCCTTGCAGATTGGATTTTTATGTAGTGATTTTCCAAGGCTATTTTTGATTTTTTTTAAAAAAAAATATCCGCCCTCAAATATCGATATTAAGAACAATAATTTTATGTATATTTCCTTTCATTTATCAATATTTCCTTTCACTTATTAATATTTCCTTTCAAAATTATCGATATTAATATCAATATTTTTTGCAAGAAAAAAAAACCAGATCAGGAAAAGCAGTGACTAGTGGACAAAGAATGAACTCGACCTGATCCTGGCCTGTTAGGGTCCAATGGAATGCGTTTGAACCGGCACTGGCCAACAGATCCCATCGCTAGTGTTAAGCATTGATCACTTGCTGGCTACTTGCTGGCTTGTATGTGTGGATGAGCCACCACAAATCAAACAACGCAGCCTGAACTCTAAAATTTCCTTTTTAGCAGGAGTCAAGCCCTTGGGTAACCAGAAGCAGCAGGTGATCTACATGCATGTGTGAATGAGTCTCATGGTACATCACAGGACTGTTCAAGAGCCGGGGCTCTGGACCGCAGCTGGGGCATTTCTCCACTTTTTGTTTTAATTTCTATACAGACCATAGTTTAGTGGTCAGGCTAGGAAAGACCCCTGCCTGAAATCCTTGAAAGCCATAGTTAGTAAAACAATGCTGAGCAAAACAGACCAGTTATCTGACATGGTATAAGGCAGGTTTCTAAGTTCACCTATATTCTATGGAGATTAGAGGATTCTATGCAAGGTTGGGATTTGGTGTTATGTGAAAAATTCAGCATCCTGAGAATATCTTCCAATTTGTTTTTTTTAAAAACCCAAGATTCTAGCCCTTATGACTGCAAATACAGACGTGAAAGTATATGTACAAGTTTCTAGCCCCTTTGATGGCAAATACAGTCTTGAAAGTGTATGTGTAACATCTGGAGAAAACTTCAAAGGAAGCACAGGGCTAAATGGGTTTTCCAGAGTTCAGGGAGGAAGGCTTAGGTGAGCCACACAGCTTTTTCCTTCCTTGATTAGCAAGCAACACAATTTGCTTAAATTGCATAATTTATACAGGTCAGAGGCCCTACTTCTTTTGATGAGCAATTAAAGTGGTTTTTCCCCCTACCAACGAGCAGACAAGGCTCTAGTGATTCCTTTATTCATTGCCCACATTCAGAGCTTAAAACTAATTTAGACTTTGCAGCCTGCTAAACAAAATCCCTCTGAACAGTCCAAATCCCTTTTTCTGCCTTTTAATCCTCTCTTAGCGGCAGCTACCAGATTTCAGAGGGCATTGATTTCTTTTGTTTTTGTACCTTCAACCCGCCCCCCCCCCCAAAAAAAACCCAACCCAACCCATATGAAAGTCAAACAATCAAACATAAGCTCAGTGGAAACAAAACCAGTGTCTATTCTTTCAAAAACCCATCTCCCCAAGCAGCCAGGCATTTTGATCAGCTTCAGGGATTACCTTGTTTACACCACAAATCAAACTTGTGCAAAGCGTAATTCCTAAGGAGTAGTTAGGAACTTCAGCCCTGATGCGGATTATGGGAGCTACACTGACAAACTCCCATGATAAAATTGCAAACTGGTAGGTTCCCCACTCCCCTGTAAACACTCCTGTGCATAAAGGTGTTGGATTTATTCATTTTTTCTGGCAATATTCTTAAAGTTTAAAATAGATCTGCCTAGCTCAGTATTGCCTACAATAGAGCAGCTCTCCAGGATTTCAGACAAGGGATCTTGCCCAGCCCTACCTGGAGATGCCGGGGATTGAACCTGGGACCTTCTGCATGCAAAGCAGATGCTCTATCACGGGAGCTAAAGAGTGTGTGTGTGTTAGGGACAGGGAGAAATTTGATTCAGTTTGCATTTCAAGCCAAATCAAACTCGTACTTTCCAAAACAATATCAGAACCGAAACACAACCAGCCTTCGAAATTCACACGTATTCAAGCAGTTCACCAACCAATGTTTAGCAAAATGCGTACATGAGGGATTGAACCTGGGACCTTCTGCATGCAAGGCAGATGCTCTGCCACTGAGTTACGACCCTCCATTTCCTTCTCCAGATGGGCCAATAAGACTGCTTTCTGTGTCCCTAACCCTGGTCATTGGTCATGCTGGCTGGGGCTGATGGAGGCTCACGTTTCCCCTTGAGAAGACAGATCCACTAATTCCAGAAGGCTATTGACAAGCAACAAAATACGGCTATTGAACATACTGGTCGGCAGATCAAAGTGTTTCCATTAGGCACAACTGGAGGGGGAATGGGTTGATCTGCTGATCAGTTGCAAAATCTCTTTGAAGTGATTTTTTTTTAAAAAAACAACAATCAGGTGGCTCCCACCAGGTTTTAAGTAAAAAGAGGCAGGGTTTAACTAGCACCACGAGCTCCCGTTTTCAGAAGCGAGAGAGGAGGAGACACACTGAAACCGGCGGAACAGTGAGTGTGTTTCTACCCTAAGAAGCATCTTGTACGATCAGACCACAGTTTTAGGCTGTTTACTCCCTAACCTTTAAAGGACCTTCGAAGCACATTTTCCCACTTCACAGAATTACAATTCCCAACAACCTAAGGGGCCTATCTATGTAGCTGTTCAAAATGTGGTGGGTTTTGTTTAGCCAGTCATTTAATGATTGTTTTGTATTGCTTTTAAATGTTTTCATGCTGCTGTACACCAGCCTGAAGTTTTGCGAGAGGGTGGTATATAAATACTTTTATAAATAAATAAATGATAATCTTCTTCTTAACAACAATAATAATTAGATTACTGTTTGTGAAGGGTTTATATTTATTTATTTTTAAAAGTATTTATATACCATCCTCTCGCAAAACTTCAGGGTGGTGTACAGCAGCATGAAAACATTTAAAAGCAACACAGAACAACAACAACAATAAGAACATAAGAACATAAGAAGAGCCTGCTGGATCAGGCCAGTGGCCCATCTAGTCCAGCATCCTGTTCTCACAGTGGCCAACCAGGTGCCTGGGGGAAGCCCGCAAGCAGGACCCAAGTGCAAGAACACTCTCCCCTCCTGAGGCTTCCGGCAACTGGTTTTCAGAAGTATGCTGCCTCTGACTAGGGTGGCAGAGCACAGCCATCACAGCTAGTAGCCATTGATAGCCCTGTCCTCCATGAATTTGTCTAATCTTCTTTTAAAGCCGTCCAAGCTGGTGGCCATTACTGCATCTTGTGGGAGCAAATTCCATAGTTTAACTATGCGCTGAGTAAAGAAGTACTTCCTTTTGTCTGTCCTGAATCTTCTAACATTCAGCTTCTTTGAATGTCCACGAGTTCTAGTATTATGAGAGAGGGAGAAGAACTTTTCTCTATCCACTTTCTCAATGCCATGCATAATTTTATACACTTCTATCATGTCTCCTCTGACCCGCCTTTTCTCTAAACTAAAAAGCCCCAAATGCTGCAACCTTTCCTCGTAAGGGGAAATAATAACAATAATAATTGGGCCCAGAATTCTTTGAGGGGAAAAATGTTGTTTGAATGTGCTTTAAGCATATAGTGTGTATGCAGCCTTAATATCCTGTTCCATATGGAGGCCAACCAGGTGCCTTTTTGGGAAGTCCATAAGCAGGGGTTGAAGGCAAGAGCCCTCTCCTGTTGCTCCCGCCAAAAGCTGTTCAGCAACATAGACTGCGTATGAACCTGGAGGTTCCACTTCACCACCATGATGAATAGCCACTGATCAATCCAGCCTTCCTGCCATTGTCTAATTCCGCTTTTAAAGCCATCTAAGTATCAAAACACATTCACTATTCTGCTGGTTCCACCTCTCTTCTGAAAACAGGGGCACTTGACGCTAGTCAAACCCTGCCCTTTTTTACTGTGAAGCCTGGTGGGAGCAGCTTGAGTGCATTTTTTTAAATTCAACCTCAAAGAGATTTCACAACTGATCGGCAGATCAACCCGTTCCCCCTCCAGGTGTGGCTAATGGAAACGCTTTGCTCTGGGGACTAGTGTGTTTACAGCAGAAAATGCAGGTAATACGCAACCCAAGACAGATGTACCTAACTACAGGTGCCCTCTAGTGGCCACACCATTAAAAAAATTCTGTTCACTAGTAAGAAGGGCTGATTCTGTGCTGCAGGAATCACAAAGTTTATGGGGTTTGCATGGGTGAAGCGCCTTAAAAAAGGGAGGTGGTCTTTCTTCTCCCCATAACTGACCCCAATGCTGTTCATCAACTTCAAGAGAAGGGGCAGCTCGGTTTTTGTACTGCAGGCTCCTGAACTCTGGAATGCCCCCAAACACCTCCAATACCAACCTTGGATTTTTCCCTACTTCCTTTGAAAAAGGGACATCTTATCTCATTTCTTCCCCTCACCCCACTGTCTTCATTTCCTTGTTTGTTTGTTTGTTTGTTTGTTGATTGATTGATTGATTGCACTTGTATACCGCCCCATAGCTGAAGCTCTCTGGGCGGTTTACAGCAATCAAAAACATTAAAACAAATATACAATTTAAAACACATATTTTAAAAACCATTTAAAACACCATTTTAAAATTTAAAACAATATAAAAACAATTTAAAACACATGTTAAAATGCCTGGGAGAAAAGGAAAGTCTTGACCTGGCGCTGAAAAGATAACAGTGTTGGTGCCAGGCACACCTCGTCAAGTACATCATTCCATAATTTGGGGGCCACCACTGAGAAGGCCCTCTCCCTTGTTGCCACCCTCCGAGCTTCCCTTGGAGTAGGCATCCGGAGGAGGGCCTTTGATCTTGAACGTAGTGTATGGGTGGGTTTGCAAGCGGGCCAGAATCGGTTTTATATGTTCGGACTGTCTGGTTCCTGTTACCAATCTGGCCGCTGCATTTTGCACAAGTTGCAGTTTCCGAACCGTCTTCAAAGGCAGCTCCACGTAGAGTGCATTGCAGTAATCTAATTTGGAGGTTACCAGAGCATGGACAACTGAAGCCAGGTTATCCCTGTCCAGATAGGGACGTAGTTGGGCCACCAACCAAAGTTGGTAGAAGTCACTCCGTGCCACCGAGGCTACCTGAGCCTCAAGTGACAGAGATGGTTCTAGGAGAACCCCCAAGCTACGAACCTGCTCCTTCAGGGGGAGTGCAACCCCATCCAGGACAGGTTTATACATCCACCATCTGGTCAGAAGAACCACCTACTAGCAGCATCTCAGTCTTGTCTGGATTGAGCCTCAGTTTATTAGCCCTCATCCAGTCCATTGTCGCAGCCAGGCACTGGTACAGCACATTGACAGCCTCACCTGAAGAAGATGAAAAGGAGAAATAGAGCTGCGTGTCATCAGCATACTGATGGCAACGCACTCCAAAGCTCTGGATGACCGCACCCAACAGTTTCATGTAGATGTTGAACAGCATGGGGGACAGAACTGATCTCTGCGGAACCCCATACTGGAGAGTCCAGGGTGCCGAGCAATGTTCCCCAAGCACCACCTTCTGGAGGCGAACCGCCAAGTAGGAGCGGAACCACTGCAATGCAGTCCCTCCCACTCCCAACTCAGCCAGTCTCCCCAGAAGGATACCATGGTCGATGGTATCCAAAGCCGCTGAGAGATCAAGGAGAATCAACCGAGACATACTCCCCCTGTCTCTCTCCTGACAAAGGTCATCATAGACATCATAGGCTGTTTCCGTGCCAAAACCAGGCCTGAAACTCGACTGAAACGGATCCAGATAATCGGTCTCATCCAAGAGTGTCTGGAGCTGGCCTGCCACCACTTGTTCGAGGACCTTGCCCAGGAATGGAACATTTGTTACCGGCCTATAGTTATTAAGATTTTCTGGGTCCAGGGAGGGCCTCTTCAGGAGTGGTCTCACTACCGCCTCTTTCAGGCAGCCAGGGACCATCCCCTCTTGCAGAGAGGCATTAATCACCTCCCTGGCCCAGCCAGCTGTTCCATCCCTGCTAGCTTTTATTAGCCAAGAAGGGCAAGGATCCAGCACAGAAGTGGTTGCATGAACCTGTCCAAGCACCTTGTCAACATCCTCAAGCTGCACCAACTGAAACTCATCCAAGAAATCGGGACAAGGCTGTGCTCTGGATACCTCGCTTGTTTCACTTGCTATAACACTGGAGTCTAAGTCCTGGCAGATGCTAAAGATTTTATCCTGGAAGTGCCTAGCAAATTCATTACAGCGGGCCTCCGATGGTTCTACCATGTCCCTGGGGCCAGAGTGTAATAGCCCCCAGACAATTCTGAAGAGCTCCGCTGGGCGGCAGATTGATGATTTGATAGTGACAGCAAAATATTGTTTCTTTGCTGCCCTCACTGCCCCTAAATACAGCTTACCATAGGCACTTACCAGTGTATGATTGCATCCACTAGGAGTTCGCCTCCATCTGCACTCAAGCCGTCTCCGATATTGTTTCATCGCTCTCAGCTCTGGGGTATACCATGGAGCCGTACAAGCTCTACACAGGAGAGGGCACTCAGGAGCAATCATGTTAACCACCCGGGTCATTTCTGTATTCCACAGTTCAACCAGGGTTTCGACAGCAGCGCCAGCCCTATCAGCTGGAAAACTCCCCAGAGCCCTTTGGAAACCATCCGGATCTATTAGTCTCTGGGGGCGGACCAACTTAATAGGTCCCCCACCCTTGCAGAGGGGAAAAGCCGCTGTAAGTCTAAACTTCTGCAAGCAGTGATCTGTCCATGACAGAGGGACTGATGTAAGGCCCCCCACATTCAGATCACCAACTCCATGTCCAGATGCAAAACCCAAATCTAGAGTATGCCCTGCTACATGTGTTGGGCCAATGGCATATTGGGACAGTCCCATGGTTGTCATGGAGACCATGAAATCCTGAGCCGTCCCGGATAAGGTGGCCTCGGCATGGATGTTGACATCCCCCAGAACCAACAGTCTGAGGGATCTCAACAGTACACCCGAGACCACCTCTGTCAGCTCAGCTAGGGAGTCTGTTGGGCAGCGGGGTGGGCGGTACACCCAACAGAATCCCCAGTCTGTCCCGCTGACCCAACATAAGGTGCAAACACTCCAGACCAGTAGTCACATGGACAGGGTGCTTGCAGAGGAAGATGGAGCTCCTATAGATCACAGCAACCCCCCCTCCCCGACCCTCAGGTCTACACTGATGCTGGACCAGGTACCCTGGTGGACATAGCTGGGAGAGACTGACTCCCCCCTGCTCACCCACCCAGGTCTCGGTTATACATGCCAGATTGGCTGCCTCATCCACAATTAAATCGTGAATGAGGGAGATCTTATTATGCACCAATCTGGCATTTAGCAGCAGCATCCGGAGGCCTGAGAGCTGGCTGATAGAGCAACCAACAAACCTGCAGGTGTGGGGAGGACCGGAACAAGGCACAGCCATTAACTGTCAAGGCCCCGTTCCCCTTACCTGGCAAGTTCTCCTCACAATGTCATATCTCCCTCTACCCGTCACTACACTTATTGGGCCCCCCTCAAATCTCCCCACTTGGCTCTGAGTCCTCTCTCCCAGGCACATAACTGAAGACCCAGAAAAAGGCAAACAAGGCAGGAGCCACCTCAGCCAGCTGGCTTATATATACTCCAATATTGTAACAGTTGAACCTAATGAGGTGTCCAGAGCACAGTCTTGTCCTGTTTTATTGGATGAATTTCAGTTGGTACAGCTCGAGGACGTGGACAAGGTGCTTGGACAGGTGCGGGTGACCACTTCTGCTCTGGACCCTTGCCCCTCGTGGCTAATAAAAGCTAGCAGGAATGGAACGGCCGGATGGGCCAAGGAGGTGATCAATGCCTCTTTACAAGAGGGAGTGGTACCACTCTGCCTGAAACAGGCGGTGGTGAGACCGCTCCTAAAAAAATCCTCCTTGGACCCTGAAAACCTTGACAACTATAGACCGGTAGCAAATGTTCCATTCCTGGGCAAGGTTCTAGAGCGAGTGGTCGCTCGCCAACTCCAGGCTCTCTTGGACGAAACTGATTATCTAGATCCATTTCAATCGGGCTTTCGGCCGGGGTTTGGTACAGAAACAGCCTTGGTCGCCCTGTATGATGACCTGTGCCGGGAGAAAGACAGAGGGAGTGTAACTCTGTTGGTTCTCCTGGATCTCTCAGCAGCTTTTGATACCATTGACCATGGTATCCTTCTGAGGCGTCTTGCGGATTTGGGAGTTGGAGGCACTGCTTGGCAGTGGCTGCGCTCCTATCTCGAGAATCGTCTCCAGAAGTTGGTGCTTGGGGAGCATTACTCGAATCCCTGGGTACTCCAATATGGGGTCCCGCAGGGTTCAGTTCTGTCCCCCATGCTCTTTAATATCTATATGAAGCCGCTGGGTGAGGTCATTAGGAGATTTGGAGTGCGTTTCCAGCAATATGCTGATGATACGCAACTCTACTTCTCCTTTTCATCTTCTTCAGGTGAGGCTGTTGATGTACTAAACCGCTGCCTGGCCGCGATAATGGACTGGATGAGAGCTAACAAACTGAGACTCAATCCTGACAAGACTGAGATGCTGTTGGTGGAGGGGCTCTCTGTCCAGATGGTTGACGTCCGACCTGCCCTAGATGGGGTTACACTCCCCCTAAAGGAGCAGGTCCGTAGTTTGGGGGTCTTATTAGATCTGCTCCTGTCACTGGAGGCTCAGGTAGCCTCGGTGGCACGGAATGCATTCTACCAGCTTCGGCTGGTGGCCCAACTACGACCCTACCTGGACAGGGAGAACCTCGCCACAGTTATCCATGCTCTGGTAACCTCTAGATTGGATTACTGTAATGCACTCTACGTAGGGCTACCTTTGAAGACGGTTCGGAAACTTCAGCTGGTGCAGAATGCTGCGGCCAGAGTTCTTACTGGGACAAAGAAATTTGACCATATAACACCTATTCTGGCCCAACTGCACTGGCTACCAATATGTTTCCGGGCCAGATTCAAAGTGTTGGTTCTTACCTATAAAGCCCTTAACGGCATCGGACCGCAATACCTGGCGGAACGCCTCTCCTGCTATGTATCTACCCGCTCGCTGCGCTTGACGTCGAAGGCCCTTCTCCGGGTTCCAATGCATAGCGAGGCCCGGAGAGCAATAACTAGAACTAGGGCCTTCTCAGTAGTGGCCCCCGAATTATGGAACAACCTCCCTGACGAGATACGCCTGGCGCCTTCTTTGTTATCTTTTCAGCACCAGGTAAAGACCTACCTCTTTGCCCAGGCTTTTTAAATTTAAATTTTAAATTTCAAATGTTAATTTTAATTTTTTTTTGTTGCAATCTTGTTTTCACATATGTTTTATAGTGCATTTTATTTATACTCACTTGTATTTTAACCTGTTTTTATTGTTGTACACCGCCCTGAGAGCTTATTGCTAAAGGGCGGTATAAAAGCACAATAAATAAATAAATAAATAAATAAATAAATAAATAAATAAATATACCCTCCAGAGAAGGGACAGGTGGAAAAAATCAGCCACAGCTGGCTGAGTACCTGGGGCCTGGTCCTGCAAGGCGTGACCCCCGCAGAGCAGAAGTCCAACCGGGAAAGGGTGGTGGTGGTAGCAGCAGCAGCAAGCAGGCAGCAGCAGCAAACGGCTCTCTTTCCCTGGATGGTAGTGTTCCCCTTCCTCCTACAGGCACTGGGCCTCTGTTTCGGGAGGTTCCTACTCCTCACATGTCCAACAATTGTGCCCCTCCAGGTGCTATGGGACTACAACTCCCATCAGTCCTAGCCAGCAGGGTCAGGGATGAAGGGAGTTGTAGTCCAGCAACATCTGGAGGGCACCAGGTTGAGGAAGACTGTTAGAAACAGTCCATCTTGTCTCTGTGGAACCCCAACTGTGTTGCTTGAAATTATCCTATTTTTTAAATAATGCATGCTTGTTTCTATTTTGTAAGCCGCCTAGAAAACTTTATTTTTCTAGGCAGGGCGCGTTTCAAGTCCATGGAGAAAGTATTCAAGGCCCCATCTGCACTATACATTTAAAGCAGTATCATACCGCTTTAAACAATCATGGCTTCCCCCAAAGAATCCTTGGAATTGTAGTTTGTTAAGGGTGCTGCGAGTGAGGGTGCTATTCCCCTCACACAGCCACAATTCGAGTTCCTTGGGAAGACGGATTGACTGTTAAACCACTGTGGGAATTGTAGCTCTGTGAGGGGAATAGGGCTCTCCTGAAAAAGGACCCTTAAGAAAAGACAGTTCCCAGCATTCTTTGGGGGAAGCCATGTATAATACTGCTTTATATGTACAGTGTAGATGTGGCCTAAGCAGAGCCTGGAAAACTTACTTTTTTGAACTACAGCTCCCATCAGCCCCAGCCAGAATGGCCACTGGATAGGGCTGATGGGAGTTGTAGTTCACAAAAGTAACTTTTCCAAGCTCTGGGGCTAAGCAGTATTTTAAGAGCTCCTTTCCTGGCATTTCACCAACTAGACAATTAAAAGCCTGAGCCAGTTCAGGCTTCATAGAATCATAGAATAGTAGAGTTGGAAGGGGCCTATAAGGCTATCAAGTCCAACCCCCTGCTCAATGCAGGAATCCAAATCAAAGCATTCCCGACAGATGGCTGTCCAGTTGCCTCTTGGATGCCTCCAGTGTCTGACAGCCCACTATCTCTCCAGGTAATTGATTCCATTGTCGTATGGCTCTAACACAGCCTTTCCCAACCAGTGTGCCTCCAGATGTTGTTGGACCACAACTCCCATCTTTCCTGACCATTGGCAATGCTGGCTGAGGCTGATGGGAGTTGTGGTCCAACAACATCTGGAGGCTGGTTGGGAAAGGCTGCTCTAACAGTTAGGAAGTTTTTCCTGATGTCCAGTCGAAATCTGGCTTCCTGCAGCTTGAGCCCATTATTCCGTGACCTGCACTCTGGGATGATCGAGAAGAGATCCCGGCCCTCCTCTGTGTGGCAACCTTTCAAGTACTTGAAGAGTGCTGCCATATTTCCCCTCAGTCTTCTCTTCTCCAGGCTGAACATGCCCAGTTCTTTCAGTCTCTCCTCACATGGCTTTGTTTCCAGTCCCCTGATCATCCTTGTTGCCCTCCTATGAACCTGTTCCAGTTTGTTCAGAAGAGGACAGAGGTGGAAACAAGCCTTTACAGCAGTCTTCGCCAACTTGGTGCCCTCCAATGTTTTGGACTACAACTCCCCAGGCAGTGCACGGCTGTGCTATGGCAGTTGTAGTCATCTGGAGGGCACCAGATTGCCAAAGAACGCTGTACTGGGTGTCAAGAAGGGGCCTTTGAAGGAAGGAAATCCGCACAAATACCTGCTCCTATACCTCGGCAGTACCTGCCTCAAGTGTTTCTGACATAATGAGGCAACCTGAACACTTTTATAATGAGGAAACGCAGAAGCTTCTGGCCAAAGTGCAGTCGCAAGTTCACTGAGGCTTAGCTGGGTTTAGAAAAGGCACTCATGCCTTGGATGGTGCACGGCGTGAGTAGAGGATTTCCAAGAAAGGAAGAGGACACCAATAAGAACATAAGAACATAACAAGAGCCTGCTGGATCAGGCCAGTGGCCCATCTAGTCCAGCATCCTGTTCTCACAGTGGCCAACCAGGTGCCTGGGGGAAGCCCGCAAGCAGGACCCAAGTGCAAGAACACTCTCCCCTCCTGAGGCTTCCGGCAACTGGTTTTCAGAACCATGCTGCCTCTGACTAGGGTGGCTGAGCACAGCCATCATGGCTAGTAGCCATTGATAGCCCTGTTCTCCATGAATTTGTCTAATCTTCTTTTAAAGCCGTCCAAGCTGGTGGCCATTACTGCATCTTGTGGGAGCAAATTCCATAGTTTAACTATGCGCTGAGTAAAGAAGTACTTCCTTTTGTCTGTCCTGAATCTTCCAACATTCAGCTTCTTTGAATGTCCACGAGTTCTAGTATTATGAGAGAGGGAGAAAAACGTTTCTCTATCCACTTTCTCAATAAATAAAAAAAGAGAGGAGGATTTTGCCACAGATTCACAGGTCAGAGAGAGTTTTAAATTGGGGTGGGGTGGGGTTAGGGGGAGGAGAACAACAGATGCTTTTCAACAGCTGGCTTTGAGGCACAACCTGAAAAAATCTGGCGGTCTGAATGCACTGAATGCACCTCCGGGACAAGAATGAGTCCAGTGAAAGCTGAGGAGAGGCTTTGGGAAAGCTCAGTGGGCAGAGCACCTGCTTGGCATGAAGAAGGTCCCAGGTTCAACTTCCGATGCCTCCAGTTAGAAGGCTCACAGAAAACAATTTTGAGGTTTGAGGGGCTCTGTGATGTCCCTGTATTTTAATATCTGTAAATATGGTAAGTGCGGGTTTATTAAGTGATATATGGTAAGTGACTGAGTAAGAGCGGGGAGTACATGGGCTAGAATGCTGGAGAATGTTGGATGATGATTGGCTGAGTGTTTGAATGGCTGAAGGTATAAATGAGAGGATGACAGTTGAACTGTGCGTTGGATTATATTTGGGGGGTATTTAGGCAGAATATATATGACTGGAAACATAAAGAGTGACACTAAATGAAACCATAAGCTTGTTGAACATTCCTAAAGTAATCTTGTTATTACCTGGTGTTATCAAATAAATACTTTTATTGGTTTACCTAAAGCCTGATACTTGGCTGGGGATACACAGACCAGAAGGGAGGGCAGGGTAATTACCAAGGCTGGAGGGAAACAGTATCAAACATATGGTGCAAGCGGTGAAGGGAGATATTGTAACATCGTCAAATATCCAGAGCAACCCAGGATTGTATGCTTTATAGACAAAGATACAAGGAGGGTTGTGGACAGCAAGGGCACCCAGACACAAAGAAACAAGCCATAGGGAGACGAAGGCAAAGTCTCTAGCAGTATTGTTTACAGGGAGTGACTGGTGGTGCTGCCTAGCAGTGGGGTCTTGTGAGAGCGTGTGAGAGAACAAATAAAACCCAGGATCCTGACTGGAGGAACCTAACAGGTGGTGGTCTGAGGTGGGATCCTCACAGGCTCCCTCTGAAACTGATGGGAGTCAACAGTAGTGGCAATTGGCTCCAGGGATGGCTGAGAGCTGGCATTTTAAATTCCTTCCAATGCCCTGGACTGCCTAAAGTGGTGTTACTCCAGAGCATTCTGGGAAATGTAAATGGTGGTTCACAGACCTGGAGGGGGGGCTAGGGAAAGCATCAGTGCTAGCGGGTCCTCCTGGGCCCTGGCAGATGCCCTAGGATGCCAGGTGCCGATGGCGGACTTGAACACAGATCAATGGTCTCCCTTAGTATAACGTAGATTCCTAGGCTTATGGCTGCGCGGGGATCCACGCAGAGGCCTCTACTCCAATCACGACACCACACCAGTTCAGTCTTAAAAGATATTTCATACACTTGATTTTGCAGTCGCTATGTGGTCTCCATCAACCCAGAGCCCTCTGACTGCTCAGGCTGGGACTTTCAACAAACAAAACAAAATGGCCACCCACGACTTACGTCTCATAGATGTGCCCATTCTCAACCCTCTCTTCCACGTAGGCCAGAGCTCGGACGTGCATCGGCGAGTGAGGGAATGCAGCGTGGATCCACGGCAGCCCAAAGATGGAGAGCCCTGTGTTGATCAGAGCTACAAGGAGGAGGTCCCAGTGATAAGCTGTCCCCTTCACTAACCTGAAATAAACTCTTGTTAGTAAAGTTGTAAATGGGTGCATCTTAGCCAGGCCATAGCAACAAGCAGTCAAAAGTCGGAACAGCCCCCAGTGTAGAGTAAGCTGCTTGTTCACACAGAGCATCAGGCACCTACCACTCTGGAAGGAGACAGGAAGTGCAAATTTGAGAACCAGTTAATTCTCCCTTTACAAAACAGAGATGACCCAAGAAGCAGTCTTGGTCTCCTCAGGCCAGCCTGCACTGGACCCATAAATGATTTCTAAGCTTGTTAACATTTAACATTTGTTTTGTTTCAACAGTTTATATATCGCTTATTTACAATCATCTCTAAACAATGTACAAGAAGCTTAATACGATAAAAAATATTTTTTTACTGGGAGAAAGGGTGAGATATAAATCTAATAAATAAATACATAAATAAAAATAAGTTAAAACTGTAAAAGCAGAATCCAGTTAAAATGTCTGCAGGAATAAAAAGAAAAAAGTCTTCAGTGAGGTGCTGGAAATTCAACAGGGAGAGAGATTCTGTCTGACTTTAGTTGGAAGGGAGTTGCATAAAACTGGGCCTACAATATCGAACACATGGCTCTCGGGGTATATGAGCTGTGCATCCTAGTCATGGGGAATCACTAACAGGGACTCCCTCAAATATCTCAGTGAGCGGGCAGGGATATAAGGAACCAGGTGGTCCCTGAGGTATCCTGGACTTAAGTTGTTACTAATTGCAAATTAATTATTGATCCAAGTAGCTAAGCAGGTCTGGGTCTGGTCAGTATCTGGATGGAATACTGATTGGGAACCACATGTATGCCGCCTTGGGTTCCGTGGTGAAAGAAAAGCAGGGTATAAATGTAACAAATAAATAATATCTCTTGCACAACCAAAGCTCAGGTCACAGGTAAGACTCAGGATTGTCTGAATGCTTCTTCCCCAGTCAGCTTGCATTCAATGGCAAAACACTGTCAGGGTTTGAGTTTGAAGGCTGCTTCTATTGACATTTTTTAAAAACGCATGCCATCAAGCAAGAGAGACCAAGAGATTGCTGGTGACATGCCTCTCGGTAAAAGCCGGTGTGGTGTAGTGGTTAAAGCCGAGCTAGCCAACTTAGTGTCGTCCAGATATTGCTGGACTTGCAACGCCCATCATCTCTGATCACTGGCCAGGCTGGCTGGGGCTGATGGGAGCTGGACTCAGACAACATCTACAGATGCCAAGTTGGCCACCTCTGGGCTAGAGTGTGGTGACCAGGACCTGGGGGACCAGGGTCCAAATCTCCACTCAGCCAGGAAGCTCCCTGGGTGGCTTAGGGCCAGTCACTTCATCTTGGCATTTGGCTCAGGACAGCTTCAAAAGCTCTCGCCTTTAACCCTAGCTCAGTAAGGATCAGTTGGAGCTTCTCAGTGGCGATGGCAACGGTCATTCTGTATCTCAGCATTTACACCTTCCCCTCTTTATCACTTGACAGAGCCCAAGATGGAGCCCCGACTCCAAAAAGAGGGTCTCAAGCTAAGCCCCCCGGAAAACAAAGAGGTGTATGAAGATTGGGGCTGCTCCCCAGGAATTTTGGAGATCAGAGCCTTGTGCCTGTGTTAGACAGCTCTGTGTGCTTCTTTCTGGACGCTTGTCTAGACCTGGTTTCCAAGTTCGAGGGACCTCCTTCCTAGAAAATGGGGCACGGAGCCCTTGGTAGGATTGGCCAAGGCCAAGACAATGGAAAGTAAGAATTGCGGAAAGACCTGGAAGACCACGTGTCTTCCTGCTGGAGATGGCACACATCAACATGTTAAAACAGCACCATATAAAACAAAATATTTAAAACATTTAAATATTAAAGCCCTTTTCTTTTTTACTGTCTTAATGTATTTGTATGCTTTTTCTGTACGTCGCTCAGAGTGACTGGACAACCAGCCAGATGGGCGACTAACAAATCTAATAAATAAATAAAATAAATAAAGCATTTAAAAACATAATGTATACAGCTAATAGGTCATCCCTGAACTGATGCTTTGCAGCTCTTCTGTCGGGGTGAGGTGGTTTTATTATCTGATGGACAATGTCTGTGTTGCTCTGTACTGTATTGATTGGGGGGAATTTTCGTATATTTTGACTGCTGCAAGACGCCTCGATCTTTCCTTTAGAGAAAGATGTCTAATTAATCCACTTAACTAGCTTGGGGCTTGGATGCACATGTGAAAAAGCTGCAAACATGAAAGAGGAGGGTGAGAATTTGGTCATATTTGGAGTGGGGCAGGAGAAGAGGAAAGCGATTGCACCCAGGAACTTGAAAAAATTGAGCCTTTACACTCTGGTAAATTCTGGTGCCCACAGCCATCAATTTTACATCTCCCTCTCTCTCTCTCTTTATAAAGTAATACAGGAAAGATTCAGAAAGCCTCCTGTTTGATAACAGGAAGGAAAACAAAAAAACCTATCACAACCTGCCCCCCCCCGTTTCTGACACTCTGCTTGATTCTATTTGATACCGAAACATCAAAGGGAATTCTAGAGCACTGCAGATTCCCACTTCTGAGCCCATGCATAAATCAGGGCTTGCAGCTAGATAAAAGCAAGGCCCCATTATACTTCTTAGAATTATTGAATCATAGAATAGTAGAGTTGGAAGGGGCCTATAAGGCCATCAAGTCCAACCCCCTGCTCAATGCAGGAATCCAAGTTAAAACATTCCCGACAGGTGGCTGTCCAGCTGCCTCTTGAATGCCTCCAGTGTTGGACAGCCCACTACCTCTCTAGGTCATTGGTTCCATTGTCGTATGGCTCTAACAGTTAGGAAGTTATTCCTGATGTCCAGTCAAAATCTGGCTTCCTGCAACTTGAGCCCATTATTCTGTGTCCTGCACTCTGGGATGATCGAGAAGAGATCCTGGCCCTCCTCTGTGTGACAACCTTTCATGTACTTGAAGAGTGCTATCATATCTCCCCTCAGTCTTCTCTTCTCCAGGCTAAACATGCCCAGTTCTTTCAGTCTCTCTTCTTAGGGCTTTGTTTCCAGTCCCCTGATCATTCCTATCCTACTTCAAGTTTGCCTGCCTGCTGGACTCCACAGAGGGAAATACAAGCATCAGGGAAGGCGCCTCTTGGAATTTCTTTGTAAAGCAATGGCTACTAGCCATGATGGCTGTGCTCTACCACCCTAGTCAGAGGCAGCATGCTTCTGAAAACCAGTTGACAGCAGATTTCAGGTATACACTGACTGGTAGCAGGCTTCAGGCTAGGGACATTGCCAAGCCTATCTGAAGATGCCACTGGAGATCAAGCCAGGGACTTTCTACATGCAAAGCTGATGCTCTACCACTGAGCTACGGCCCTTTCCCTAAAGTGAACCAAGGAAAACGCCTTGGGCTTGAAGCCTGAATGCTGAGGCTGGGTCCTGTCTCAGTGGCAAAGGTGGCTGATATGCAATTCTGCCTATGATTGAAAAGGATTTCGGATACAATCTCGGAGATCTACATTCATCTCTCAATTCAGACGACATATTTAGCATGACTTCTACTTAGCAGTGACGCTGAGCTGGAACCCAAAATGTGATCTTTATTGAGATACTGCACTCTTTCAACTGGTTAGAAGCAAAACATAAAATAAAAAAGTGAGCATTTGTGTTTGAGTCAGTCAGTTTGCTTCAGCCTTCTAGGTTAGGTGTGGGAAACCTTTGGCCCTCCAGATGTTGCTGAAGTACAACTCCCATCAGCCCAGCAAGCATGGCCAATGACCAGGGATTATGGGAGTTGTAACTTCTGGAGGGCCAAAGGTTCCCCACACCCATTCTAGATGAACACACTGCAGATGCCATGCTTATCTGCCTTAAGCAAGGTTTTTTTAATAAAAGCGAGGATTCTAGAATTCTGTGTCTACTCCTCATAGCCAGGGGAGTAGAGCCTGATGTGGAAAAGTTACTTTTTTTGAACTACAACTCCCATCAGCCCAATCCAGTGGCCATGCTGGCTGGGGCTGATGGGAGTTGTAGTTCAAAAAAAGTAACTTTTCCAAGCTCTGCTCCCAGCATACTCCCTCCCTTTCTGTGGCTACCTGAAAGCTGCTTGAAGTGGAAGAATTATAAACAGAGCAATGAAACCTATAACAAAATAAAAATAAAAAATTACCTATTCTCCGGGGCGTTTGTGAGTGATGCCACTATATTCTGCTCAATGAAAAAAAGCATTGACAGCAGGAACCCCAGGCCCATCGCGCTCATAACCGAGCCAATGGAGAGATCTCGAAGAGGAGCCAACACAAACAAGCTCTCCGACGGGTTGTAGTTAAATTTAGACACTGAAAAACACAAACATGCATAACATTGGCATGCTATAAAGCCTTCTTCAGAGGCTGATTTCACACTGTCACTTATTTTGCAGGCAAATTTAGGTTGCAGAATTAAAGTGGACTTGATGTTCTTGTGCAACCAACCCGCTTTCCAAAAAAGCAAAAAGCATTTTTGTGGTAAGAAAAGTGGTAGGGTAATGCACTGGGAAATTGGTGGGATAACGGCAATGATGGGCAATGTCACAAAACCTTGGTGCACACAAGTCAGAATGAATGCTCAATAAACATCAGCACTGTGTAACTTCCACACAAATTTTGTGCAAGCAAATCTGGATGAATGCTCAATAAATACTTTGTCTGGAACAGCCCACTCGGGGAGGGAAACTGCTAGTTTGGAAAGTATTGGAACAAAGTGAGCCGTCCATGCAATCATATTGAATTGGGGCAGTTTTAGATGACAAAGTAGCAATTCAATAGCTGCAGTCATCTGTAAGGAAAATGCAGGCTTGCAAACTCACTTTGTCAGTTTCACTGCACTGGAGGGGGATGGCGCAAATCTCCTCATTGTAAATCTCCTCATTTACAACTAACCATTCTGGCTCAGCCTGCCTGTCATATACAAATTAGGGCAACTAGCCATGCCCCAAACATACACATTAGCTGCAGCCTTGTCTGCAATGTGGAGCCTGGTCCTGACAGAGATTGTTCCTCCATTATCATTTCACAGTAGATGTATTGCTAAAGAATATTACAGCTTGTTTAGAAGATCATTGCTCCACCTAACTGTGATCCTTGGCCACAGTTTGTTCAAGACCTCCTAGAGATCCTTGGTTGAGGCACTGACTCTGTACTTCTCCCTCACCCTTCCCTCAACCCCTTCAGGACCTTACAACACTATCACTACCCCCCCTTTTTAAATGCTCAAGCAGGCCTGGACCAGAGATGGTTGAGGCAGGATTCCCATCTAGTTCTGTGTTCTTCAACCTTGGGTCTACATCATTGGATGACAAATCCCATCATCCCCAACCATTGGCTTAGTTGGCAGGGGCTTGTGGGAGTTGTAGTCCAACAACAACTGGGGACCCAAGGTCATAGAACACTTGCCAGAGCAAGTTGACTAGCAATTGCAATGCATGTTTTCCCTGTCCTCTGTATGCAGCAAAGAGACCCGCTGGCGGTGGTTGTTTGGGGTGCATGTGGCATTAGAAATAACGGTGCCAGAGCAATACTCAGAAGCTGGCCAACGGCTTTGAGCAAAACACCAGGGCTAAATCTTTCATCCCTCCAATGCATGGGCCAGTTCTAATCTCAGCAGCCGAGGCGTTTCTGAAGTTGTTCCTTTGCAAGCTACGCAATGGGTATTTTTAACACCCTGTGTAGCTGCTTATTGACAGGTGGCAAGGGAGCAATTGTCATCAAGGAAGTCATCACAAACACACACCAAAAGCTGCCCACTTTCCACTTCTGAATGGATGGAATGATGGTCACAGGGGGTGTGAGGGGGAGAGGGACATTTCTTAATTCACTTCCATTCATTTCCTCACATTTCCCATTCGCGTCATCGCTGGGACATGCAATTCCTGCCTCCCTCCGACCTTCCTGGTATGGAAAAGGTGATCCATTTGGCCAAAAGGGACCTTGGATAATTTTTTAGATTTCCTTGCGCATCTGATAACCCTGCCAGATGTTCCAGACCATTAGCACGTTTTAATTAGGAAAATATAAAGTGGCAGGGGGGAGAAAAGCACAGGTCAAACTCATCACCTCTACATCTGTATGTTTGCTGACAACCCTTCCTGCCTCTGGCAATTAGGCAAATCCTTTTGTTCCCTGCCAGAATCATCCAAAGGATCAACTCTTAAAAAAAACAAAAACTAAGAGCAACAATTTAATTATATCAAAATTAAAGTAAGATCTGTTTTTATGATGTTTTAAAGTGTTTTTAGCGCTTTGTTGCCACCCTGGGCTCCTGCTGGGAGGAAGGACGGGATACAAATCATCAAATAAATAAATAAATAAATAATGGGCTGGAATAACTCACAGGGACAAAACAAGCCCTGTTGATCCCATCTCATTTGATAAGCTCATTGCATGAATTAATGCTGATTGCGAACTCAGAACATAATTACGTGGGTGGGACAAGAGAGGAAGGCAACCTCTGGGGCTGGGGAGACACGTTCGGAGCTGTAACCTCAGACTTGCTTGCATCCACTGCCTTCCCCTCTGCTAAGGAATTAAAGAGAAGAAACATGTTGACTTACTTTTTATTTCCTTGAAGAAGTAAGATCCCACAAAGGAGAAGGTTAGGACAGAAATGGGTAAGGCACAGTCGGACAGGATTTCACGGACTCTGGCGTGCAAATAAGGGCTGCAACGATTTCAAAAGTATCCAGTCAGGGCAAATGCAGACGTCAATTCTGCTCCAGGTTTTTAAAATGCCAGGACAATGTCTCAGCGTGAAGTACTTCTCTGAGGTGGCACCTGGCGGTTGGAAGGTGTTGCAAGGACAATCTTTGCTAGCTGCATTGGCTTAGAAGGAGGTTGCAAGGCCAATGGGCCACCCAATGCTCAATGATGTTGAATGCGGGAAGATTCAGGACAGACAAGATCATAGAATCATAGAATAGCAGAGTTGGAAGGGACCTATAAGGCCATTGAGTCCAACCCCCTGCTCAATGCAGGAATCCAACTTAAAGCATTCCCGACAGGTGGCTGTCCAGATGCCTCTTGAATGCCTCCAGTGTCGGAGAGCCCACTACTTCTCTAGGTAATTGGCTCCATCGTCATACAGCTCTAACAGTTAGGAAGTTTTTCCTGATGTCCAGTCGAAATCTGGCTTCCTGCAACTTGAGCCCATTATTCCGTGTCCTGCACTCTGGGACGATCAAGAAGAGATCCCGGCCCTCCTCCATGTGACAACCTTTCAAGTACCTGAAGATAAGTACTTCTTCACACAGCACATGCTTAAGCTATGGAATTCTTTCCAGCAAGAGGCAGTGATGGCCACCAACTTGGATGGCTTTAAAAGAGGATTACAGAAATCCATGGAGGATAAGGCTATCAATGGCTACTAGCCATGATGGATGTGCTCTGCCTCTATGGTCAGAGGCAATATGCTTCTGAAAACCAGTTGCCGGAAGCCTCAGGAGGAGAGAGTGTTCTTGCACTCAGGTCCTGCTTGCAGGCTTCTTTTAGGCACCTGGTTGACCACCGTGAGAACAGGATGCTGGACTAGATGGGCCACTGGCCTGATCCAGCAGGCTCTTCTTATATTATTATGGTAGTCCAGACCCCATGTATTCTTGGGGCTGATCAGCTCTTGGCTGCTCATGCCCACAAGGTTATCAACACAGCATAGACAGACGTGCTGAGCATGCCCTGAGTTACAGTCCATCACCAGAACATGCCCCTTCACTAGGGATGGGTAAATCTGTTTTCCAATCTTAAATTCACTTCCCCTCATTACTACAAGTTTGCAATTTTTTAAAAAAGTCCTCATGAAAATTCTTCAGTATTTTAGTCTGAATTTCTCATAACACACACATGTGATTTTGACTAATATACACATTTTTACAGAGCTATTTCCCCTAATACAGCCTTTCCCAACTAGTGGGCCACCAGATGTTGCTGGACTACAGCTCCCATGGGAGCTGTAGTCCAGCAACATCTGGTGGCCCACTAGTTGGGAAAGGCTGCCCTAATACAATGCATTTTCACAAAACCATGCATTTTTATGCACGCCTCGCTCCAGTAACCAAATAAATAAAATAAATAAATGTATTACTGTACACACGACATGGGGGGAGAACTGCACTGCAAAATTCGGAGGTGTGTGAATTTCGAAGGATGGCCGCGTTTCAGTCTTTGTATTGTTTTGCAAAGTGCAAATTAGGAAGGTTCACTTTTAAATATGAACTGGATCAAATTTCTGTGCCATCTCTACCCTTCACTACATATTATTTTATCCCAGTTGGTATCTGTATTGCATTTGAATTTTTGATATATGTGGTAGTGGTATTTTAATTCCTTATACATGCAATTTTTAAAAAAAAGTTTTTATATATGCAAGCGTTCTGTACCTCTTTTTATCATATTGTAAATCACTTTGGGAGGTTTCAAGAGAAGTGATTCATAAAAAAATTAGTATTCCTTCAAAACCATTTCCATGCTTAATTCTGTTGCAATTTTTAATCTTCATAGTCTTATTCCCATTTTCACTTGGCTTTTATAGTACTCAGTATTTTTTTATCAATAGGGACAGATTTATCACACAGAGCTTCTCTAAGCATGCATTTCATTTTATCCTGTATGTGTTGCCTAGGAAACACATAACTCTCAAAACTATTACAATAATTTACTCTGGGGGAAGGACTCATTCTGATGATCTGTGACAATTGCATACAAGTTTCACAAGGGTGTGCTTTTTTACATACAGTATAATCCATTTGTTAGCTTTATACCTACACAGAGATTATTACAATTGAAGTATTTGACTAGATAAGCACTTTTTGTGTCAATTTAATATTCCTTAATTTTTTTCTAATGAAGAACAGCCTAAGATTGAAATAAGTATTTGGACGCATGATGGGTGAACCAACTCAGGACTCCTGCTCTTTCTAGGTTAGTACTGACTGTTCTGACGGGCATCAGTCCTCCAAAGTGTGGTCTTAGCCCTTCTATCCTTAATTTTATTTTATTTGCTTATTATATTGATGTAAACCAGCTCAAGAACATTGTCCCCTGGGAGGCTTTTAGCATAAAATGAAAAAAAATACACTTAAGTTTTAGTAATTCTTTCCAGCAAAGAGAAGACCTAAAGTAGATTAATGAACAAATATATAGCACATGAAAAAAGTTCAGAACGCTGAACACACAGGTTTTTGAAAGACTTGGAGATGCCAGGGATTGAACATTGGACCATTCTGTATGCAACACATATGTTCTACCATGGAGCTTCAGCCGCTCCCCTTCAATCTAATGTACAAGGTTTTTATTTATTCATTATTTGATTTATATCCCACCCTTCCTCCCAGCAGGAGCCCACGTTTGGTATGTTCTGGTATGTTTGCAACTAACTGAATATTGGTACTGGGTCTGGCTTTAATATTCCATTATTCTAAATCAAGGGTAGGGGACCAGTGGTTTTCTAGAAGTTGCCAGACTACACACTCCCATCATCCGTTGACTATTGGCCATGCTGCCTAGGTTTGATGAGAACCACACTCCAACAGCATCTTGCAGGTCACATGGAAGGACATTTGCAAAGAACTCCCCTGAGTGTAACACGTGACATACCTTTTCTTAAACTGATACAGCGTGTGACCAAGCCAAAGGGTTCCCAGCATCAGCATGAGGCTGAGCACAGCTGTCTCTCGTCCATCTTGCATGGTGGCAGGTGGGCCATCTGTTTGGTTCCCCAGTGCTGAACGTTCAGCGGACACATTCAAGAAGAAGGTAGAATTATCGACTGGTGTGCTGGGCGGTCTCGAAAAATGGTAGTAACTTGCAAAAACTAAACACAAGTGAAAATGAAAAGATTTTAATAACGGCCAGGCCTACAGCAGTCATAGCTAGGGATGGGTAAATCTGTCGATTTCGGTTGCTCTCGATTTCTCATTTTTGCAGCCTGAAGTTCAATTCTCTACATTTCTGTATCAGTTTGCTTTTTTTTTTTTAAAAAAGAGTCCACATGAAAATGCACTAGAATTTTAGTGAAAATTTCTCCTAATCTAATTATTTATTTAATTTATATCCCACCCTTCCTCCTGACGGAGCCCAAGGTAGGAAACACATCAACAACAAAACAACTCTTTCAAAAAGCCTTCTAAAAAGAGTTTAAAACATTCAACAAGTGATATACACATTTTTGTATGCAAATACGCCTAATACACAAACTTTTGCTAAGCGTATTTCTCCAATATAATACACTTTTGTATGCTGTTTTCACTAATGTATGCATTTTAATATATTTTATTATGTTTCTATACCACACTTTCCTCCAAGGAGGCGGCACACACGGTTCCTCCCTGTTCTCCATTTTATTCTCACAGCAACCCTGTGAGGTAGGTTAGGCTGAGGGACAGCAAATGGCCCAAGCTCACCCAGCAAGCTTCATGGGTGAGTAGGGATTTGAATGCTGGTCTCCCAAATTATACTCCCAACACTCTAACCACTACACCACACTATGCACACATTACCTTAGCGTACACACTTCTGTACACATTACTTGGGTGGAGATCTGCATTGCAGAACTTGGAGAAGTGTGAATTCCTAAGGATGGGCGTGCTTCGCTTTGCCTGTTGTTCTGGAAAACGTGAGTTAGGAGGGTTCCCCTTTAAATGCCTAATATGGATCGAATTTCTTCACTGTGCTGGCTCATAGCACTGGGCAGGATGTGGGGAGCGAGGAAATCTCGTTCCACGTGCTAGAAGATCAGCGCCCCCTCCCAGCATGTAGCGGCTCCTGGTTCGTAGTCTTTGCAATGAAAGGAATATGGCCAAACTGCAGGCAACACTTAATCTAAAGTGTGGAGCTCCCTCACCCTCTTGCTTCTGAATAATTACAGGTGCATTTGAACCTGAGAAATCCTTATAGTCAGGGATGGGCAACCTCATGCCCAGGGGCTAAATGTGCCCCTCCAGACCTCCTAGGCCGTGCCCATTCCCCAAACACTGGCCGTGCCCTGCACTCTCCTCAAGTTACCTGGCTGAGCAAGGATTCAAACCCAGGTCTCCCCAACCCAGTCCCAATCCACACCAACGACAGGCCACCTAGTACCTGGCCCTCTGGACGCCCCCTACGCTGTTGCTCTTCCTCAAGCCACACACTTCACCAGCCTCGCTCAGCTGCTCCCCTTGAGCACTTTTGCCTGGCTTGAATGAGTTCTTGAATGGTGGCAATGCCTTTCCCTTCCCTGTTGGATGGAGAGATGGCGTGTGTGTGCAGAAACCTCTGACTTTTGCATAGCTGGAGTGCAGCCTACAGTAGAAAGGTACGATCACATCCATACTATACATTTATCTTGTATATTACTATACAGAATCTTGGGAATTGTAGTTTGTTAAGGGTGCTGGGAACTATAGCTCTGACAGAATCATAGAATAGTAGAGTTGGAAGGGGCCTATAAGGCCATGAAGTCCAACCCCCTGCTCAATGGAGGAATCCAAATCAAAGCATTCCGGACAGATGGCTGTCCAGCTGCCTCTTGAAGGCCCCCAGTGTCGGAGAGCCCACTACCTCTCTAGGTAATTGGTTCCATTGTCGTATGGCTCTAACAGTTAGGAAGTTTTTCCTGATGTCTGTGAGGGGGTAGACTACCTTCCTCTTTCAACAAGCCTTTGAAATTGAGACCTTATCCCAGTCTGCTTCTCTGTTGGAATTGCTTTTTAATATGCTTTTAAACCTTTTTTTTTCAACAATATGTTTCTTAACCTTTTTTAAAAAATGTCTTCAAAGCTTTTAAAAAAAGTGTTTTTAAAGTTGCTTTGTTTAAATGTATTTTAATGGCTGTTTTTATGATGTTATAAAGTGTTTTTAGTGCTTTCGTTTGCTGCCCTGGGCTCCTGCTGGGAGGAAGGGCGGGATGTAAATCAAGTAGTAGTAGTAGTAATAATAATAATAATAATAATACAGTTCCCACAATTCTTTGGAGTGGGGAAATGCCCTTTAAACGTTCCCTAAATGTATGGTGCACTTATGATCTAAGAGTCACATCTGTTGCTCTGGCCACTTTTGCCTCTGGCCCTGCCTACCACTGGTAAATGGCCCCCAGAAGGTTGCTCAGAAGGGAATGTGGCCCTGGGGGTGAAAAAGATCCCCCACCTCTGCCTTACAGGGAATGCAACATTTGGGAAGGTTCACATCTTCCCTCTCCAACGCAACCAGTAGTAAAATCCATCACCACCACACAAGTGTGGCTTGAAGGTTTAACCTTCGCACTGGCGGCAGTACAACTTTTTCCTCTAAGCGTTTTTGCTGTGCATGGGGAGGGCAACAATCTTGATTCTGATTGCTCTGGTGAGGGAAAGGGGTTGTTGTTATCAGGATTTATTACCTCCTGCCCCCGTGTGCATTGCCCTAGTAAGTATCACATCCCCCCCGCCCCCAGTAAGTAAAGAGAGGTAGCCACACACTGTGCATTAAATGCAATGTGTAGTTTGGCCCTAAATTATCTTTGCAGTACTATTGCTGTGGATTTACTTCCTTTTGCCATATATTCATATTTATATTTAGTCTTAAAGGAGGTTCGTTCTACGCAATATAGGAAACGGACCTTTAGTGTGGCGGCACCTACCCTGTGGAATTCCCTCCCCTTAAATATTAAGCAGGCTATCTTTTCGGCGCCTTTTGAAGACTTTCCTCTTCCAACAAGCCTTTTAAGTTGAGACGTATCCCAGTCTGCGTCTGTATTAGAATTGGTTTTAGTATCTTTTACCCTTGTTTAAAAGATGTTTTTAAAGTTTTTTTTTTAATGTTTTTAACATTGTTTTGCTTTAATGTATTTTAAGGTCTTTTTATGATGTTTTATGTGTTTTTAGTGTTTCTGTTTGCCGCCCTGGAAGGGCGGGGTATAAATAAAATAATAAATAAATAAATAAAATAAAGGCCTGACATGTCAGTCTGGAGTCTGACCTAAATCCAGAAGTGTCTAGTCTTGCTCACTCAAAGACTTTTAGGATATTCTATCTCTCTCTCTCTCTCACCCACACACCTGTTATTTCTTCTAATCACCATTTACTCAAGTTGGAGGTTGCCTCAGAAGGGTAAGAACTGCCTGCTAGAGAGAGATTAGGATTGTTACAATGAGTTATGTTATATTTATAGTGTTGGTATGGTTTCTGTGTTGCTGTTATATCTGCCATTTGTTTTTTCTATTATTGTATTATTTCGCTTGAAATTGTTTTTGCCATTGTTTAATTTGCTGTAAGCTATTTCATATGCATTGTTCTTTTGTTCTCCTTTTTGTACGTTGCTTTGATTCCTATTTTTGGAAAAAAGCGACTAAGAAATGCTATTAATAAATAAATAAACAAATAAATAATACTTGCAGAAGCCAGAGTTATGAAGTAAACAAGCTTTCTTAGGTCATGCACTGGTCAAAAGGTATACGAAACAGGACAATGTCTCTAAGACCAGGCTTTTAGCTAGTTAAAAGAGTTGCAGACTCTTTCACCAGGTCCTCGTTAATATTAACGATGCTCCCCAGCAGAAAGCGCTATTTATTTATTTGTCTCACTCAAGAGAATGCTACCCAAGAGTGTTTGCTAACCATTGTTCCTCAATTCAATTGTTGTTTCCAAGCATCAGAGGCCAGTATGCAATACCAGTTGCAAGGGATCCCAAGTGAAGGAAGTGCTCTCGGGCTCAGGTCCTGCTTTAGGGCTTCCCATCTGGGCACCTGGCTAGCCACTGTGAGAACAGGATGCTGGCCCACATGGGCCACTGGCCTGATCCAGCAGGGGCCTCCTTATGTTCTTACATGTGGGATACCCACACTTTATCCTCACAACAACCCTCCAAGGAAGGTTAGGCTAAGAGTGAGTAGTAGGCCTGACGCCATCCAGTACGTTGCCTGGCTGAGGGAGGATTTGAACCCAGATCTCCCCAGTCTCAATGCAAATCAAAGACATCACCTACCACCTGGCTTCCATCCATAGTGGGGTGAGGAACCTCATGCTGAAGAGCAAAATGCAACCCTCCGGGCTCTCTCCCTAGGCCATTTCTCCTATCCAAGCTATACCCCTCACCAACCTGGCCTATTTTTGTTTTACTAGAATGTGTCCCTGAATTCTGATAACACCTGTTGGGGATGTTAGATGGAGGATGGAGAGATGTGTGTGTAGAGAAACCTCTGGCTTTTGAATGGCTGGAATGTGACTTACCGTACAAAGGTAAGAGTCACATCCATTGCTCCGCCCACTTCTGCTTCTGATCCCACCCACTACTGGCATGTGGACCTCATTCTTGGAAGGTCCCCCCCACACAGGAATGTGCCCTTAGACTGAAAAACATTCCCCAACTATGGCTAGAGATGTGAATGCCTGGGAAAAAACCATTTTTAAAAAATCAAATTTTCTGGGGAACAACCCAGAAAAAATGATTCCCCCCCCAGCTTTTCTGGTTTCCCCCTAGGCCTTTACATTTCTACCTGTGGCCCCAGCTATCCCCTCCATAGATAGCCACCCATCTATGTCAATACCAGCAGGCTTCCCTCACACCCTTTTTTGGAAGACAAATGATTGGCAGGTAGCTATCAAAGCCTGCCAGATAATAAGAATTTCGTATTTAATATTCAGCTGCTGCCTATTTAGCAACTTTGGTGGATACAACCCCAGAAGAGCTACTGATTGAATCCCTCTGCACGAAGAGCGATTAAGAGAGTGCCCTTTAAATAACACAGGGAGCCGCAACAGCATCCTAACAAAAGCAGAACTGTGCTAGCTGGGGGAGTTATTTCAGGTCCCTCTGATTTTGTTTGCTTCAGCTGCTGACTGGCTGTTTCCTGTAAAGTGCAGAAGTCAAGATCAAACAGGAGTGCAGCTTAGGCGGCTCAGTCGCAACTTCGAAAAACAAAGTGTCATTAAGCTGGTGAGAAGAATGTGTGGCTTGAATGCAATGCGATGAAAACCTCTCCTCCTCTTTTCCTGCAGCACAGCTTTAGAAATTAAGAGACCTATTCAACAGATCTCCCCTTTGGAAGGAAATGGGCCATGCACAGGGATGGAAAGAATACCCCCCCTGGAAAAAAAAGGAAAAGAGTTCAAAAAAAATGTGCAGGGGTTAATGAGGGCGAGAGACTCTAGTGTATCTGCAGACACATATAAACACCATGCATTTAGAGCATGTTGGGTTCTCTCAAAGAATCCTGGGAACTCTAGTTTGTTAAGGGTGCTGGGGATTGCAGCTCTGTAAGGGGTAAACTACGGTTCCCATGATTATTTAGGGGAAGTCATGTATATCAAATGTATGCTGCGTATGCAGCCACAGGGGCAGAGGAAAGAAAGTAGACTGTGAAACTCTGCTTTGGTTTAAAGAGAAAAATAATTCATTTTTAGCCCTCATTGTTGAGAGAGAAAATAGTGAACACACTAAGGCAGCTTGTCACCAACCTGGTACCCTCGCTGGATCGTCACTGTGTAGTGGTGAGTGGGCTTGCGTGTTCCAATGAACCCTGTGAGTGATGCCGTCGGAAGTCATGTACTCCTAGCAGGGTCACCCATGGCGGTAAGGTCAAGGGAGAGGAACCAGACAAAGAACGACCCAAGAATGTCCTCAACAGCAGAACAGGCAGAGGCTAACAATGATGTTACAATGGCTGTAAAGGCGGATGAAGGCTGAAGCAGATAAAAGACTTCCAGTCGTCGTGGTACCCATGACATTGGATCAAAACCTTTTTCTGTCAAGATTGTGTGTTGATTGTCGTGCGCCGATCTCCCCACATTAAACAAATTCATGCACAGGCGTCTTCCAAGCAAACCAAAACCTTATCTTGGAAGACAATCTTACTCGGTCACAAGTGATCGCCAATGAATGAATGAATGCTCTCCAAATGTTTTGGACTACAGCCTCCATCAGCCTCAACCAACAGAGCCGTGATGGGCCTGCAAGCTTGCTTTTTAATTGTTAGGAATTTAACCATTCACTAAACTTACGGTAAGTTTTGTGTCGATGTTATGTTTGAAAACAGCCGTGGGATTGTATGCAAGAGAGGGAGGTACAGAAATAAAATGAAAAACAGAGGTCCTCAGCTCCAAACGTTTTTAATGCCACATCTGCAAAGGCTTTTGCTTTTGGAAAGGTCCCAGTTTACACAACCAACTATAAAGAGAAGTCTTTGCCACTCAGCTTACCTTTAGTTATGCCTTTAAGGGCGTCGAGCACAAATGTGATGGAGATAAAAAGTGCAATGATTTCTTCTGTTGACCTGTGAAAAAGTCCAAATTGGTTAACTTAACGTGTGTTACACGGTCTTAATTGCCGCATCATTCCAAATATATTTTAGTCATGTTACAAGGGTGGTGGGTGGGGGTACGAGTAGGGATGGGCAAATCTGACCATTTCGTTTTCTCTCACTTTCTCATTTTTCCAACCTTAACATATCAGTTGGGGGGGGGGGAAGAACCTTATGAAAATTCATCAGCATTTTATTGCAAATTTCTCCTAATATACACATTTTATAAGTAATTTTAGCCTACTGCCATACTACCCTGAACATGCCTGATCTCGTCTGACCTCGAAAGCTAAGCAGAGGCAGGCCTGGTTAGTACTTGGGAGACCACCTGGGAATACTGGGTGCTGTAGGCTTAGAGGAAGGCAATGGTGAACCACCTTTGAATATCTCTTACCATGAAAACCCTATGGATATATCCAAAAAGATGCATAGTGGTGCCATAAGTCGTAATTTACTTGAAGGCATATAACAACAACAAATAAGTAATTTTGCCTAATATATGCACTTTTGTACACATACTGTAACATTTGCCCTGCAAAATTCAGAGAAGTGCGAATTTTGAACGATGGCTGTATTTAAGTTCAGAAAACTTAATGCGAATCATGTAGGTTTGCCTTTAAATGCGAACTGAAACTCCTTTCTCCCCCATCCCTAGGTAAGACACACGAAAGATGCACAGTGTAAACACAACAGAAAATTGCAACGGGTGAAGCCAACTGGGCATCCATCTCATTTCACTGATCCAAACAGATTTTGAAATATCTTCTTCAGGGGAAATTGTATAACAGGAAATGGACACAACATTACATCCACTTATAATAGTACACATGTGGAAGGAATCTCCATGCTTTTAGTTAAGTTAGTTTGAAACATGTTGGGCATCATTTATGAAGTTTTAGTTCAACCTACTTGGCTGTCTGTTGAAATATGCACAGAACCACCCCCCCCCGCAACATCCCTGCAGTTATACTCTGAAATCACAATCCAAACATCACACAAAAACCTTGGGTTTGAGCTTTCTGTCTGCTCTTCCCCTCCATTCTCAGTTTTTCATAAATTCACTCCTGTCTCCATAATGCAGCAGCCTCTAGGAGCAGGATGGTTGCAACTATTGTATGTCATTTCAGACAACACACCCAACCACAGCTGGCACAAGCCATGGTTTCCGTCTGATCACAAGCAATGGTTTGTCAATTATGTTTCAGACATCAGGCCAAACACAGTTAAGCTTTCTAGACTATGTTCTGATGTGATGTCTGAATAAAAGGTGGTGCATTCAATACCACTTTGCAGGGATAATTGCCCTTTACATACAGTTACAGAACAATGAATGAACAAGAGAGATACTTGGTTTACTTTTCAAGTTACAGGAAGCTAGATTTCGACTGAACGTCAGGAAAACCTTCCTAACTGTTAGAGCCATACAACAATAGAACCAATGACCTAGGGAGGTGGTGTGCTCTCCAACACTGGAGGCATTCAAGAGGCAGCTGGACAGCCACATGTTGGGTATGCTTTGATCTGGATTTCTGCATTGAGCAGGGAGTCAGACTTGATGGACTTATAGACCCCTTCCAACTATACGATTCTATGATTCTTTATAAATCAGTGTGGTAGCGCACATCTACATCACCAAGTTAATTATTCTGCGATGAAAAAGACAGACTAACAGGTATAGTGGAAGTATCCAATTCCCTCTAAAAATGCACTCAAGATAATGGAAAAGATCCATCTTTCCTGTATTTACACAGGTTAAATCTCCCCCTTTTTAAAATACAGGTTAACTTCCACCTGTGGGAACAAAATGGCAGTTAAAAAGTATGGAAGGATTACTATTCCTTATGAAGGGATATCAAAAACAAGAACTATTCCCACCACCCAGATCAGACGGTCTCCCAGCTTGCAATTCATTCCCTGCCACAACCACAACCGTATCACATCTCCATTTCCTCCACCTACCAAAAGCTTCTGTGCGAATCCACATTAACATCACTGTAAGACAATGTTCTGTCTACTGAAATAGTCAAGAAAGAAAGGTTACCTTTTAAAGAGCTTCATTACAAGACTGAAATTAAACAGGGAGTAGAGCATAAGGAAGAAACTGTTCCAGAGTCCAACCAAGGCATAGAAAGCGCGGAATTCCAAGTTGTAGTCGGTGCAGATTCCTTTGATCACTGCAAGTGAAGCAAAATCGTCACACCGAGATGTCAGCAGTGATCTCAATTGTCAAAGTGCTGGTCTTTATGCAGCCAAGACAGCACCTCTTAATGCACAAGGAGGAGGCAGCAGCAAACTAGTGGGAATGTAAAGCTTTGTACAGAAAAAAATATATTGTACAAGAAAATCTGAGGGAAGGTGGGATGGGGGATTTAGGAATGGAACAACTGAAACTGCTCAGTGGCCACAGAATACTGAATGGCTGTTGGTGGTGGAAAAAGGAATGGAGGATCTGGGAACCAGCCATGGCTGGCAGGCTGGAACCCCTTAAAAAAGGATGGGGAAAAGGATCCGCCCCCTCCGTAGGTCAACTTTGACAGGTGGGTCAGTTTGGAAGCGCCGTCTCCTCCAAATTAGTCTGCTGAAAACAAGAATGCTTTGGTGATGAGCCAGAAGTTAGGATGAAATTTTCTAAAAGTCTTGTTTAGGTCATCTACACATTTTTCCCTAATTCCTGTCTCACTCCTCAATCTTGATAAGAAACAGGTCCCCCCCTTTCCCAGTTCCAATAAAATATGAGTAATTCTCATCTATTATATACACACTATAATTTGTGTTTTGGGATGTTTTATGGGAAGCATTCAATAAATGAAATAGCAATACTAAAGGAATAATTTATTACTATACACATGATATTAGGTGCATACAAGCTACAGGCTTCCCAAACTAACTAGCCCATAAACAGATACATACAACAATGTGTATAACTGTAAGAAAAATATGCATGTATTATTATACACGTGTATTAATACATTTGAGAGGCAGTGTGGTGTAGTGGTTAAGGTGCTGGACTACGACGTGGGAGACCAGGGTTCGAATCCCCACCCAGCCACGAAGCTCACTGGGTGACCTCGGGCTGCCTCTCAGCCTCACAGGGAGGCAATGGGAAACCTCCTCTGAATACCGCTTGCCATGAAAACCCTATTCATAGAGTTGCCCTAAGTCGGGATCGACTTGAAGGATTTCCATTTCCAGAAATACATTCATAAAATTATGCTGTAGTACACATGGGTCTTGATTCTTTTATACATATTATACATATGAAACACAAGCATCTGTTGTGAAACACAAGCACATACATAGGAAACGCAAGCGTACTCACCATTGATGTAGAGCGCTAGAGGAGCAGTTGTTAAGAGCACCACAAGTGGCTGGCCTGAGAACAGAGCATAAAGAAGACCACCGATGCACTGGCCAACTATGGTTTTCTGCACATCTGAAAATTTGGAGAAGGTGGGAGGAAGGTGAATTCCTGAAAACCAAATTGCTGCCGAAGCAAGCTTGCATTAAGAGACAGCACCATTAGATGTTGTACCATTAGATGCTGTAATGTGATAACACCAGTGCAGCAGATGTGCTCCGCACATTAACTATGAGCAAAAATGTGGGAACGTAGAATGTTACATCAGACACAGCATTTGGGCTGGAATGACACAGATTGTCAGATTTCTCAGCACCCCCAAAAAACTACAATTCCCCAAATTCATTGGGGGGGATGATTGTCAAACTGACATAAAATTATAGGTTTTCAGCATAGGCACACCCTGACTGTGAAGTTATGCCATGTATGAGGGGTTGGGAACGTCATGCCCAGGGGCCAAATGTGGCTCTCCAGGCCTCTCTCACTGGCCCTTGGGATTTGTCCCAGGCCACCACCCCTCCCTCTGGCTTCACATCTTCCTGGAGTATTTTTACCTGGGTGAACTCTGATCAAGCCTATTGCTTGCCTGGGCAGAGATGGGTGCGCAAGGGTGTGCAGAAACCAGCCTACTGGACAAAGATAAAATGTATATGCTCTGCCCGATTTTGCCTTCTGGCATGTGGCCCTCAGGAGATTGCCCAGAAGGGAATGCAGCCCTTGGGCGAAAAAAGGTCTCTCCCCGCCATATGCAAAAGTAAGAAAAGAGCTACGGTGAAATTATGAAGCCCTCATGACTCCTCCCATGTAAGTTATACTTTCAAAATTATCACAACACTAAGATGAGCATCTTGTAATATCAAAGCTGGCGGGGGGGGCGGAGAGGGGCATGAAATGCTTCTCCATTAATTAATTCTAAGCAACAGCTTATCTTGGGGAGGGAATAAAAGTCACACTTGAGACGGCTTCCTTCATTATGATGTGTGCTGAGCCCTTCAGCAAACGTGTCTCTTGCTATCCGTGCACAGGAGGCATCCCACAACAGTAACTAGCAAGAACATGGGTTTTGAAAGTGTGGGGGTTGGGTGGGAAGGGAGGGCGGGCGAGGAGGACAGACTCACCAATGACACCATCTGTGTTTTCGTCATTCAGGGAGCCAAAAGCGATGGATGGCAGGAGGCAGGCAAAGTACAGAAAGATCATGGTGGTGATGTATTTGCCTATGGCTTTGTTGTTGCCAAGAATGCCTAAAACAAATCCCAAACAGCAGTATGAAAAGAAGAAAAAAACCAACCCTGTAAAGGACTGAAGTGCAGTCAACAGCATGGCTAATAACAATAATAAAAGAGGCAGACTGTGAAGCACTAAAAAAACCTTGAGGGGAGGAGAATCAAATGTGCCCCCCCAGGCCCCTCTATCCAGCCCTTGGGGCTCTCGGCAGGCTGCCCCCCTCCTTGCCTCTGTTTCATAACCTCCTCAAATGCTTTCGCCTGGCCACCTGGCCTCTGAGATGTGCGTCTGATGCTGCCCAAGGCAGCTTCCTATGATACAGGCATATATCATCTAAGAATAAAGAAATCATGGGTGGCAGCCATACTCAGAGCAGACCCACTGAAACCCATGGACTTAAGTGCATTGATTTCACCGATTCTGTTCTGAGCACGGCAGCAGTGACTGGTGGCTCTGTGGCCACATTCACGACATACATTTATTCCACTATTGTCCTGCTTCAAAGAGTCATGGCTTCCCCCAAGGAATGCTGGGAAGTGTTGTTTGCAAAGGATGCTGAGAGTTGTGAGGAGACTTCTATTCCCCTCACAAAGCTGCAAGTCCCAGAGTAGTTTAACTGTCTGTCTGTCATTCTCTGGGCTATGAAACTATTGATTATTGTATTGTGACACTTATGCTCTTAACAGTTTTGGATACCCAGCCGGGGTTTATGTTTACTTTCTTGCTTGCTGTGTATTTGTTGTTTATAAATAAAAGCCTATTTAAAAAAACAACAACTGTCAGTCCGTCTTCTCAGGGAACTTTGGGAATTGTCGCTCTGTGAGGGAAAATAGGGGTCTCCTAACAACTCCCAGCACCCTTAACAAACTACACTTCCCAGGATCCTTTGGGGGAAGCCATGACTGTTTAAAGTGGAATAATAAAATAAATGTGTGGCACGAATGTGGCCATGTCAGCGAGGCAGTGGAATCTGGTCCGGGTTTTAGTCCGAACTTTCAAGGAGCTGTCCAAGGTGCTTTCACCAGCTGCCACTGAAGCATGGCTTCGTTGAATATTATCCTATGCTTCTTGCTTCAGAAGTACAGTATTCATCCGTGGGAAAATCAATAGAGTAATCTGGTTTGGAAAAAACCCAAACAATACTCATATGATTAACATTCCTTTAAAACAGGCTGCAGCCGTAGTCCAAAGGAAGTGGAAGTAATGCAGACTGTGGGAGACCAGTAATTAGGGCTGCAAGCCTATACACGCTTACCTGTGAGTAAGTCCCACTGAACTCAAGGGGGTTTCCTTCTGAATGGACATGTACTGGGTTGCAATGCCAAAGGTGTAGCTCAGTGTCAGAGCACCTACCTTGCACGCAGAAGGCCCCAGGTTCAGCCTGCAGCAGCATCTCCAGACAGGGCTGGGAGATTTCCCTGACTGAAACCCTGGAAAGCTGCTGCCAGTCAGTGTAGATAATACTGAACTAGATGGACCAAGAGTCTGAGCCAGGATAGGGCAGCTTGCTCTGTCCCTAAGTCTACCGCTGAGGACAGCTCTGCAATATGGAAGGCATCAGTTGAGGGAAAGACAATGAAAAGTGAGAATGAGTGGGAGGAAAAGGAAATGGTTAAGGCTGAGCCCCCAACAGTCAAAAGTATCCAGGAGATGAGTATTAGGATTAGGGGGTCTGCATATGGCAAGTTAAAAAAAAACTCTCCTCCTCGTGCTGCTAGTCCATATCATCTGAACCGGGACAACAGCATAACAACAACTATGCTATGGCATAGAAGTAGTGACAGTCCAGGAAGCTGCCTTATGCCAAGGCAAAGCACTGCAGTCCATCTGTCCCTGTGCTGATCCGCTCTGACTGGAAGAGGTTTTTCTGGATCACAGGCAGAGGTATTTCAAATGCATTTATTTCATTTCATTATGTTTATCTCCCAGCTTTCTTCCATCATGGAAATCATGGCAGCGTTCGTGTGGTTCCCAGGCCACCCCCACATCCAGGCAAGACCCCAACCTCCTTAGCTTCAGTAAGATGGGTCCTTCATGTGCCTTCTTCAGACCACTGCTTGCTGTCTGGCCCTTTTAACTGGAGATACCAGGGCCTGGACCTAGGGTCATCTGCATGCAAAAGCTGGGAAAAGCTATAGATTGGGGGCTGGTGTAACGGCTGCAGAGTATTTGTTTATTATTTATTCAATTTATATCCCACCCTTTCTTCCGAAGGAGCCCAGGGTGGCAAACCCATGAATAATAAAAACATTTTAAAAGCACGCTTTCAGCCATTTCAGGGTTGCCAGGAACCATTTCTGTCAGCCATCAAACATCTTTAAATTCCTACTGAAAGTCAATAAGGAGAGAGACAGACGCACCTCACTGCAGAGGACATCCCACAAGTGGGGAACCACCACTGAAACGGCCCTGTCACGGGTTGACACCAACCAGGCAGCCCCAGTGGTGGCCCCACCAACAAGGCTTCACAGAGATTATGTATGTGAAACATTACAAAATGGCTAAATGCCAAGTATGATGACACTGATTAAAGGCAGCCGCCGGCGAGATCACATCACTCCAGCGCTGAAGGAGTTACACTGGTTACCAGTTGTTTTCTGAGCCCAATTCAAGGCGCTGGTTTTGACCTTTAAAACCCTGCACGGTTTAGACCAGTCTATCTGAACGAGCGCCTCCAGCATCATCAGCGATGCCGCTCAACTAGATCAGCCTCGAAAGACCTTCTCTCCATCCCACCAGTTAAAACAGCCAGACTGGTGAGGACTAGGGAGAGGGCTTTTTCAATTGTGGCCCCCACTCTGTGGAATTCCCTCCCAAATGATCTCCATCATGCCCCCTCTATGATGAGCTTTCGCCAGGCCTTGACGACCTGGCTCTTCAAACAGGCTTTTGGGGTGGGTTAGGTTTTATTATTATTGGTTGAGATTTTAATATTTTAATGTAACTATATGCTTTAGTTTTGTACGTTGCCCAGAGTGGCTGGATTGCCAGCCAGATGGGCGACTAATAAATTTAATGAACAAATAAATAAATAAATAAAAATTAACTGTCCTTACTGACTTCACTAGGCACTCAGTCTGGAATCCTAAACTGGAAGGAAGAACAGTTCTTTCTAACACATAGAATCCTTGAGCTGGAAGGGACCTCAAAGGTTCTTGACTAACCCCTTGCCCATGCAGGACATCTACTGGCACAGCATCTATGGCAGGAGCCTATCTAGCCTCTGCTTAAAACATCTCTAAACATAGGAGAGCTGCCCAAGGCAGTCTCTGCTCCACTGTGGAGCAGCCTGTACTGTAAGGATGCTCTTCTAAATGTTTAACAAACTGCTCGTTTCCAGCATTTTTGAAGACTAGTTTTTCCTGTTCTGTATCTGAATCTGTCTAAAGGCTCCTCTAGATGACCTGCTTATTGGACATTCATCCTGGCTTGCTTGTATAAAGCTTACACAGATGTTAGGTTATATTCTGTCTTTACTGAGCATTCGTTCAGATTTATTCGCAGGGAGATTATACAAGCATTCACTTTGCATTCATCCTGATTTGCTTGTGAGGTATTTATAGGTTTTACCTGTGAATCATTCGTTCATTCCATGACTTTTCACAGTGCATTTACCTGTCCCTTTCCAAATCACAGTCCGTTTATGTTTATTTTTAAGCCTATTTGTTGCACTAGAGCAGCCTGTCCTAACCAGTGTGCCTCCAGATGTTGTTGGACCACAATTCCCATCTTTTCTGACCATTGGCAATGGCTGATTGGCTGAGGCTGATGGGAGTTGTGGTCCAACAACATCTGGAGGCACACTGGTTGGGAAAGGCTGCGCTAGAGCAATAGAGCACTTTCATCTGACTTTATCTGCAGAAACCTCAAGTTCTAGAATGTGCTTGAACCCCTCCTGCAAAGCAGCGATAGCCTTAGTGAATCTGCACCAATGTTTCACTTTATCCAGTGCAAAACCCATCATTGCGCTGACACCCTCTTCCACATGTTGAGTTTACATCTGCTGCAAATCTTAAGCAAAGGTACCAGGAAAGTTTCCAATTATACAGCCCGGGGTGGGGTGGGGGAAGGGGGAAGACTAGCATGTCCTTAAGGGAAAACATGATGTACGCCAAATCCTGCAAAGCCTGTCGCCCAGCACCAACCCTCCAGGAGTTTACATATCATTGCAGCAGGCACAGCTAGAATTATGTTGCAACATCCAAAGGGGTGCGGGAGGGATATAGCGGACCAATACCTCAGACTTCAACTCCTGGCATTCATTTCCCTGGACATGTCATTAAAAAAAATCTCCTAAACAGAGAAAGGAAAATCAGATGCGGATCCATGCAAAAGCATAATGGAGGCTCCTTTGGGTAGGCCGTCTGGAGACTTACTCCTGTGAATAAATGAAACTCTGGCTTATCTGCTTATATATAAGGCAAGTACTCCCGACTCCAAAGTGAAACTGGCAACAGGGAGGAAGGAGACATAACTAGGAGCAGCTGAACCAGAATCTGTCTGCTTTTCCTGAATGTAACAAAGGGCAGAGGGTCAGAATGAAGGATTTCCTTTTACTTGGCCAAAAAATGCCTGCGAAACAGCTGAATAAGGCTCTGCAGTGCGCACACACACCCCTCCTTGCCGAAGATAAGATTTTTTTTTAAGCAAAGGAAAATACTCCCAGGCAAGGAAGCTAAATTTGAGAAAATAAACAGAACACCCAGGGGATTCCACTGGCTCCATAGCTGCTATTCCTTTCGGCTGTCAGAGAGAGGAGACACGCTTGCTCTTGGGAGGACACACAAACAACACACACACACTTAAAAACACAATCAAAGCATTCACCTTTCTCTCCAATTTGGCAACGTGTACTTGCACAAACCTGAAAACTGAATGCCCATGACAGCTTATTCTTAGGGGTTGAGTTTGTTTGGGTATTATTTTAGATTGTCCTCAATAGACTGGTGTGTGTGCGTGTGATCCCTTGAGTCTCTCACTCTAACAGTGACAAACAAGCATTTTCCTGGGGGAGATCCAAGCTGCCTCTTAAATTTATATATATATAAATATATAGCTCCTTTGAACTTCCAAGAGTAAAGTCTTTGTTGTTTGGTTTGGGTAAGGGTTAATGACCTGATGATCCGAATGGGCGAGGGTATATAACCTGAAACTCTCACTAAGAATTTGGGGTTTGCTCTGAAGTTACAGGTATGCCCTAGGTTAACTAATTTGGCCATAATCTAATAGATCTACTCTCATGGGGGCTGTTTAGGTTGTGGCACTTGCTGTTGCGCTGTGTGTAGTTGTGTTGCTTAATTTTGTTTAAAAGCAGCACCACAGCAGCAGAGAGTAACAGCAGATGTTGAAATGCGAGTGTGCCAGCATGTGTGTGCGTTTGCCTAAGAAAGCAGGCTTTTACCCTGCTTCAGCATCACTGAGACTGGAGACTTGGTAAAATAAGAAAAGCTACTTTATTTATAGAAATACATAGTAGATAGAAAAAGGCAAACCTAGTTCTAACTAACTAGCTAAGTTGGAGGCATAACTCCCAGGTGTAGGAGTCAGCCCCATGCTTGGAGAGAGCAGAGACAAAGGGAGTCTCCTCTCTCCTGGACAGCCAGAGGACAAAGGAATGGAAAGGGCGGAAGGAGGAGGGGCAGGTAAACTTCCCTAAAGGTGTCACAGTCTAGCGACAGAAGGATGTCAGACAGAGCATCACAGGTAAAAGGTAAACAAAGCCTATCCATCTGGAGGACCCTAGCCCTATCTTCCCTCTGGAGCTTAAACAAAAGAACAAAACAGGAGTTGCTCTTGCTCCACTTCCAACATTTGCAACACAAGGACCTCCATTACTTCCCACTCAAAGTACGACAATTCATAAAGATAATCCAACCATGCAGATGGACTTCCAATAAAACGTTCTTGCGCACCTTTCTGATGAGTTATAATTCCCTGGTTGAAACTAAGTTTCAAAAGGGGGGTCTGAGAGCAGAAATTATAACTCATCAGGCCCAAAAGGCCTTTGGCATTTTGGCCAGTCTCTTGACCAAAAGGACCTGTCATTTTAGATGCAGTATTAGCATAGGCTAAAACTGAAAGCAGTTTGGAAATGCATGAAGCAAGGGAAAATGAGGAAGTTGTGGTCCCAGTGAGAAATTTCACATTCAAGTGTCGGTTTATGTCAAGTTGTAAACAACCCTGATAGGAAGGGGGTTTTGGAATCAGACTGAAGTCTGTGGACTGCCCTATTTGGGAATAAACGAGGGTACCAATTTGGCACATGGAGGGGCAGGGTGAAGTGTGCAAAGTGACCCACAAAAATTGTGTAAGACACTACTATGTATGGTTATAAGGTGTGCTTTTGGCTGTGACATATGTATGACATGTAATCCCTTTATAAAGCTCTGCTTGGCATGTTTTAGGAAGAGAAGGTCTTTTCAACCTCTTTCCCAATGGCCATTGATCTATGTTTCTTTCAATAAACTCTGTCCTTTGGAGCACAACCAAATGACTGGAAAAAAATTCCTTCCACATACTAAACAAGACTATCTGTCTGGCCTTGCAAATAAGTGCACAGAAGTTACTGGCCTGTAAAGTTTTTTTATATATATATAGCCTGCTGTGGGCTGGCAGGGGAGGGGTTAAAGAGCTCCATCCATCTCACAGCAGCTCAATGCACCTCTCTGCTGGCTATAGAGGAGGGGGCTTCTCTTCTCTTGCAGCCTGGTTGGTTTCTATATTTGGGTTCAGAGGAGTGATGGAGCACTCCCAACGCCCCAACGCCTCTCCCATTCCCATTCACACCTGCATGCAGTTCCTTTTCCTTGTCACTTATGGCTACCAGGCAAGTGTTTAAATCCAAGCTGCTGACTGTCCACCTAGAGCAGTATTGTACACTCTGACTGGCAGCAGCTCTCCAAGATCTCAGCCAGGGCTGACATCCTGTAGAATTAGGATTTAGCTAGAGGTGCTGTGGATTAGCACCAGCACATCTGTCTGCAAAGCATGCGCTCTGCCACTGAGCTGCGACCCTTCACATTGAAAAATGGCAATGGACTGCTTTCAACTCAATTCCAACTTACGGTGACCCTCTGAATGGTAAGTGGTATTCAGAGGGGTTTTTACCATTGCTTCCTTCTGAGGCTGAGAGGCAGTGACTGGCCCAAGGTCACCCAGTGAGCTTCATGGCTGTGTGGGGATTTGAACTCTGGTCTCCCAGGTTGCAATCCAGCACCTTAACCACTACACCACACTGGCTCTTATGGAGACCCTATGAATAGGGTTTTCGTGGTAAGTGGTATTCAGAGGGGGTTTCCCATTGCCTTCCTCTGATGCTGAGAGGCAGTGACTGGCCCAAGGTCACCCAGTGAGCTTCATTGCTGTGTGGGGATTCGAACCCTGGTCTCCCAGGTCACAATCCAGCACCTTAACCACTACGCCACACGCATCATTTAAAGCAAATATGGGGCAGCTCTGGCCCTCCAGATGCTGCTGGACTCCCAGCTCCCATTATTTATTATTTATTTACTATTTGATTTATATCCCGCCCTTCCTCCCAGCAGGAGCCCAGGGTGGCAGACAAAAGCACTAAAAACACTTTAAAACATCATAAAAACAGACTTTAAAATACACTAAAACAAAGCAACTTTAAAAACATTTTAAAAAGCTTTGAAGTCATCTTTAAAAAAAGGTTAAAAACACATATTGTTTTAAAAAAAGGTTTTAAAATATATTAGAAAGCAATTCCAACACAGTAGCATACTGGGATAAGGTCTCAACTTAAAAGGCTTGGTGAAAGAGGAAGATTTTCAATAGGCGCTGAAAAGATAATATTTAAAGATAGGGAGTTCCACAGGGTAGGTGCCACTGCACTAAAGGTCTGTTTCCTATGTTGTGCAGAGCGGACCTCCTGATAGGATGGTCTCTGCAGGAGGCCCTCATCTACAGAGTGCAGTGATCAACTGGGTGTATAAGGGATAAGACTGTCTTTGAAGTATCCTGGTACCAAGCTGTATAGTGCTGACCACCATCCTTGACCATTGGCCTTGCTGGCTGGCTGGCCTGATAGGAACTGGAGACCAAGAACATCTGGAGGTTCCCCATCCCAGATTTAATCCTAGGTGCAAACTCTTGATTTCCCCCAAATCGGCTCAAAGGGGGGTGGCACGGAAGAAGTCACAGATTGGGAAGTGGAGGGTATGGCTTGTAGAGAAGGGATCTGTTAGATGGACCCACTTTGAAAGCATTCTGTCAACCTGACAGGCAGTATCGATTCGTGTTCGTTCTTTGCCAGCTTTCTCCTGCTTTTACTGGTCCGATTTTTCCCCTCTCCAAAAATACTCATACTAATATTGATGTTTTCTTTCAAAATATTGGTATTTTGAAAGGAAATAGCGATATTGATAATTTGAAAGAAATTATTAATAAACTAAAGTAGTTTTGCCGTTGCCTCTTTCTCCACTGTGACTGGTCAGTTTTCATGTTAGCAGGCAAGCACCTTTCAGTCCCCCCCTCCCCCCAGTCAACGTGGTTGAGACTTGGCTTTTTTCATCTTGTTTGGAGTTTGAATTATTGGAATATTCAAGGGGAAAAAAACAGTGTCGGGGGAAAGCTGAAGTTTGGATCAAACAGGATCACCTCACAAAGATGGAGAATGTGCGGACCGCTGAAAAATCCCGTACTAAATTCGAATTCAGTGGAATTCTTGCCCATCCCTAGTGGCTTGAGATGTGGTTTCCAGTACACTGTAGTCTCTGCATAGCCTTCAGCAGATCCTGCTGAAAATTCATCAGCAGCGAGTGCAAAGATTTCCTAACGTGGCTTATATGCAGTTTCCCTTAATATACACATTTCTTGGAAGCAATTTCCCCTGAAATAATGCATTTTATTTTCACTAATATATCCATTTTAATGCACGCCTTACCCTGATATATCCATTTTTGTTCGTACTTGACCTGACAAAACTCAAGAGAAGTGCAAATTTCAAAGGTGTTTTGGTTTGCATTTTGTCTCGGAAGGCATGAATGAGGTTTGTTTGCCTTTAAATGCAAATTGAATCAATTCCTCCCTCCTACCCACAGAGCCCTTGTGCATGGCAAGCAGCTGCAATTTAACGGAAAGAGAAAGGATCTGCGTAGTATTTTGTAGCACTTGCCAATCCTGGCGCTCACATAAATGTGAAAACATTAACTCTAATTAAGGGATACTATCCCCGTGTGAAGAAAACAAGACAGGAAGTGACAAATTCAAGGGCAGCCTTTGGCAGAGAAGCAGCAGCAGCCTTCATCACTGGAAGATCCCGCCCCTTGTGATCTAACCACTAGACAGTGCAATCATGAGACAAACATGATTTACCTCACTTAGGAAAATAATTTGTTTTTAGACACTTGGACCATAATTGGCCCACGCAACCTGCTCTGAAACTCTAGCCCCAAGTGACGCATTTACAATGTAGGCGGCTAACAGGAGACCAAGAACTCTGTCCTCAGATCACCTTGTTACAAAAAAGAAAAGACTGAGGAGCTATTAGGCCTGGAGACAACTGCGGCAATTCAAGCGAGATCTGGAATAGATGCACTGGGATGGAGAAAGAGAATGCCTGAGATGCAGCTAACCGAAGGGAAGAGGGCGACCCTGTGCACCATCCATCCATCAGAAACTAATCTGGAGTGAAAAAACAACCACTCCTAAGAACGTAAGAACCACCCTGGTGGATCAGGCCACTGGCTCACCTAGTATTGTAGAGTTGGAAGGGGCCTATAAGGCCATTGAGACCAACCCCTTGTTCAATGCAGGAATCCAAATTAAAGCCTACCTGACAGGTGGCTGTCCAGCTACATCTTGAAGCACTCCAATATTGGACAGCCCACCACCTTGCTAAGCAATTGGTTCTGTTGTCTAACAGTTACGACATTTTTCCTGATGTTCAGTCAAAATCTGGCTTTCTGCTACTTGAGCCCATTACTCCGTGTCCTGCACTCTGGGACGATCGAGAAGAGATCCCGGCCCTCCTCTGTGTGACAACCTTTCAGGCACTTGAAGAGTGCTATCATATCTCCCCTCAGTCTTCTCTTCTCCAGGCTAAACATGCCCAGTTCTTTCAATCTCTCCTCATGGCACTTTGTTTCCAGTCCCCTGATCATCCTCGTTGCCCTCCTCTGAATCCGTTCCAGTTTGTCTGCATCCTTCTTAAAATGCAGTGTCCCAGAACTGGAAGCAGTACTCAAGATGAGGCATAACCAGTGCTAATAGAGGGGAACTCAATACTTCAAGTGATTTGGAAACAATATTTCTGCTAATGCAGCCTAATATAGCATTTGCCTTTTTTGCAGCCACATCACCTGTTGGCTCATATTCAGCTTGTGATCAACAACAATCCCAAGATCCTTCTCGCATGTAGTATTGCTGAGCCAAGTATCCCCCATCTTATAACTGTGCATTTGCTTTCTTTTTCCTAGGTGTAGAACTTTGCATTTATCCCTGTTAATTTGTATTCTGTGGTTGTCAACTCAATGCTCCAGCCTATCAAGATCACTTTGAATTGTGTTTCTGTCCTCCAGGGTATTAGCTATCCCTCCCAATTTTGTAACATCTGCAAATTTGATAAGCATTCCCTGTACCTCCTCATCCAAGTCATTAATAAAAATGTTGAAGAGCACTGGGCCCAGGACCGAGCCCTGCAGTACCCCATCTAGTCCAGCATCCTGTCCTCACAGTGGCCAACTATATGCCCCAATGGGACCTGAAGGCAAGAGCACTCTCCCCTCCTGCATTTTCCAGTATCTGGTATTCAGAGCCACACTGTCTCCAACAATGGGGGAAATATATAGCCATCGGGGTCAGTAGTCACTGATTGCCTTATCCTCCATGAATTTGTCTAACCCTCTGTTAAAGCCATCCAAGCATTAGAATCACAGAGTTGGAAGGGATCCTGGAGGTCATTTAGTCCAACCTTCTGCTCAATGAGGAATCGGCAATGTAGGATGCAACTATACCTTTCCTTCAAGGAGCTCAAAGTGCTTCTCCCCTCTCCTTTTTTAACCTCACAACACCCTTGTGAGGTAGTTTAGGCTATGAGGCAGTGACTGGCTCAAGGCCAACCCAGTGAACTTCATGGCTGAGTGGGGATTCGAACTCTAGTCTCCCAGATCCTAGTCCAAAACTCTAACCATTACACTACACTGGCTCTCTACCGCATCCCTGGCAGGTGGCTGTCCACATTCCAGCAAAGGAGAGCTCACCACCTCCAGAGGCAATTTCTTCCACTATCCAACCGCAATTCTCTTGGTGTTTAACCAAAATCTGCTCCTTTGCAATCTCCACCTCTTAGTTCCGGTCCTCCTCTCTGGAGCAACTATTCGTCACTGGACCTGGCTTTCAGACACTGCACCATCCTGGTCCCCTTCCTCCGGACATACTCCAGATTGTCAACGTTCTTCTTAAAGTGATTTGCCCAGCACTGCATGCAGCATTCCAGATTTGGCCTGACTGGTGCAAAACACAGTAGAACCAAGAACATCAGAAGAGCCTGGCTGCTGGATCAGGCCAATGGCCTATCTAGTCCAGCATCCTGTTCTCACAGTGGCCAACCAGATGCCCTTTATGAGAAAACCCAAGCAGCGCCTTCTAGCAACTGGACCTACTCCTTCACATGATCTGGACTTAGAAGGCTTCAAGTTGCAAACGGCTTTCCACATGATGTTGAAATCTTTCTTTTCCATTTTGAGAGAAAACGGGGTTAAGAGGAATCTAGGCAACAGCACATTATATGGCCCTGAGTGGAGGAGGCAATTACTTTTTCTTTTTTAAAGAGGGTGCCTGCATGCACCACCACTGATGTGAAAAATACACATGCTTAAAAAAAACTGGCACCAGGGCAGTGGGGAGGGAGAGGGTCTGCTAAAAAAATGCTTTCCCCCACAACTGGGAGGAAATGAGCTCTTCTATACACCACGCAAGAATTTAATGACAAGTATGCATTCCTTGAAGAAGGCACAAGCTGTCTGGAAAGATGTTAATCAGACCTTCCAGAAAAATAGCACACTTTGAAAAAGAGACCTAATGCTTTACATGGCTGCAACTACACCATGCTGGGTGAATTTTCAGTTTCTGAAAGCCAGTGCCAGAATTCTCCTGCTTTCCTTCATCCACACTTAGGCCTTCTGGCCACAGAGCAAAATAAGTGTATGGTGGCAACTCCAAGCATTGGGTCTTTCCTCGGGATTCTGCATTCTTCGTGGGGCACCTCTCGTGGACAACCATGCAGTTCTAGAGCACTGATGGGGGAATCATTGGTGCTCCAGATGTTGCTGAACTACGACTCCAATGAGCCCCCAAAAGCATAGCCAGGGGCAATGGGGCTTGTAGTTCAGCAACATCTGGAGGGCCAAAGGTTCCCTGATTTAGTGTGAGAGCTCTGCTCAACATCCCATCTCTACCGACAGCGAAGTTGGGGAATGCACAGTAGAGATTTCTCTACAATCATCCAGAGAAACTAATTCACACCCAATCTTATGATTATGCAGGAAAAGGGGATAGCCTTCATATTTGGGAGGGTTTTAATTTGTTGTGTTATACTTGATTAGGACATGCATCTGGTTTGTATCTTCAGATACGGCAGCTGAGTTACGACATTTCTATGTCATGCACATTTCTAATGTTTTAACTAATGTCTCTCATTTTTAAGTATTTTATGAGTGTTGCAAGCTTCACAGAACTGGTGATGAGGTGGTTTATTAAATCTTTACAGGAGTACATAAAAAGTCAGATGGGGGTCTGTAAAATCAGCTGGGCAACGATTCCAGCCTTTCAGTTCTTTCTTCTGTCCATCAAGGTTCTACATAAATAGTCTTCCAAGTGCCCTCATTGTCATTTTAACACCCTAGTCCCTGGAAAAAAGACATCTCTTCTCTGTCCTTAATTTAACATTTCTTATCAGATTAAAAGGTGCATTTTAAATGCAAAAGAAACAAACGTCACATCCACACCATACATTTAAAGCACATTTATACCAGTTATGGTTTCCCTCAAAGAATCCTCGTAACTGGAATTAACCCCACACAGAGCTACAATTCCCAACCCCCTTAAGACACTACAGTGTCTTAAGGCATTCAAGAGACAGCTGGACAGCCACCTGTCAGGGATGCTTTAAGTTTGATTCCTGCATTGAGCAGGGAATTGGACTCAATGGCCTTATAGGCCCCTTCCAACTCTACTATTCTAGGATTCTATGAATTATTCCATATCTTTAAATCCATCATAAATTCAACTGCAATATTTGAAAAATGATGTCTGTCCAAAGCATCTTATTTTAATAGGAAATCTATTAAGAGCGGCAAAAATATTACTAGTTGCTGAATGGTGCAGTTCTGCAACTAGAACTGGCTTATGAACTAGAATGGTTAGGAACTAGAATGGCTTAACAAAATAAGGTATTCACGAAAATGTCTAAAAAGAGAAAACAGTAAGAGGGCAGACTACAACGTGAACAGTTCACATGTTTATAGTCTCCTTTCAACTACCGACCGGTCGCAAATACTGCCTTCTTCAGGAAGGTGATTGAGAGGGTTGTGGTGCAGCAATTGAAAGTACTCTTGGATGAAACAGATTATCTTGACCTGTTCCAGTCTGGGTTCAGGCCTGGTTATGGGACTGAATCGGCCTTGGTTGCCCTGATGGATGACCTTTATCGGGAGAAGGACAAGGGGAGTGTGGCCCTGTTATTCTTACTTAAGAACATAAGAAGAGCCTGCTGGATCAGGCCAGTGGCCCATCTAGTCCAGCATCCTGTTCTCACAGTGGCCAACCAGGTGCCTGGGGGAAGCCCGCAAGCAGGACCCGAGTGCAAGAACACTCTCCCCTCCTGAGGCTTCCGGCAACTGGTTTTCAGAAGCATGCTGCCTCTGACTAGGGTGGCACAGCACAGCCATCATGGCTAGTAGCCATTGATAGCCCTGTCCTCCATGAATTTGTCTAATCTTCTTTTAAAGCCATCCAAGCTGGTGGCCATTACTGCATCTTGTGGGAGCAAATTCCATAGTTTAACTATGCGCTGAGTAAAGAAGTACTTCCTTTTGTCTGTCCTGAATCTTCCAACATTCAGCTTCTTTGAATGTCCACGAGTTCTAGTATTATGAGAGAGGGAGAAGAACTTTTCTCTATCCACTTTCTCAATGCCATGCATAATTTTATACACTTCTATCATGTCTCCTCTGACCCGCCTTTTCTCTAAACTAAAAAGCCCCAAATGCTGCAACCTTTCCTCGTAAGGAAGTCGCTCGATCCCCTTGATCATTCTGGTTGCCCTCTTCTGAACCTTTTCCAACTCTATAATATCCTTTTTGAGATGAGGCGACCAGAACTGTACACAGTATTCCAAATGCGGTCGCACCATAGATTTATACAACGGCATTATGATATCGGCTGTTTTATTTTCAATACCTTTCCTAATTATTGCTAGCATGGAATTTGCCTTTTTCACAGCTGCCGCACACTGGGTCGACATTTTCATCGTGCTGTCCACTACAACCCCGAGGTCTCTCTCCTGGTCGGTCACTGCCAGTTCAGACCCCATGAGCGTATATGTGAAATTCAGATTTTTTGCTCCAATATGCATAATTTTACACTTGTTTATATTGAATTGCATTTGCCATTTTTCCACCCATTCACTCAGTTTGGAGAGGTCTTTTTGGAGCTCTTCGCAATCCCTTTTTGTTTTAACAACCCTGAACAATTTAGTGTCGTCAGCAAACTTGGCCACTTCACTGCTCACTCCTAATTCTAGGTCATTAATGAACAAGTTGAAAAGTACAGGTCCCAATACCGATCCTTGAGGGACTCCACTTTCTACAGCCCTCCATTGGGAGAACTGTCCGTTTATTCCTACTCTCTGCATTCTGCTTCTTAACCAGTTCCTTATCCACAAGAGGACCTCTCCTCTTATTCCATGACTGCTAAGCTTCCTCAGAAGCCTTTGGTGAGGTACCTTGTCAAACGCTTTTTGAAAGTCTAAGTACACTATGTCCACTGGATCACCTCTATCTATATGCTTGTTGACACTCTCAAAGAATTCTAATAGGTTACTGAGACAGGACTTTCCCTTGCAGAAGCCATGCTGGCTCTGCTTCAGCAAGGCTTGTTCTTCTATGTGCTTAGTTAATCTAGCTTTAATTATACTTTCTACCAGTTTTCCAGGGACAGAAGTTAAGCTAACTGGCCTGTAATTTCCGGGATCCCCTCTGGATCCCTTTTTGAAGATTGGCGTTACATTTGCCACTTTCCAGTCCTCAGGCACGGAGGAGGACCCGAGGGACAAGTTACATATTTTAGTTAGCAGATCAGCAATTTCACATTTGAGTTCTTTGAGAACTCTCGGGTGCATGCCATCCGGGCCCGGTGATTTGTCAGTTTTTATATTGTCCATTAAGCTTAGAACTTCCTCTCTCGTTACCACTATTTGTCTTAGTTCCTCAGAATCCCTTCCTGCAAATGTTAGTTCAGGTTCAGGGATCTGCCCTATATCTTCCACTGTGAAGACAGATGCAAAGAATTCATTTAGCTTCTCTGCAATCTCCTTATCGTTCTTTAGTACACCTTTGACTCCCTTATCATCCAAGGGTCCAATTGTCTCCCTAGATGGTCTCCTGCTTTGAATGTATTTATAGAATTCTTTGTTGTTGGTTTTTATGTTCTTAGCAATGTGCTCCTCAAAATCTTTTTTAGCATCCCTTATTGTCTTCTTGCATTTCTTTTGCCAGAGTTTGTGTTCTTTTTTATTTTCTTCATTCGGACAAGACTTCCATTTTCGGAAGGAAGACTTTTTGCCTCTAAGAGCTTCCTTGACTTTGCTCGTTAACCATGCTGGCATCTTCTTGGCCCTGGCGGTACCTTTTCTGATCTGCGGTATGCACTCCAGTTGAGCTTCTAATATAGTGTTTTTAAACAACTTCCAAGCATTTTCGAGTGATGTGACTCTCTGGACTTTGTTTTTCAGCTTTCTTTTTACCAATCCCCTCATTACTTGATCTCTCAGTGGCTTTTGATACCATTGACCATGGTATCCTTCTGGGCCGACTTGGTGAGATGGGATATTGGAGGCACTTTTTTACAGTGGTTCCAATCCTATCTCCAAGATTGTTCTCAGAGAATAGCATTGGGTGACTATCTTTCGGCTCCAAGCTACACAGGAAGTGGATTGGACTGTGAAAGACCAACCCAAATGGTGTTTGCATTTTGACAAATTTGTAGGGCAGTACACTATCTCAGAGAGGAGGTCAGGTCTCCTGCTCCCCTGGTGCATTCACTATAGCTGCCCAATTTCCCTGCTTTTTAAAGGTTGATAGAATAGCTGTGGGCTATAGGTACGTTCTTAAACTGCAAGGTCTTTTGCCTATTAGTGAATCAATATTTGGTTGGTTAACTTCAAACAGACTAAATGTAAGGACAAGAACTCAGCAGAGAGCAGCGCTGAGGGCTTCACAATAAATTGGGGTCAGTTTTCTGTTTTCAAAGGTACATCACATAGCCAGGGAAAAAAATCAACTGTACAAGCCTCGTTGACTGGCAAGGGGTGAGGAGTTAGTTGATTGTCCTCAGACAGAGAGAAAGCCTGAGGCAAGAGACCTACTGATGGGCCATTACCTGGCTCATTTACTTTTGAATGAAAAAAACCAGGCAGACCATCAGTATAAACAAAAACAATAACAGTTATTTTTCAGCAATGAAACGGTAAAAGCAGAAGATAACGGAAAACAGACCAACACAAACTGTAACCAGCTGCCAGTTCGGTGAAATGACAACAGAACTAGCACCAACAAGCAAACTACATCACCAAGTTGGTCTTATTCTGGTCCCTTTCTGGTTACCACCACTAGTTGACTGGAGCGAGCTTAATAGGGCTAAATTTAAGAACCCATTTTTACCTTGAGAAAATAAAGACGGAATAATTGCTTATGAGCAAGATGTTGGAAATACTGTTTGACATGTAACACAGGAAACTGCCTTATACAGAGTAAGATCCATTGAGCAGTCCAGTTTTTCCTTCACTGACTAGCAGTGGCTCTCCATTGTTTCAGACCGGGATCTTTTTCTAATCCTACCTGGAAATGCCAGGGACTGAACCTGTGACCTTCTGCACGCAAAACAGATGCTCACCCACAGAGCTACAGCTTTCCCCCCTGGCCACATTTGCACATAACTTTAAGCCATAAAGTATGACTTATTAAGTCATATTATGCATAAGCTGTGTGCTAGCAGATGTAAGCAAAACACTCCTGCTTCGCTTCTCCATCCATGCAAGTGGTTAAGTGAACTATGATGGGTTTAGCTTAGCATGAGGTCCAAACCTAGAACTGTGATTTGTTTCACCCTAACAACCCAAGCACGGTCGCTAGCCAGTCTTAAATCACAGTTTTGTTGTTGGCTTGGTAACTGTGGTTTGCTTGGGCAATACAAACCAGTCTTAGGTTTGGATGCCACGCTAGACTAAACCTTTCATGGTTTGTTTATCCACTTGCATGAAGGAAGCGGCACAGCAAAAGTGCTCAGACTGCGGCACAATATAGCTTAATAAGCCTTGCTTTCATGGCAGAGTGTTGCATGAAGACCCAGCCAAACAAGGGTGTGCCTGACCCAACGTAATAATAGGACCTCAGAGCATAATTGCAAGGAATGAAGCAGCCAAAAACTACTTTCTATAGTGCTTGTACATGTTTTGCTATCAAACACATACACTTAAAAGAATGCTGTTTTCCTTCCTTTCTGTTCACAGCCTATCCAGATATTCTGCTGCAGAGCATGTCTAGGGATGGAAAAATATCTCAATTGCATTTCCATCAGTTTCTAATGTTTCCAACCTTTGGATGTCAAGAAGACTAAAGTAATGACAACAGAAGATTTATGTAGCTTCAGAGTTGATAAGAATTGCTGCCCTGGGCTCCTGCTGGGAGGAAGGGTAGGATATAAATCAAATCAAATCAAAAAATAATAATGGAGACATTGAACTTGTCAAGGATTATCAATACCTCGGCACAGTCATTAACAAAAATGGAGACAATTGTCAAGAAATCAGAAGAAGGCTAGGACTGGGGAAGGCAGCTGTGAGAGAACTAGAAAAGGTCCTCAAATGCAATGATGTATCACTGAACACCAAAGTCAGGATCATTCAGACGATGGTATTCCCAATCTCTATTTATGGATGGTTAAGTTGGACAGTGAAAAAAGCGGGTAAGAGAAAAATCAACACATTTGAAATGTGGTGTTGGAGGAGAGCTTTGCGCATACCATGGACCGAGAAAAAAATGAATAGTTGGGTGTTAGAACAAATTAAACCGGAACTATCACTAGAAGCTAAAATGATACAACCGAGGTTGTCATATTTTGGACACATCATGAGAAGACATGATTCATTAGAAAAAATAACAACACTGGGAAAACAGAAGGGAGTAGAAAAAGAGGAAGGCCAAACAAGAGATGGGTTGATTCCATAAAGGAAGCCACAGACCTGAACTTACAAGATCTGAACAGGGTGGTTTACAACAGACGCTATTGGAGGTTGCTGATTCATAGGGTCGCCATAAGTCGAAATCCACAAACATAAATTCAGCTCTCCACATTTCTCCATCAGGCTGTGGATTTATTTATTTTTTTAAAAAGTACTCAAGAAATTTTGTCAGCATTTTAGTGCAATTTTCTCCATTTTTATATGCCATTTTGCTTAATATACACATTTTTGCAAGCAATTACCCTTAATATGATATAATATTTTAATGTTACTTTCATTAATATATGCATTTTTGTCTACACTTTACCCCAATACATACACAAAATTGGGAGAAGCATAAATGTTGAAGGATACCCAAGTTACGTTTTGCATATGGTTTTGGAAATTGTGAATTTGGTAGGTTGCCATTAAAATACTAACAGAACCAAATTTCTACTCCACCACCAAGCATGCCCCAAGGTCAAACAGAATTTCTAGTTCACAGCAAAGATGGCAACACAAAATACGTGTGGGCATCACTGGTGAGATCCAGTCCACTCCTTTATTTACTCTGATCACTTTCATTCTTCTGCATAGCAAACAAGCAGAAAAAGCAAATGGCAAGAGGGACTGAGCTGTGGAACTCAGCCCTTGGGGGTCAGACACAAGAAGAGAACAGAGGAGCTCCACACCATCAAACAGTGTTCACAAGGATTTGAATTTTGAATGGCAGGCATGCATCCTTAAACCTCCATGCACACACACTCAGGAAGTGCATGGAGATGCCAAAGCTCTGCAATAGGCCACATGGGTTTTCAAGAACTTAACGCCCTCCCTGTGCCTAAAGCTTTGAGCAGGTCCAATGTCAGTAGTCACCATGACCATGCGATGGGCAGCCTGCCAAACCTCTCCAACGAGGGTGAGGAATCTTCGGCCCATGGTCCTATTTAGGTCCAGCAGCAGGGGTCCCAGTTTGGCCCATGAGGCTGCTTCCCCAAAACCATGCCCATCTCCGTTATATCTGACGGTGGGTGTGAGCGGGCGGCACATAGATGCCAAACAACAATTGGGAGCCCTGAAGGGTGCTCCCAATTGCCTCCTTGGCAAGCGAGGCTTGCTATCAGTGCTGACCAATGGCGGCATAAGGCCCTGCAGAGATCATAGAATCATAGGATAGTAGAGTTGGAAGGGGCCTACAAGGCCATCGAGTCCAACCCCCGGCTCAATGCAGAAATCCAAATCAAAGCATTCCTGACAGATGGCTGTCCAGCTGCCTCTTGGATGCCTCCAGTGTCGGAGAGCCCACTACCTCTCTAGGTAATTGGTTCCATTGTCATATTGCTCTAACACTTAGGAAGTTTTTCTGATGTTCAATCAAAATCTGGCTTCCTGCAACTTGAGCCCATTATTCCGTGTCCTGCACTCTGGGATGATCGAGAAGAGATCCCGGCCCTCCTCTGTGTGGCAACCTTTCATGTACTTCAAGAGTGCTATCATATCTCCCCTCAGTCTTCTCTTCTCCAGGCTAAACATGCCCAGTTCATTCAGTCTCTCCTCATAGGGCTTGGTTTCCAGTCCCGATCATCTTTGTTGCCCTCCTCTGAACCTGTTCCAGATCAGATCAGATGCGCCACAGAGTTCCCCATCGGAAGCACCAATCGGAAAGCCTCCCTTGCCAAGGAACACTGTCCAATAATGCAGACGCCTGCCCCCGTTCCTCCTCATGGCCTCTTTTAGGAAACCATCATCAATTTTTTACACGCAGCAGCCCTATTAGTGTGGGAAACACTAAAGCTGAGAGTGGGGCACCGACAGCCAATGAGAACAGTTGCGGCACTGGACGGATGGGTGACCCAAGGCAGCGGGCCGGAGAGTGGGGTGAGCCTACCCAACAGGCTGTTTTAAAACTCACCTACTGCTGTTATTTGGCTGCTATGTTATCGAAGCTAAGCAAGCCTCAGCTTAGCCATGGCGTAGCGATGGGAGACTGCCTGGAGCCCCACATAAGCTGCTCTAAGCCTCCCAGAGGAAGAGAGGGATGCTAGTGCAATAAATAAAGGGAAGCACTGGGAAAGCATTGCAAGCATGCAATGCCAGAATCCGTGCTAGACATTTATGAAGCAGACTCTTTTCTGAGATAAACGACCAATTGCAGATGAAAATTATCAACTGCAACAAGATGAGACATTAATAGTTTTCTGTCACTGTTTTCTGCTAAGGAGTTGTACCCAAAGATATGAGACATCACATCATCTGTTAGTCCATCTATCTAGTCCTCCAGGCTGTTAATCCCTCTCCAAATCATGCATCCATCCATTGCTTCACCCAGCATTCCCAGAGAGCCACAGACATAGAGAAGAGCAGCGCCACCTAGCTTTCAGGCAGGCAAAGAGTGGGATGGCATATGGAAGGGCACAGGCTGGCAGTGTGAAGCTTCTCATAGGACGCTGCCTTATACAGAGCAGGACCACTGGCCTTTCTAGCTCAGGGGTGGCCCTCAAGATGCTGTTGCGTTCTGACTCCCGTTAGGCCTGGCCAGCAAGGCCAGTGGCCAAAAATGACGTGAGCAGCACCAGGAGGTCCCCACCACTAATCTAGCTCAGTATTGTCTACACTGATTGGCAGCAGCTCTCCAGGATTCCAGGCAAGGTTCTCTCCCAGCCTTGCCCGAAGATACTGGGGATTGAACCTGGGACCTTCTGCATGCAAAACACGTGTTCTGCCACTGTGCTACGACTCTTCATAGGGACTCAAATGCTCCCTCTCCTAAGCGGAGCCTAGAAGACCATCCAATTTCCCACAGTGAGCAGCCAGATGTCTCTAGAAATCCCACAAATAGGATCACCAGCACATGGGATTGTGACATATTGCTGGATGTTCCATTTAGCTATCGCAGCGGATAGATTTTATAGTGCCCTTCATAGTGCCAATTTCTCATTGCAGAGGTGATAAAGACCGAGCAACCAGACATCCCCGTCAAGTGCATCGCAGTTTGTCAAGAATGTTCCTTTATACTGATATATGCACAATATTTAACGTATGCAGACGATACCATACTCTTAGCAGAAACCAGTAATGATTTGCAACGAATGCTGATGAAAGTTAAAGAGGAAAGCACAGAATAGGGTTTTCATGGTAAGCTGTATTCAGAGGGGGTTTCCCATTGCCCTCCTCTGAGGCTGGGAGGCAGTGACTGGCCCAAGGTCACCCAGTGAGCTTCATAGCTGTGTGGGGATTCGAACCCTGGTCTCCCAGGTCGTACTCCAACCACTACACCACACTGGCTCTCTATTTAAATGTGGACCTACCTAATTTACACTTTGTGAAACAATACAAGAACTGAAACGCCATCATCCCTTGAAATTTGCACTTCTCTGAATTATGAAATGCAGTTCTCCAGCCAAGTAATATGTACAAAATGACTATATTGGAGTAAAGTGTCCATAAAAATGCATACACTAATGGAAATAATGCATTATTTTATCACCAACATATAACTCCGCTGCTGAAAGAATTGCACTGGCTGCCCATTAGCTACTGGGCTAAGTTCAAGATGTTGGTTTTGGTGTATAAAGCCCTGCACAGCTTGGGACCAGGAAACCTAAAAGATCATCTCACCCTTTATATACCCAGTAGACCACTGTGCTCTGCAGGTGAGGACCTCCTGCAGATACCATCTCATCGAGAACTCTGTTCTGCACAATATAGGAAACGGACCTTTAGTGTTGTGGCACCTACCCTTAGACTTCCCTCCCCTTAAATATTAGACAGGCACCATCTCTGTTTTCTTTTGAGCACCTACTGAAGACCTTACTCTTTCAACAAGCCTTTTAAGTAGAGACCTTTATCCCAGTCTGCCTTTGTATTGCAATTATATTCAAGATGTGTTTTTAAGATGTTTGAATTGTTTTACCACTTGTTGTTTGCCGCCCCGGGCTCCCTTTGGGAGGAAGGGCGGGATATAAATTTAATTAATCAGGATGATGATGATATTATTTTAGGGGAAACTGCTTTGCAAAATACGAATATTAGGAGAAAATTGCACTATGATGCTGATGAATTTTAATCAGGCCTTTTTTCCTAAAAAAAAACTGCAAGCTGATGTGGAAATGTGGAGACCTGAACTTAAGACTGGAAAAGAAGACACTGAAGCTGACAGATTTGCCAGTCCGGAATCCCAAGCCGTTTCTTGCCATTTTACTCATAAAAATCTGGGGTAGTCACTGCACAGCTAGGGTGTTAAAATGCAACTCCAAAGGATAATACTAGTACTGTTGGATTTTCCCTCGCACAGCAGCTCTGCTTGTGCACAAAAATCTGTTGCAACATCTGGTCTACCCTTAATGGATCAGAGCAATTATCTAAAGCACCAGCCTCAGCTGAGGAGGCAGGGAATGATCTATAAACCCAACATTTTGGTGCGCCACAGTTCCATGCACGATTGTCTTTTGTAAAGAAACTGCATTCACTGCAGACAACCCGCCCCCTCAAAAAGAGAGCACTCTGTAATCAGGACGTGGCAGTGCGAGGACTCCAATCAGGCCAGTATCTCCACAAACAATGGCTCACCTACCGTCAGTGAAGTCCAGAGCGTACACTGGAAATCTTCGTGCAATGTCATCAAAAATTCCCTTGCCAACATTGAAGAACTCGTGGAGCTAAAGAAAGGAAGGAAATGTTATGTCAGTTCAAAAATGCTCATCTATTGTTGAGCAAAGAGAGTGAGCCTCCTGCAACAAGACAGTTAAAACCAATGGTTTTATTTTAAAGACTATTCAGAGGAGCCGTACTCGGAAGAACTTTAAGATAGCAACTGATGGGTTTCCAAAACAGCCACCTCAACTCAACACAACCCAAAGATGTAAGAAAATGGAACTTTGAACATTGGCCCTGTTGCGTCTATCACTCCTCCAAAGCCATGTTTGGTAAAGATGCTGGTCGAGGGTCCACGTTACATATATGCTTATACCTTATGATCACTTCCCAATATCCATCCTTGTAAATGAGGAGGGGAAAAGAGAAAAGAAATGTCAGCATAACTTTTGCACTTCTAGGAGTGGAATGAGGGAATTATTATTCGTTCAGAATAAAGCAATGAGTTCTGGAAGATGGCAGATGAGCTTTCTTGTGCTCTGAAATCCCAGATCAAAGAAGGTGACCTGCCACTTTCTCTCGAGTCCCCTTCTCTGACATGAAATTGCTTGCATGAATAATAAATAACTGCTTGCATGAATATTTACTTGTGTAAATAGATAAGCTTAACCATTGGAGGCTGATCCACCAGGGCGAATGGGGCAGTGCCCTACTACCTTAGCCTCCTCCCTCCTGTCAGCTTTTTTACTTACAACCAATCAGGGGAAGGCTCTGCCTGTCATTGGCTCTTGCTTCACCTACTGTTGGCCTCCCTGCCTTCTGCCCTACCAGCTCCAATGGGCACCTGCCATCGCTGAAAGCAGAGAATTCAGATAACAAGATTGCTAGCCCTTGATGTCCAATAAAAGTGGCTTGCATTGCATTGGACCATTGTTTTATTATATTATAATAATAGCATTTATACACTGCTTTCTCACCATCCAGTTGTCTCCAAAGCAGATTAGTCAATAAAAATAATTACAAAATTATAAACACATCCAAAATATAAAAACAACAAATCATAGAAAAATTAACTCAGAGAAATTGGTTGTTATAAGAGACTTTCAAAGATGTCTGGTATCCTTCTATTGTATATGTCGTACAGAAAGATGGAATGATATTGCCATCATTGTCACAAAAACTGTTTTGGTTAGACACAATTCCAAAGGAATTCTGGGTAATGGGCTTGCTTAGCGCTTATACTTGTTTTTGGTCTCTTACTGTAATCATCGGGAATTGTATTTGCTTTACATACCATGGAGTTTTGGGACTGTGTGTATGTCTCTGTGTGTGGGTTGTCTTGTGTTATGAAATATATTCAATAAAAGTATTTTTTAAAAACCTAAGAACAAGAAAACAGGCCTTGTTGGACTCATGTTATGTCAATTACACTTTTCTGTTACATAGAAATGAAAAACTTTAAAAGTTAATGATTGACAGTTTAAAAAAATTACTTAACATCCATAATAAAACAGCAACTGATAAAAAAATAAAACGCAATGCCGAGAGAGAGAGAGAGCGGGCGAGCACAAGAGCGTTATAAGGCTAACAGTGTGAAAAAAATGTTATAGGACTGTCCTCCAATAAGTAAGTCCAAAATAGCCTGTTTCCCACCAAAATCATGCAAATATTCTTAGTCACCTATTGATTTTTATAAGACAGTGGTTCCCAAACATTTTTGCCACTTGGAAATTGCTGAGAGTTTTGGCAGACCACTTAATCATTTTTCTACCTGTTGTAGCAACTGTAACGTGCTGTTCTAGACGCCGCATGTTTTTAAATTGTATTCTTATATTGTATTTTATTGTATTACAATTTGCATTCCATAGATTTCAAAGCGTAACAGTAAAATGCAAAATCCACAATAAAAGAAGCAATAAAAGCAATAAAAATCAAAATAATCAATATGAATATCCAGTGTGGTGGATGTGTCATCTCTCATCTTCAACCACAAATCCTCAGACATGCTATATGGACCACCTGAATGAAGCTCACGGACCGCTAGTGGTCTGTGGACAACATTTTGGGAACACTTGCTTCATTTACATGATAGCTTCAGTTATAAAGACTCTGTGTGCCCATTCCAGAGAGCAGACACATTTGGGTCTTCAGTCTGCCACTCTCCTTCAAGGCAGTGGGGAAGCTGGAAGTAAGCACAGGGGAGAATCCCACACCAATCTGCTTTGTTCTTGGAACATTTAAGTAACATGTGACTTAGGCCCCAATATGCACTAGGCATTTAAAGCAGTGTCATATCACTTTAAACAGTCATGGCTTCCCTCAAAGAATCCTGGGAACGATGGTTTGTTAAGGGTGCTCAGAGTGGTCAAGAAACCCCTATTCCCAGCTACAATTCCCAGCATTCCCTGGGAAAAGGAATTAATTATTAAAGCATTCTGAGAATTGTGAGGGGAACAGGGGACTTCTAATAACTCACAGCACCCTTAACAAACTACAGTTCCCAGCATTCTTTGGGGAAAGCCATGATTGTTTAAAGTGGTATGATACTGCTTTAAATGTATAGTGCAGATGGGGCATCCTCAATGCACTAATAATCATTTATCTCTTTTTCCAGCCACAATGAACATATCAATCAGCCTCAGCCCACTGGTTCAGCTGGCCCAGTGCTGTGTGCTCTGACTGGCAGCATTTCCCTGAAATCTCAACCATCACATCCTGATTCTTTTATCTGGAGAGGGCAGGGCTTGAATATCTTCTACCTGAGACCCTACATGGTTTTTCAAGGAATTTCACTAATATAATGCACTTTTGTAGGGTATTTTTACTAATATATGCATTTCCACACACACTCTACCCTGGAGTATGCCGTTTTCTACGCATTACTTGACTGAAGAACAGCACCACTGCAAAATTCAGAGAAGCGCAAATTTTGAAAGATGGCTGTGCTTTGGTTCACATATTGTTTCGGAAAATGCAAATCACCTTTAAATGAGAATGGAGCTGAACTTCTCCCCTGTCTCTAGAAGCCACAGATAGCCTTCTCCTAGGTCTGTAGAAGGCAGCTTCACATGTTTTCCACATGTGCTTTGGGACAAAAGGGTGTGCACCAAGGGCACCTGTCAACACCGTCTACCACAAGGGGTCTTTTTCTTTAATTCACCAGGTGTAAGATGAAGCTCGGTTGCCGTGGCATTCGCTGCTGGTCCTCTGTGGACCCTGCTTGCCCTTTTGTTGCCTGACCACCTGCCTGCTCCTTCCAGCCTGTCGCTGCCTCATCACTATCAACTTCTTGCTGTTTGCAAGGCAGCGCATTAGACGCAGCAGGGACTTCTAACCTCTGCACCCCTCTTCCCTCCAGGGAGTATTAGGTTTGCTTCTTTATGTCTAAAAAGGATGTTTTGTTCTAATACATTTTTAAAGATGTTTTGTTTTAATATATTTTAAAGTCTGTTTTTAAGATGTTTTAGAGCGCTTTTAGTGCTTTTGTTTGCTGCCCTGGGCTCCTTCTGGGAGGAGAGCGGGATATAATAACAACAACAACAACGATAATGATGATAATAATAACCACGTAAAGAGGGCTGGTGCTGAGGAGAGAGGCTGGATTTTAAGAGCAGAAAGGAAGTTTAAAAGGACTATTTTTAGTTCTTTTTAAGTAGCCCCCAACAGAAGAGGTCAAAGGAAGAGCACAACAGCCTCTAAGAAGGAATGTTCTTACGCCTCTGGCTGTGACATGCATGAGGATGCTGGAATTACTGGGCAGAAGAGGGAGAGGAGAAAGGAGTCTAACCTCACCCTCCCCATGAAAATGTTGCCGATAGCAAACAGCAGCACCCACGCACAGGGATGCAGGCTGCTCGCAGCACTAGCAGAAGACCCAGTAGCGTACAAGGGGAGCATGTCAGTTCAGAGAGCATTCAGAAGAAAAATGGATTACACTTCAAATTGAAGAAGGCAAATTATTCGTCCGTCTAGTACAAGGGAAGCCAACATGGTGCTCTCCAGATGCTTTGGACTACAGCCCCCAAAATCCCTGACCATGGTCCATGCTGGCTGGGTCTGGTGGGAGCTGTAGTCCACAGCTTCTGGAGGGCACCATCTTGATGAGTTTTCATTTAGTGTAAGGCAGACCACATTGGGTTGAATCAAGGCCACTGGCTCATCTAACTAATTTGTTCTGCTCTGACTGGCAGTGGCTCTCTAAGATCTTAAGCAGGAGGCTTGTCTTACTCAGCTCCGAGATCCTTTAAGCAGGTAGATTCTGTGGATGGATCCTGGGACCTTATGCATGCAAGGCATGTGTTCTATCACTCTGCTGTAGGTACTCCTGCAGTACATATATTAATGACCTGTGAATTTGTGTGGATGCATCAAGGACTGGCATCAGCACCTGGTATGCTTGGACAGCTGCCAGACCACCAGTGCCCTGCCAGGGTCCATTGCTGATACCTACCCCCCAATTATTTTTCTGGACCCCAAGCAGTGTCAGGTGCCTGGATCTAGCCAGTCTCCATCTGTGTTGGAATTGGTTTAGGCTTCTTTTTTTCACTTGCCCTTTTTACACTTACTCACCCTTTTATTTACCTGCATAATTTTATCTATCCGCTCTCTCCAGACTATGCAAAATTTGATACACCTCTATCATACCACCCGCCCCATTTAACTTGCTTTTCTCTCACCTAAAAAGTCCCGAACGTTTTGTGGTGGGACTTCTCTTCATACGTTGGCTCTATAATACTTTGAGGGCCAGATGTGCTCTGCCAACTCAGGATGAGAGAATGCCTAACTTGCCAGCCGGATTTGCCCAGACCTGACCTCCTTGGATAGGCATGCAGTAGCCATCTATTTACAAGATTCATTTGAAACAGTGGGGAATGCACTGTGTAGGTTTTTAACACACGTACCTTGAGGGGCTTGTGGCTGTGTGCTTTGTGGCCGTCTGCCACTGCTGAAGGCCTCTGGTTCACAACTGTCAGCAGGTGACGCTGATGGACCAAAGCCTCTTTGAACTCTTCTTCTGTTTTTGTTTCTAGAAGTTTCTGCCGGAAGGTTATATCGGAGAACATTGTGGCAAAAGTCCGCCCCACTTCTGTTGCAGTTTTAGTACTTTTCTGAGGGGAAAACAAGGTGTCTGTTATTATTCTGGGATACCAAATATACCAAGCTTGCGTTTTATGTTATCTCCTCGCTGATTTTGGATGTGGTATTTAAATACAATCAGAGAAAAGTGGCCTTAATGAAATCCTCAGGAATATCATCCATCAAATACTGGGACAATCCAGCTGCAATAAACCAACAGGAACCTGCTACTTCAGCCAGAGGTGAATCACACCAAGTGTTGCTTCAAATATACAGCCTTTAAAATAAGAATAAAAGCCTTCTTACACATGATGGTTAAATTTATATCCCACCCTTCCTCCCACAGGGCAAATCAGGGGGTGGTGAAAGACGAGCTAGATCAGACCAATGGTCCATCTAGTCCCACATCCTGCTTCCCACAGTAAGTCCACCAGATGCATCGGGAAAGTAGGGCATGAAGGTAAAAGCCCACTCCCCTGCACAGGTCCGCAGCTTGGGAGTACTCCTGGACTCGGCTTTGAGCCTGGAGGCTCAGGCCTCTGCTGTAGCAGGGAGTGCTTTTGCTCAATTAAGATTGATACGCCAGCTGCGCCCGTTCCTTGATTTGTCAGACTTGACTATGGTGACACATGCACTAGTTACATCCCGATTAGACTACTGTAACACGCTCTATGTGGGGCTGCCCTTGAAGACTGCTCGGAAACTTAAATTGGTACAAAGAGCTGCAGCCAGAATGTTAACTGGTGCTGGACTTAGAGAACGTACAACCCCTCTATTGTACCAGCTCCACTGGCTGCCAATTTGTTTCCGGGCACAATTCAAAGTGCTGGTTTTGACCTATAAAGCCCTACACGGCTTAGGTCCAGGCTATCTGTTAGATCCTATCTCCCCTTATGAACCTGCTCGGCCTTTGAGATCATCTGGTGAGACTCTTCTCTCTATTCCATCTTCTTCGCAAGTTTTTCTTGCGCAGCCACAGCATAGGGCCTTCTCAGTGGCTGCCCCTAGATTATGGAACTCTCTCCCCAATGAGGTTCGTACGGCTCCCTCGTTATCGTCTTTTCGTACCCAGTTGAAGACTGTTTTGTTTAGATGGGCTTTTAATTAATAATGTTTATCATTTTTTAATCTATTTAGGATTTAATGTAATTTTAACTGTTTAATTGTATTCTTGTTTTGATTCTTGTTTTGATGGTTTTTTAGTCTAATTATGTTTTAATTGTAAGCCGCCCTGAGTCTTTTGAGAAAGGGCGGGGTATAAATATTTAAAATAATAATAATAATAACTAGCATTCAGAGGTAGACTGCCTCTCAACCTGGAGGTTCCATATGACCATCATGATTAGCAGCTATTAATAAGACTTTTCTTACATGAATTTGCCTCAAAACCATCTAAGCTGGTTTCCAACACTGCCAGCTGCAAACCAGGAGCGCCATTTATTTATTTAATTTATTTATTGAATAATGGTATGAAATTCCAGGGTGGCTTACAAACAATATAAGCCAATCTACATAAAAGCACATTAGAGCCATAGTACAGTATCCACAGCAGCTACAAATAATAAAAGGTTGATATGAACAACCAGCAAATGCTTGGGTAAAAAAAGATGGGTCTTTAATCCACAACCAGTCACGGCTGGTGCTTGTCTTACATTGCAGTGGGAGGAGTTGGTTTCAAAGCTGGGAGCCACAGTAGGAAAGCCCTTCAGTTGTTCCAACAGGGATTTGAACAGGCGGGCCTGATCTCTCAATCCTAGCGAACAGGCAAGTCTATATAGGTAAAGAGGTTTCTCTAGGTAATTTATTTTTAAGGTGCTCAGTTCCTAAGTTGTATTACGCTTCAGACTGCATGTGTGGGATATGCATATATATATATCATATTTTGGAATGTCCCCAGACATAAAAAGATCTTTGCATGTAGTGATATAACGCGTTGGGGAGAGTGTTTTGCTAAACCTAACTCATGATGAAATAATTGAGGGAGGGTGTTCTTTTTAAAAACTGTAGACAATGAGATTCAAAAATTACCACTATATCCACTGGTACAGTCCCATCTCACTCTACATATTGCTTCAGAGAAAGGTTCGCATAGGTCTAGGACCTTGGACTTTTTAGAAGAGAAGATACGACACCTGCAGCCCTTCAGATGTTGATGGACTCCAGCTCCTTGTTGGAAGTGGGGCAAGAGCAACTCCTGTTTTGGTCTTTTGTTTATGTTCCAGAAGGGAGATAGAGTTAGGGTCCTCCAGATGCCTAGACTTGACTACCTTTACCTGTGATGCTCTGACTTCCTTCCTTCCTTCGCAGACTGATATGCTTAGGGAAACTTATCTGCCCCTCCTCCTTCTGCCCTCTCCTCTCTTCTCTTCTCCGACTGTCCGAGAGAGAAGAGACACCTTTGTCTCTGCTCTCTCTCTCTCCTAGCCGTGAGGGCAACTCCCAAACCGGGGCATTGCGCCTCTAACTTAGTTAGTTAGTTAGAACTAGGTATGCCTTTCTATCTACTATGTATTTCTATAAATAAAGTAGGTTTTCTTATTTTACTAAATCTTAAGTCTCAGTGATCTCAATGCAGGGTAAAAGCCTGCTACTTAGGTAAACACACACACTGGCACACAGGCATTTATTTCAGACCGCTGTTGTTCTCTGCTTAACAAATGTACAAATTTACACAACAACACTCCTGTCATACCTGGCCAGCATGGCCAAGGGTCATGGATTATGGGAGCTGGGAGTCCAGCAACATCTGAACAGGCCACTGTTCCCCCATCCCCATAGTGGAAAAAATATATACATACATATCATACACAAACCCAACAAACAAACAAAAATTCAATTAAATTGGGATCTGAACATCAATATTCCACAAAACAGAATAGTATTAAAAACAACTTTACGGAATGAATAATTTGTGAAAAAAATCACATCAACCTAATAAATATAAAGTAAACCAAACACATTCCAACTGTAGTAGATCTCTGAAGAAGACCTCTGGTCAAAACACGTTTGCTTTAGTTACATTTATGCTGATTTGATTTTTTCCCCCAAATGTGCATTTGAAATTATGTCAGTTTTAATTTGTTCATATTCATGATATAAAGTTGTTTTATAAAACATTTCTTTTTTGATGGAATTTTGATGTCCGTGATAAAAAATTGTTTTGTACAACTAACTCATGTTATTCTGTGCTGTGGAACGTTGAAATCCCAATTTGTTTGAAGGTTGTGGGTTTTTTTACATATTACATACATTCATACATATTATAATTTCATATTCCTGTAGTTTTGAGATTAATGGCAGGAGAAGTGGATTTTGCGAGCCATTATGGTCACCAAGAGACTTATACTTTGAGCCTGAAAGGATTAATACTTACCATCTATTATGCAATTGTCTGAGGACCTAATTGCCCTTACTGCATTTGAACATATTTCTCACAAACATCAATTTCATGTGGATACTTATCTGGATAGCTTATATTGTTATAAGTCACTTGGAGACCTTCGGGTAACAAGTGGCTGATAAACTAATAATAATAATAATAATAATAATAATAATAATAATAATAATAATAATAATAGATCTATATGTTTAATTTTTTTATAATGTATATATAAAGATTATAATGTTTAAATAATAATAGATTTATATGTTTAAATTAACATGGATGCTTTGATGCTTGTTGTATCTTAATGTGAGCTGATGTGTTTTGTTTTTTTCCCTTCACCTTAAAAACATTCTCTCCCCATTTCTTGGTTTTTCTTTTTATCTTTCCTTCCTTTGTTAAATTGTTATATAAAAAAAATTAAAAATGCCTATCAAAGAGTAAGGGAAAAGGTGCATTTTTTTAAAAAAAAAATCATGTTGTAAACAAAAGTAACAGCCAGCCTTCTGCTTCAGGAAGATTCCAAACCTAAGTCGACAGAGGAGGAAAGCCTACCATTTTCGGAGGAGCAAGCACCAGTATGACGAATCTCACTTCGCAGGAGTTCTCCCCCCAGTTCTGAGGCCTTTCGAGGCGGCTGATGCAAACATGACGGCGCTGAAGGGATTTTATAGTGCAACTGTCAAACAAGACAGGATTAGATCAGCAGAGGAAACAATACATTTGTCTTCAGCAAAAGCAAGCAGCTTCACAAGGAAGGGCAGTAGGAGCCTGCTGTCACAGATGGCTAATGAAGGAACACATATGGACTAGTAACTTGCAGGACAGAAGAAGAAAGGCCTCAAAAAGTGCACATCTGCTAATGCAGAGTAGGTGTTAAATCAGGTGTAGGAAACCTTTGGTCCTCCAGATGTTGCAGAACAACAGCTCCCCATCGTCCCTGGTCATTGGCCATACTCGCTGGAGTTGACGGGAGTTGCAGTTCAGCAACATCTGGAGGGCGAAAGGTTCCCCTCACATGTGTTAAATTCATATTTGTTTGAAGGAGCTGCATGAAATAGTCACAGACTAGATATGCTAGAACACCTTAAGAAGTGATTCATGGAAGAATATGAGCTCCTTGAAGGAAAGGTGGGACATAAACGTAATAAAACAAGCAAATACGAACTTGTGGGTAACTAACTCCCTTCATTACACTCCAGTGGGAGATCATTTCAGTCTCCCTGGACAGTCATTAAACAGGCATAAAAGTTGATATACTTTTTGTCATCTTGTACTCATAGTAACTGATGTGGGGTTATTTTTTCTTTAAGGCCAGGATAAAAAAAAACCCTGAGTATTTCATCACTCTTTTAAGAGAAGTTTTCTAGACGTTGCTTGAAAATATGGTGGCTTTTAAAAAAAAACTTCTAAAGAATTAGAACCAAGAAAGAATATTAAAGGACATTCAAATTCTCTATGTTTTTCCCATTGTTCTCTCTAATAGCGAACACAGGTGGTGAGTGCTGACAGAAGCTGAGTCACATGGGCCACTGAGAAACCTGAGGGAGGTAGTGGCATACTTGGGGGATCCCCGCAGTTTACGTAAGTTCCAAGGTCTTATTTTTAGAAGGCTGTTTATTTTTTAAAAATCTCAGTTCAGTCCTCATTGGCCTTAGAGTGTCAGCTGAAGAAGTAAAACAAGAAAATGGGGGAGAGAGGAATGCCAAGCTCAGAGGGGATGGCTGCGTTGAACCTGGGACAGGAACACTATTAGGAAAGAAGGCACAGCACAAGATTTTGTTGCAGGATCCCAACAATTTCCATCATTTCTAAAGTCCACACAGCAAGATTTCTCAAAATTTTAAATTCCAGATTTCAGCATTTGAGTGAAATAAAGCTAGGGTAAGAACGACAGATTAAGTCCAAGTGCCCGTTTATCACATTCAGGAAAAAAATTATATGAAAGTCCTATTCATTACATTAAAACAGATGGTATAGCGCAGTGGGGAGGAGAGTCTGGCTGGAAGTCCAGAGTCTGCGAGTTCAAATCCCCACTTGTGTCTCCTGGGTGTCACGGGCCAGCTAGAGATCACCCCCACAGGGAGTGGCTCAGGGGTTATGTGCCCTGCCATCTGTGCAGCCGTGGGCAAGCTGCAGAGTCCCAAGGAGCCCAGTTGCCCCCCCCAGCTGGCAGTTGTGGACAAGGAAGGGGCTGGCTTGTGCAGCTGTGGCAAGCTGATCAGGCCCTAGCCAGCTGGGGAGGACTAGCCTCAGAGGGAGGCAATGGTAAACCCCCTCTGAATACCACTTGCCATGAAATCCCTATTCATAGTGTCGCCATAAGTCAGGATCGACTTGAAGGAAGTCCGTTTCCATTGCATTAATTACATTAAACTAAGAAGCCAGGCTACAAGACAATTTTGTGGATTCCTCCTTCCCCTCTTCTTTATGTTCACAGGATAATTACCACACTCCTCAACAGCCATTTCCCCCCTAATCTGAAATCACATGTTCAAAAAGGCATTGGCGTTTATGTCTGAAAAGTAATGCATCAGCCAGCCATTCAAATAATGACCACTGATTAAAGGAGTTGGGTGGGGGCTCCAGTATTTGGACCCAAACTTGCTCTTCCTTTTCCTTGCACACATTTTTCTTTATCATCCCTTCTGTAAACATCCTGAGCGGGATTGCCCAGAGCAAGCTTCCCCGAGAATTGGACGGAGTCTGAAAGGACTGAATTAATTTCTTCCACACAGGTGCATTTCATTAGCATGTAAGTGAATCCATATGGGAGTTACTGAATGGTGAATGAAATACTTTTGGATCGACACCTTGATAGTTAAGTTGCTTGATTTATGCAAAGTAAAACAGCCCTGAGAACCAAAACAATGGTGCTGTTGGCCAAGCTCATTTCCATTGTGTTGCAAAAGACATGTTCAGTTTCTCCAGCACGCAAAAGATTTCATTTCTCCCACATGCTCTGTCTTTGTTGCTTTCTATCTTACTGAACTTTCTAAATGACCCTGCTCTCTAAGAGAAACTCCAAACCTAACCTACAGTCTGGATATCCCCTTGTCAAAGCTAACGAAAATACATACCAACTGAAGGCTTCCCTGCACAGACAAGTGCCTTCTCCTGTCTACCTTTGGCCAGAAATCAAGGAAGATTGTGGTGGTGCCCTAGCAATTCTGTCTCCAGGGAGGAAGGTGCAAGACTCCACCACCATCACTTGAATTATTATTGATAAAACTAAGCTTTCTGGGAGGATGAGGTTCATTTATGGGGGGTCTTTTAAAAGGAAAAGTGCTTCAGAATCATGAAAATGCATCCAGAAACTTCAACTGGTTGAAAATGCTGCTGCCAGCCTATGGTCTAGGCCAGAATGAAGAGACAGGGATGCCAGTTTCAGTTTCTCGCCATTTCTCATTTTTACAGTCTTAAGTTCAGTTTGAGATTTTATTTTTTTAAGAAAAAGTCCTCATGAAAATTCATCAGCATTTTTTGCAAAGCTATTTCCCCTGACACAATGCATTTTATAGGTTAATTTCACTACTATATGCCTTTTACCCTACTATATGTATTTTTAGTGCATTATTAGGCTGGAGAACTGCATTACAAAATTTGGAGAAGTGTGAATTTTGAGGGATGGCTGTATGCATAAGTGCAAATTAGGTAGGTTTACCTCTAAAAAGAAATTGAATTGAATCCCCCCATCCCTATGAACAGATTACACAACTCTGATCCTATTTGATCTACTTGGGTTAATTTCTGGACTCCGTTCAAGATACCGGTTCTTAATTTTGAAGCCCTAAATGATCTGGGTGCTGTATACCTTGAGGGCCGCCTTCCTGCTGTTTATTCATCCTTGCAATTCCTGCTTCGCATCTGAGGTCTTGCTGAGCGTTCTATGGCTGGCTGAAGCGCATCAACAAAATGTTTCCCCACAATAGAAAACTTTCTCTGTACCATTAAATAGAATCAGCCAATTTGTATTTAATGCTTCTTAGAGCCACATCACACATGCAAAATGTATGCACTCATGACATGCACATTATTACACAGTGTACATGTCAAGGAGATCAGGAATGAACACTGGCCACAGCTCCACACTAGGTGTGCAGGGCATGACAAACACGGAGTGCATGAAATGGCTCTTAGTGGAGTAGTTTGAAGACTTTAACCTGGAGATAATAATACATCAATACAGGTGGAAAATCTACTGTGAAATTCCTCCATTGCACAGAACAAACAAACAAACTTGAATATAATTTACTCCAAGATGTTAAATTCAATTCCTTGCAATCATAAACGTGCTTAATTTTAATTGCACTTACACCCTCTTGTACATATTCGTGTTTATTGCAATAAAATGCACCAGATAAACAGACAGTTCAGTTTCTAGGACTATTAGGAGTATCTGTCAAATCGTTTAGCTTTGTAGACCATTTTACTCTCATACATATTCAGCGGCAGAGCTAAAGTGCATGAACTAAGAGGTGAGCAGCTAATGTACTGTAATGTAATGCAATTTGGCATTTTGTTCTGTGTATTCAACGAGCCAAGCCTTTTCATTTTTAAACGTTTAAATACAGTGACTGGAACATTTCTGGGAGTTCGGAAAAAGGGGAGAGGAAAACGACGGTAATACTTTTTGTGTTTGTTTTATTGATCATGCTTTATACCTCACTTTCTTTTGGTTCTGAGGCCCCTGCAGCACCTTGGATAGCTCCTTTAAAGTTCAGACTAAAACTCCGAGTGAATTCTACAGCCCCACTGACATGGAAACATTAGCTGCCCGGTGGGAGTTGTAGTTCAGTAACATCCAGAGGGCCAACACTGATTTAAAGGACTCTGAATGTAGTCCATAAAGAGGCTGGCGGAAGAAGCCTCCTAAAGCTTTAACTTTCTGTAACACTCTTAACAATCCCAGCACCAAACAATCTCCCACTTTCCCTTTTTGCATGTTAACAAGAAGGCTTGGCTGGAATTGACCTCCCAACCATTTCCCATGACAATGTGACAAGCAGCTCACAATGATTATCCTGCCAGCCATCTTGGCCTACTCAACCTTCACTAAAGGGAAGCCTGGAAATCTTCTTAGCGGACAACTGCCTCAAGTCACTTAGGCATTTCTTGGCTGTGAGGCAAATTCAAAGCTCTAGGTTGTTTAGGCCGAAGGGAAAAATAGTTGAGCGCTGTCTGTGTGCGCTATGCGGGGAAATGAAGAAGTGACAATGGACTTGAGTTCTGTCAACTCACAAAATACACACGACTAAAGCAATCACACATGTTGAAAATAAATAGAATACTTGCATTGTATCTTAAAAAGGGGGTTTTGAGAGGCATCATTAAAAGACAATTCATAACTAAAGGATTTCTAACTAGGAACAATAATTATCTTTACCATGGCAATGAACAGAAATGCCATCACGCACAACCTCTAATCTAGACCGGAGTGGTAATGAACAATGGTTTGATTACATAATAAGGTACTACCCAGAATTATTTGTATGGATGTCTAATTTGTATTAGTGAATTGCTCACATTTGCATTCCTGCTTTTCAGGGTGGCAGACATGGAGGGCTATCTAATTTTCTCCTTGCAAGAACCCTGTTCTAGACATCCACACTGATGACAGATCTGTAGGCAGGAATAAACAGACCCGTTAAAGGGGAAATCCTTAAAAATCTGGAAATATCAAATAATAAATAACAAAATAATTAAAACACTTACAAGGGGGTCTGAGGGGGACTATTCTTCTAAAAAGGATTTTTGACCTTTAAACTTGTAAAAGCTGACTACAGCCTAGAGTGGCTAATATGTGGAGCTCCTTCCCACTGCATGCTTCATATGCAAACAACAGGACTTGATTGTCTTCCATCGCTCTCAGGGAGAACTGTATGGTTGCCCTGAGTATTTACATGGATTCTGCAGATTCTGAAGTAGACCCATGATCCAATCTAGGTCATGATTCGCATGGATCAAATCAGGTGAGTCTGCTTTGGAATCTTTGTTTGTCAGATTGCTGCTTCGTTCCTAATGGGTAGGTCATGATCTCCGTCCACTGGATCTGACATTGTCATGGGACATTCCCATCTGGTTGGCAATTAAGCCAAGGCCTCTTTGATGAGCCAAATCACGCTGAAAATACAAAGAGGAAATATGGCCGGCAGAGGGATGACTAGGTTGGTCCAAGTGATCCCAAACCACCTTATGGCTTGCATGTGTGACTTTGGACCAGTTGACCCAAGCTATGAATCGGTGATCCCAAGCCTCACAGCTGACCTAGGATTTGAATCAGGTGTCCCCTAGTCCAGATCAATCACTGCCCACTATACCATGCTGGCCCTTACCTATCTATCTAAATATCACATTTAGATCCTGCCTTTCCACACATCCCACTCTGCAATAAATAACTAAATGATGAAACAACAAGAGCAAATCACAACATGTACAAATAAAAAACACCCAGAAAAAGCAATAAAACTGGAAAGCTATAAAACAGAGGCCAGTTAAAAGCCTATTTAAAAACAGAGTAATGGAAAAAACAAGACTCATCTAAATAAAAAAGGTCTACACCTGTTGGCAGAAGGATATCAGAGAGGTGGGAGAGGGGGCTCCCTTCCAGAGTCTCGGGGCAGCCATTGAGAAGGCTCCTCTCTTTAGTTCCTGCCGAACATACTTTGGATGTTGGCAGTATTGAGAGAAGAGCATCTCTGGAAGACTGTGGAACCCAAGGAGGCCCGTAATAGAGAAGTTCAGCTTTTCAGGTAACGTGGTCCCAAGCAGTTGAAGGATTTATAGGACTTAATAAGCCCTCTGAGGCGTGCCTACAGAGATGGCCACCAACTTGTATGGCTTTAAAAGAGGATTGGACAAATTCATGGAAGATAATGGTATCAAAGGCTACTAGCCACGATGGCTATGATCTGCCTCCACAGAAGGAGGCAGCATGCTTCTGAATGCCCCTTTCTGGAAACTGCAAGAGGGGAAAGTGCTCTTGCACTCAAGGTCCTGCTTGCAGGCTTCCCACGGGCCACTGTGAGAACAGGATGCTGGACTAGATGGGCCACTGGCCTGACTCAAGCAGACTCTTTTTAAGTTCAGTGATTCATTCTATGGACTGCAATGTCACACAAGTGACTTTGTGACGTTATTACAAATAAACTGTGGGAAGCGCTTGGTCAATACAACCTAACCAGAACAACTGATGCTGCTGGTGGGGTGAGGGCTCTGGAAAAAACACAGACTCTTAACACACAAACAGTTGGCCAGCTTCACAAAGATATCCCTGAGAGGGGCGCGGTGAACGGGGGCAAGGGACACAGGTGCTTAACTTGCTTTTGATTTCTTTTTTTTTTTTGTAAGAACAGGAAATAACATCCAAAAAGAAAGAATCCACAACTACTAGAGCCAAAAAAAAAACAAAACCCCAAATGAATTCTCAGACAGTGTATGGAATTTTTCTGGTGGGACAATCACTTTACAACAATACCCAGCAATGAAATACTGACATAACTCATTGTCCTGCCAAAATGTCAATAAAGGGACAGCAGTGTATCTGAACAGAAAAAAAACTTCCACATGCTGAGAGTAACTAAAGCAACAGCTGGTGGTCCAAATGGATATCATATTGCCTCAGACCAGATCTCTAAGTGAGGCATGGCATGATTCGTCCAGAGTCAGTGACCCAGAGAGGCCCTTCCCTCTCTCTTTGTATACACGTGCAGGCCAGATCAAAGCAAGCTATTCTTTAACAAAGCAAGGATGAGGAATGATTCTCTCTTGGAACAGGTTTGTATAGAATTATGGAATGTGCTGTCATAAAGTACTTCACACAGTGCATAATTAATTTATGGAACTCATTGTCTCAAGTGCCGCATTGGGCTTGTTCTGGGAGGAAGGGCAGGATATAAATTTAATAAATACTAAATAAATAAGATGTGGTGAGGACAACTAACTGGGGATGGCTTTATTTATTTATCTTATTTATTTAACAAAATTTATATACTGCTTGATTGTAGAGAACCTCTGAGCGGTTTACAGAAAACATTAAAATGATCAATCACAACAGTTAAAAACAAGTAATTAAAAATACTTGAAAACAATTAAAACAGCAAGAGACTAAAAAGACTGAAAAGCATCCGCATCTATGTGTGTGGATAGGCTTGCGCCTAAACAAGAATAATTTTAAGCGGGCGCCGAAAAGAAGACAGCAAAGGCACCTGCCTGACATCAATAGACACGGTTCCAAAAAATAGGTGCTGCCACACTAAAAGAACAATACAGGTGTAGAACAAATATTATGTGGAACCTATAACAGTGCCAGTTCTGCATATCGAAGCGGTCGAGTGGGCACATATGGGGCAAGGCAATCCCGCTAGTAAACTGACCCCAAACTGTTCAGGGCTTTATATAACAATAAGAAGCACCTTGAACTTGGCCCAGTGACAAACTGGCAAGCAGTGCACACCGCTGAGCAGAGGTGTTATATGCTGAAAGGGTCTCACCCCTGCCATGAATCTGGCTGCTGCAGTCTGCACTAACTTTAAAAGGGGATTAGACAAAGTGATAAGAGGGCGCTAGCAATGAAAACGAAGTGGAACTTACAGATTCAGAGGCAGTATATTTGTGAATATGTACAAAATGAGAGGGCTGTTACCTTTCTGCCTGCCTGAGGGTTTACTGGAAGCTTCTGACTGGCCACGGTTCAAAGCAGGGGGCTGGACCAAATGGAGCCTTGCTCTGGTGTAGTAGGGTTTTTCTTATACAGTCCTGTGTTATAGGCTAAAAGAGCTCTTAAGAGGCACACAAGGAAGTGTATCGATGTGCCAAGCAAACTGGAATTCAGGAAGAAGTAGCCAGAAGGCAGCTGAACACAAGTGGTGCAGCTTTGCTGACCTGGTCCGAAATGCCCCAGCATTATGGGTTTTATTTTAAAAGCAGACAGACTGCTTTTCAAACAAACAGACTGGCTTACAAAAATGTATACCAACAAATAAACCATGATACCTTTTAAAAACCACAGAAAAACAGACCTTTCAAACAGTATATAAAATGCTATTAAAACCAGCATAAAAGCAACATGGTTGTCCCAAAAACCAAGCCACAGACTAGCCACTGAAAGCAGTAAAAAGATAGGCCAGTCTTTACCAGCCAGATGCCTCCAGACATTTTGTACTAAGCCCCTGCCACCATAACTGTGAAAACGAAGGTTGATGAAGGCTGACATAGGTCGTTAAGGCCCAGTTAAAGGCCTCAAGAGAACCTGCTTAACTTCACACAGAACAGAGTTCATTAACTGAGAGGCCGCCGCTGAGAAGGCCCTGTTCTGTTTGCCTGCCAAGCTGTTTTGTTTTAATATATTTTAAAGTCTGTTTTTAAGATGTTTTAGAGTATTTTTGTTCATTTGGGCTCCTACTGGCAGGAAGGACGGGATATAAATTTAATAAATAACCACAACAATTTTAATTGTAAGCCAGACTTGGTTGAAAACAGGATAATACTACAATCAACAAATGTAATTGAAAATGGAAATGGACTGCCTTCAAGTCAATCCCGACTTATGGCTACCCTATGAATAGGGATTTCATGGTAAGGGGTATTCACAGGGGGTTTATCATTGCCTCCCTCTGAGGCTAGTCCTCCCCAGCAGCTAGGGCCTGCTCAGCTTGCCACAGCTGCACAAGCCAGCCCCTTCCTTGTCCGCAACTGCCAGCTGGGAGGCAACTGGGATCCTTGGGACTATGCAGCTTGCCCACGGCTGCACAGGTGGCAGGGCATGTAACTCCTGAGCCACTCCCATGTGGGGGTGATCTTTAGCTGGCCCTTGCCACCCAGGAGACACGAGCGGGGATTTGAACTCACAGACTCTGGACTCCGAGCCAGGCTCTCCTCCCCACTGTGCTACACCAGTTGTCTAACAAACATAAATACATGAATAAAGAAAAGACAATAACGCTGGGAAAAACAGAAGGGAGTAGAAAAAGAGGAAGACCAAACAAGAGATGGATTGATTCCATAAAGGAAGCTACAGACCTGAACTTACAAGATCTGAACAGGGTGGTTCATGACAAGATACTATTGGAGGTCACTGATTCATAGGGTCGCCATAAGTCGTAATCGACTTGAAGGCACATAACTACAACAATTACCTGTCTTGATGCATTTGCCTTAATGCACAGAAGGGGAACATCTGTGGTCCTCCAGATGTTGTTGGAATCCAGCTGCTGTCAGCTGAAGCCAGCATGACCAATGGACAGGGATGATGGGAGTTGTAATCCAACAACACCTGGAGGGCCACAGAGTCCCCATTCCCGCCTTAATGCAAACAGCTTTACACATAGTTGTGGGGGAGGGGAGAGAAGAAAAAAAAGAAAGGAATTCAGCAGCTCTCAGAAAACAGCCAGTGTAAGAGAAAAGAAGGGAAACGGACAACCCTGGCTGCGTACTTCTAGGGCAGAGCCTTTAAAAATACCTGCATTTTCAAATGACCTGGACTCGCCACAGTAATTCAGGCCACAAATGACAAAAAAAGCAGCCTTCAGTCCAGGGAGAAAATTACTTTTAAATCACTTGCAGACATATTTCAGCTCTCCTCAGCACATTTAGGGCTCAAGAGGAGGTGGGAAAATGTGTCATATGAAGATGAACTGTTCATATTATAGCTCAATGGTAATTTGCCAATTTCAAATGCTGCTCTGCAAAGTTGCTGCGATTGCTGGCTCCAGTAACTCTGTTCCTTGTTCCAAAAAGTAGCCCGTTGCCTATGCATCACTGATCATCCAGGTTTCCAACAAGGACAACTTCATTTGCAGATTACAGTAATCAGCAAATGTGCAACGTTGTTGCACAGTTTGCTGAAGGCTTAGTTCGCTGGAGGCTATTTTTGCCTCCTTTCTAGCAGCTATGTAGCTTTATAAAATTAAATGAAGATTTCTCTCCCCTTCACGTGCCTAATAATTGCAACAGAAGGAGACAGCTCTTTTCATCATAGCTTTTGACTTTTGGCAAAGGAAAGGAGGCAGAATTTTCTGAAAATAGAAAAAAAGTAAACAAGCACATTCTGGATTGTCACTGTTTGCTTATTTCTGGTGCGGACAACATGTGAGCCACAATCACAGAAACAGAGAAGTCTGCCACCATCTGCTACAAAAAGCAAGCAACCAAGTTGTTGCTTGTCGTTTCTGGGCTGTCTCAAGGCAGAATATTAAGATTCCCAGAATCTCAGCTTTGCAAATCTGGTCTCCAACAACTAGCAGTGAATGCTGCAGGAGCATGATTCTCCACTCTGTCTAGTCCAGCTTTCACCAACCTGGTGCCCTCCAGATGCTTTGCATTATAGGCTGGCTGGGGCTGGGGGGAGTTGGAGGGCACCAGGTTGGGAAAGGCTGGGTAATCTCTTGCCTGAAGTAAAAAAAAAAACCTTCTGTGAAGAAGTATGAATGATGCAGTTTTTTAAAAAAGCCAACTACAGAGCTAATACAACTGATCGGTTATCAGGGGGTTAATCTCCGAACGCAAGTGGTCCACTTAATAGTATTTCATACATCTCACCAGCACTGACCAGGTTGCACCTAGAGATGGGCAAATGTGTCAAGTTTAGTTTCTCTCAGTTTGCCATTTTCCCAATCTTAAATTCAGTTCTCCACATTTTCGCACCAATTTGCAATTAAAAAAAAAAATCCTCATGAAAATTCACCAGCAATTTAATGGGAATTTCTCCTATTATACACATTTTTGTATGCAGTTTTGACTCTTATTCATACTTTGCAAGCAAGTTTCTCTAATATGATGCACTGCTGTATATTATCTTCACTAATCCGCACATTTCTATGCATACTTTATACACTGGTTGGCTGGAGAAATGCATCACAAAATTCAGAGAATTTTGAAGGGTAACTGTGCTTAAGTTTTGGCCATAAGGCGGGGTATAAATTTAATAAATAAATAAATAAATAAAAATAAGTTTGCATATTGGTTTGAGAAGCATGAATCAGGAAACTTCTCCTTAAAATGCAAACAAAATCAAATTTCTTCCTTGCCCCTAATTGCAACCCCATGTTGGGAGCAGCAGCCTGGGCTTGAACTAAGGCAAAGAAGAAGGGATGCTCTAACGTGCTTGAATTCAGCCTCTGATCAACACAACTGCATCCAACGATGGTCACACAATCAGCAAGGTCTCCGCTAAATAAAAAAAATAGAGCTAAACTGCTCCTCTTCTCACACACACACCATAACACTCATAGCCTCATAACACTTTGAGTAAGCAGGTGCCTCTGGAACCCTAAGGAGCTTTTCAGACAAGATCCGAGGAGCTGTTGGGATCTTACCGTGGTTCATGATAGATGCTGTTGGAGGTCACTGATCCATAGGGTCGCCATAAGTCGTAATTGACTTGAAGGCGCATAACAACAAAAAGGCTCAATAATTCACCGAGTACAGGAGACGGAAATTTCTCCATGCATGGAGGTAGAAAATATCACTTCCATCAAACTGGGACACCTGAAGCTGGGTGGGGCCATACCTCACCCTGAAGCAGCAGTGACTATTTGCAGATCCTTCAAAACCACCAAAAGCCAAAATACATAAATTGCAACATATAGGGAGTCAAACTATTAGTCCACATAGCTCAGTTTTGTCTTCCCTGACTGGTAGTGCCCCCCCTCCCGGGCTTCAGACAGGCCCTACTTGGAGATGCCAGGGATTGATCCTGGTACTTTTTTGCTCCACCTTTGGACTGCAGAATGCAATCCCCTGTCTGCTTCGAAGAGGCTCTGCTCAGTGTCCCAATGTTAAGAGAAGCTCACTCTGTGGCGATGTGGGATAGAGCCTTTGCCACGATAGCACCCCATTTGTGGAATGCCCTCCCTTTATAAATACAGTAAGAGCTGACACTTATTTTGGCATAGAGTTAAAACTTTATTTGTTTAGGCATTTTAGGCGGACAGGCTGACCTGCTGCTACTTTGCTGCCTCCATCTGTGATTATGTGTGCTTGTTTCAATGAGCTTTTTTTTAGTATCGGTTCAATAATTTGGTTGTGCATTTTACTTCATTTTGTACCCCACCATGGCAACAGCATCGATGAAGGATGGTCTATGCATTTCTAAAATATTTTTAGTACATAAAAAATAATAACAACATGATCAAACAACTCATCCACTTGAATAACTGATCCTCCACTGATGTTAGAAAGATGGATATCAGTCTAAAATGATACATGGTGCTGAATAAGTTGTGTCCAACGCTTTGCACCCTGGACAGCGTCTTAGAAGTTCAGACTAAAACCCGGACCAGATTCCACTGCCCCACTGACATGGGGCAGCCAGTGGTGCAATTTATAAAGACACAATTTATATGAACATTTAAGCTGTGAGGTTTTTTCCCCCAAGCAAGGAATGTGTCTTAGTCAAGAGAAAAACATCTTCGTCAAATATCTTCAAAAATAAAGCATGGATGAGAGAAACTGGTCCTTCAAAAGTTGTTGGCGCCCACCGGGCCCACGCAACACTGCCAATGGTCAGGAATAGCAGGAGTGGGAGTCCAACAGCATCTGGGAGGGTCCTCATTCCCATCCGTGTAAATGTGTAAGGAAAGGTAATGTCACAGTCAACTGACAGAATGCTCTAGTTTCACAGGCCATTTAGGTGCTCCCATTTAGGTGGGATTCAACCCCATGCCGGCAAATTCAGGTTGCACAGTTAATAGTTGATTGGAAGGCCTTGCACATCAAACCTGCTTCCCCAAAAACCAGACATTCTGTGATAAGAAAAGTTACATGAAAATGGACTGGAACATGTGGAGTAACACTTGCTTTGATGCAACATCATCTAACTTCCCTACGAACAAATCAGAGTAAATGTGCATTAAATAGCCAACGTCGTCTAATATCGCCGCAAACAAATCAGGGATGAATGCCACAATATGCAAAAAAAAATTAGACTGATTTCTTGGACAGTTTTCCATTTGGGGCATCTGAATGCCAATGACTGCTATGGAAGAATTCAGAGGAATATTTTGAGAGTATGTATATCTTAAGGAGAGAGAGAGAGACAGACAGACAGACAGACAGACAGCTAAGCTGAAGTCATTTATATTGGCGAGTCAGTTTTCTACAGATACAATTCTCTAAAGAAATCTGTGTCAGCTGCAGCTTTTCATAGATGGGCTTAGAAAGAAAGGCTGTGGGGCAAAGATGATTCCCCCCCTCTTTTTTTAGTCCTTCAGCTGCTTGTGGTGGGAGGATTTAAACCAGATCTTAATAGTTTCCCTTTTTGGTGGCTTTGATTTTTCATGCCACAAAAGACCTCCTCCTCTCATTTGTGGTCTAATCAATTAATATAATGCTCTCACTATGCACCAGGCTGGCCTCTTTCAGTCTTACACTCCCCTTTGCCGACAGCAGAGATGATAACGCAATGAATTTTTAAACAAAGCAGATCAACACTCAAAGTTTGTAGGAAACCCAAGAAGGATGATGCATTATATTAACGCCAAGGGCTGGGACACACACATTTTGGACCCTTCCTCCTCCTGTCTTTAAAAATAGAGGTGAGCTTTTATTTCATCTGACAAGTTGCTAGTGCCTTCACATTTCTGCTGTTTATGCCCCGTATTTATAAAAATCCCTGTGCTATTAAAAGCTTTTCTAAAACTCAGGAAAAAAGATACAGGGGGAATAAAGCTTCGTAATAGTCAGGAGTGTAATTAACTTATCCACTGCTGTCCGAAGAAAGTACATGCTCTTGCTCTGATTAAAATCAGACATGCAAAAGGGGGGGATTAAGAAAACTGTCCATGCTACTACCAGGCATATTTGGGTAGAAACTTTTTTCTTGAGCCCTGCTTGCTATAGGAGAGCCTCCGCCAATTGGGGGCCGCCAAATGTTTTGGACTGTACCTTCCATCAGCCCCAGCAAGCATGGCCAATTCATTCATGGCCGATGGGAATTGAAGTCCAAAACATCCGAAAGGCACCAGGTTGGTCAAGGCTGTTACAGAAGGAAGCATTACAGTAAGGCCCCACTTATATGGCGGGTTAGGGACCAGGCCCCCGCCGTAAAGCGGAAATCGCTGTAAAGCGGGACCCATAGACTATAATGGGGCCATCACGCGAAAATGACGTGAAAATGTCGTAAGATTGCTAAATCAGCTTTAAAAAGGGGAATTTCCCGCTGCCGCATTAGCGGAATGCCGGAATGCGAAGCGCCAGTAAGCGGGGCCCTACTGTACTCAGGTGCTCTGTGTTGCTCACTTCTCACAGCTGCCTTCTGCAAAAGGGAACTTAGGAATTGATGGCAGCGTTTAGTTAATTTGAACATTTGCTCCAAGAAAATCTCCCACATTTCAAAATATGGGAAGACAGATAAAGAGGTGTATTATTAATCGTTTCAGCAAATGTCTCCTATGGCGAGAGAGAGAGATTTATATGAGGACAATTGCCTTATAGATAGAGTGGGGAACATTTTCATCCTGAGGGCCATAATCCCTTGCGGGCAAACTTCCAAGGGCCACACGCCAGTAATGGATGTGGCCAGAGCCAACAAAAGTGGGTGGAGCAATGAATGCAACTTCATGCACCCACCTGTAGCCTCCCTCCAGGCAAGCTAGAAGCCTTAAAAATACCACATTCCAAGGACACATTCCGGCCAGGCAACGGCACTCAAGAGGGTGTGAAGCACAGCAAGTAAAGGGTAGGGCTGAGAAGGGGATGTAGCCTGGGGAAGAGTTCCAGGAATCATCAAGATTGGCCTCTGGACTGGAGGTTTGTGATGTTCCTATATTAATGTATATATGGTAAGTGTTGTTGTTTTAGAAGATACATGGTAAGTGGAGTGAAAGAGGAGGGGGAGTGAATGGGCAGTAGAATGCGAGATGATTGGCTGAGTGTTTAAAATGGCTGAATGTATAAAAGGAAGAGTGAGAGTGGAATCGGGGAGGAGAAGAGAACTGAGTGGGTTGCTTGGTGGGGTTTAGAGAGTTGTTTGCCAGGAGGGAGGTGGAGTTCGGATTAGTATTGAGTAAAACCATATGCTTATGTGCCTTAAGAAGAAATCTTGTTAATCTTGTTAGCTTTGTTATCTGTAATAAATACTTAATTTGGTTTACCAAAGGCCTGATCCTTGGCTGGGGTTTCACAGACCAGAAGGGAGGGTAAGGTAATGACCAAGGCTGAAGGGGAACTGTAACAAATGGTGGCAGCGGTGAAGAGAATAACAATACCAGTATTCAGAGTCTCTGGGAATACTAGTATTAGGACGTGACTGGTGGTTGCCTAGCAGGGGGATCTGTTGAGATCTGTGCTAGAGCGGGGAGAGAAAAAATAAAAAAGGACAGTCCGGACTGGTGGAGTCCCTGGTGGTGCCTAGAAACAGGCAGTAACCACGAGCAGGTAGGAACCTGACAGGGAGAGCCAGGGAAGGACCCCTCACAAGGTTCCCTACCCTTGCCTTATAGTATAGTGTTGTTACAGAGTTGTCGTCAGGTGCTCACGGTTTTCTAACCAATTTATTCAGGGCCAAAAATGTCTAATGCTTACCCCTAGCGTAGGAATATTTTCTCCTGAAGACTTGACCAAAACATAATTATATGCCTGAGATATAAGTATATAAAATATACTTATAAAATATAAAATATACTTAAATATTAGACAGGCGCCATCTCTGTTATCTTTTCGGCGCCTATTGAAGACCTTCTTCTTTCAACAAGCCTTTTAAGTTGAGACTTTATCCCAGTCTGCGTCTGTGTTGGAACTGCTTTTCAATATCTTTTTTACCTTTTTTTTTAAAGATGTCTTCAAAGCTTGTTAAAAAATATTTTTAAAGATGTTTTCTTTTAATGTATTTTAAAGTCTGTTTTTATGACATTTTAAAGTGTTTTTAGCGCTTCTGTTTGCCGCCCTGGGCTCCTGCTGGGAGAAAGGGCGGGATATAAATAAATAAATAAATAAATAAAATAATAAATAAATAAGTGGATAAATAAATAGAAAGAAAGAAAGAAAGAAAGAAAGAAAGAAAGAAAGAAAGAAAGAAAGAAAGAAAGAAAGAATTATGGGCATACACCCAGTGGAGACTGGTGACTCTGATGTCAGTGGGGCAGTAAATCTGCTCCAGGTTTTAGTCTGAACTTTCAGGGAGCTGTCCAAGGTGCTTTCAGCTTTCAACACCCCTAGTATGTTTCCGACTGGCTGGAATATTTTAGGAGATGTGTGGGTGTTTTGGGTTGTAGTATTTTAAGCAAAATGTAACGTTTTCCAGTGCTTGATTGAAAACAACCTCTAAAAATGCTTCTGAGGGGTATCATCATGAGGTTACGAAAAGGGAGACCTTTGTAGGCAGCCTATGACACTTCCCAGCCCCAAAGCAGAAATTTCATACATCATTGCCCAGAGGGTTTACCAAAAATAAGTGTGCTTCACCCATCTCTATTCACAGATTGTTAACATGCCTTAAAAACATTCTTGTTCCTCTTACTCTTATTCAATAGCAAATTATACACATCATACTGACAACTAACCAGCCCAATTTATTTTTGTACTTTATGACTGTCCTGAACTACACCAACATCACAAATCCATAATGTGTATTTGGTGGTAACCAATACGTTCTTAAAATATTCTACAAACTTAATCCAATTAACCATAAAATTATCCTGTTTTTGGTCTTTTTGTCTAATGAAATGTATTAGTTTGGGGGTACAGCTCAGTGGAACAGCATTTGACTGCCCTCATGATGTGGACATGCAGATTTGTGGAGTACCCCTCATGCAGCCTGGGGAAATATGTATTAGGCATAAAGATGGTTCTGCTACTACTGCAGATGCAGGCCAAAGATGTTATGAGATGCAGGGCAGAGATGTTATGGAGGTTCCTTAGGTAACCTGGCCCCAAGTAGTTTAAATGCCAAAAGCAAAACCAAAAAAAAAAGTGCCTGGGAGCATTTTGACAGCCTCAGCAGCTCCTTCAGCAGAGGTACTATCTGGTGTTGATGGGATACCATCGTTCTGCAGCTTCCAGGTTAAGCCCCTCATAACGTGCACTGTAGAATTCCAGCCTTGAGGTTACCAATGTCAAGACCAGTGTCCAACAACATCTGTGGAACTACAAGTTCCCCACACTTGTCTTAGATCTTCAGAGGAGACTCTTCGGCTGGGGGATGTACATTATTATTTATTTATTACATTTCTACCCCGCCTTTCTTCTTCATGATTGAAACCTAAGGCGGCTTACAGATGGTTCCCAGGCGGTCTCCCATCCAGGCACTGACCAGACCTGACCCTGCTTAGCTTCAGCAGGGAGCTGGCTACATGTGCCTTCAGACCATAGCCTGACCTATGCAGTGAGGACAGAGAGGGGTTTCTCTTTGGTGGGGATTTGCTTGTAGAAAGCCCTCCCCTTGGAAGCACACTCGGCAACAACAGCTGAAAGTGAAGACTTATCTTCTCAGGGGAAAGGGCCATAGCTCAGGGATGGAGCATCCACAGTGCATGTAAAGGGTCTCTGGTTCAATGTCCAGCATCTCGAGTTAGGGTTAGGAATGTCCCCCCTGGAGAGCCACTGTCAGTCAGTGTAGGCAACACTACTCCTTATGTTCCTGTTTGCTCAGGCATTTGCAGTTTTCTAGTATATTTGTTGATTGACAGAGAATGGCCTGCTCTGTAGTTTTCAATTGCTCTTACTCTCATTTGTTTACCGATTTATGTAATACTGAATTCTGTACCTTGCCCTAGGATCTATTGTGATGAAGAGTGGACTGTAAATTTGCATTATCGTTGTTTAAATTTATTTCCCACCCTTCTTGCCAAAAGAACCGCGGGGCAGCAAACACATAATGCAGCACTAAAAAGATCCTTAAAACTATAATAGCATCCCACAAGAAAATCCATTTGGCTGCTCTCTTCCACCTGAAGATCTTGTAAATTTCAGTTCACTCCATCTCTCCCAACAAAGGCCGGCTAGCCCCAATTCTATTAAATACAAACTGACCCAGACACATTCTTTGTCCTCACAGCAGAGCACTCAGGCAACCAACCACCAGCCTAGATCTTGAAAAACATTAAGTTTTCTTCTTTTCTAAGAAAAGTTATGCCCCTGAGGGCTTGAAAAGGTCAAAGTTTTTATTAACTAGAATGTGCTTAAAATACAATAAAAAGATATTTACAGAGTTGGTGTCATTTTAACCTCAGGCAAGGGACTCATAAAGCAAATAAACGTGCTCCAATGAATAATTAATTCCCCCACCAATAAACTTTTGCCAACAAAGCGAAGCACCGCATGCAGAAAGTTGTAACATCACACATAAAAAATAGTATATCTACAGTGAAGTTTTCCTGATTTCTTTAGACAAATTACCGAAACTTTAAGGCCTTTTAACTGTCCAAAATCAGTGAATGGAAATGATTAAGAACGGTGTCCTTACACACTGTGTGGCGTAGGGTTTGTTTTTTGTTTTAATTAACCACCAGTAAGATACTGTTCTCAAGATGTGGTTCACAGTACCATTCAGGTGATCCACTGAAAAGATGCACAACAGTCCAGAATATCTGTATCACTGGACTTGCTTCACTGCCCCCCCCCCAAAAAACCCTCTATAAAAGAGATAAAAGCATTTTTAAGCAGTGCCAGATTTACCAAGCAAGCTAACAAGGACAATCATTTTCAGCATATGGGTGTTTCTTCCCCCAAAATTACCTTCTCAGCAGGGCCCACAATTTCCATTAAACGCGGCTGGTTTTGATTGAAGAAAAAAAGTTCAGTAAGTGGCCTGCCAAGACCCCCAGCATTTTTTAAAGGTTTATGAAACTGTGACATTTGAGGATTGCTAGTCTATGCTGCTGACTGGCAGAGTCTCCCAGCCCTGCCTGGAGGCTGAACCTGGGGCTCTCTGCATGCGACACATGTGCTCCTTGGCTGAGCTGCCACCTTTTCCCAACACATCATCCTGCAGAAATGTTCCTGGCTCTGGTTTTTGTTTCTTTTTTCTCCTTTTAAAAAAATGTGTAGGGTGGTGGGATTATAATCTTCCCATGCATAAGGGGCAGCAGAGGCTGGTGCCCCTTAGGACCGCGAGGGTGGAAGGCAGTGAGCCCAGCAGGACATGGACCGGGAGCCAGTGAAAGGCAAAGCCAGGCAATTCTCGTTTTGCCCCATCCTCTTCCTCCCTGCTGCATTCTACAAGGGCAACACTGAGACTAAGAGAACACTGACCGTCCCCACCCTACCCTAACCCCCAGGGCTGGTTGTAAGTAAGAAGGCAGAGGAAGTGAGGGCTGGCTGGTGGGGCAGCACCTCATTTGCCCCAAGGGACCAGCCTTCGCTAGGAATGTGCTAGAATTCCACCCATTTTGGAGTTGGTACTGAATTTTTCATTAATTCGCTTAGGGCTAGTTCACACGGGGACTTACTCCGAGATCGGTGCTACTCATATACCTGTTAAATTAGCTGAATTTACATGACGTTTCAGCCCACGAGAAGGCAAGTCACTGCTTTCTCCCTTAAATCCGAAGCAAATCAATCCAATTTTAATCCGAAAAGGGAAGGAAAAACCGTCTGTGCTTCGCATCTCTAGGAGCTTGTAGACGCTTAGTTCCATTGCTTTGGTGAACCCACGCTCACTCACTCCTCCGTTATTTTTACTCTAGAACAAACTGAGCATGCTTGGTTGTTAAGGTAACCAGAGGAAGAGATAGTTTGACCTTAAGAGGGCATGGTCATTAGGAAACTGTGAGATTAACCCTTCCCCTTCAGTATGAACGCAAAACAGCGGATTGAGGGCTCATATAAGGTAAGAAGTGTGAACCTTTAAACTCCATCGCGATGAGAAAAGCTTCGCCTTTAAAATGGCGTTCTGCTCCAGTGTGAACCAGCCCTTATTCTCAATTGCTGAGGATCAGATTCTAATGTAGCAAATTTTCAGAGCTCTTTTTGAAAATGGACTTTAAAAAAAACAAACCACACCTCTAAAACATTGATAGTAAGAATTATGATTTATCGATATTTCCTTTTAAAATATCGATATTTCCACCAAAATACAGATAATATCAATATTAGTATCGATATTTTTTCCGAGTGAAAAAAGCCATGTACTGGTAAAAAGAGGATAGCGGATACAGAACTAACTCGAATCGATGCCAGCCTGTTAGGTTGATGGAAAACTTTCGAACCAGCACTGGCCAACGGATCCCATCCCTAGTCTTCCCTGAGTAAAAGTAAAGAATCAAGGGGAACTAAGAAAAGGAAGAGATTGGGAACTTTGGGGATTTAGGACAGTTGAGAGGAGGATTATACTAGCAGTTGCAGGGGGGCAGGCACAGAGGTCGAGAACACACCAAGTTTTAATTGATATTTAGTAGTGGTCTATTATCATCCAACCCCAACGCCCCCCATACACATAGGAAGCTAATTAATACCAAGACAGACCATTGCTAGCTCAGTATTGTCTACACTGACTGGCAGCAGCTCTCCAGGGTATGAGGCCGGGGACATTCCTAACCCTAATTGGAGATGCCAGGGATTGAACCAGGAACCTGATGCATGGGAAATAGATGCTTTACTATTGAGCTTTTGTCCTTCCCCTTGGAAACGTACACAGACAGGAGAAAATGAAGATGGAGACTAAGAGCAAATAACACAGAGCCTAAACGCAGTTTGGACTGAGAGGTTCTGGCAAGTTTCAACAAAGCAAACTGTACTCACATGATACAAAGCCAGGACTGCTGATACTGTACCCCAGTGACTGTCGCTGTGACACCCTGAATCGTATCCGACAAGAGGTGAACTACAAAAAAAGAAAAGGCATTTGGAATTATATTCAAGGACTATCATATACGGAATTGCATCTTCATTCAGCCACGGTTTGCCTGGAAACTATTATCTCAGCTTTTTCAACAGGACAGGTTGCTCTCATATTCTCTCAGCTGCTGAATGATCAGGTATAAAAATAGTATTTTTTTGAAAAAAAAAATGAAATACCATGCTTGAAAATCCATTGCAGGTTTGAGGTGTGAAGTTTCACTCTCTTAAGTTAAGAAAAAACAAAGAAAGAATGGAAAAGGAAAAATGGTTCATCTGCTGGTGGTTTGGAAAGTTCTTTAGGAGGACATGATTCGGTCATTCTCACTGCTTGCTCCATACAAGATTCTGCAAATTGATGCTTAATTGGGGTATGAAAAATTATGGCGAAGTGTGGCTTGAACTAAAGTCACAAGCATGCACAGAAGAGAGTAAACTGTGAAATGGAAGGCAGGGAAAAATGCTCAGGGCTTGCTCAGTAAGAAGTTCTCTTCCTCAATATATCCCTCCCATTACATGTCAAACAGAAGCCATCACTATGATCCTTTTAGTGACTGTTGAAGGCTCTCATCTTTCAACAAGCCTTCTAAGGTGGAGATCTTTATACCAGTTCATATCTGTATTGGATTTGAATTTTTTTTGTATGTGCAATTGTTTTTTTTACCTGTTTTCATATGATTGTTTCATATATTTTTATTTCATTTAACAAAATTTATATACCTCTTGAATGTAAACATCTAAGTGGTTTACAAAAGACATTAAAATTATTGATAAAACAGTTAAAAACAAGTAATTAAAAAAAAATTAAAACAACAACAGACTTTTAAAAAAATACATCAAGATCTATGTGTCTGGATAGGCTTTCCTAAAGGAAAAAGTTTTAAGCCGGCTCCGAAAAGAACACAGCGAAGATGTCGTTAGGAAGGGCGTTCCATATTGTAGGTGCTGCCACTCCAAAAGAACTATTTCTTACAAGTGTGTAACAAGTATTATGTGGCACCTATTCTGCAGATCTAAGTGCTCGAGTGGGCACATATGGGGTAAGGCAGTCCTGTGAGTAAACTGGTCCCGAGCTGTTAAGGGCTTTATATGCTAACTGTAACACCTTGAACTTGGCCTGGTATGAAAAGGGCAACCTGAGCAGAGGTGTTATAAAACTACTGCCATGACTGTTTTGATTGTACTGTGAAACTGCTTTGTTTCATAGGAAAAACTGAAATGGACTGCCTTCAAGTCGATCCCGATTTATGGCGACCCTATGAATAGGGATTTCACAGTAAGCGGTGTTCAGAGGGGGTTTCCCATTGACTCCCTCTGACGCTAGTCCTGCCCAGCTGGCAAGGGCCTGCTCAGCTTGCCACAGCTGCACTAGCCAGCCCCTTCTTTGTTCGCAACTGCCAGCTGGGGGGCAACTGGGCTCCTTGGACTATGCCGCTTGCCCACGGCTGCACAGATGGCAGGGCACGTAACCCCTCAGCCACTCACTGTGGGGGTGATCTTTAGCTGCCCAGGAGACACGAGCGGGGATTTGAACTCCCAGACTCTGGACTCCCAGCCAGGCTCTCCTCCACACTGGGCTATACCAGCTGTTCATAGGAAGCAATCCATAAATGAAATACAGTAAATTATTAATATAAGAAGAGCTCTGCTGGATAAGGTCAAAGACGCATCTAGTGTGGTATTCTGTTTTCAAAGTGCCCAACCAGATGCTCATGGGAAGCCCACAAGCATCACTTGAGTGCAAGAACACTCTGCCCACTCATGATTCCCAGCAACTGGCATTCAGAGGCATACTGCTTCCAGCAACGGAGGTAGAAAATGGCTATTACAGAACAGATCCTTAAAGAGGGTAACATGCCTCCATGGAAAAGTGAGCGCTGAGGAGCATCCTTTGGACAGCCTTCCTTAAACAAAGCAATTCTCTTACTCTTTCTAATTCTCACAAGCATTACTGTGCTGTACATCTATCAACATCAACTGGATTAAAAAAATTGCTTTTATTGGTCACATAATTGCCCATTTGGTCAGGAAGCACCTGCTAAAACAGGTGTGTGGTTTTACCTGTTCTACTACTTTCAGCTTAGACAGACGGGAAGAACTACCATGTATCTTACCATTCCCTTCTCTGGGGGCCCCCGAATCGGTGAATAAAGTGCTCATAATTTTGTCGAAGTTGCAGCTTGGCTCTGTGTTGTCAGAATCTTCTGCAAAGTGTTTCAACATCTCCCGCAGGACGTCATCCAGAGAGGTTGCTGTCTCGTCCAGGATGATACTGGCTCTAGCCAGGAACCCATCGAGGTCACGGTGAGCTCTGACTTCCTCCTCAAAATTCTTTAACTTTAGGTACTGAAATAAAAAAGGAGATAAGCCATTTCCTTACAACAGTTCCCAAAGGTATGCCTCTACGATACTGAGCAACAACTCAGGAAAATTTGGTTTCATCATCCAAGGAGAATTACTGTAGCATTATAAATGTTACTTTGGTTTTGTAATCCAAGTGCTTCAATGTGAGGACAGATCCATTTTCGGTTCACTCATTCACCCAGAGTTTATAACGGCATGTTAAAATGCATGAGCACTCTATTGAACGGTCTCACACTTGAAGCAATGTGCAACAATAACAGAAGTGCTTTCTGCGATATTTGTTCTGTGATGCTGTAGCCTGGGGAGCTGGGTGCCTGTTTCAGCCCAAAGGCCAAAATCTCCCACACGAAGCCTTCTGGGGACCACATGCCAGTGGTGGGTGTGGCAAGAAGCAAAAGGTGGTGAAGCAATCAATGTGACTCTTACCTTTGCACACAGTAGGCTAGATTCCAGTCATGCAAAAGTCAGAGGGTTGCCGTCAACTAAGTCCTACTCAGAGTAGACCCACTGAAATTGATGCACTTAAGTTAGTCATATCTATTAACTTCAATGGGTCTACTCTGCTTAGGACTAGCATTGCATACCATCCAGTGGCTTTTACACTCAAACACGACACACATCTCTATTCATCCAGGCATGTGTGAGGCTTTTATCACACTGCAAGGATACATTTCCAGCAGGCAACAGCACTCAAAGACAGTGTGGAGCAGGGCCAGTGAGAGGAACGGTGTGGGAAGAGTCCTGAGGGCCAGACAGAGAGGCCTGGAGGGCCACATTCAGCCCCCAAGCCTGAGGTATCCCACCGCTGTACAGCACACAAAATTCAATGCCTGCATAGCTACTGCCTTCATCATCCCTAACCTTTGCAGTTGAGTGGGGTGGTCCGAAAGGAAATTCTAATTGGGTTCAGTTGAACATGCTTAGAAGCACCCTAAAGACTGGTTTAGGATGGAGCTGGTGGTGGCACAGATGTTAGGGTGGGGCATGCATGGCCCACTTCCTGCTCTACATGTTGGGACTTCATAGCATCTGAGTGACAGGCAAGTGAACGATGAACGTGCCATGGTGAAGTCAGCCTTGTTGATTTAATTCTGCAGGCTTAAGAACCAGAAGAGCCTTCCGTTGCAGACACAAAGGGGTCACCTAACTAAAGATGCTCAAGGTGGTTGGTAAGGAAGTCATGAGTATAACCACTATGGACAGGAGAAAGAGTGTGCTGGACTTTGAAATCTGGGTGCACATCTTCTCTCTAAAAATCCTCATTTCTTCATCTGTTTAACAAGGATGGACAAGTTTTGCCTCCCATCAGGGTTACAAAAAGACAAAGAATGCTATGCAATGCTAGTCCTATTCAGAGTAGACCCACTGAGGTTAACAGACATGACTCACTTAGGTTCACTAATTTCAATGGGTTTACTCTGAATAGGAACATAGTTGAACACAACCCCTTTGTCTCTTCAACTTTTAGTAGATTCTCACCACCTAGAACTCCCTTCTGCATTGTCAACTATTTGTTTGGCCAGCTCCACCCTCAAGCATGAAGAGCAGGCTCTGAATGCCAGCTGGGATCAATCAAGGCGTGCTTCCTCTCCACCCAGCCAGTCAAGAAGGTAGGTACATTGTGGGGTTTTATGTGTTTCTTACACAGAGCTGCCATTACTGAGCGCGGAAGGAAGAGCCTGGGATAGGGTTAATGGGCAGGAATATAACATCAAAGGCAGCACCCCATTCAAGGGAGTGGACTCGAGGGGAAGAATTTCGGCAGGAAAGATTAAAGCTTTACAAAGGGCAGCTTTAATTTGCCAGTCAGGAGAGCTGGCACCAGCATTTGTGAAACAGGAAATTTAATTTTCTGTCACAATCATTATACAGTAATCGCCGTACTATTCACTGGCAGATTTAGAGGGCAAATGTTACTATAATGATATAGAAATCCATAAATAAATACTGGCTCTTCCAGGATGAGCCATTCAGGATGTGGTTTGAAGGGTCTGTCTAAAAGAGAGTTGTGTTACAACTAATGCATCTGGAAACATGTTTGCGCTGGAAGTGTAAGAAGCCGTTTTATCCCAAGTCAGACCATTGGTCCATCATTGGCTTAGTTTCACCTTCGCCTGGAATGGGGAACTTGTGGCCTTCCAGATGTTGGACTACAACTCCCATCACCCCTGAACACTGACCATGCTGGCTAGGGCTGATGGGAGCTGGGGTCCGACAATGACTGGAGGGCCACATATTCCCCCACCTGTGGTCTGCACTGACTGGCAGGGGCACGCCAGGGTTTCGAACTGGAGTCTTTCCAAGCCCTACCTGGTAGATATCAGGGACTGAACCTGGGACCTTCTGCATGCAAAACAGGCGCTCTGCCATTGAGGAACATCAGATGCTGCCTTCTACGGTCTGCATGTAAAAATCACCCGCATCGATCCTTTCAGAATGCATCACTGTTATGTCCCCTTTAGTTGACCAGTAAGCTTGGCGAATCCGGCCACAGAGCTTCATGCGCCACCTGTGGGTTTGCTGGAGGGTTTGGGCCACACATTGTAGAAAAGTGGATACTGAACTGGACGGATTTTTTATCTGACCCAGCAGACCTCTTTTAGGTGCTTGTTTCAATGTTATACCACCATCACTACCATCATTACGGAATGATTTTTGTGAGGAGGTGCTCCTGGAGCCAACACTGTTATCTTTTCGGCGCCACGTCAAGACTTTCCTCTTCTCCCAGGCATTTTAGCATGTGTTTTTAAATTGCTTTGTTTAAAAACGTGTTCTTAAATTTGTATATTTGTTTTTAAGGTTTTCAATTGTTGTAAACCGGCCAGAGAGCTTTGGCTATGGGGCGGTATACAAATGCAATAAATAAATAAAAAATAAATCACAGGAACAGAGGAAGCTGCCGTATGCTGATTGTTAGTCCATCGAGGTCAGTATTGTCGATAGCGGCTGGCAGTGGCTCTACTCAGGCTATGGTCTGAAGGCCCATGTGGCCAGCTCCCTGCTGAAGCTAAGCAGGGTCAGGTCTGGTCAGTGCCTGGATGGGAGACCGCCTGGGAACCACATGTAAGCCGCCATGGGTTTCTCTCATGAAAAAGAAAGGCGGGGTAGAAATGTAATAAATAAATAAATAAAATGAATAACTACTCAGGTTTCAATTAATGATATCCCCAGACCTACCTGGAGATGCCGGGGAGCGAACCTGGGACCTTCTGCATGCAAAACAGGTGCTCTGCCAATGAGATGCAGCTCTTTACTAGGTGTGTGTGCATGCCCGCAATATGAAGTAGGGAAAAGGTCAAGCACTTCTCCTAAACAGCTACCTTTCTGCAGAAAATGCCCCACTCCTGAGGCATTATCATCATCACATGTGACATCAGCAGCAGCAGCAGCAACGACCATCAGAGCGGCATGACATGTATTTCTATGTAACACCCAACTAGCCCTTAGGAAACAAACAAACACTATCCTATCACAATCCTTCCAGAGCTACCCTTCCAGATCAAGGGAGCTCATTCATTAGTGGATTGAGATGGCCAGGGGTCTCCCATTGCAGGATGCCTTTTGCAATCCCTGTGCAAAGGGTCTGTGTAGAACTACATCTGAGGAAATGGAGTCCAGGCTGCAATGGCATGTGCCATAATCACATTTGTTTGTCTCCAAAGTGCCTCAAGATTCTTTGTTGTCTTCCTTTAAACTGGGCAAGGAACACCTTCCCAGGCATGTTTCCTTTGAAGTTCTGCGAGGCTTACAAGTACACACAAAGGATTAGAGCCTTGGCTTGCTTTAAAATCAAATAAACATCTTAAGTTTTTTGCAGATATCAAACTCAGCTAAATGTAAGGAGGAACCTGCCTTCTCCTCTTGTAAGGCTGTGGTGGGGAACCTTTTTGCAGCCCAAGGGCCGCATTGCCTTCTGGGTAACCTTCCAGGGACCAGAGGCAAGAATGGTGAGGGCGACAAATGTACATTTTACTTTTGTACTGTAGTTTCTAAAAACACTCTCACACCCCTCCATCTGGACAAGTGAGGAGCCTTATCGGCATTCAGCAACACCAGGCAAAAACAATCAAGGAGAGTGCACAGCAGGACTGGAGAGGGTGTGTGGCCTGGGCAAAGTCCTGAGGGCCAGACAGGGAGTCCTGAAGGGCCACATTTCATCCCTGAGATGGAGGTTTCCCACCCACTGTTGCACGGTATGAATAGACATGTAGGCAAAAAAGAACGTCTGCGCTAAGGAGAGTCACAAATCACAGTTATTTCAGGGGCAACAGAAGCACGTCCCATTAACTTTAAACTTTAGGGATTTAGGTAAACAGATATTTACAGGAAACAAAATACATATATTCCATTTGCATGCCTTTTATATACAGTCATTGACTAGGCAAAGACTAAGCATTTTTATGTGATGAAAGTGTATTAAAGGCAACTTGGGTTTTTTTTTAAAGTAAAAAAGTAAACGTAATTGTACCTACTTTTCTTGATGTGTGTAATAAAACGCATCCAGCACTTTCACTTTCTGCTGGAAAAAGAAAAGAGAGAAAAGTTACAACTGCAGGTTCATAATGCAGGAAAAATAAATCCAGCCTTGTGGCCGTTGCCAAGACTTTTTTCATATTTACATTTTTATCCCATTTAAGAACACAAGAACATAAGAACATAAGAAGAGCCTGCTGGATCAGGCCAGTGGCCCATCTAGTCCAGCATCCTGTTCTCACAGTGGCCAACCAGGTGCCTGGGGGAAGCCCGCAAGCAGGACCCGAGTGCAAGAACACTCTCCCCTCCTGAGGCTTCCGGCAACTGGTTTTCAGAAGCATGCTGCCTCTGACTAGGGTGGCAGAGCACAGCCATCACAGCTAGTAGCCATTGATAGCCCTGTCCTCCATGAATTTGTCTAATCTTCTTTTAAAGCCATCCAAGCTGGTGGCCATTACTGCATCTTGTGGGAGCAAATTCCATAGTTTAACTATGCGCTGAGTAAAGAAGTACTTCCTTTTGTCTGTCCTGAATCTTCCAACATTCAGCTTCTTTGAATGTCCACGAGTTCTAGTATTATGAGAGAGGGAGAAGAACTTTTCTCTATCCACTTTCTCAATGCCATGCATAATTTTATACACTTCTATCATGTCTCCTCTGACCCGCCTTTTCTCTAAACTAAAAAGCCCCAAATGCTTCCTCGTAAGGGAGTCGCTCCATCCCCTTGATCATTTCATCTCAAAAATGATAGATATTGGGCCAAACTACACATTATGTTGCTCCTCCATGTTTCAGTGCTCTCTGTGCAATTTTTTAAAATAAAAGCAGGTTGATTTGGGTTGGAAGGAGGGTCCAGTCATTTCCCACTTTGTTGTGGCCCCAATCTAATTACCCCCCACCTGTTAACTTTGCACTCCGTGGTTAGTACCAACTTAGGAGAATGTTGATCAAGACTGGTGCCATGACACTGGGGGGGGGGGCGGGAGAGTTAGACTCCCTCCCTTTTCCTTTAGCCTGACCCAAACCCCCATCACCACTCTCGTCAGGGAAAGAAAATTACTTTTGAGGCATCAAAACATGAAGCTCCGTTGTTAATCGGGGCCTCTCCAGGTACCCTTTTTATTGTGCATTCATGATAATTTGTGCTCATGATGGTAACGAGATACTCATGCACAAACCTGCTTTTAATATGGTTTGCACCTGCAAAGGTTTTGGGGCAGTCATATTGTTCTGCTTCCAGTCACTGCATGTCCTGTAACTTCCTGCTGAAATCCTGGAACTTTTCAGACCACAAATGTTGTGTTTCACTATTGTGCAAGAGTGCCCCCCCATATGGCAATAATGCAGTAACACTGGAAAAGCATCGGAGAATGACTCATAAAGCAGAATGATGTGTGGATGGTGCAGTATAAATCCACTGCTCGTGCACTGTTATTGTGTCAGTGCCATGCTGCACAAATACACCCACAAAAGGTCACCAGTCTGGAAGTGCTCTAGGCATTCAAGTGGGACCTGGAACAAATTGTTGCAGCGTCAAGGTTCCAGCCAGCCAGTCATGTTGCTGTTTCAGCTACCTAAGGATCCATCCGCACTTGGAGAATTTGTTTACTGTTAGTATCTAGCAGGGATGGACAGACTTCAGGCTTGTGAGATCATGGATTTTTACTAGAATCCCAAGATCTATCACCAGTTAGAATGAAAGAACAGGGTGCCTCTGACCACACTCTGAAGCTAGGAAATTGTTTTCAGTACCAGAACCGAACAAGTTCACAGTCCTTAGGGATGTTGGAGAATTTTGATGGAAACAGATACGGAAATTCCCGATTATTGCCCAGAACAGAAATCAATACAGCGAAAACAATCGGGTATGTTTTTAGTTCGCAAATGATATGTAAGTGATAATTCCCCCCCCAACCCCATTTGCATTGAAATGAATGGTGTGGAATAACATCATAATTAGCATAATTAATTACATAAAGTTCTGCCACAGTTTTTGTTGGAAGTCGAATTGCAGCAGAAGGGAAACAGTGTCACATGCACTGAATACAGACTGGAACAGAAATCGATGCCTTCTTATAGCCGTACACACACACACACACACACACACCCTGCTTACCCCAGACTCTCTTCATTCCAGCAGCCTAACTGAAGTGGCAAAAGTCTTATTATTATTATTATTATTATTATTATTATTACTACTACTACTACTACCACTACTATCACTAGATGCTAAAATGTTGAAACTGAGGTTATCATACTTTGGACACACAATAGAAGACATAATTCACTAGAAAAGACAATAATGCTGGGAAAAACAGAAGGGAGTAGAAAAAGAGGAAGGCCAAACAAGAGGTGGATTGATTCCACAAAGGAAGCCACAGACCTGAACTTACAAGATCTGAACAGGCAGGTTCACGACAGATGCAATTGGTAGTCGCTGATTCATAGGGTCGCCATAAGACATAATCAACTTGAAGGTAACTACTACTACTACCACCACCACCACCACTCCGCTCTTCATGCAAAGGTCCCAGGGCGGGTTAAAATCATTTAAAAACACATAATTAAAAACAGTGAAAAACAACCTAAACAACAACCCAGAAAACAGGGTGGGTCCTAAAAACATACATGCCGTTGCTTGCTATTGTTGCAACAACTGGAAACAGTGGTGGCTGTAGCTCCATGTCACTCATGCAGTGGAATCTGCTCTGGGTTTTAACACAAACTTTCAAGGACCTGTGCAAGGTGATCGCCCCACTGACACCGTGCCACCAGCCACCACTGACTAGGAGTCAGAAACTCTTGCCAATCTACTAAAAATCACACAAGAGATCTACCAGTAGATCCCAAACCTTCCACCCACCCCACATATATAAGATGACCATCATTATAATGGCTTGAGTGTGTCTGTAGGGAGGGCACGGCCACTGCATGCCACCTCCACCGAGACACTACAAACCCCTGCAGGATCCCTGTTTGCATGGCCTTCACTACAATGGTGCCCTCAGGAACAGCACATAGCATTAATTCCGAAGGGAATAAGCAAGGAACTCCCTTCTAAGGGAGAAAGTAAAAGAAACATGCAATTGGAGTGATAGCTCTCCTGACATCAGACATTTTATTTTTATTATGTATTAAATTTCTATTTCTCTGGTCGTCCCAAAAGGAGCCCAGGGCACAAGCAACAAGCAACAAAATACTAAAAACATCTTGGGGGGGGGAAACATCCCCCCCAAATAATCATCTTAAAAACAAAACAGCTTTAAAACATTTTACAATCAAACCCATTCTATCTCCATAGCTCTATCCAGAGTTCCGTTACGCTAGGGTGGGGCAGAATGCCAGGAACAAGGACAAATAAGTCAGACCGGCAACAAAATGTTGCAGCATGGAATGCTCCTGTTCAACATACCATCGCCGCCGCCACCCTGCCTCTCTACAATATGCCCAGGTTGAATTTATTTTAATGTCTACTTAATTTGTTAATTTGTGTCTTATTGGGCTACTTTATTGGGCTATTTAGTTTGGAATCTATTTGTTTTAATATTAGTTTATTATACGTGAGCCTTTTCGAGTTTCTTTGGAAACTAAGGGAGAGTATGATTTTTAAGAAGATAAATATATAACAAACACGTGTTTCATCTTCACTGGGGTTCACCCTCACCTTCTATTTCTTTTCCCCTCTAAATATTTTTGTACCTCTGCAAACCTTTGGCTGAAGTGTGGTTTTTTTCCAAAAAACTTTAAATAAATATAAATTTTATATATATTTACTTCTAGTAAGACAGATGAAAGAGACCTCATTTCATCGATGCTAACTCTTCTTTTAAAGATAAATAAACGCTAGTGTGGCATAGAAAAGTTAGATTCAAATAAAAATCTTCTGCCTGCAGGTCCGGAGCTAGCAATTCAAATACAGCTATGCTGCAGCAACACATTTCTAGGGAAACATGCAATTTTGTTCTGCCCCATGCCATGTAAACAACATGGAGTAACACAGCTAGGCATAAAGGAAACCCACCGCTAGCATGAGGGCAGGACTGCTAGCCGGGCGCCAGAACTGGAACCTACGCCCCCAACCCATCCCCAGGCCATCACAATTGTTGGTGCTGCCTCTTACTCACAGGAAGATAGAAGCTGCCTTATACCAAGTCAGACCATTAGTCCATCTGGCTCAGTACTGTCTACACTGACTGGCAGCAGCTCTCCAGAGTTTCAGGCAGGAAGTCAAGGCTAAATTCCAGTCGGAGAGAAGGGGGAAAAGGAAACTCCACCGACACATACAGGGAGAGAGTCAGCTCAGTCCTTGCTAAAAAGGGCAGCTTCAGCCTTCCTGAAACATAACCACAAGCTCTGTTTCCCTAGGTTAAAGAAAGGTCAGGCTGTTCTAGGTGGGAAAACAACAAACACAAAAGACTTGCCTGGAAGGCGCAGCCCCTTGATTAGATTAAAAGCAGCCAAAAGCTTAAACAGCCCCGCCCCTCGCTCAGGAAGGAAGCCTGTCTTCCTGCCTTCAAAGGAAGGAAGCCTGAGATAATCCTAAAGAGTTAAGCCCCAGCTGATAGTTGAGCCATCAGCCTCAAGTAACACATCATTGGCTGGCAGCAGTAGCTGGGAGGAACCAGCCACACATATAAAGTCAGAGCACCCTAGCGAGGGAGCCTGCTCCACGAGCTAGAGGGAGCCCCAGATAACAAAGCATCAAGGCGAGTTAAGCAGCAGGGCGAGTTCGGCAGCAGGGCGAGGAGGCCAGGGCCCCCCACTCTGCCCGTCTGTTCCCTGACCTCAACTAAACCGCAGTCTCCAACCCATTGACGTAATAAACCTTAAACAAAACTATGCAGGTAAGAAGCCAGCAGGGGTGTGGGGGCTTTCCAGTGTTTTGCACAGCCTGCAGCATGTACGACTATCTGCCTGTTGGACAGAAGTCGTGGGTGTGCTCTCGGTGCAATGAGCTCCTGGCTCTCCGGGAACGACTTCATTTCCTTGAGGCCAAGGTGGCGGACCTGGAGAAGCTGAGAGAGGCAGAGAGGTGTGTGGAGGAGGCCTTCAGGGACGTTATAGCTGTGTCCCACTCCAACGATGATAGCTCTCCTGCTATCATGGACAATGATGGTCTCGGGAAGGAGAGCATCCAACTGAGGAAGAGGGAAACGATCCCTTAGAAGGGACCCATTCCTTGGGGGATGAGCAGCTATCCTCTCGTGCCGAGGATATATCTCCAGGGGCTGGAGGGATCCTTGTAGTGGGTGATTCGATCATTAGGAACATAGACAGTGGGGTGTGTGATGGGCGTGTAGACCGCAAGGTGTTTTGCCTGCCTGGTGCGAAGGTTGCGGATATCGCCCGTCGTTTAGATAGTTTGGTAGACAGTGCTGGGAAGGAGTCAGTGGTCGTGGTGCACGTTGGCACCAACGACATGGGGAAATGCAGCCGTGAGGTCCTGGAAGCAAAATTTAGGTTGCTAGGTAGGATGCTGAAAGCCAGGACCTTCAAGGTGGCTTTCTCTGAAATGCTACCGGTTCCACGCGCAGGACCAGCCAGACAGGCCCAGCTTCGCAGTCTCAATGCGTGGATGAGACAATGGTGTCGGGTGGAAGGGTTTGGATTTGTTAGGCACTGGGGAACTTTTTGGGACAAGCCGGGCCTGTACAAAAGGGACGGGTTCCACTTGAACCAGAATGGAACCAGACTGCTGGCACTTAAAATTAAAAAGGTGGCAGAGCAGCTTTTAAACTGACTGAGGGGGGAAACCCGACAGGAGCTGAGAAAGGTCCGGTTCGGAATAAACCTCCCCCCTGGGATAAAAACCAAAGAAATGATGAAATTTTAAAAGGGGTAGGCCTAGAAGTAGGCATTGTGAGAGCAGGGGCACAGGATATAAATTCAGAAGAGCAAAATTACCACAGGCCTAACCACAAGTGCCAAAGACACTTGAAGAGAGACACTGCTTACAAGTGCCTGTACGCTAATGCTAGGAGCCTGCGAACCAAGATGGGAGAACTGGAGTGCTTGGTCTTAGAGGAGAGCATTGATATAGTGAGCATAACGGAGACCTGGCGGAATGGAGAAAACCAGTGGGATACGGTTATCCCTGGATATAAACTATATCGGAAGGACAGGGAAGGACGTATTGGTGGCGGAGTCGCTCTATACGTGAAAGAAGGCATTGAATCCAGCAAGCTCGAAACCCCAAAAGAGGCAGACTCCTCCACAGAATCGTTGTGGGTGGTGATACCATGCCCCAGGAGGGACTTAATACTGGGAACGATCTATCGTCCCCCTGATCAAAATGCTCAGGGAGACCTGGAGATGAGATATGAAATTGAGGAAGCATCCAAACTAGGAAATGTGGTAGTAATGGGTGACTTCAACTACCCGGACATAGACTGGCTGCATATGTGTTCCAGTCATGACAAAGAAGCAAAGTTTCTAGATATTCTAAATGACTATTCCCTAGACCAGTTGGTCATGGAACCGACCAGAGGGACGGCAACCCTGGACTTAATCCTCAGTGGGGACCGGGACCTGGTGCGAGATGTAAGTGTTGTTGAACCGATTGGGAGCAGTGACCACAGTGCTATTAAATTAAACATACATGTAACTGGCCAATTGCCAAGAAAATCCAACACGGTCACATTTGACTTGAAAAGAGGAAACTTCACAAAAATGAGGGGATTGGTAAAAAGAAAGCTGAAAAACAAAGTCCAGAGGGTCAAATCACTCGAAAATGCTTGGAAGTTGTTTAAAAACACTATATTAGAAGCTCAACTGGAGTGCATACCGCAGACCAGAAAAGGTACCGCCAGGGCCAAGAAGATGCCAGCATGGTTAACGAGCAAAGTCAAGGAAGCTCTTAGAGGCAAAAAGTCTTCCTTCAAAAAATGGAAGTCTTGTCCAAATGAAGAAAATAAAAAAGAACACAAACTCTGGCAAAAGAAATGCAAGAAGACAATAAGGGATGCTAAAAAAGAATTTGAGGAGCACATTGCTAAGAACATAAAAACCAACAACAAAAAATTCTATAAATACATTCAAAGCAGGAGACCATCTAGGGAGACAATTGGACCCTTGGATGATAAGGGAGTCAAAGGTGTACTAAATAACGATAAGGAGATTGCAGAGAAGCTAAATGAATTCTTTGCATCTGTCTTCACAGTGGAAGATATAGGGCACATCCCTGAACCTGAACTAACATTTGCAGGAAGGGATTCTGAGGAACTGAGACAAATAGTGGTAATGAGAGAGGAAGTTCTAAGCTTAATGGACAATATAAAAACTGACAAATCACCGGGCCCGGATGGCATCCACCCGAGAGTTCTTAAAGAACTCAAAGGTGAAATTGCTGATCTGCTAACTAAAATATGTAACTTGTCCCTTGGGTCCTCCTCAGTGCCTGAGGACTGGAAAGTGGCAAATGTAACGCCAATCTTCAAAAAGGGATCCAGAAGGGATCCTGGAAATTACAGGCCAGTTAGCTTAACTTCTGTCCCTGGAAAACTGGTAGAAAGTATAATTAAAGCTAGATTAACTAAGCACATAGAAGAACAAGCCTTGCTGAAGCAGAGCCAGCATGGCTTCTGCAAGGGAAAGTCCTGTCTCAGTAACCTATTAGAATTCTTTGAGAGTGTCAACAAGCATATAGATAGAGGTGATCCAGTGGACATAGTGTACTTAGACTTTCAAAAAGCGTTTGACAAGGTACCTCACCAAAGGCTTCTGAGGAAGCTTAGCAGTCATGGAATAAGAGGAGAGGTCCTCTTGTGGATAAGAAATTGGTTAAGAAGCAGAAAGCAGAGAGTAGGAATAAACGGACAGTTCTCCCAATGGAGGGCTGTAGAAAGTGGAGTCCCTCAAGGATCGGTATTGGGACCTGTACTTTTCAACTTGTTCATTAATGACCTAGAATTAGGAGTGCAGTGAAGTGGCCAAGTTTGCTGATGACACTAAATTGTTCAGGGTTGTTAAAACAAAAAGGGATTGCGAAGAGCTCCAAAAAGACCTCTCCAAACTGAGTGAATGGGCAGAAAAATGGCAAATGCAATTCAATATAAACAAGTGTAAAATTATGCATATTGGAGCAAAAAATCTTAATTTCACATATACGCTCATGGGGTCTGAACTGGCGGTGACCGACCAGGAGAGAGACCTCGGGGTTGTAGTGGACAGCACGATGAAAATGTCGACCCAGTGTGCGGCAGCTGTGAAAAAGGCAAATTCCATGCTAGCAATAATTAGGAAAGGTATTGAAAATAAAACAGCCGATATCATAATGCCATTGTATAAATCTATGGTGCGGCCGCATTTGGAATACTGTGTACAGTTCTGGTCGCCTCATCTCAAAAAGGATATTATAGAGTTGGAAAAGGTTCAGAAGAGGGCAACCAGAATGATCAAGGGGATGGAGCGACTCCCTTACGAGGAAAGGTTGCAGCATTTGGGGCTTTTTAGTTTAGAGAAAAGGCGGGTCAGAGGAGACATGATAGAAGTGTATCAAATTATGCATGGCATTGAGAAAGTGGATAGAGAAAAGTTCTTCTCCCTCTCTCATAATACTAGAACTCGTGGACATTCAAAGAAGCTGAATGTTGGAAGATTCAGGACAGACAAAAGGAAGTACTTCTTTACTCAGCGCATAGTTAAACTATGGAATTTGCTCCCACAAGATGCAGTAATGGCCACCAGCTTGGATGGCTTTAAAAGAAGATTAGACAAATTCATGGAGGACAGGGCTATCAATGGCTACTAGCCATGATGGCTGTGCTGTGCCACCCTAGTCAGAGGCAGCATGCTTCTGAAAACCAGTTGCCGGAAGCCTCAGGAGGGGAGAGTGTTCTTGCACTCGGGTCCTGCTTGCGGGCTTCCCCCAGGCACCTGGTTGGCCACTGTGAGAACAGGATGCTGGACTAGATGGGCCACTGGCCTGATCCAGCAGGCTCTTCTTATGTTCTTATGTTCTTATTAAGTCTCTCCCAGGTCTACCTGGAGATGCCGGGGATTGAACCTGGAACCTTCTCCATGCAAAGCAGATGCTCTACCACTGAGCTACGGCCCTTCCCCATGAGAAACAGATTTTTAATGCCATGCAAAAGGTACTTGCAGAGCAGAGAGATGGTCTGAAGGCACATGAGGCCAGCTCCCTGCTGAAGCTAAGCAGGGTCAGGTCTGGTCAGTGTCTGGATGGGAGACCGCCTGGGAACCATATGTAAGCCGCCTTGGGTTTTTCTCATGAAAAGAAAGGCAGGGTAGAAATGTAATAAATAAATAAATAAATGGTTAATATTAATAAATATTACAGCAGACCTCCTTGAAGGCCACTTAAGCCCTGCTGCAGCCTGTTCCTTCATGCTATTCTTGCTTTCAGTATTCTTGTAGCAGTAATATAAATTATGCCGAGTTTTAAGCATAGCAACACGCTAGCCATTGCAGATAGAGAAGCATGTTCCTGATCTCATGTAACCTTTTATTGTTTCATAAATACAGAAGAAGAAAAAACCCTGCCTCTAGTGGTGCAGGTTAAATTCCTTTGGATTTCAACCGGGTATTCACCACCCCTGCAGCTAAAATGCCTGTCACTTGGCCTAGTAACTACTGAATCAAATATGCTGACTGGGCCAGTGCTGTCAGCCACCACCTTTTCTTCCCTCACATAAGAACATACATTTTTTTCTTCTATTGTCTTTTTTAAAAGAACTACTACAAAGAAATCCTATAAAAAGATGCAAATAATTAGCTGCAACGTAAGAGGAATCTAGGATGGCTTTGCTGACGAGTCAAAAACTGCCTTTTCAAAACCTGAGCAGCAGACTGCCCATCTCATTAGTGTAATTATATGCTGACTTGGGCCTATGGAGGTCCGGGCAGGGGAGGGGAATGGCTTTTGCGGTGGAAGTATCAAACAGTTAAGCAAGCCAACCAGTTTCTTTCATTCGTCGCTGGGTAAGTCAGTGGGACCAGTTTCAAAAACCAGCAAGGGCTGAATGGGGAACACGGAAAGCTGCATAATACAGAGCCAGGCCATAGGTCCTTCTAGCCTACACCAGCCTCCCTCAGTCTGGTGACCTCCAGGTGTTGCTGGATCACAACTCCCATCATCCCAGGCCGCTGGCCACCTTAGCTGGGCCAACATCTGGAGGGCCACAGGTTGAGGAGGGCTGGTTTGCACTGACAGGCAATGGCTCTCCAGAGTTTCAGGCAGGAGTTTTTAGAAATTCTGAGGATTGAACCTTAGATCTTTTGCATGCACTCTGTGACTGAGCTACAAAACCTTTCTGTGTAACTTTTATTCCATGACACTGCTGATTAAGGGAGATGGCTCACATGTCTTAAACCGGGTTGTGTTTTCCACAGAGCACAGTTAAATGATGCCATTCGCTCCTGCAAGAGGCAGTGAGGGCCACCAACTTGGATGGCTTTAGAATAGGATTAGACAAATTCCTGGTGAAGGAAAAGGCTATCATTGGCTACTAGCCATGATGGCTATGCTCTCCCTCCACGGTCAGAGCAGTACGCTTCCAAATACCAGCCAGAAGAACTTAAGATGGCCAATGCCCCATCTAGTCCAGCATCCTGTTCTCACAGTGGCCAAACAGTTCCACAAGGAGGGACTAAGCACAAGAACAGTCTGCCTTTCTGTGGTTTCCAGCAACTGGTATTCGGAAGAATACTGCCTTTGCCCCTTACAGGGCTGTAAGATAAGCCAGCCTTCCCCAACCTGGGGCTCTCCTGTGAGCTTCAACATTCATGGCCAGTGGTCAGGGATTATGGAAATGGTAGTCCAAGACATCAAGATGGGGAAGGCCAACCAGCTATACAAAATATACCCTTGACACTTGACATGCAGTAAATAAATGCTCAGCGCTGCTGACATTAGACACCTGTTCTCAAAAAAAAACCCCCTACAAAATCAGTGTTTATCATTGGAGCATCGTGAGCTATTAAACAATTCCCTACCCAAAATCCCTCCCTCAGGTCAGGATTAGTCAGCAGTTCTTATTTGCAGAAGGAAAAGACACATGCATATTTGGAATCATATTTTAAACACGAAAACAACTCACACCTCAATCTGAACACACTGAAGTCTGGTGTGTTTTTCTCTCTTGTCTTTGCTGGGCTTTTAAGAGGATGCCAATCGCTCAAAGGGTTTTTTTTTTTGCTTGTTTGTTTACTGAATTAATTTCTGGGATAAGAATGAGATCTGGGTAGCCCCTAGAAATCTGGATACAGAGAACATGCAGCTTCAGGCAAGGGAATGAAAAAAAAAGACAGAAAGGTAACCCCAAGAAATAATAATCTCTGCTAAACCCAAAAGAGATCATCTGCAAGTGTCTGGGAGTCTATATGCTGTCCTTTGTTCAAAAAAGGTGTGAAACATCCAGTAACATTCCTGTTGCCCTTTTGGGTCCCTTGCTGAGCCTGTCTGCTCTCCTTCCCCTCACGCCAAAAAGCCAGCCGTGTTGCCATCACCAGTTCTCTAAAATATCAATCTGTTTTGCTTTCTCATCAAAGTAGGCAGGTCAGAAGCACCACAAATCCAGAGATTTCAGGGGAGGGCCCTAGCAATGCAATACCATACCAACCACAAGAAGATTTCTATGAGTAAGACTGAAAACTCAGCATCCCACAACCAGGCAGCGTTCCTAACCAAAACTAAAAAAATCCTGGCAGCCAGTCAGCCAAGGTCACAGAAATCCCCATGCAGCACAACCTGAGCCAGGGGCTGCAGTTAGAGCAGAATGCAGTGGCATGATTGGTGAATGAGTGAGACCCTGTCAGCACATAATACCTCTGCTCTGAAATCTGCACTGATCGCCGATTTGCTAAGAGGCCAAGTCCAAGGTGTGCCTTCTATGTTGCAGGGGCCACATCGTATTTGTTCTGCTCTTGTAAGAAATCAATCTTTTAGTGTGTCAGTACCTATGCTTTGGAACTCCCTGCCTATTGACATTAGGCAGGCTCCTCCATTGTAGTATTTCTGGCACCTGCTAAAAACATTTTTGTTTAGGCATGTAGAAGCTATTATGTTGTTTTTAACTCATTGTTGGTTTTATTATTTTGAATGTTTTTGAATACGTCTTTAACTATTTTTACCAAGGATTTCATTGTTTTAATTACTTCTGTAAACCGCTTTGAAGTTTTTTACAATAAAGCGGCACATAAATGTTGTAAATTAAATACATAAATACATTTTGGAGTCACTGTGGCCCTTGAGTCTCTTCCTTGGGAACAAAGGAATCTGCCTTATACCAACTCAGGCCATTTGGTACCACCTAGTTCAGCACTGATGACATGGACTAGCATTGACTTTCCAGGATTCCAGGCAATAGTCTCTTCTAGACACTTAATTTTGGACCTTTGCATGCAATGCATATTCTCTACCACTGAGCTACAGCCCTTCCCTTGGTTAAAAAAGTATCTTTTAAAATTGTTCTTTTCAGTTCACTAATGAAAGCACATCATACCTAGGGCAGATGCACCCCATTCATTTAAAGCACATTCAACACACATTTGAAGCACATGAATCCTATCACAGAATCCTGGGAACAGTAGTTTGTTAAGGGTGGCGGGAACTATAACTGAGGGAAAAACTACACTTGCCAGGATTCTTTGGAGGATGTCATGCACTTTAAATACAAGTTGGATGTGCTTTAAATGTATTGTGTGTATCCACTTCATAAACTTTGCCTGCATGTAAATCATTTTAATTAATTTAAAGTTTACTGGGTAACCATGGGCTACTCATTTCTCAGCCTAATCTGCCCCTCAGGGTGAAAACAACAGAGGGGGACCATGACCACCCCATGGAAGAAGGGCACACTTAAAATGTAGAAGAAATAATAATGTACAACCATAGTGTGAAATCAGATACTTATTGGGACACAGTAAGAAGAAATATTTACATAAGCATGACTGTCAAAGATATTCATTATTTACACAATCCGAAAAGATATTTATATCGCAATACTATGCATGTTTACTCAGAAGCAAGTCGCAATGGATTCAATGGGGCTTACTCAAACAGGGAAGCGTGCACAGGACTGCAACCTCTAGCGAAAACGAACTTTACTCACCCAACACATAATTCAGAACCATGCCATTTTAAGCTGTTGTACAACTGTTTTATATTTGTTTTTATGGTTATTGGATTTTAAATGGATTTATTTCTTGTTGTGACCTGCCCTGGTTTCCAATCAGCAACCCTATCTCACAGAGTTATTGGAAAGACTCCACAAACACACACACTGGAGATGTAAAAATACATTCACCCCATATAAGAGTTTATTGTCAAAACCAGTTGGTCATTGCAGAACATTTTTTAAAATAAGTAAAATCAGTATTAGCTTCCTACAAAATAATAGCAGTGACACCTGCCTAATGGCTTTAAAAAATAGGGTTGGAGGGGGAGAGAAAGATTTACTACACAAACACAATCCTTTGCTATGTTCACTTAAATGTTCCATTGATTTACAGCACAATCCTAACCATGTCTACTCAAAAGTAAGTTCTACTGAATTCAATGGGTTTTACTCCTGGTATGTGGGATTAGCATTGCAGTTTTACTCCCAGAAAAGCGAGTATAGGATTAAAGCTTCATATTGGGAAGGTTTTCAAAACAGGCGATGAATTAGACAAATAAACCGCCCTCAACAGCCCAGAAAAATTTAAACTTGTTTGACTCTTCATAATTAGAAAAGTATAACACATTGTAATGGCATCATAAGCTGCATGTACACATTTTAAAAATTTATATTCAAAAATTATTTGAAAGATAAAATGTGTAATATGCTATTTTTGCAAGTAGTTTAAAACCCCCTGCATGTACACTTTTATTATAATCATAACTGGAATTGTTTACTGTGCAGGATGCTGTTGTGATCTTTTTCTAGATTGCCTGCACACAGAGAGAAAGGGACTTTTGCTACTGCTGAAAGCTATAACCTTACTCAGTTTATGAGATGCTCAGACAAGCAGGAAAGGCAACAGTTTTCTGGCCTTGTAATGAGTTCTAGCTATTGCCTGGAGGTTAACAAATCCCTTGTCAATCACAACCCTGACTACAGGCTACAAATCTGAAAGGGCAGGTTTTGAGCAGCCAGCTATGAACTCATTTAACAGATGTTGGGGTGGGGGGGTGGCTGATGACCACCTAGGATTTTTTTAAAATGAAAGCTTAGAGTCAGGAGATTGGGGTGATTCACCTGGACACCCAGAGAGCACCCCAAATATCCAGAGTCCCCAGGTAAAAACTGGAGACCTGATAACCCTACATCAAAGGTAGCCACTGCAGTCCTGATTACATCACCTAAGCCACAGCTAAATATACTTCTCCCTGAGCAGCAGGACTGAAATTCCTAGCTCTTGGAAGCCACAGGTTCTGTTGCCCCCACGAACCTGTTCATTTCTTCAACCAGGAAAGAAAAAGGTTTATGCTCCTGTGCTTTTGATTTTTAATCCCTGAACACCTGTAAAGGTTTTTAAAATGCAGAGTCAAAGCCCAGGTGTAATTATACCATTTGGGGGTAGGCCTGTTAGGTGAAGGAGGATCAAGACAGGGTAGCCACTTCGCCAAAAAAGAGATCAAAATGATACACAGCAGCCTCTTTTCCAAGTTGTATCTCAGGAGTAGGTTTGGGAGATCTGTCCATTTTGCTTTCTCTCAGTTTCTCTTTTCCAATCTTAAGTACAGTTGTCCACATTTCCACAGCAATTTGCAGTTTCTCTTTTAAAGAAGCCCTCAAGAAAAGTCATCAGCATTTTGGGGCTAATTTCTCGTAACATGCACATTTTTGCAAAGCAGTTTTATCTAATATAATATAATGTTACTTTCCCTAACATATGCATTTTTACACACCTTACTTGGCTGGAGAACTGCATTGCAAAATCTGGGTAAGTGCAAATTTTGAAGGATGGCTGTGCTTTAGTTCACATTTCATTTCAGAAAGTGCGAACTGAATCAAATTCCTCCCCCAACCCTACTCAGGAAAGACAGACCATTTTGCTCTCCCCAGCCAACGTAAGAAACTGCCCCACTGAATGACTCCCTCACTGCTCTTCCAGGATTATTCTTGTACATCTAGAATAAGTCCTGCACCCTCCAATCTCCCCCCCCCAAAAAAACCCTGCATACAAGAATTGTGCACAAATATTCCAAATATTTGCTGGGCAAATGACATTTCTAAAAAAAAACCCTTTAACTTTGCAAAAGAGCCCTTACAACCAGGAAGCCCACACAGAGGCCAAGCCTATCGGGGAACACAATTGTTGCATCAATTTTCCATTCTAAGAGTAGGAAGCTCTAAGTGGCCAACATCCCACCCTGACTTCAGGTTTCTAAAATAGGATTTATCAGATGGAGCTTGTGGGGTCGGTAATGTGTCTGGCGACATAAAAAGGACTTTGCTATTAATGTGAGGAAATGCCACTATTGTATGCGGAATGATACCCATTCAGCCCCAGACCATTTGTCTCTGGACAGCGCTCTCCCTGGAATTCCTTGGCGCCACCAGAGTGGGTTTCTTCTTATATCCACACACCCCCTTTGAAACAAATTATCTTAACAGCCCCCCCACCCCCAGCATTTTGGAAGCTCTATTTTGCTAGGTAAGCTGCCAGGCGGGTTGGCCATGTGTGCGTGCATGCGTCTGGAGGGCCTTTCAGGAAACTGTTGACTCGGTATCTAGGAATGATCTATTGTGTCGAGGGTGGAACAATCCTTATAAAAGTGGGTGTTTGTGTGTAAGAGTGAAAATTCTGCCCCGTTATTATAGGGAACAAAGCCACATCCTGCCTTCCAGCTGGCTTTTCACCAAATCACTAACCACCGAGAAAATAATGGTAATAATCATATAAAAAAAGCCAGACCTTCCTCTTTGTTGTTTTTGACTTCGGGCACAGATGTTCAGCCTCTGGGAAGTCTGACACACTGAGAAACATTTGCCACTAGGAAATGTACAGCTAGTAAGAGGAGTGCAGACACAGAGAAGGGAAAACGGAATGTAAGAAAATGCCTTATCCTGGGTCAGATCACTGGTCCATTCAGCTCACTACTGTCTAGAATAGATACAAGAATATGCTTTATTCGGAGTGACACCGTTGGTCTATTTAGCTCAGTACTGTCTACACTGACTGGAAGTGGCGCTCTGGGGTTTCAAGCAAGGAACATTCACAGCCCTACCTGGAGTTTATCTGGGACCTCCTGCATGCAAACAAGGGACGGGGGAGAAATTCAGTCTGGTTTGCATTTAAAACCAAATTTGTCAAATCCACACTCTGAAACAATATGAAACTTAAACCAGCATAAATTATACTTGCTTCCCATAGTTAGGATTGATCCCTAAAGCTCCCAATGGTGGCCTGATTTGGTGGAGGTCTTTTAGCAACAATGCTCAGTCTTTGTTCCCCAAATTTTCCAATCACAGGCATTTTCTGTTGGAATGCTGCAGCAGTTACTACACATGGGGGCGTTCTCTCTACCAACACGGGTATTGTGAATCAACAGACTCTACAGATACCTTCTTAAAGGATCAGTAACTTCCCAGCTGTGCACAATTTGATGTAGTTCTAGGAATCCGTTTTGGCTCTTAGGAATGGAAGTGGGCCCCAGGAACTTGGGATGCAGATTCAAGACATTTTTGAAACTTCTTACCTGTGTTGTTGTTGTTTCTAAAGATCCACCCTGCATGGGGTATGGCACAGCCATTTCCCAATGCACAAATGTTCAGGGTGGGGAGGAAGACATTGAAAAATACAACACATACCTTCATTCTCAAGTAATACAGTCCTGAATTCTACAGCCTCAGTTATATAGAGCAGGACTGGCTTCCAATTTGATTACCTTCAGTAAATTGTGCAAGGCCAGTTTTTCATTTCTTCAGGCCAACTTATGCTAAAGTTTAGCAAATTGGCAGTTTTCACACAGCTCTATGAGAGTACAAGTGCAAGATTTATTATATTTGCATCACATACATGCATCCAAATACCTTGAGGCACAGGGCATATTTTCTAAACCTAATTAATCATAACAGAACAGTCTTTTGTTGTTGTTGTTAAACGCATGCCATGGATGAGCCTGTTATAGTTAAGTGCTCCCAGATAGCTCACGGGAGAGAATAATCAGAGTATAGTTTTAAGGATATAAAGATGGTCTCATTGGTCTATTACAACAGGATACTGAACGTAATTACAAGAGCGGTCTGACCCATTACTGAGAGTGTGGCGAAGTGGGCCGTCAAGTCAGATATCTGTCTAGTTGCTGGCTTGGTATGGGGAAATGAGTACAGCCACGAGGGGTTTCATGTCACCCTACAACCAACAGAAATTCTGCCTTTGCGATAACTGCCATTATGTTCAAGACCAGCAGCAAAGCCAGAAAGGACGCAGACTAAAGGGAGCGTGGCAGATGCTTGGCTTCCGTACTGGCATAATTCTAGTAATCTAGGTTAGATTACTGCAATGTCTTATATTTTGGGCTGCCTGTAAAGACGGTTTGGAAACTGCAGCTAGTGCCGAATTCAGCAACCAGATTGCTGATCAAGACCAGGCAATCCAAGCATATGATTCTGTCCTGATTGCATTGCTATCGATTCATTTGAGGGCTCAGTCTTCCCTGCGGGGATGCCAAGGAGGGGACGGGGAACACGAGTGCCTGAGGAGCGTTCATGTAATACTAAACTATAGATTACCATCATGTTTGAATGCAGCAACTCTGGTATAAGGAGCCCCAAGTACATCTTCAAGTACATGAAAGGTTGCCACACAGAGGAGGGCCAGGATCTCTTCTTGATCATCCCAGAGTACAGGACACGGAATAATGGGCTCAAGTTGCAGGAAGCCAGATTTCGACTGGACATCAGGAAAAATTTCCTAACTGTTAGAGCCATACGACAGTGGAACCAATTACCTAGAGAGGTAGTGGGCTCTCTGACACTGGAGTCATTCAAGAGGCAGCTGGACAGCCATCTGTCGGGAATGCTTTGATTTGGATTCCTGCATTGAGCAGGGGGGTGGACTTGATGGCCTTATAGGCCCCTTCCAACTCTACTATTCTATGAAAACCAAATACCTAACAAAAATGCAGTTGCCACAATAACTGGGCCAACTCTGGCAAAATTGGGAGTCACTGTTGAGGGAATGAATGTGCTCCTGAACTGCAACTATCAGACAATGCAGTTTGGCTTGGCCCAATCTAGAGAGTCACATGGGGAGATTCTGATCAGAAGTTTCTTACAATGGAGGGAAGAAAGCAGCAGAATTTCCTAAAGATTTGTTTAGAGACAGGGACTTCGTAAATGATCTGGGATCTGGGATGAGCAGTGAAGTGTCCAAGTCTGCGGACGATACCAAATTATATAGACTGGCCCAAGCAAACTGGGAAAGGTTCCAAAAAATTTCTCCGGAATGAGAGAATTTGCAACAAGGAATCTCTTCAAACTGGTAGAATAGGTAACAAGGAGAGGAGCCTGCCTTCAGCGTGAAAATGGGGAGAGGACAGGGATTGGCCCCTACAATTCTGCTACACTCTAAGTTGGAAAATGGAAATGGACTGCCTTCAAGCTGATTCCGACTTATGGCAACCCTGCGAATAAGGTTTTCATGGTAAGTGGTATTCAGAGTTGGTTTTACCACTGCCTTCCTCTGAGGCTGAGAGGCAGTGACTGGCCCCAGGTCACCCAATGAGCTTTCTGGGTGTGTGGGAATTCGAACCCTGGTGTCCCAGGTCGTAGCCCAACGCCTTAACCACTACACTACACTGTTAGATTACTGCAATGCACTATACATGGAGCTGCCTTTGAAGACAGTTCGGAAACTGCAGCTGGTGAGGAATTCAGCAGCCAGAGTGCTCACCAGGACAAGATGGTTTGAGCACATAACACCAATTCTGGCGCAACTGCACTGGCTACCAGTTAGTTTCCCGGCTCAATTCAAAGTGCTGGTTTTGACCTATAAAGCCTTAGAGAGTGGCAACATGAAAACAGGCCTTGTCAATGGTGGCCTCCCATTGGTGAAACGCTCCCCCTAGGGAGCCGCACCAGGCAAAAACATTTCCATGCTCCCAGGGATTCGGTTCTTACTAACTTTAGAAGGTATTTGGAGGGCTTCTGTTGTGTAGCCTTCCTAGGAAGGGTTGCACCACGGCCCTGTGTACAGTTTTGTTTTTAATCTTTTTATTTTTTATTAACTGTAAGTCGCTTTTGAGCGCGCATATATGTGCAGAAAAGCAATTAACAAATGGAAAAAATAAATAAATGGAAAAACTTCGAAGGGCACTACAACACAACTGGAGGAATGATACCCATTCCACCTTCCCAAATTCCATGCTGGAGAGGAAGGCTGGTATTTGATCTCTGCTGCAGCCAAGCAGCAGGAGGGATCAGACTGCCTGTGCTCCCCAGGACCGATATAAACCCAAGCTGCCTCTTCTGGCTCCATAGTGGAAAGATGGACCCAATGATTTTGGGTGGCTGGACAGCAAAGGTGTGCCAGGTGCCAGGATAATTCCATGTACACTTACTTGGGGGTTAAGTCCTATTGAACATAGCGGGAGGTTTTTCCCCGTGTCCACATTGGAAGATGTTGTGTAGCTGGAAGAAGAGGAGGAAAAGGTATCCAGTATGTCCAAAGGGGCAGGGAAACCCACATATGAGAAAAGATTATGAGAAAAGGAGGGCCAGGATCTCTTCTCGATCATCCCAGAGTGCAGGACACAGAATAATGGGCTCAAGTTGCAGGAAGCCAGATTTCGACTGGACATTAGGAAAAACTTCCTAACTGTTAGAGCCATATGACAATGAAATCAATTACCTAGAGAGGTAGTGGGCTCTCCAACACTGGGGGCATTCAAGAGGCAGCTGGACAGCCATCTGTTGGGAATGCTTTGATTTGGATTCCTGCATTGAGCGGGGGGTTGGACTTGATGGCCTTATAGGCCCCTTCCAATTCTACTATTCCATGATTCCAAAAGGTTTAGAAACATGATGCAATTATGCATGGTGTGGAGAAAGTGGATAGAGAAATGTTTTTCTCCTCTCGTAAAATTAGAAGTCGGGGTCATTCAACGAAGCTGAATAGTGGGAGATTCAGGACAGAATAAAGGAATTGTTAAGCTATGGAATACACTCCCACAATACGTTTTTTATGCTTTAAACAGAGATTTGATGAATGAATGGAGAGTCAGGCTATCAATGGCTACTAGTCATGACAGCTATATTGTCTCCGGTATGCCTTTGAATAACACCAGTTACTGGGGATCAGAAGAGGGAGGGCTTCTTGTAAGGATCTGGATGGCCACTAGGAGGACAGAATAATGGATTAGATGGACCTCAGGTCTGTCCTGCAGGGCTCTTCTTAACTTCATACACAACATAACAAATTGATGGACTTCAATGCCACAAACCGAGATTGCTTTTAAAAAAGGGATTCGATAAAATTTGCAGTGGTGATCTCTCAATGGCAGACGAACGCATGAAGTCAAGGTCTAATTGGACACAGTACAGTTTTTAAACATATATGCAAGAATTAAAAACTATTCCAAAACATAATCTGTTCGGATTATATTTTGGAAGAGTATGTAATTCTTACCTAGATGCTTAAGAAATATGTCCAATTACACCTTGACTTCATGTGTTCATCTGTATTTGGTAACTGGCCACGGATTACATTCTCTTCGACAGGTCTATCAATGGCTATGTGGAACATCCATGTCCAGAAGCAGTATAGCTGTGATTATCAGATGCTAGAAGACACCTATAGTAGAGGGCCATTCTCTTCAAGCCTTTCATGTAGGTTTCCCAAGAAGCATCTGGTTAGTTACACTTTGGGCAACAGGATACTTGCCTAAATGAATCTGGCATTCTCCCCTGGGAATCACCCATGCCTCCTACGTAGAAGCTCTAACCGAAGTCAGCCTCTCTCCTGGATTGTGTAAGCTTGTGTAACTGAGAACTGAGGTGGGGCCATGCCCAAATTTTCCTAAACAATGTCCCCTACCATCTCCCTAACTAAGATTTGTTCTCATGGAAGACAGGATGAGACAATATATAATTAGCAGATGCACCCCATCAGTACTGAGCCCCACTTCACCATTAAATATTGTTTGATTCCACACAAAAGATGTTAACAAAAATACATTTTTTTTAAAAAAAAAGAGATAAGCCAATTATGCTAGTTTCTGATTATCTAGCCATCTTGTGAGATGATTATCTACATGGAATGGTAACAGAGTTGGCTGCAGTCAATAATAATAATAATAATAATAATAATAATAATAATAATACTTATGAACCACCTCTATCCCTGTTACAAATGCTAGTTATTTGCACTGTATCAAAAGTTGTACAAATCAGCTAAAGAAGTGTTTTGCCCTGAAGGTTTCCAGTCTAAAAATTTAGGCCACCGTGAGAAGGAAAGAGGAAGAACCCCATGAGAGTCCTCAGAGTGAACAAGAAGGACCTGCAACAAAAGGTTACAGTGCGCAGTGCTCCTCTTCAGGGTGCCATCTATTCAACCCCGTTTGCAGGATACTCCAGTCCATTCCTTGCCAGGGTTTCCTCTCCTCCACAACCCCCCAATAGATCCTCAGAGTTCTTTGGCTACTGAGTATGCTCAGTCCTTCTTGGGCTGTTCTGCAGGAATTCTGTTTTGTACTTCTGCAAGACGTGGCCCCATGCCCTGAGCCTGCTGATGCCTCCTTGCTGTAAGCACCTGATGCTGTTTCGGCTACATAAGGAAGGGCACTCAGAGAATGAATTCACAACTAGTATATGGGAGACCTGTGAACCACTACTCTGAACTCTTAGGATGGGGAATTTTTTTTTCCCAAACAATAAGCAAAATATATTATTTTGTAAAGCTATAAAGGTTTATGATATTTTAATAAGTTTAGTAGCCAGCCACAACCCCTTTCTTCTTGGAGCTGTCTTCCCTGACGGTCCTGGTTTGTATGGAACAGCTAGAACTCTACAAGATAAGATAACACTGAACAGACACTGAACAGACACTGAACATCTCTGTACTCTCCAAACCATAGGAAGGATAGCATTAACTGAAATTCTTAGCTCATGTACTGGTATGTGAAGTACTGAACATTGCCAAATTGACTAGAATTTAATGCAGCCTATGCAATAACTATGCAATGCCTATGTAATACTGTAATGCCTATGTCATACTGATGTGTAACCTCCTGATTGGTAGATGCTAAAGTCTTTGTCCTGAAATGTATAAAAAGCCCAGGCAACCAGTGCCATGTTGCATTTCTTCACTCAGTCAGAGGGAGACTGACCAAGTGTACACTTGTCATCCAATAAAGGCCTACTTTTTGCGGCAAGACCTGTGTCTTCAGTTCCTTCAAAGACCCCCAGTCCAACAAACTACAATATTCCCCGTCAGGCACCACAGAAATACTGCATGTACCATTTATAATTAAGTTACCCAATGCAACTGGTGGTCTCTCCAACACTGGAGGCATTCAAGAGGCAGCTGGACAGGCATTTGGATTCCTGCATTGGATTCCTGCACTGAACAGAGGGTTGGACTCGATAGCCTTATAGGTCCCTTCCAACTCTACAGTTCTATGATCCTAAAAGAAGCCCTGCATGCTCCACCTCATGCAGAACCTTCTCCCACAGTGACTTGGATAGCTAAGGATTGGGAGTGGCGGGGCAGGGAGATTTGGGAAGATCAGATTTTAATGCAAACCTGCCTAATTCACACTTTACAAAATATGTGAACTGAAAACACAGCTACCCTTTGAAATTCATACTTATCTGAATGTTGTGATGCAGCTGTCCAACCAAAGAATGTCCACAAAGATGCATATTTTAGGGGAAAGTGTGCATAAATATATATCTGTTTGTGAAAATAACATATAAAATGCATTGTATCAGAGGAAAATAATTGCAAAAATGTGTATACCATCCAAAATTGTATACAAAAGCTGTGTTTATTAGGAGAATTTTCTAGTAAAATGTTGATGAATTTTCCCGAAAACCTTTTTTTTTAAAAAAAATGCAAATTGATGCAGTAATGTGGAGAACGAACTTAACACTGGAAAAATGAGAAAAGTGACAGATTTGCACATCCCTAATTGCCACACGGTTGTGATCAAGTAATCAATCTGTAGTTGCTCCCTCCATCTTCCAGAAGTTTAAAGCCCACATCTCCCTGTACTCTCTTTTACGTAGGGAGAACATGACAATCAGCCCTAAGATTTAGCGAAGCCTTCAAACTCTGAGAAACTTGACCAGATGGTCTTGGCTAATCAGATAAACTCAGTTGCATGTTTGTTTGTTTTTGACAACTTAAGAGCAGTTGACACTGGCATGTATGCTACCACATTAACAGCAACAGACAAGGCAGCTGGTTTTGCAAACAAGACAACACAAAATGCCAAGAAAAACAAACACAACAGTACCTCGCAATTGTCACATTTCCTTAAAAACCTTCAAGGCTCAAGGTGGGTCACTAGGAAGCAACAGCCCATCCCCTTTTAAAGCTTTAGTCAGATTAGGGAAGTATCACCACCCTCTCTCATATCTACACTAAACCAACCGTAAGTAGAACATGAAAGCTAACAGTGGTTATAGTATTGGACCGGGACCTGGAAGGCCAAGGTTCAAATCCCCACTTGGCCATGAAGCTCACTGGATGACTTTGGGCCTGTCATGGTCTCTCTCAGCCTAACCTACCTCACAGGGTTGTTGTGATAATAAAATCTGGAGGAGGAGAATTATGTACACCGTCTTTAGCTCCTTGGAGAATATAATCTTCATCATGATCATCATCCTGGATTCTTCAGTTAGGCTGAGGTGTTTATCACAGTCAAAAATGACAAGGGTTTCAAAAATGACGAGGGTCTCCTGGAGAGGCTTTTAAATCAGCTCACTGTTAAGTTGACTCTACCAGCTGAAGTAGAGGCAATGGCACACAGAAAAGGAGTCCATCCCCAATACATATATTTATTTTATTAATTCAAAATAGCCTGAGGGCAACTGGCTATCCATTTGCTGTGGTATACTAAGAACACCTTTCCAGCATGAAAGCCGAGTGCTAAGCGAAGACAAGACAAGGTGTCCTGAAAACAGATTAAAACTTAATTAAAAAGACTAGCAGAGCAAGCTAAACCACTACTTTTTATTTTATAAATGTCAATAATGCCCAAAAGTGCCTCTCCCTTTTTGGCCATGTTTTGGCACTCCTTATGAAAAATGATTGGTTACTGCAGTTGCCTTCACTTGCTGTTTGTTATGTCGTCTTAAAGACCAAATTTAATTGGCTATATAGTGTTACAACATGATCCCTGATTGAGTGGGATATCCATGTGGTCTATCCAGCCAGGAGAAAGACGCTTCTGCAGCCAAAATAGGTGACACAAAACAGACCTTCACCTTTCTACCTCACCAAACTTGCTAGGGTTTTTGTTGTTGTTGTTGGAAATTGCAACACGTTTCAGGGCAGCTGTAAATATTACTTTCTCATTAATTTCAGAATGTGGAAGCTGCAGTCTAATGGCATTTTCACAATTGGCAACAACAATAATACTGAAATAGCCTGTATGCTTAAATTAATTCCAAATATATTACAGTTTTAAATTGCTCTTCTCCTTTTTTAGAGTGCATAACCATTTGGGAGTGATACACTGGAAACGAAATGTGTGGCATGTTATTGCTGCTAAATTTATATTTGAACAGCCTTCCAAAGGCTGGGGTTGCATGAGTCATACATATGATTCTGCGTATACAGGGTGATGGTATTTAAATTTTTATTATTCCTTATTAACCATTTAACACATTGGTATTTGGATTGAGCCTCTGAGATGCGTGACGCTTCTATGCATATCGTTCCCAACAAATTGTTATCTTAGAAATAGCCTTCGAGAAGGAATTTCTCCCCACCTCCCCAAAAGTAATAAAGTGGGCGTGTTGACGGATGTGAAGACCTGAACAAGGCACTTCAAACGCAATCTTTGGACCAGTGAATGGAAGTGGATTCCCTACTCCGCAGCTATCTGGATCCCTTCCCAGAGTTTTATTTTTAATTCAAGTATTAATGCTGAGGCTGGATAAAGGAATGTGCCAAATAATGCGCGAAGGGTTGCCTGAATGTCTGTTTTGGTGCAGCGGTAAGCCCTATCCAAGCATGGTTTGCTAGCACAATTATTTGAAAGGAGGTGCAGTGGCATGCCCTGCTGCCTCTGGCTTGCCACCTGCCCCTTCTTAATGGCCTTCCATGAGCTTGAGGACAAAGTTCTGATAGCCTTGTGTACTCAAAGAGGCCCCCCCATGTGATTTAGAACCCTTTATAATCAGAGTACAAGAGGGTCCCCTTTTCAAACTTTGCCCTGCAACTTGTGGAGGGCCACAAAAAGAAGAAAGCGGTGCACAGAGGAGACAAGAGCTGCCACTGTGCCCCTGCTCTTCCTAAATGAAACATCCAAATAATCACTAACCGGTCATTTCCAAATTTGAATCCTCAGCAGCTGAGGTGGAGGCATTTGGGCGGATGGAGCACTGCCCCGCCAAGAAAACTGGATTACAACAACGGTGCCTAATAAGCACACAAAAAATAGATAAAAGTAACAAAGGAGGCAGACGCGTTTCGACTTTAGTAAAGTCTTCCTCAGTGGCTTCTCCTTGAAACAGAATCAATTTGTGCAATTCAATTTCACTAGTGCTGCTGCTGCAATTAACATATATAAATGTTTGCAGTCCTTTTATAAGGCTTCAGAATGTGAATAGCAATCAGCAATCTGAAGATTGGATCTGAAGAAAAAAGATTGCTGACTGCTTGCATTTACATGTTATTTATGAGTTTATTTTACTTTTAATTTGACCAGTGGGCTCACATTCTGAAGCCTTATAAAAGGACTGCAAACATTTATATATGTTAATTGCAGCAGCAGCACTAGTGAATTGAATTGCACTGCCCCGCCAACATGTTTCTACTCTCAGCCAGCCTGACTTCTTACTGACTGCCAGCCCAAGGGGTGGCACCGGCTGTCCGCTTCCTCCTCCTTAGTTTTGCCTTTGTAGCTCTCAGCAGGGAGGATAATAAGGACAAAACTAGAATCAGTTGGCTCTGCCAATACTACCCGCTGTTGGCCTTCCTGCCTTCTGCCCTACCAGACTTGATGGGCACCATGAGATCCTCAGATCAAAACACAGCAGTCAACGATCAGGCAGGGAAAAGTGCACTCCTTTATGTCCACATAAGAAGGAAAGCAATCCTAAGTTTACAGAGTGGCACTGATGCCCACAAAACCAAGGACAAAGATGGTGCAGCCCTTAACAGCGGCTCTGACAGCCCACTAGTGCTTAGGAGCATTTCTTTCAGGAGGGAGGTGGGAAGGCTAACACCTGCCACCGATTCTAGAGAAAAGTTGCTCAGTTTCTGAACCCACTTAAAGGTGTGCACTATATTCCCACCAAATGCACCATCATCTCATGTGCCATGTTTATTTCAAAAAAATCTATAAACTGCTAATCAAAAATAAATAAATCTGTAAGCAGTGTACACAAAATACGTATAGCCTGTAGGCAATGTTGTTGTTATGTGCCTTCAAGTCGATTTCGACTTATGGCAACCCATGAATCAGCGACCTCCAACAACACCTGTCGTAAACCTCCCTGTCTTGTAAGTTCAGGTCTGTGGCTTCCTTTATGGAATCAATCCATCTCTTGTTTGGCCTTCCTCTTTTTCTACTCCCTTCTGTTTTTCCCAGCATTATTGTCTTTTCTAGTGAAGCATGTCTTCTTATGATGTGCCCAAAGTATGATAACCTCAGTTTCATCATTTTAGCTTCTAATAATTATACATAGTAAGACCCTCTGTGGCGCAGAGTGGTAAGCGGCGGTAATGCAGCCGAAGCTCTGCTCACGGCCGGAGTTCGATTCCAACGGAAGGAGGAAGTCGAATCTCCGGTAAAAGGGGTCGAGGTCCACTCAGCCTTCCATCCATCCGTGGTCGGTAAAATGAGTACCCGGCATATGCTGGGGGGTAAAGAAAGACGGGGGAAGGAACTGGCAATCCCACCCCATATATACGGTCTGCCTAGTAAATGTCGCAAGACGTCACTCTAAGAGTCAGAAACGACTCGCACTATAAGTGCGGGGACACCTTTACCTTTTAATTAGACATAAAGCACAGAGGAAAATTTAAGAACAAGGATACATAACTAAATTACATGTCTGGGAAGGTTAGGCTCCCTGGAATAGGAACCGTTTTTAGAAGGAGTCTTAAAAGTATAGTAAAGGTGCCTTCCTAATGTTGAGGAGTACCAGGGTCCTCCTTGATTCCCACTGGGGCATCTGGATGGTCACTGTGAAAACCAACTAGTTGGGCCTTTGGACTGATCTAGCAGGGCTCTTCCAGAGGATTGTATCCAGTTAAGTCCTACTCAGAGTAGACCCACTGAAACTAATGAACCCAAGTTAGCCATGTCTATTAACTTCAATGGGTCTGCTCTAAATTGGCCTAGGGTTCAATACTGGTCCATGTTCTTATGTTAAAGCACAGATGTTGCCGCACTAAGACTCCTCACAGAAGTGGGGAGATCATTATATGGTGCTTGTAAAAGTACAAGTTCCGCATATTTCGGCTGGGCAGACTTTGAAACAAACGGGATGTACTTGAGGCTTCTAAAAGAGAGCAGGGGAAATGGCCTTAGACAGGCGGAGGAGGCTTCCAGCAAGGTGCCTGCAGCCTCTATTCATTCTAGTGGGGTGTTTTCTCTGCAGTCGAACAATGCTATTCACAAGGGCAAGAATTCTCAAATAGCCAACAGGCTAATAATGGCACAATCGATCACGTAAGCAGAAAAACAAGACACAGGCGCAGCAAGGGACATAATAAGTGGCTGACATTCTGGCATTCCTCCACCCACCCTGGCCCCCCAATTGTAACGTGCTAAATTTAGCTGCCCCCAGTTCTGCATTGCCTCGCCCAGCAGCACTCCCTATTCCTACTCTCGCCCCTCCCCCCCAGCCTCATTTAATTGTCAGCAACTACGTGTCTCAAGGTGCAGCGTGGAGTTTAGTATTCAGAGGGAAAATACTATTTGTGTTGCAAGAAGATGCGTGTGGCATATATGGGGTGGAAAGATATGTGGAACATTTAGGATGGGGGGTGAGGGGAAATGAAGCAGTATCTATTACAGGAAAGCCAAAGAGGTGGCTTTGCTCTAGAGAGGCAAGGCCAATCCTGGCTGAAGGAGGGATACACCACAGGGTTATAGGCAGAGCTTGGAAAAGTTACTTTTGAACTACAACTCCCATCAGCCCAATCCAGTGGCCATGCCGGCTGGGGCTGATGGGAGTTGTAGTTCAAAAAAAGTAACTTTTCCAGGCTCTGGATAGGAACAGAGGAAGCTGCCTTATACTGAATCAGACCATGAGTCCATCTAGTTCTGTATCCTCTACACTGATTGGCAGCATCTCTCCAGGGTTTCTGGCAGGGGACGTTTCCAGCCCTACCTAGAGAACATGAACCCATCCGTACACTACGCTCAACATCAAAGGCCCTCCTCCGGGTGCCTACTCCAAGGGAAGCTTGGAGGATGGCAACAAGGGAGAGGCCCTTCTCAGTGGTGGCCCCCAAATTATGGAATAATTTTTTTGACAAGGTGTGCCTGGCGCCAACACTGTTATCTTTTCAGCGCCAGGTCAAGACTTTCCTCTTCTCCTAGGCATTTTAGCATGTGTTTTTAAAATTGTTTTTAAAAATGTGTTTTTAAATTTGTATGTTTGTTTTTAATGTTTTTAATTGTTGTAAACCGCCCAGAGAGCTTTGGCTATCGGGCGGTATACAAATGTAATAAATAAATAAATAAGATAAATGGGGGTTGACCCTGCGTGCAAAGCACATGCTCTACAGCCCTTAGAACCCGCAGCTGGATCAGGCCAAAGGGGGCCCATCTATTCCATCTAATCCTGTTATCAGAGTGGCCAACCAGATGCTGCAACGGGAAGCCCACAAGCAAGATTCGAGCACAACAGCACTCTCCCCTCCTTTCCAGCAAAGTATTCCATCCAGGGTCCATTTACGGGACTTGTTTTGAATCCTAAACGGCCATTCTTGTGCCAAAGGGTTGCACGGCTCATACAAGCAGGGGTTGGTGCACTTGTAGGGAGGTATCGACAGGGGTCCCAGCAGAGCCGGCTCCAGGAATGCCGGGGCCCATGGGCATCAGCTTGCCCTGGGCCCCGGCATGTGTGCGCGTGCACATGCACACACGCCCCCCATGCCCCCCACCTACCTGTCTGCTGTCTTTTACCATTGCCCTTAACAAAGATGGTGGCCGCGGTTTCCCTAAGGGGATGACGCCTCTGCCGCCATCTTTGTTGATGGCACGCATGCATGCTACAGGTGTGCATCTCTGCCATCAACTAAGTGGGGGGGTGGGGGCCCCGCAGATCGCAGAAGAGGAGCGGAGGGGTGGCTGAGGGACCCCCTGTAGCTCCAGGGGCCGTCGGGCCAGTGCCCCACCTGGCCGCCCTTTAGAACCGGCCCTGGGTCCCAGCGCAGATGGCCAGGGCCACTTGGCTTGCGCGAGAAATCAAAGGCTGCAATCAGTAGCCCTCTTCAGGAGGTACAATTAGGGTAAAGCAAACAGCGGGGGGGGGAGAGCAGGGATGAGTGCACCACCTTCATCACCCCTCTCCACCATTTCAACTGCCTTTTGTGTATAAAGTGCTGCTGACTTCTGTTTGATATTACTGTGCTCGTATCTTTCATAAGATGCAATGTGTTCACTGGTCTTCTGTACTGAAAGTAAATCTTTCCAGACAGCTTTTAGCGTCTTGAGTCCTGTTCAGTCACCACCCTCTCACCCGCTGGAGCAATTTAAGACCCTGACCTCCAACTTCCAGCTACGCACCCAGGAGGCTCCCTCTCTTCAGCTCTTTGCCTTTCATGAGCTGGAAAGGTGACCGAGGGGACAGGCAGAACATAACCATTATTATTTGTTACATGCCTTCAAGTCGATTCTCACCATTAAAACAACCCCATTTCTTCTTAATTTCTCATTTTCTGCATAAAATATCTTGTAGTTCCCATCCATTTTAATTCACTCACACCAAGTATTGTAATGTTGATGCATTCCATTTCTTGCTTGACAATTTCTACCTTTCCCTGCTTCATGCTTCTCACATTCCATGTTCCTATTGTGTGCATCATACAACTTCGGACTCTCCTTTTGCATCTGTGCACATCAGCCTCTGGGCTTCCTTTCGGCTTTGACCCAGTTGCATCATTAGTCACAGAGCTACTCGTACTTGTCCATTGTTCTTCCCTAGCAGCTCGGTGAGTGCCTTCTGACCTGCGGGGGGGGGGTCTCCTCTTCCAGCACTATTATTATATTTGTTATTTATTGTGCATCTTTGTTTTTTATTCTCATACATGATTGTTTTGTGATAAGCCACCCAAGAATGCTTTATTGATGAGCAGCTAATCAATTTTTTAATTAATTATTAATTCACCATAAGGGTCCAGGGCGGGTGACATCTAAAAAAATACCACAGAACAAATCCACCGACTTGGATGGCTTTAAAGGAGAATTAGATAAATTCATTGAGGATAAGGCTATCAGTGGCTACTAGCCATGATGGCTATGCTCTGCCTCCACAGTTGGAGGCAACATGCTTCTGAATGCCAGTTGCTGGAAACTGCAGGAAGAGAGAATGCTCTTGTGCTCATGTCCTGCTTCTGGGCTGCCCACTGGGGCATCTGATTGGCTACTGCGAGGACAGGACGCCGGACTAGATGGGCCACTGGCCTCATCCAGCAGGTTCTTCTTATGTTCCGAAAACAAATAAAACAACCATACCGTACAACACAATACTTGTGTATTTTTAATGTTTTGATGGAATTGCTTTATTGTGCATTTTAATTATGTATGGATTTTATAGTTGACTTTATGCTTGTAATCCACTTAGAAGTCATTATGGCATCTTAATGCCCAAGCTATGGTCTGAAGGCACATGAGGCCACCACCTTGCTGAAGCTAAGCAGGGTCAGGTCTGGTCAGTGCCTGGATGGGAGACCGCCTGGGAACCACATGTATGCCGCCTTGGGTTCCATGGTGAAAGAAAGGCGAGGTATAAATATAACAAACAAACAAACGGTATAAAGATCGGTAATAACAACAGCAACAAACCTGATGGCATACAGGAGGACACGAACAAGAATAGTATAAAACCCAGCTCTAATGACTGAACAGGGCTAGCAGCATAGAGCAAACCTCAGAATAACAGCAGTCCAGTTCTCTGTATCTCTCTGTACGTGTGCATGTGACAACACGGCCTCTAGCTCCACCTCAAGCACAATGAAGCTCTCAGACAGACACCCAATACGAGGATCACTGCCAGACTATTTCATGGTCCATTTTACACACTCTGTGCACGCATGGTACTTCCTCACCAACAATTCCCAGAGTGTGGAGTTTTCATTCATTTCCTGCTCACCTTAAATGGGCTTTGCACAGAACAGGTCATGAATGTGGTGCGCACTTGCAGAGGCCCTCATGGGTGCCCACAGTCCTCTCACCCTGCCCCTCCTTCTGCTGAAATTAAGCTTGAAAGAAGCATTCTATTGTAGGCAATTTAATAGGTTGTGGTGTGTGCTTGGTTGGGGGGGGGGCGACAGTACCCATAACACTTTTTCTAGCTTGCAAACGTGCCCACGGGCCTAAAAAAGTTGGTGATCCCTGGCACAGAACAAGTTTCCCCAAAACCCACACACCTGTTGTTATGCTAACACAGTTAAGCAAATAACGCAGATGGAAGTGAAAACAAGCAGAACGTTATGAGAAAATTATGCATCATAAAAATTATGCTGATGACTTTTGTGAGTTTGCTGTACCCGTGTTTTGCTCTTCTGTTTATATAATCAACTCTACCATTACAAACCTCATTATATATAAAAACATTACACACACACACACACACACACAAACACACACAACATTTCAAATAAAAATGGAACAATGGTTTCTTGCAATTCTTCTGTAATACAAAACAGGTTGTGTTTTCAAAATTGACTTCAACGGGATTCTAAGATTTTGAAGAAGAAAAAGAAGGAGGAACCCACGAAGATCATTCTGTTAAGAATTAACATTTCCGGGGCTTCAGCTGATAAGACAACTGCAGCCGTTTCTGGACCGGGATAGCCTGACCACTGTTGTCCAAGCACTGGTAACCTCCAGGCTGGATTACTGTAATGCACTCTATGAGGGGCTGCCCTTCAGGTTGGTTTAGAAGTTGCAGCTGGTGCAAAATGCAGCGGCGAGACTGCTCACTGGGGCAGGGTATCGCCAACATGTCACCCTGCTGCTGAAAGAATTGCACTGGCTGCCCATTTGCTACCGGGCCAAGTTCAAGGTTCTAGTTCTGGTTTACAAAGCCCTATACAGCTTGGGACCAGGTTACCTGAAAGACCGTCTTACCCCTTATATCCCCAGTCGATCACTGCGCTCTGCAGGTGAGGGGCTCCTGCAGATACCATCTTATCAGGAGGTCCATGCTGTACAACATAGGAAACGGACCTTTGGTGTGGTGGCACTACCCTGTGGAATTCCCTCCCCTTAAATATTAGGCAGGCACCATCTCTGCTATCTTTTCTGTGCCTATTGAAGACTTTCTTCTTTCAACAAGCCTTTTAAGTTGAGACCTATCCCAGTCTGCGTCTGTGTTGGGATTGCTTTTAATATGTTTTTTTTAAAAAAACCTTTCCCCCCCTAAACAATATGTTTTCAACCCTTTTTATTTAAGACGTTTTTAAAGCTTTTTTAAAGCATGTTTTTAAAGTTATTTTGTTTTAATGGATTTTAAGGTCTGTTTTTGTGATGTTTTAGAGTGTTTTTACTGCTTTTGTTTGCCGCCCTGGGCTCCTGCTGGGAGGAAGGGCGGGATATAAATTACACTCTGGCCCCAGGGACATGGTAGAGCCATCTGAGGCCCGCTGTAATGAATTTGCTAGGCACTTCCAGGATAAAATCTTTAGCATCTGCCAGAACTTAGACTCCAGTGTTATAGCAAGTGAAACAAGCGAGGTATCCAGAGCACAGCCTTGTCCCGATTTCTTGGATGAGTTTCAGTTGGTGCAGCATGAGGACGTTGACAAGGTGCTTGGACAGGTTCATGCAACCACTTCTGTGCTGGATCCTTGCCCTTCCTGGCTAATAAAAGCTAGCAGGGATGGAACAGCCAGCTGGGCCAGGGAAGTGATTAATGCTTCTCTGCGAGAGGGAGTGGTCCCTGGCTGTCTGAAAGAGGCAGTAGTGAGACCACTCCTGAAGAGACCCTCCCTGGACCCAGAAAATCTTAATAACTATAGGCCGGTAACAAATGTTCCATTCCTGGGCAAGGTCCTCGAACAAGTGGTGGCAGGCCAGCTCCAGACACTCTTGGATGAGACCGATTATCTGGATCCATTTCAGTCGGGTTTCAGGCCTGGTTTTGGCACGGAAACAGCCTTGGTGGCCCTGTATGTTGACCTTTATCGGGAGAGAGACAGGGGGAGTGTGACTCTGTTGATTCTCCTTGATCTCTCAGCGGCTTTCGATACCATCGACCATGGTATCCTTCTGGGGAGACTGGCTGAGTTGGGAGTGGGAGGGACTGCATTGCAGTGGTTCCGCTCCTACTTGGCGGTTCGCCTCCAGAAGGTGGTGCTTGGGGAACATTGTTCGGCACCCTGGACTCTCCAGTATGGGGTTCAACAGGGGTCAGTTCTGTCCCCCATGCTGTTCAACATCTACATGAAACTGTTGGGTGCAGTCATCCGGAGCTTTGGAGTGTGTTGCCATCAATATGCTGATGACACGCAGCTCTATTTCTCCTTTTCATCTTCTTCAGGTGAGGCTGTCAATGTGCTGAACCGGTGCCTGGCTGCGACAATGGACTGGATGAGGGCTAATAAACTGAGGCTCAATCCAGACAAGACTCAGATGCTGCTAGTGGGTGGTTCTTCTGACTGGATGGTGGATGTCCAACCTGTCCTGGATGAGGTTACACTCCCCCTAAAGGAGCAGGTTCGTAGCTTGGGGGTTCTCCTAGAACCAACTCTGTCACTTGAGGCTCAGGTAGCCTCGGTGGCATGGAGTGCCTTCTACCAATTTCGGTTGGTGGCCCAGCTACGCCCCAACCTGGCTTCAGTTGGCCATGCTCTAGTAACCTCCAAGTTAAATTACTGCAATGCGCTGTACGTGGGGCTGCCTTTGAAGATGGTTTGGAAGTTGCAGCTTGTGCAAAATGTAGCGGCCAGATTGGTAACAGGGAACATATAAAACTGATTCTGGCCCACTTGCATTGGCTACCTGTATGTTTCCGAGCTTGATTCAAGGTGCTGGTTTTAACCTATAAAGCCTTACACAGCTTGGGACCACAATACCGGATGGAAGGCCTCTCCTGACATGAACCCACCCATACACTATGCTCAACATCTAAGGCCCTCCTCCGAGTGCCTACTCCAAGGGAAGCTGGGAGTCTGGCAACAAGGGAGAGGGCCTTCTCAGTGGCGGCCCCCAAATTATGGAATGATCTGTGGGACGAGGTGCGCCTGGCGCTAGCACTGTTGTCTTTTCAGTGCCAGGTCAAGACTTTCCTCTTCTCCCAGGCATTTTAGGATGTGTTTTTAAATTGCTTTTTAGAAAATGTGTTTTTAAATTTGTATATTTGTTTTCAATGGTTGTAAACCGCCCAGAGAGCTTCGGCTATGGGGCGGTATACAAATGTAATAAATAAATAAATAAAACAAATGAATAAATATAATAAATAAATACGTCAGTGTTTCCAGCTTTTACAATCTGCCTCTGGGATGATCAAAATGGTTGCAAAGCATACCAGGAAAAGGAGAGGTTCGTAAAAGCTGTGATACGTATTAGGTGCATTGTCACGGCAAAAGAGGGAAGGTCGATTTCTGTACCAGTTCAATAGAAGGGAGACACACAGAAAAAAGTGATGTACATGAGCCAAGACATCTCCCGCTGGCTTGTGCAAAATATGAAATAGCCCATTCTCTGGGGCAAATACTGGCCTTGTCACATCACTTTAAACCACAGTTAACCTTAACCATGGTTTACAGTTGAACACACCGTGTGCTGGTGCATGGGGCGAAAATCATGGCTGCTTCACTCCTCCCCTGGCTCTGCTGCTGCTACACTACCAGGAGCTAAGCCATGCTTTGATTTAGTGTTATATCTGAACCCAGGCGAGTACTCATTGTTTACAGAGACAAACCATAAGCATGGGTTCAGACATAACATTAAGCCAAACCATGGCTTAGCTGCCGGTAGCGTGGCAGTAGCAGGACAGGGAAGAAGCAAAGCGGCTGTGATTTTCTCCCCATGCACTAGCACACTGTACATTCACTTTGAAACCACACTTAAGCTTAGCTATGGTTTAAAATGATGTGCAAACCAGGGCACTTAAAAAACAACATTGCAACCAGACAAGACACCAGGATGGCACAAGACTGGCCTCATCTTAGAAAGCAGACGGCATCCTTACCTGTAACATTCTGCTGTACGTCCAAGTTGACATTCACAAAGAACCTGATGCTGTCCCCAGAGACGATTGAGGAGTTCACCGTGTCAAAGAGTTCTTCGCCTCCAACTTCTTCTTTGTTCTCACAGCCATCGTCTGTATCACATTTAAGGTAACCTGCAACAAGAGAGAGTCTGTTTCACTGTACGCTCTCTCCATGATGCATCTCTCAAGGAATCAAAGCAAAGTCTCATCAAGCTGCTTTTGCATTAGGCAGAACAAAGTGATCATTTTCTTCTCTGTGGGCCCAGGATCTTCCACAGCATATTTGCTGAGCAGGTCAAAGAAATCTTGTTTCGAGCTTTGAGAAAAGTTGAAGCGGAAGACACAATAACATCCACACCAAAAAAGGAGCTGGAATGTCGGAATCTGCCTTAGATTGGAGTCAGACCTTTAGTCCTTCTAACCCAGAATTTTCTACACTGACTGGCAGCAGCTTTCCAAGGTTTCAGGCAGGGGTCTTCCCCAGCGCTACCTGGAGATGCTGCGGATTCAAACTGGGACCTTCTGCATGCAAAGCAGATGCTCTACCCAACTGAGCTACGACCCTGTCCCTTATGCAATAGGTCAGTGGTTCCCAAAATCTCCCCTTCCCCACGGACCACCTGAAAAATGCAGAGGGTCTTGGCAAACCACTTCTTGATTTTCCTGCCTGTTGTAGCAACTGTGATGCACCATGCTAGCTGCTGAACGACTTTTAACTGTATTTTTATTGCCTTTTATTTCTTATATATTGCATTTTATTGAGTTACAATTTGAGTTCAAATTGCACTATAATAAATGCAATATAAGAAATGAAAGAAGCAATAAAGATACAATTAGAAATCAATATGAGTATTAAATGTGATGGATGTGCCGTCTCCTGCCTTCACCCACAGATCCACAGACGCGCCACAGATGACCTCACTGAAGCCCCACTGAAATAGATGAAAAATGCAGGACTGTCGTAGGAAACTGCCCTACACCGAGTCAGACTATTGATATTAGTCCAGTTTCATCCACTCTGGTAGCAGCTCTCCAATTTCTTAGGCAGACATCTTTCACATCACCTGTCACCTGGATCCTTTTTAGCTAAACTGAACCTGGAACTTTCTGCAAGGAAAGGATTTGTGTATTCATTCATTTTCTTACATTTATATCCCACTTTTCTTCCATCATGGAACCCAAGGCTGCACACATCCTCTCAGGGGGTCTCAGATCTGGGCACTGACCAAACCCAGACCTGCTTAGCTTCAACACGGTGGGGGCCTCATGCACCCACATACCAGACCCTTAGAACAAAGGATGTGCTCTGGGTTGTATTCAACTAGTCCTACTCAGAGTAGACCCATTAAAATTAATGAACGTAAGTTTATTTATTTATTATTTAATTTGTATCCCGCCCTTCCTCCCAGCAGGAGCCCAGGGCGGCAAACAAAGTGCTAAAAACACTTTAAAACATCATAAAAACAGATCTTAAAATACATTAAAACAAAACAGCGTTAAAAACATTTCAAAAAAAACGTTTAAAAGGGTTAAAAACAGTATTAAAAAACATATTAAGCAATTCTAACACAGACGCAAACTGTTAGCCGTGTCTATTAATTCAATGGGTCTACTCCAAGTAAGATTAGGAATGAATACCACTCTCTGACTCCTCCCCTCCCCAGTCTAGCTACATTTTTTAAGTTGGAATGCTTGAGGAATTCAATTTCTGAGCATTCCAATGTGAAGGAAGTACTTTTTCACACAGTACATAGTTAAACTACAGAATTCGTTCCCACAAGAGGCAGTGATGGCCACCACCAACTTGGATGGCTTTAAAATAGGATTAGACAAGATCATGGAGGATTAAGCTATCAATGGCTACTAGCCATGATGGCTATTCTCTGCCTCCTCAGTCAGAGACAGTATGCTTCTGAATATCAGTTTCTGGACATTGCAGGATGGGAAACTGCTCTTGTGCTCAGGTCCTGCTCGTGGGCTTCCCATGGGGATCTGGCTGGCCACTGTGGGAATCAGATGCTGGACTAGATGGGCTGCTGGCCTGATCCACTAAGGTTCTTGTTATGTTCTCAATTGACCTGACTCATGCATCCTGGACCAGTGTATGGCTTGGAACTTACTTGCCCTTCAGATTTCACAGTTCTCATAAATTTGTCATACAGTTCTCTGCTCAAGAAGCACAACAAAATGCATATTTTGTGATAAAATATATTTAGTAGGGCATAGATGAGAAGATGCGGGTATACAGCCTTGCTCCAGCACTGCAATTTGACCAAAAGTATTTTTTTTAAAAAAAATTACTTGGAACATGAGGATTATAAGCAAACAGTCAGCATCGGTGGTCATATTAATCACCACAGGATACAGAAGGAAAGCAATCAAAGGGTCCCTCCAGACAGCCTATTTATCAAGCACTCATCCCGATACTCAGACACAGGAGAGATCCTATTCTATCTTGGTGGAGCATTCATTCTGATTTGTTGATCAGGTCATTATACGACAATGAACATTCATCCTACATTCATCCTGATTTGCTCGCCGAGTGGTTACACATCATTCGTTCATCCCACATTTGCATTTTGCCATCACTTTTCAAAATGCAAAAAGTCCATTTTGTGTGTGTGTGTGTGTGTATTTGAAGTAGTTCTGTTTCACTAGGGAGACAGAGTACTTTACTTCACTTTAAAAGCAAAAGGCTACAGTTATGGAACGCCATCAGTTCCCTCCTGCAAAATACCAATAGCCTGCAGGTACCAAAGTAAAGTTGCTTGATAACTAGCATTGATATCAAAAGACTAGAAGAAGGTATACAGAAAACCAAACAAATGCAACGATCAGATAAGAACTATATTAGTTTACCGAGCCCATACAAAGGCGTGTATGTTTAGCACAGCTGTCCAAAACATCCAGACAGCACCAGGTTGGGGACGGCTGCTCTACCACTTTGAACTTAATATACCCAATGGTTGCTACAGTAGTTTTTAGACAAGGGAGCAAGCTCTTTTTCCAGGGTACAGATGCGCCATGGAAAGGCTCCAAACGGAAAGAAACATACACAAATACAGCTTTCTTTTAAGGCTGCTGCTCTGTTGTCTTCAGGCTAGATTCCGAACATGTTTTGATCAATTATGTTGCTTAGCGCTCACCTGAAAGGTTTCACTTAAAACAATTCCCACTCGACTATATTACTTCATGCAATGCATGATTAGAATATAGTTTACTACTGCAAGAGGAGTTGCATATGAATTTCACGCACATAGGCATCTGCCTGACCATTGGACTAAATGGTCATTTGGTTCCTATGCTGCATTAGACCAAATGACCACCTAGATCAGCCTTTCCCAACTAGTGGGCCACCAGATGTTGTTGGACCACAATTCCCATCTTTCCTGACCATTGGCAATGCTGGCTGAGGCTGATGGGAGTTGTGGTCCAACACCTGGTGGCCCACTAGTTGGGAAAGGCTGGTCTAGATGGAAACGCTGTTGACTCATATTCAGATTGTGATCAACAGTGTGATGCAGCTGCAAAAAAGGCAAATGCTATTTTATTTATTTATTTATTTATTTATTTATTTATTCGACTTATTAATCGCTTATCTGGCTGAATTGTCAGCCACTCTAAGCGATGTACAAAGCAGAACATGCAAACATCAAAACATTAAGAGACTAACAATAAAAACTAACAATAACGGAAAAGCTAAAAAAACAGGAACAGCAAACCAAAAACATTCATCTTCCTGGTAAAGGACAGTCCCCAAACAAATGTCACTAAGAGCAAGGGTGGGGGACAAGGCAGGTGGAAATGCTTGCCCCTTGATGGTCCCAGCACAGTCTCATCCCTGCAGCAGCACGACTCAGCCTGCAGCTCCTCCTGATAAGGCCCAGGCAGAGGGGTGGGGCAAGGCAGGTGGAAATGCTTGCCCCTTGATGGTCCCAGCACAGTCTCATCCCTGCAGCAGCACGACTCAGCCTGCAGCTCCTCCTGATAAGGCCCAGGCAGAGGGGTGGGGCAAGGCAGGTGGAAATGCTTGCCTCTTGATGGTCCCAGCACAGTCTCATCCCTGCATTAACAGAAGTATATTTTCCAAATTGTGTGAAGTGCTAGTTCCCCTCTATTTGGCACTGGTTAGGCTTCATCTTGAGTCTGCATCCAGTTTTGGACACTGCACTTTAAGAAGGATGCAGACAAACTGGAACAGGTTCAGATGAGGGCAACAAGGATGATCAGGGGACTAGAAACCAAGCACTATGAGGAGAGACTGAAAGAACTGGGCATGTTTAGCCTCGAGAAGAGAAAACTGAGGGGAGATATGATAGCACTCTTCAAGTACATGAAAGGTTGTCACATAGAGGAGGGCCGGGATCTCTTCTCGATTGTCCCAGCGTGCAGGACACAGAATAATGGGCTCAAGTTGCAGAAAGCCAGATTTTGGCTGAACATCAGGAAAAACCTCCTAACTGTTAAAGCCATACGACAATGGAACCAATTGCCTAGAGAGGTAGTGGGCTCTCCGACACTGGAGGCATTCAAGAGACAGCTGGACAGCCATCTGTGGGGAATCCTTTGATTTGGATTCCTGCATTGAGTAGGGGGTTGGACTCGATGGCCTCATAGGCCCCTTCCAACTCTGCTGTTCTATGATTTGGTTCCTATGGATAGGAAGCTCTTCTTAAGAACATGAGCAACAGCTCTGCAAAGCAGCAAACAGGTGATCCACCCTGCCTGCAAACTACCAAGAATTTTGAGACACCGAAAATGGTTGGGAAATGAAACTGGAGATGAAGCGTCACACCTAGAAAGCCAGCCAAGTGAAGTTAATTATAAGTCTCTCTCTCTCTCATGACCTCAAATTATTGGCTTAATCTAGACAAGTAGCACTAAACTAGCTCTAAAGGATTAACAGCTCAAGTAATTTTGCAACGTGTAATTCCTCTGTGAGATTCACAAGCTTTTCTCATCAAGAAAAGCAAGCTAGTGTTTTTATTTATTTATTTATTTATTAATTATTTGATTTATATCCCGCCCTTCCTCCTAGCAGGAGCCCAGAGCTTTTTGAGCTTCAGCCAGTTTTTAAATAATACAGTGGAACAATCTGGAGAATTTGTTTGTTGCTTATGTAAGGGCAAAATACAAGAACCACCATGCACTGGAGTTCCTTGAAGGAAAGCTGTCATATAAATTAGTAATGGAAAGATATCATGAGAAGACATGATTCCCTAGAAAAGCCAATAATGCTGGGAAAAACAGAAGGGAGTAGAAAAAGAGGAAGGCCAAACAAGAGATGGATTGATTCCATAAAGGAAGCCACAGACCTGAACTTACAAGTTCTGAACAGGGCGGTTCACGACAGATGCTCTTGGAGGTCACTGATTCATAGGGTTGCCATAAGTTGCAATTGACTTGAAGGCACATAACAACAAGAACAGAGATGGGAAGGCCGGGGAGGGGCAGGATTTCAGGAAAAGTGTGGTTTCGCTTTCCCTTCTGTTAGTGGGACAGCCAGTGTGGTGTAGTGGTTAAAGTGCTGGACTATGACCTGGGAGACCAGGGTTCGAATCCCCGCACAGCCACAAAGCTCACTGGGTGACCTTGGGCCAGTCAATGCCTCTCAGCCTCAGAGGCAGGCAATGGTAAACCCCCTCTGAATACCGCTTACCATGAAAACTCTATTCATAGGGTCGCCCATAAGTTGGAATCGACTTGAAGGCAGTCTATTTCCATTTTGTGTTATTGGGCAGGGCTGGAACCAGGGGTGGGCAGGGCACCATAGCAAAAAAGTAGGTGGGTTAACCTCTTTGTTCTTTCTGTCACCCCCCTTCTCTCTCTGCTTAGCAGGCTTCAGGGGGTGGGTGGGTGTAATCACACTTGCCAGACGTCTGAACTGATTATTTGCAAAAGGCTGGTGGCATTCGGCCAGGAACCATGAAATGTTAGGCCAAAGGCTGCAGGTTGCCCACCTTTGTGAAGATAGATGCCCTTAGAATGGGGAGCAGTCAATTGCTTCTTCGTATTTGCACCATTTATGGCATTCTGATCTATTAACGGTTGAATAAAGAGGTGAGGGGTATTTTGCAGTTAACCAACAAGTAGTACAGGGATGTGATCTCATATATGTGACATAAATGGGTTTAGCTGACACTCATGTCTCTATTTATTTGAAAAATTTATACTCTGCTTTACGCATGCATCTCAAAGCAGCTCACAAGGGGGGGGAAATAAAACATTTTACTGGAGGTATAAATTAATTTTGTTTTGAGCTTAAAATGTGAGAAAGCATTCCTGCATCTGTGGCACATGTGCACTGAGCCAATGACGGGCTACTCTCAGATAGGAGCCAGCAGGTGACAGCCAATGTGGCAAGATTTTGTGCTTCGGCTGTTACCTGTAGGAGAGTGATGACGGCAAACAGCAATAATGGATAACCTCGGGTGGGCCATTCCCCATTGTTGCCCTAATTTTAATACCACAGTTCCATATTATCTCAGGCTGCTGCCGTTTGTTTCCTTCATTGTATAATATTGATATGTTTTACTGTTTCCTCTTTTAACATTTTATAGTGCTGGTCATTGACCGTAATAAATGATTGACTTATTGATTGATTGATTGATTGATTGATTGGCCAATGACGGGTGAGAGATACTGGCAAGTCCACTGTAGGTACTGGCCCATGCTGTCAAATGCCAGAAGTATCTGAGCAAGATTTTATTATTATTATTATTATTATTGATATTGATAATAACGATAATGATAATAACGTTATTCATAATTGTTATTCCACTGCTTAATGGCAAGATGCCTCCCAGGCAGTTCACAAAACATTTTTAAACATTGCGCAATATTATGTAATCATCAAGCAAATTTCTTTTCAAGCAATGACCATCTGCTAAAGTGCTTACTGATGCAGAGTTTCACCATTTCCTGTTTTCTTTAAGCACCACCTTCAGCACCAAATGGGTTCACTGTTTGGGATCCCGGCTATACCTATTTCTGTTAGATTTTGCCATCAATCAGATTTAGTTTGCCTTCCCTACAGTTCAGTAATAACAGAAAGTATACTTACAAACACTGGCCACGGTCCAAAAGCCAAGAGTGACATTTCCTACTCTCTTTGCAAGAACCTACATGACACAGCAGGAGGCAGAAGAATGTATTGAATTCTTTTGGAACTTGGGATGAAACACAAGGCAATTCTTTTGTTTTAGATTCCTGCGAAGTGCCTTGGAAGGGGGGGGATGCTTTGCAAAGGGGGGGCAGAGAAAGACATATGCTTAACCCTTCTTTTGCCAGCTGCTTTCCCCATGAACTCTATACACACACACACACACCCTTCACTAGGTTCCAGATAAACACTGACCCAGAACACTGGTTGGTTAAGAGACATTGAGGCACCCTTCTTGTACCTACTCCTTGAAGCTCACTTGGTGACCTTGGGCCAGTCACTGTCTCTCAGCGTCAGAGGAAGGCAATGGTAAACCCCCTCTGAATACCCCTTACCATGAAAACCCTATTCATAGGGTCGCCATAACTCGGGATCGATTTGAAGGCAGTCGATTTCATTTTCTCTGCCGTAAAGCAACACCACATATACAGATCAAAGTGCGTGATAAAATTACAAAGACAGACAAGTTCTAGGGCCATATCAGGACTGAAACGTGGGACTTGAGGGGCATCAGGTCCGGGTCATCTGGTGCTGAGATAAAGGAAGGATCAACACCAGGAGGGGAGGAACCTCAGGAGCAGAGGCTGAATATGGCCCTTCAGACCTCTTTTTCTGGCCCTTGAGACTCTCTCCAGGCCACACCCCCTGCTCAGTTCCCCCCCCCAAGCCTGGCAAGATCAAGATTTTGCCTGGTATCAATAGGCAGGGAGTTCCAACGAGTAGATGTTGCCACACTAAAAGAACTATTTCTTGTAAGTGTGAAACAAGTATTATGTGGCATCTGCAACATCGCCAGTTCTGCAGATCAAAGTGGTCAAGGGGGCACGGATGGGGTAAGGCAATCCCACAAGTAAACTGGCTCCAAGCTGTTAAGGGCTTTATATACCAATAGCAACACCTTGAACTTGGCCCGGTAACAAATCAGCAGCCAGTGCAGATCTCTGAGCAGAGGTGTTATATGCCGATAGGGTTTCACTCCTGTCTGCAACCGTGCTCCTGCATCCTGCACTAACTGCAATTAATGGGTCAAGTGCAAAGGAAATTCCACATAGAGGGCACTGCAGTAAATCCTGTCTTGGTCACCAATGCCTGAACTACTGTAGTCAACCTTTCCCAGTCCAGGAATGGCTGTAGCTGTTGTAATAAGTGCTTCTAGCCACTGAGGCTACTTGGGCCTTCAATGACAGAGAAGGGGTCCAGAAGCACCTCCAGACGGTGTACCTGTTCCTTTGGGGCAGGTGTGCAACCTCATCCAGGGCAGGGCAATTCAGCAATTTCTCAGACATGAGAGCCACTCACCCACAGTGCCTCTGTCTTGCCAGGATTCAAACTCAGCTGATTATATTCTCCTTTTAAGAAAATATAGATTTTGCCTCATGATTTGCTATCTCCCCTGGGGTTAGACCGCCATTGCGGGGGTCTCACAACCCCACAAGAGGATTTTTCTTCCCCACTTACAGGCAAAGGCTTACGTAAACCAGATTGATAAGGCTATAACTGAGTGTATTTTAGGGTCTTGTCTCAGTTATGACCTGCATGAAAAGTCTGAGGCTCTGGTTTGTTTATACTGGGGGAAGGAAGGGGGGGGAGGAATGTTGATGCTGGGAATACTTCATTTCAAGAAAGTCTTGGCAATTCTGTCTGATTTGTATTTAAAGCCCCCACCCCATCCGCTGCTGACAAGTTTAGACAAGGGAAAGAGCCCGGGGTGCGGTGGGGGGGAGAAGAGAGAGAATAAACACACACTGGAAAAGGCACAAGAGAATGCCTCCTGATAGGGTTGCATGCAATTCGCCCTTCGTACAAAAGCAAGATTATAGAGCAATACAGTGCTCCATCGCGATAGAAAACAGTGCAGAAGACTTGCTCTGAAACAAATTTCAAGTGATCTGTGCAATGTAAGTTTGCATGCCTCTTTAAGCTAGGAGACATACAAGCAATTATTTTCATGGGGGGAAAACCACACACCAAAGCATTTCAGATGTTTCAACAGTTCAAGGACATAAGAAGAGACCTGCTGGATGAGGCCAAAGGGGGCCCATCTGGTCCAGCACTCCATTCTTACAGTGGCCAACCAGATGCTGATGGAAGACCGCAAGCAGGACCCAAGCACTCTCCCTGTTGTGATTCCCAACAACTGATATTCAGAAGCATACTGCCTCAGCAGTGGATGTAGAACATAGTCATTGTAGCTAGGAGCCACTGTTAGCCAGGGCCGACACCAGACTGCAGTGGGCCCTCAAAGGTGACATCGGTGGCAACGTGATGGTACTGGTGGTGATGTGGCAGCACTACCACCACCACCACTGGGGGCTTAAATGTTGGCGTGTGTGCGTTGTTGTGTGAAACAGCATACATTACGTTGGAGTTAAGTTGAGCAAGAAACTTCTTCAGAGCATGTTAAGAGTCTTTATTGAAAGACATTAAGGCCAGAGGCTTAAGAGTAAATACATGTAGAGAGTCTTCAGTCACCCCCCTTCTGGTACATCTCTCTCCATAGATAAACACAAAAACAGCCTCTCAGCTCAGAGGCATAATTCAGAAGACGACAACACACAGACTCTGTTAGAACTTTCCCAGTCGCTATCAGATGGCTACCATAGCAACGGCCTTCACTGTCCGTTCCCAGACTGGCAAAGACATAACTCCTCTTTACTTTCAAAACTTTCAGACTTGATGGAAAACTACTAGGCCTCATGCCAACAAGCCCCCCTTTTTCTCACCATGTCTGTCAATTACAAAGAAATCTCAACAATACATCTTCATACAGTAATACATTTCTACAATACCTCTTGCAATACATTTCAGTACATTGCATCATACATTTTCAGTTCAGTACAGTTCAAAATTACATCTCAGTACAGTTCAAAACTTTATTCACTCAAACTTTGGTTCAACACATGTCACATAAAGTGTCTCAGGATCCATGTCTACAACTTTATTCATGCCAGGACTTGTTATTAATCCCACAGTAAATCTGTCAGGCGGTTTGCCTAAATTCGCTCTCGTGGAGCGTCTTAAAGGAACCAGAGCCTCGGCTCTCTCTGCCCCCCCATTTGTGCTTGTGCTTGGCACAACCTGCGCAGGAGCTTCCATTTCCTCAGCTTTTCGTTTCTTTGATCTGCGTTTTCCAGAAATGAGCTCATTCAAAGCATCTCTGAGAGGTATTTGTGTACCTTCCACTTTAACGTCAACATCTGGCTTAAATTTCTGTGATTGTGTTTGTGTGTCATTTGTTCCTGTAAGAAGGACTGTCTCTCTTTGATCCCAAGGCTTTTCTGAGACTTTAATGCTTCTGCTCAGAATTAACTGCTGTGTTCCTGGACACCAAACTCTGAAATATGCATTCTGAAATCCCAAAACAAAACCTTGCTGTGCTCTGGGCGCAAGCTTGCCCCTCCTTTTCCCTGTGGAATGTGGATCCAGCACCTTGCCCCGAATTTTTGAATGTGTTGTATTCTAGGCTTTCTGCCAGTAAGTTTCTCATAAGGAGACATTCCAATAGTACTGTGTAACACCCTGTTGTGAATGTAATTCGCATGAAGAATTGCTTCTGCCCAGAAAGAATTCCCTAAACTGCAATCCAGCAGCATGGCTCTCATTGCTTCCCCAAGCACCCTATTTTTTCTCTCAGCAGTTCCATTGGAAAACGGGCTGTGTGGGGCAGTGAAATTCTGGTTGATCAAATTCAAAACTAAAAAGCCCTAAATATTGTAACCTTTCCTTAAAGGGGAGTTGCTCTGTCCCTTTGAACCTGATTGTCCTAGGGCAGAGAGGAGGAAGCTATGGCCCTCCCAATGCTTTGGCATTACAACTCCCATCATCCTTACGCCGTGGCCATGCTTGCTGGGGCTGATAGGAGTTGGAGTCTAACAACACCAGGGGGACAGCAAGTGGTCTATCCCTGTCCAGGGTCTGCCTAAGCCATTTTGCTACCAAGTTTAGTTTAGCTTTTAGTTTATTTATATACAGTAGGGCCCCACTCATATGGCGGGTTACGTTCCGGACCCCTACCGTAAAGCGAAAACTGCTGTAAAGCGGAACCCATTGAATAGAATGGCGTGATGCCCCAAAACCGCCGTAAAAGCGGAACAAGCGCCGTATGAGTGGGGCTTTAGTCTAATTGCGTCTAATTGCGACCGCTGTATTAGTGAAGCGTTGTAAAGCGAAGTGCTGTAAAGCGGGGCCCTACTGTACCACTTTTAAAAGGCCCCCAAAGTGGTGAACAACATATTAAAACATATTACAAAAAGAAGAAATTACAAAAGAAATTACCATGGTGGAACAGCAAATGGCACCTTCCGCCCAAGTCAAGGTGCACCATTTCTAAGGCGAGACAATTATTATGTCAACTGATCTCTTCAATCCTGGCCGTAAAAATACAACAACAACACATTAAACAATTAACAACTTCCTGTGTTTTCATGATGCCCAAACTCTGCTGCCTGAGGCCATTACGTCACTCTAGCTAATGGCAGGGCCAGCCAGGCCCTTGTCTTGGGCTCTGCATTGGTTTTCTTCAATCCTAAGGATGCATCCTGGCAGAGGGTGACTAGACCCAATGCTGCAAGGCCTGCTTCAAATGTGGAACATACGTTCACATATCAGTTCAAGACTGCAAATTGGATAGTTTCTCATTAAAATGCAAACAAAATCAATTTCTCCTCCACCCCTACAGAGGCTGCATGTTGTCCCCACTATGATGTATTTCTATGTAAATCGACATGATTAATTCTAAGTGTGCATCTGTACTTATAAACTAGCATATGCACAATTTATGCAAACCCATGTCCTTATTTTTGGTGATGCATTAAGCTCGCTCTCCCCAAACTGACAGCTATTGCTGCCAAACTCTGCAATGAGAGAGGAAAGAAAATAACAAAAAGAAAAAAAAGAGGGCAACAGAAAGCAAAACCAAGAGCCTGGGACCCACGGATACCATCTGCCCAGGTAAGGAGAAGCCTCTGCCCTCTTTGGATACCAAAATCTGCGGCTGGTAGGAGTCGGAGCCCAACAGCATCTGCAGGGCCATAGGCTAGCCGTCCTTCCTTAAACAGCAAAGGCTCAGTTTGGATTTGCAAGCTTCAGGGGCTGGTAAATGTTTTGCATTACCTTGCCAGAAGTAGGGAATTAGAACTATCCCCATAAAGGCCAGCACTGCAGGCTACGGATCGAAGGATCTGTCCGTTCTGTTTCTCCCAGTTTCTCATTTTCCAGTCTTAAATTCTATTTTCCACATTTCTACAGCAATTTCTTCTTTTTTTTTAACTCTTATGAAATCTCTTAACATTTTAGCGTTAATCTCCCCCAATAAACCATTTTAATGCAGTTGTGACTAACGTACACATTTTTGCAAGCAATTTCTCCTAACATAATGCATTTTCAAATGTTATTTTCACTGATAGATTTACTCTTACACACGCTTCCCCCTAATATACGCATTTTTGTAAAGGTTGCTTGGTTGGACAACAGTGTTGCAAAATTCGGGTAAGTGCAAATTTCAAAGGATGGCTGTGTTTTGGTTCACATGTTGTTTCGGAAAGTGCGTGTTTGATAGCTTCAGCTTTAAATGTGAAATGAATTGAACTTCGCCATCCCTACTGTAGGCTAATGAAGGCAACAGTGATAACAAAAGGGCTGAAGAGGAGACATTTTACATCTCCTCAAGTACATGAAAGGTTGTCACATAGAGGAGGGCCGGGATCTCTTCTCCATCGTCCCAGAGTGCAGGACACGGAATAATGGGCTCAAGTTGCAGGAAGCCAGATTTCGACTGGACATCAGGAAAAACTTCCTAACTGTTAGAGCCATACGACAATGGAACCAATGACCTAGAGAGGTAGTGGGCTCTCCGACACTGGGGGCATCCAAGAGGCAGTTGGACAGCCACGTGTTTTATACTGTTTAAATTTTTTAATTGTGTTTTAAATTGTTTTCATAAGATCTGTTTTAAATTGTATTTGTTTTAATGTTTTTAGTTACTGTAAACCGCCCAGAGAGCTTCGGCTATGGGGTGGTATACAAGTATAATAAATAAATAAATAAATAAATCTGTCGGGAATGCCTTGATTTGGATTCCTGCATTGCGCAGGGGGTTGGACTTGATTGATGGCCTTATAGGCCCCTTCCAACTCTACTGTTCTATGATTCTCCCTCTGAAAGCTGAACAAGCCAGGAGCTGCCAATATCAGCTGCCCAGTAAGGCCTTTGGGACTCAAGAAAGACAGCAGATGAGTGGACACCTGAGGAGTAAGTGGTTTGGGAATGTTTTAACTGTTGCCCTATTTTACTGCATGATGGCACCAACAGGCACTTTGAGGGTGAAGTTGCTCGCCTCCGTAGCAGTCTTGATGCCCCCTCCACATCTACTGTAGTCCCCAATGAGGTGTCCAGTGAAACGTCTGCTGCAACTTCTGGGGAACGGTTTCAGTTGATTCAGTCTGATGACATGGACAAGGTGCTTGCGATGATGTGGCCAGCAACGTGTCCTCTTGACCCTTGCCCTTCTTGGCTTATTAAAGCTTGCCAAGGGGGTCTGACCGAGTGGATCCAGGGTGTGATCAATACATCATTGTGGGAGGGAGTGGTTCCAGCCGCCTTGAAAGAGGTGGTGATCCGACCACTCCTGAAAAAGCCCACCCTGGACCCACGGTTTGTGACAACTACCGACCGGTTGCAAATGTTTTTAAAGTTGTTTTGTTTTAATGTATTTTAAGGTCTGTTTTTGTGACGTTTCAGAGTGTTTTTACTACTTTTGTTTGCTCCCCTGGGCTACTACTGGGAGGAAGGGTGTGATATAAAACAAACCAACCAACGAACAGTATGATTTGCAGGAACCCAAGATCAGGAGCTGGGAAAAGAGAAGTTTGAAGGCAAGGGAAAATGTGAGCCAGGTTTTTAAATGCCTGCCGCTTTTAACAATTTTGACATAAAGGGGGGAAATGCAGAGACCAGCAAATTCCATCTTGTTGCTCCTGATCATAAGGGGAGATATTTTCCCCCCCTACAGAGGCTTAGGAATCTCCACACACACACAAAATGCCGTTATACAACAATGCTTGCAATGCAATATTTGTGCACGGCATCCCTTATGGTTAGGATTGGTTTTTTTAAAAAAAAAATTCATGGATCCAGCTAGATGGATTTGCCCTTGAAATAAGGAGCCAGCCATTCAAGACGCCTTTACAATTCTGTGTGCACGCACGCACGCACGCACGCACACACACGCACACACACACACACACACACACACACACACACACTCATTTGGTAAAATTGACAGGCAGGCAATGAAGCCAGGACATATCCAAGCCCCATCTTGAATGGATTTACTTCAGCATTTGGATTAATTCCATAGTCAGGCACGGGATTTGGAGACTTATAAACAAGACACACATACCAAACTCAATGACAAAACTAAAGAAGAAAAACACAACAACTAGAAAAAGGGCAGTGACAGAAGAACTACAGACAACAACGGTAACTGTCTGGGGACCTCAGTACCCTGGAGCAGCATTGCAGCTAACTATGGCCAGCAAACCAATTAGTGGATCCCTGGAGCTCATACAGTCAGAGACGCAGAGAGCAAGGCCACTCTTCTGTTACTGATCTAACCAGGGTGGGTTACAAATAGCTCAGTACAATTAAGCTACAATGAACCTCCTCCATGCCAAGAAGGCCTGTGCAAAATAGTGCATCTTAACCCAATGTTGAAATAATGAAATAATACAATAATATGGTCTGATCCACTTAGGAGAGGGTGTTCCACTATTGGGGGGGGGCACACACCGCAGAAAAGGCCCTCTCGTGCACACACACATCCATGAACATCACATAGTGGCAAATCTGCCAGCAGGGGCCCCCCTAGCAGATCTCAAGACCCAGGCAGGTCTATGTGGGAGGAGGTGTTTCTTCAGATATTTGGTGGCCAATATGTTTAGGGCTTTGTATGTCAACGCAAGTACCCTGAACTGGACTCATAAGCACATAAGCAACCAGAACAGGTCTTCTATGGATTGGGATAAGGTGTGCCCAGCCAGTAGTGCCTAACTGCACCCAGGCCACTGCATTCTACGCCAGTTGCCGCTTTGGAACAGTCTTCAAGTGCAGCCCCACACACAGCACATTACAATAGTCCAGTCTTGAGGTTACTATAGCATAGATCATGGAAGCCAAGACTATCTCTGTCCAGGATGGGTTGTAGTTGGCAAACCAGCCACAGCCAGAAACAGGCACTCCCGAAACCTGGGACTCAAGGGACAATGCTGGGTCAAGGACCAAACCCAAGCTATGAACCTGATCTCTCCAGGGGAGTGCCACATTGTCCAGAACAAGTTATTTACTCACTTCCTGGACCCAAGAGTCCACATAACCTCCATCGTGTCTAGATTGAGTTTCCATTTATTGGCCCACATCCAGCCCATTACCACCTCTAGGCAGCAGTCCAGGACCTGGACTGCCTCTCCTGTTTCAGATGGCATGGAGAGATGGAGCCATGCGTTATCAGTGTACTGATGATACCTCACTCCAAACTCCTGCTGACATCCCCAAACGGCTTCATGTAGACACTGAAAAGCATGAGGGACAAGAATGACCCCTGTAGGACACCATCTGCATTATACACTGAAAGCGGTATCATACCATTTTATTTATTTATTATTTTATTGATTTCCCACCCTTCCTCCCAGCAGGAGCCCAGGTAGTATCATACCATTTTAAACAGTCATGGCTTCCCCGAAGAGTCCTGGGAACTGTAGTTTGTTAGGAGTGCTGAGAGTTGTTAGGAAGCCCCTATCCCCTGACAGAGCTATAGTTCCCAGAGTTGTTTAACAATCAGTCCTTCTTCCCAGGAAACTCTGGGAACTAGCTCTGTCAGGGAGCTAGGGGTCCCCTAACAACTCTCAGAACCCTTAATAAACCACAGTTCCCAGGATTCTTTGCAGGAAGCCATGACTGCTTAAAGTGGTATGATAGTACAGTAGGGCCCCACTTTTCAGTGCCCTGCTTTTCGGCGTTCCACGAATATGGCGGTGCCAATGGGGTGATCAGCTGGAGCATGGGGAGCTCGCACGCTCCAGCTGATCGCTGTGAGCTGGAGCACGGTGGCTGGAATACAGTGGGGGCCCACTTTCCGGTGGTTTTCGCTTTTTGGCGGGGGCCTTGAATGTAACCTGCTGTATGAGAGGGGCCCTACTGTACTTTAAATGTATAGTGCAGATGAAGCCTGATAGATGGATGAGTTCTGGATGAAGGAAGCAGGCCTTCTTCCCCAGGAAACCTTCGGGAACTGCTGCTTTAATGGGAGAACAGACAGTATTACTCAGCACATACAATGAAGGAAACCACCCGGAGATAAAAAACATACACGTGGGATCTGCAACAAAATGTTAGAAGTGCGGAGTGTTCCTCCTGTTTGTAGTGCCAGCCAAACCATACCTCCCTCTTGTGTAAGCATCATGCCATTTTGGCTAAATCCACAGAGAATGCATTTGTTTTTCATATTATAGGATGCTACTTGCCTGTTTCTTCAAAGAAGTACCCATTCCTGGACATCGCTGCCGGTGGGCTTTCTAAGGAAGGAAACGAGAGATACGCAAGTTAAGAGGGCAGCTCAGACAATCCAGTGATTTTTTTAAAAAAAAATTAAAAAAAGAAGCAAACATTTAACTGTTGTTCCAGAATGTTTCCGTATGGGCTTATCACATGAGCATTTAGGCATATTTTGCAAGTGCCGATTTTACACCTGTCTATGGGTTGTATTCGCCTACTACCCTGAACATGCCTGATTTTGGAAACTAAGCAGGGTCAGGCCTGGTGGGACTTAGATGGGAGACCACCTGGGAATACCGGGTGGCATAGGCTTAGAGGAAGGCAATGGTGAACCACCTCTAAATATCTCTTACCATGAAAACCCTATGAATATATCCAAAAGATTGGATGGAATATATCCAAAAGAAAAGTTGTGATCGACTTGAAGGCATATAACAACAACATGGGTTGTATTCAGCTAAGTCCTAATCACAGTAGATCCATTGAAATTAATTAACCCAAGTTAGGCATGTCCATTCAATGGGTCTACTCTGAGTAGGACTAGCACTGAATACCACCTTATGGGCCAAGCTCAGTAATTACAGCCCACTCTACAAGGTGGAGAACAGGCTCATAGCTTTTGAGTACACCCACCCAATGTTGTAAGTGCAATTCACTCCATATCAAAGATTCTTCCACTCTTTTGAGGGGGACAAAGACTGCAAGCGTCAGGCACAGGCAGCATCAGCCATTATGGGGAGGGCCCATAGCTTTGTGGCAGAGGATCTGCTTTGCATGGAGAATGTATGAGGTTCATTTCTCAGTGCCTCCCTAGGGATGGGTGAGAAATTTGATTCAGTTCGCATTTCAAGCTGAATCTATCAAATTCACATTTTCAAAAACAACATGAGAGCTGAAACATAGCCATCCTCAGAAATTCACACTTATTTGAATTTTGCAATGCAGTCCACCAACCAACCAATGTTTACAAAAAAGCACCTGTTAAGGGAAAGTGTGCATAAAAATCAATATATGAGTGAAAATACCATGCAGAATGCATTATATGACCAGAAATTGCTTGCAAAAACGTGTACATTAGTCAAAACTGCCTATAAAAATGTGTTTATTAGGAGATATTCACACTAAAATGCTGGAGAATTTTCACGAGGATTCTTTTTTAAATCGCAAATTACTGCTGAAAAGGGGAGAACTGAATTTAAGAGAAACTGAGAGAACTGAGATTGACAGATCTTTCCATCCCTAGTCTCCAGTTAGAACTGGGAATGTCCCCTTCCTGAAACCCTGGAGAATCACTGCCAGTCTGAATAGACAACTCTGAGCAAGATGGACCATTGGTCTGACTCGGGAAGCTTTTCATTTCCAAGGTGCAGACATTCCTCACTGCTGAATGCTCACTGACATCTCCACAGCCTATCGACTCCTTCCACATGTAGATGACACCTCAGTTTACAAAAATACAAACAGAAATTGAATTTCAGTGGGCTGAACACCACACATTTAAAACACGTGGCTTCCCACAAAGAATCCTGGGAACTGTAGTTTGCCCCTCACAGAGCTATAATTCCAAGCACACTTCGCAAAGTACAGTTTCCAGGATACTTTGGGGGAAGCCATGTGCATTCAACGTATGGTGTGTGGATCAGCTCCTAGCCTCAGTGCCACAGCTTGGTCCTGCTACATCAGGTCCGTGAGTAAATCCTAGCTATCTTCTGAACCTTTCATTCAACTTCGATTTACAGATGTGACCTGCTCCAAATCCTGAAACAGAATAAAGTCAACGTATCTTTTTACCAAAACGGTAGTTCTTAAAACAAGTTACACAACCATATTTGGATTCATCCTGAACTTTGCCTTCATTGCCAGGCAAATGGGCTGGTAAGAATCTGACTGCAGATGGATGACTGAAGACCACAATTTGGGATATGGAAACAGCAGCCACTGAATTAGGGGCACTTATTTAGCGCAGTGCACAATGCCACAGCGTGATTCACATAAGAAACTAATGCAACGTGAAATTGCACACAATGTTTGCAGAAGGCAGCGAGTCACCTACTCACTTCTGCTGTTACATAATCTCAGCGTCAACAAGAGCTCATCCCCACCTTTCTTTACAAGCAGCACATCCTTCAGGACCACACTGCTTTCCTCCAGAAGCTTATAACTCCAAGGCAATCAATCCTTGCCATTTGAGACAAGGATGGAGAGCCTGTCACCCTCCGGATGTTGTTGGAGTCCATCAGCCCTGGCCGGCATGGTCAATGGGCAGGGATGCTGGGAGTTAAGAATCCAGCAACATCTGAAAGGCCACAGGATCCACAGCCCCAGAGTAAGAGGCGGAAGAAGATTGCTCTGCTCATTGCTGAAGAGGTCTGCACTGGCAGGCTGGTCACCTGCACCTGCTTAGCACTGGTTTGCTCTGCCCTGAGATGGAAACATTCTGTAAATTTTGAAGCCATGGAGGAATTGCCCCCCATCTGGGAAACTGGGGTGGGTGGGGATTGGAGGATGTGTAATACTGACTTTCTTATGAAACATTTTACTACTTTAGCAATATAAAATGCATCTTTCAGCATATAAAAGTGAACTATTTGGTATATTTATTTACGGAGCAAAACTATGCTTGTTTATTTAGAAATACCATCCATTTGGTTTGGTTTAGTGGCGTTTACTCCCAGACAGAGCTTGGAAAAGTTACTTTTTTGAACTACAACTCCCATCAGCCCAATCCAGTGGCCATGCTGCCTGGGGCTGATGGGAGTTGTAGTTCAAAAAAGTAACTTTTCCAAGCTCTGCTCCCAGATATGTGCACACACAATTGCACCCTCAGTAAAAACAAGCAGCCATACCCACTTAGTGGCTATATTCCCATTGGGGGATGGGCTGTGGTTTGGTGGTAGAACTTCTGCCTTGCATGCAGAAAATCTCAGGTGCAGTCCCCAATGGCATCTCCACACAGGGCTAGGAGGGACTCCTGCCTGAACCGCCAGAGAGCTGCTACCACTCAGTGTAGACAGTACCAAGATGGACAAATGCTTCCTAGCTTTCTTTGTTTCATTCCGACATCGTACTAAACCATGGTTTAGTACAATGTGCATACGGAGGAATGGGCTGCAGTGAACCTCTGGCTCTTTCAGAAGAGATACATCTCCCACAGCAGCCATTTTGTGTACAGTACCCACGGCGCACTTTCAAAATTCCAAATGTGCCCACTAGCCCCCCAAAAGTTGGCAACCCCTAATTTAAACACAAAGCCAAACAAATCATGGTTTCTCAAGCTGACTTGTTTAAACTAACCACAGTGAATGTTAACCACGGTTCTGAGTTCCACCAATAAGGCAAGCTACGCTTAAGTAAAAATGGAGGTGACAGCTTCTGAATGTTTCAGCTCAGCAGAGGGATAGAACAGGGGAAGGGAAGTGCATCAGGCAAAGGCTAGGTCAGACTCATTCCAGCTTGTGCATGCCTTGGTAAACTATGGTTTAGCACAGCCTTCCCCAACCTGGGGAATCAAGATTCTTTAGATTAAAACTCCCAGCAGTCTTAGCCACCATAGCAAATGGTCAAGGATGCTGCAACGTGTAGTCCAACAACGTCTGGTTGGAGAAGACTGGTTTAGCATGGCACATGGACATAACCAGTATCAACCCTGGAAGTGCAACTGATGCCACAAGGCCAAGAATTGGAATATGCAACCGCTTCGTGGAATTGAACATGCATAACAATCCACCCAGTCCAGCCCAGCTGTTCAGCTGTGTTTATCTTGCTCCTGCGTCTGCATGCCAATCTGACTTCTAGTTACACCTATTCTAGTTACAACTATTCACAGAATGAGGGCACAAAGGATTCCATAAATGAAACATTAAAAAAAATCTTCAGAAAAATCGAGCGATTTGTAGGACTAATCCTGCGCCTTTAAACTGCAGTGTTTTTCGAAATATCCATGAGGTCAAACACTCAACACACACTGCAGTGCAAGAGCCAGAATTTCAGGAAGTGGAGAACAGGGCACACTTGTCAGATCAATTTTTTTAAAAAAACTGAAGCACTTTAGAGTGTGTTCTACACTGATGTGGCGCTGAGCTATCCTGACCTGAGGATTATTATATGTGCCCTAACAGAGCCTCAAACATTCCTTAATAAAGGATGCTACAAAATAACTTCCTGAAACTCTGGTCCAGTCAAGGTGAAGAGATCAAATGCAGCTGAAAGAGAGTAGAAAAGTATTACATCTCTTTTCATTTCATAGATTCTCAACATTTTCACATTTGCATCTAACAATATTCCCTTATTAAATCCATCGGAAGATGCAGTCCAGTGCCTTGCCTGCCAACTTCCTTCATATTGAAAATGAAAACTGTAATAAAGTCTCCCAAACTTTGCAAGATCTTTGACTTAACAAGACAAGCCAGTGTTCCCAGAATATTTCACAGAGGCATTCGAATTCAGGGGCATCCGTAAGGCAATAATACCTTTTTAACCCTCCGCCCCCCCATCACACATCCTTTTATGAAGATGTCAGGAATATTTTACAATACCCCATTCTTCCTCACAACAGCCCTGCAAAACTGGTCACTATTAATCCTATTTTATGGGGGAGCAAGGATAGAATTGGGGGGTGGGACAGCAATGGCACAACAGCACACTGACTTGTCCTATGGCCACCCACCATTCTGTGGCATTTCAACAATGCTCTTTGACGTTAAAATATAGAAACACAGGGCACTGCCTGACTTGGTCTGACCACTGGTCCATCTGGCTCAGTTATCATCAACACTGACTGGCAGCAGCTCTCCAGGATTTTCAGCCTAGAACTTCTTCTGACTCTACCTGGAGATGCTGGGGACTGAATCTGGGACCTTCTGTATGCAACGCAGATGCTCAGCTGAGCATCCACTGAGCTATGGCCCTTCCGCAAACAGTCTTGTACTCGGTCAGACATAGATCAAGGTCCACTTCAATCAGTTGTGTCTACACTGATGGGCAGCAGCTCTTGGGGGTTTCAGACAGGATTTTTTCCCAGACCTTCCTGGAGTTGCCAGGAATTAAATGCACACTCAAAGTATGTGTACTACTGAGTTACAACCTTTGCCCAATGCAGAAACAATTTTCTCCAATGCAAAGGAGAACCATACCCTTTTAAAGATGAAACTATCACAGAATGCAATGGCAGAACAGAGGCCAGCCTGGTTGAACATGCAACCCAAAGTTCATCTGGATTTGCAGTGTTATTAAGGGCTCCAAAGAAACAGTGTGAGATTTGAAGAGTGCATCCCAGGATCTCTTGCCAAGCTGGGAATTGAGGCCAGTTCTTCCAGACTGAAACCCATCCTACCCCTCCAGTTCACATCTTGCAAAGGGCTGCTGAATGCATACAGCTCTGCCTTATAAATAAAGCTTCCATCTTCCATCACACACAACATTACTTTGGGTACATTTCTCCTGTTCCAATGCAAGCACTGACCTCAGCAGAGGCGAGGGTACCCTGGACAGCTCTGTGCAGGGCTCAGTCTGCCAAGTGCGGCTTCAGCAACAGCTCCTCTCAGACTGAGCCTTATATAGGAGCAGCAGCTCTGTCTCAGTAGGTAGCTCCACCTTCACTGAGATGTGCCTCTTCATTTAAAGGGCCCAGCCTCCTCTAGCAGGAAAAGGTGATATGGGGGGGGGAGGACATGAAAGATAAGATCATGCATGGTGTGAAGGAAGTGGGTAGAATTTTGTCCTCCCTCTCTCACAACAGAACCTGGGGCCATCTGACAAATGTGTAAAGTTTCAGGACAGGCAAAAGGAAACTGCACACAAGACATGCTTCAAACTCTGGCATTTTTGCTCCCACAAGAGGCAGGGACGGCCGCCAACATAAAAGAGGATTAGACAAATTCATGGAAGATCAAAGGCTATCAATGGCTACTAGCCACAATGGCTATGCTCAGTGAGCCTCTCAATACCAGTTGCTGGGAATCCCAAGTGGGGAGAGTGCTCTTGCGCTGGACTAGATGGGCCACTGGCCTGATCCAGCAAGTTCTTCTTATGTTTGAGAGTGCACTTGTACTGGAGCTTCTGAGATGGAGGGAAAAGCAACATGACATCCCGAAGCCAGACAGGCCCAAGCTCCACAACCTCTACTTCCAGAAGGCCTCCCAATACATTAGGTGTTCAAAGTGCAAATGCCACAGATTTGGGGAGAAATGAGAAACATCAGCCCTTGGTTTCCGTGGATGCACAAATGCTCAGTAAACCATGGGTTTATTGCCCCAATGCTTACCACCAGTTAGCATCATGGACGGGGAAATAATTATGAACCGCTCACTAACTTTGTAACATATCATAAGGGCATAAAAATGCAATCGAACTCAGTGGGGTCAGGACATCACTGTTATTTCCCCAACAGCTAAGCTCATGTAAATGATAATTAATTCTGGTTTCTGTTGAAAATGTACATCAGAAAGCTCTCCCCTCCTGCCCAAGCACCAAACATGTTTCCCGCATCAATACGCCTTTGTCAAACCTGAAGCCCTAATCTGCTCCTGCTTCTTTCTCTGCTGAAGAGATTGGCAGAAACAGGGAAAGATGCCACACTAATGAGAAATGCGCAATGCTACACAGGCTCACAAAGTAGGTCAGAGCTCCTTACATTGTGCAGCATCACTCTGTCCCACAGCAAAAAAGAAGAACACCCACAAAAAGCGGAGAGCAAGTAGCAGCATCACCCAGCCAGGAGAGCCCGTCGCCTCCGTGGCAGGGAAGACATTTGTTGTTAAATCCTCATGCATTTTGTTTTAAAGCTCTACATCTCAAAATGAGATATTGGTCCCCAGACGCTCATTTGTGGGTTTACATCTAGACCAAACCTGGGCTGTTCCCTCATTTATTTATTTATTGCATTGATTTCATCTCAAACCAGAACATCACACTCAGTTTTGCTCCTTAAGGATGGGGAACCTGTGACCCTCCAGATGTTGCTGGACTAGATCTTCCGTCATAAGAACATAAGAAGGGACCTGCAGATGGATCAGGCCAATGGCCATCTAGTCCAGCCCCCGGTTTTCATAGTGGCCAAACAGATGGTTATGGGAAGCCCACAAGCAGAGCCTGAGAGGAACAGCCCTCTCCCCTCCTGGGGTTTCCAGCAGCAGGTATGTATGTATGTATATGTGTGTGTGTATGTGTGTGTGTGTGTGTGTGTGTGCGTGCATGCATGTATGTACATACATTTTTTCTTAATGATGTTATTTGTTATTTAGTTTAATTTTTGTAAATTGTATTGCCTTTACTGATGTATTTTTATACTTGTGTTTATTTTTCTTTGCAAGCCGCCTTGAGGGCCTTTGGCCAAAAGGCGGGGTATAAATAAATTAATAATAATAATAATAATGTATGTACCCCACCCTTCCTCCCAGTAGGAGCCCAGAAGCATGATGCCTCCGACCGTGGAGATAGGACATTGCCATCAGAGCAAGTAGTGCCATCCCTCACCATTGCTCATGCTGGCTGGAGCCAGTTTGACTTGGGAGTTCAATAATGTTCGGAGGGCCACAGGTTCCCCATCCCTGCGCTGTAAGGACCATCTCCCCAGTAACTTGAAAAATCAGGTAGAGGGGGGAAAGGCACTCTCTGCACACACTGGGGAAAAAACAAACAACCCAATACTCTCCATGAACCCATTTCAACCCCAGAAATCACAGGGTGGCCTTCCATGAAAAGACATTCTCCAATAGGAACATGTACGCACATCCCAACAGGTACGGAAACACACTGAAGAGTCGGGCTGGTGGTGGGTAGGGTCAAATGAGACATTTCACCAGAGATGCATGAACAGTCTCCAGATTTTCTCTCTCTCTCTAATGGAAAGTAGTCTCAGAAGTGGAGATCAAGAACAGAAGAGCAAAGGGGGTGAGGGGTTACTTAGCTTTCTCTTCACGATGCTTTCCCCACAAAAATACCCTCCTCCCAGTGTTTCCAACCTACAGAATAAAAAAAAACCTGTATGTTCCTCTATATCTTTACCCTTCCAGTGAGAAAAGTAGCTGAGGGTGTTTTCAAAGCAAACAAATGGTGGGAGGAAAGAGGGTGAAGCAGAATCTCCCCTCCCCACCACTATGCTTTTGTTGGAACTGGAAACCTCCTGTGGCTGCTTTTCAGGAGAAAAGCTGCAAAACTATTCATGCATTTCTCATGTTACATTTAATTTGGCTCTCAGACATTCTCAGTTCAGAACACCCAATGCTCAAGCCAGACGGCACACCAGTGCACTTTGCCAAGATCTCACAAGGACGAGGAATCCTGACTTGTGGGAAAGGGTTGCAGTCTGCGCACAGGTAAGTGTCATGCTGGGGAGAGAACCCCAGTGACATTTGCCTTTCCTTTGGACCACTTCCCACATTTCCAGGTGCAAGTGCTGCAATGTTTTATTTTACATGTGCCGTTATAAGTAATGTCTTGGAATGAGTTTGCATTAGACTGAATAATGTATGCGGAGAGCAGGGCAGGGGGAGAGCGTGAGTTAGAATGTTGAGGAATGCTGATTGGCTGAGTGAATAGGGGATGGTGTGTGTGTGAGAGAGAGAGAGTTGTCTGTTGGACAGCGCAGAGATCTTGAGGGAGTGAAGGTTGGATTTTGAGGGGGGTGGATAGGATAGGTAGGCTTGTACTCTTATTTTGACAAGTGTAACATAAATGAAACCAGTGAACACCATCTTGTAACCACATGCTTTCAGAAACTAAATACCGAGTAAACTTATTTACTACATCTGTTAACTAAATATAAAATCCATTCCTTTCAACACATGCCTGATACTTAGTCTAGTTACTACGTAGAACAAGTCTTACTATGTCTGGTGACAAAGTTACCACAGTAAGTTGGCATGAGGTAAATAATTATTTATGGTTATTTATGGTGGCAGCAAAACACCCAGTACAGAGAAACAGTTACTGGTATGAGAAGAACAATGCATAGCTGGGAACTTTAGAGGGTATAAAGTATCCAGAGGAGTTGAGGCTTACTGCGGCCAGGGCAGTTTGTAAGCAAAGGCTGGGGGGAAGACAACAAGGCCCCTAGAAACAGCTTTGCTTTATTCTTAGTGTGTGAAAAAAGTACCTGTACCTCCGCAAGGCAGTGTGGGCAAGGGAAATATGACATGTACAAATGCACAAGCTGGGAGCAGAGGAAGCCTTCTGTGTGCACACAACCCTCATTCACCTGCCTCACGCAAAAGTAGGGGATGCACACTTTCTCATTTGCACTAATACATCCTTGTGACACAAAGCCACAGATGTCTCATCCACCACCAGGTGGGGGAACAGGGCAATGGGTGCAAGTCTGCAGCTGTGCCTTCTTCTTCTGCACCTGTTTCATATGTATGACAGTTAAAAGGAGGGCATCGCAGCTCTGCCTCTGAGATGCTCTCATTTCCCAACCCAGCCAAGTGGAAACTGGATAGGACCCCCTGCCAGGAACACTCTCTGCAGTCACTAAAGGGACTGGTTTGCCAAAATAAGCTGCCTCCGCTTTTAAAAACAGCCCAGGAAACAGCAGAGGGGACTCCCGTCTCCATCCCACAGGAGGAAGAGTTTTTTCTCTTTCTTTCTTGTGATTAAACATAAGAACATAAGAAGAGCCTGCTGGATCAGGCCAGTGGCCTATCTAGTCCAGCATCCTGTTCTCACAGTGGCCAACCAGGTGCCTGGGGGAAGCCCGCAAGCAGGACCCGAGTGCAAGAACACTCTCCCCTCCTGAGGCTTCCGGCAACTGGTTTTCAGAAGCATGCTGCCTCTGACTAGGGTGGCAGAGCACAGCCATCACGGCTGTGCATTTCCCGCCTGTCCTCCCTCCAAGGACCTTAGGGCACATGGCAGGCCCTACACTTAGGCAGAGTGAGGCGGCTGCCTCAGGCAGCAAATGCTTGTTGGGGAGTTGCTATGAGGTGCTGGAGAACAGAGTTGTGTGTTCCACATGACCTGACCTGCCCTCCCCTCCCTTATACTAGCGTGCTTGCCCTCAGCTGCTGTGGAGGATGCCATCACAATGCTGAAGGAAGATTCAATTGCCAGTCCAGTCATGAAATAGGGGACAGATGCCATCTGATCTTTTGCCTTAGGCAGCAAGATGTTTGGGATGAGATCTGCTAGGGCAGCGTACAGAACACCAGCTCTTGCTTATTTACTTTGGATACAGATGTGCTGATTTTATAGTATGTCAGCATCAGATTGCTTCTGCTGGAGTTCATTTAGCACCCATTTCTCTCTCTGCACATTTCTCCTTCCTCCATTTGTTCTGTTTTCCCCCCCTTCTTCTAAGTTTGCAATGTATCAGTGATGTGAGTCTGAACCAGAAAATTTCCCTATGCAAATTAGACATAATCCCTTTTCAATGCATAGTATTAGTACCTGTTCAATGTACAGCGCTCGCTCTCTCCCCACCCTGCGCAGGGATCTACACATTTTTTTCCGGGCCTTCACATTTCTACCTGTGCTCAGCCGAGGCTACACTAGCTGAAGTCCTAAATCCTAGCTCAGCCTCCTCCATCCCAGCACAGCCAGGGGCTCAGCTGAGGAGGGGATAAGTCCCCAAAAAGGGGCATGCGAGGGGTCTGCCAGGGCACATTTAGCCTATTCCAAACTCCTTTCAGCTCGGTTACATAACTTAGCAACCCAGCGGAAGCTACACTGGCAAAAAGGATGGTGTAAGTCAAACTCTATTTTAAAGGCTTGTTTTCCTTCTGCCCATTTCGGAAGCTGGCTCAGCCAGCTGTAGCCCCACTCTTGAAAGGAGTTTGGAATAGGGGTAACTTATTCCGGCTAAATTTAGGCTGGTGTAACTTATGCCGGCTTCCTATAGTTTGGACTGCTCTGTTAGTAAGGGTCATGAAGGAGGTTAGACAGAAGAGGCGACATGGGTCTCTGGTGGTGCACAGGTCAGAGGCTCCCCGCTGCAACTGCATAGGTTCCCTATAAGCAGAAGTAGCCCTACTGTCCTGCAGGAGAAGAAAACAGCCATCTGATGAAGAGTGTCGTCAGCCTTGCTGGGGGGTGGGGGTGGACAGATGAGAACAAAGCGGAGGAGGAGGAAGAGGACGTAAGTGGGATGATTGAGCTGGTGAAGTATTTAGCGGCGTGTTGGACTCAGAAAAGCACCCCAGCGCTGGACTTTTGACAGGTCAACCCCAGCACCTCCAGATATCCCTGTGGAGAGTCAACCTGACCAGCCAGTTGTTTCCCAGCCTGATGCTTCCCCTCTCCCTGCACCCGCGTCGCCCACAGGCAGCCCTCCTCTCTCTGACGGGGAAGATGAGACGGTGATGGGGGCTCCACCTTTGCTTTGCGCCTGAAGGCGAATGCAGTGGGTGATTCAACAGACACAGTTGAGGTGGGGTCTTCGCCTGTGCGTACGTTCCCAACAGTGACAGTTGGCACAAGCAAGTAAAGTGCCCACCCAGCCTTACCTAAAACGAGTGAAGGGAGGAATAGTTGCTGAGTCAACGTCTTACTGCTGCAAAGTTGTGCCTAGATAGACCTAGAGAGATGCTGAGTTCTGAGTAAGCTGTAGGTAGATTCATGATCACTGAATTTAAGCTTTCTCTTACTACAATAAAAGTAGTTCTTCAAGTTCGGGCAGGACAAAGAGAGAAAGAATATCATAAGCAAAAAGGAAGCAGAGATTTAAATACTGCTACAACTTGAACCTCTGCGGGCCTTTTGGCCATAGATGGAAAGGAAATGAAGAGGATTTGGGAGAAATGCTTCAGCAATCCTGCTTAACGAGGTACAGAATGGAAGGATCCCTGTCTGCCTAAGTGCCAATTAAATGGGGTAGGAAACAGATTTTGAACAGTCTAGGAGGACAGAAAAATAAAAGTAGAGGAGAGTTCTAGAGAAGGCAGTTTAAGACCGAGGACAGGCACATATTTATGTTTACAATCAATTTAAAATATACATACTTGCGTATTGTGTTTTGCAATATGACAAACATCATATATACAAATGGGGGGGGAGAGAGATCTACTATTAGATTGGGGGGACAGGGCCAGAAATGCAGGCGAGGAGGTTAAAGTATACTATTATTAGTATTAGTATTAGTATTAATTACATTTGTATACCGCCCCATAGCCGAAGCTCTCTGGGCGGTTTACAACAATTAAAAACATTAAAAACAAATACACAAATATACAAATTTAAAAACACTTTTTAAAAAAAAAAATTGAAAAAACACATGCTAAAATGCCTGGGAGAAGAGGAACGTCTTGACCTAGTGCTGAAAAGATAACAGTGTTGGCGCCAGGCGCACCTTGTCAAATACATCATTCTATAATTTGGGGGCCACCACTGCAAAGGCCCTCTCTCTTGTTGCCAGCCTCACAGCTTCCTTGGAATAGGCACCCAGAGGAGGGCCTTGGATGAGGAGCGTAGTGTATGGGTGGGTTCTTGTTGGGAGAGGCGTTCCATCAGGTATTGTGGTCCCAAGCCGTGTAACACTTTATAGGTTAAAACCAGTATTTGAATCGAGCTCGGAAACATACAGGCAACCAATGCAAAATGTTTGCAATGTTCCAGTAAAAGAAACCAATGCTCAGGAACGAAGAGTCCAATCATGAACTTCACCCAGGAACTGCTGCAAGAAAAACTACAGGAGCCTGACTTAATCTTCACCCAAAGACAGCCAAGTCGTGGCTCAACACGAATACAAACCAAAAGTCCCAGAGCATTCAGGTGGCCTCCGGATATTTTAGACTGCCAACTCCCATCAACCCTACCCCCTACAGCCTTAAGATGCTGAGGGTGTTGGGAGCTGCAGTTCAAGAACATCCAGAGGGCACCAGGCTAGCGAAGGCTGTATAGAGGATACAAGAAATTAGAAAGGTGAATATTTCATGAACCTGAAGCATCAAGAATCAACTTCTGCAAACTACTGAACTCCAAGTTTTCCTAGTTGGATCCAGCAGCAAAAGGTTAACTTTAGGCTCACAATGCCAATTATTGTCTCTCTGGACAGACAATAGATGATGAGACTTGTCAGTCAAAAAAGCCCATTATCCTCAGCAGATCAGATGTTTAGGAACTGAGGAAGCTGCCTTGCACCAAGTCAGACCACTGGTCCATCTAGCTCTTGATGGGGTTACACTCCCCTTGAAGGAACAGGTTCGTAGCTTGGGAGTTCTTTTCGATCCTTCCCTGTCTCTTGAGGCCCAGGTGGCCTCGGTGGCATGGAATGCTTTTTACCATCTTCGATTGGTAGCCCAGCTACGTCCCTATCTGGACAGTGACGACCTCGCTTCAGTTGTTCATGCTCTGGTAACTTCTAGATTGGACTACTGCAACGCGCTCTACGTGGGGCTGCCCTTGAAGACTGTTCGGAAACTACAGCTAGTCCAGAATGCAGCGGCCAGATTGTTGACGCGGACCAGAAGGTCCGCTCATATAACACCTGTTCTGGCCCGTCTGCACTGGCTTCCTATTTGTTTCCGGGCTAGATTCAAAGTGCTGGTTTTGACCTATAAAGCCCTACATGGCATGGGACCGCAATACCTGGTGGAACGCCTCTCCCAATATGAACCTACCCGTACACTACGCTCAACATCTAAGGCCCTCCTCCGAGTACCATCCCATCGAGAGGCTCGGAGGGTGATGACTAGAACCAGGGCCTTTTCAGTAGTGGCCCCCGAACTGTGGAACAGTCTCCCTGATGAGGTGCGCCTGGCGCCGATGCTACTATCTTTTTGGCGCCAGGTGAAAACCTTTTTATACTCCCAGGCATTTTAAAGTGTATTTTAAACAGCATTTCCGTATTTTGGATGTTGTTTGGTTCGTTTTTTTTAAATTTTTTATTATTTGTTGTATTTATTGTATTTATATATTGTGCTTGTTTTTATCTTTTTGTACACCGCCCAGAGAGCCTTCGGGCTTAGGGCGGTATATAATATTAAACTAAATAAATAAATAAATAAATAAATAAGTATTGTCTACACTGACTGGCAGCAGCACTCTCCAGGGTTTCAGACAAGTCCTATCTGGAGATGCCAGGGATTGAACCTGGGACCTTCTGTGTGCAAAGCAGATGCTCTACCCACTGAGCTACAGGCCCTTCCCCAAAGTGTCTTCCATCTTTTCTCATGCTTCCTATCCATTCCTTCACCTTCTGAGAAGCACTGTGTTCTTATCTATCACCTTGACATTTGGGCACTGCCCTGGAAATCACCACCCAACTTTCAAAGCCCATTACACTCTTGAAGCCAAATGGGCCTCCAGGAGTCAAGTCTGAGTTCCCTACCAGCCCAAAGCGGAAAGTCTTAGCCAGGGCTGTGGAGTTGGAGTCAGAGTTGTGGAGTCGTAAGCAATTCTGGGTGGAGTTGGAGTCGGAATCAGTAGAAATGTACCGACTCCGACTCCTTCATAAATGGCAAATGTATATTAACTAGTAATAACAAATTTACTGTGGTAAAATGGTAGCACAAGGCATTTCATCACCACCACGTGAATCCAGAGCTTGGAAAAGTTACTTTTTTGAACTACAACTCCCACAAACCCAATCCCTGGGGCTGATGGGAGTTGTAGTTCAAAAAAGTAACTTTTCCAAGCTCTGGATTCACGTGGTGGTGATGAAATGCCTTGTGCTACCATTTTACCACAGTAAATTTGTTATTACTAGTTAATATACATTTGCCATTCATGAAGGAGTCGGAGTCAGAGTCGGACAGTAGAAAAATAGAGGAGTCGAAGGTTTGGCGAACCGACTCTGCAGCTCTGGTCTTAGCAAACAGCTTGTCAAAAGCTTTTAAGTCTCCTGACGTAATTCGAGTTCTCCTGACGTAATTCGCTTCCACCAGATGGAACACAAAAAATACCTCTTATCCTATTTTGAGCACCAATTCCATTCCACCAATGATGGAAAACAGCCACTAGACAGTACAGAGCAAAACAAAAGCACGCAGAGATATTTTTCTCTCTCAAGAGCCACAAGACTACAAGAATCTGCATCGTAATTAGTATCTTCTGCTACATCCTCCTGTTTTGTTCTAAAGAGCAACAGACTTGGCCAACTACCTATCAAAGATATGGCAAAAACAAATGACCCTCTCTTTTTATACCGCGTACACAGATACCTAATGAAGAACACACCGTTCAAAAGCCACCAGCTGGACCCATTAAAACGTATCATTTCATTTGCTTTACGTTTCTCCTTTGGCACGGGGAAAAGCTTGTGCCTTGCAGGATCTTGATCACAGCAGCTGCTGTGTGTCTGCAAGTGGAACCCACCGGAGCTGAAGAGGAAATGCGAAGAACAGAAACAGCTCTTCCACACCTGCAGACAGAGACTCAGCAGAAAAGCCCAACGTCAGAAATTTAAATAAAAGGGCAGGGAAGAAATTATGACAGGCGTGCATGAAAAAGACTGGAGAGAAACGTAAAGGCTCAGTTATTATTCGAAGGGGGAAAACGACTTGAAAAGTAAGAGGGTGAATGAACAAATGTCTCATCAGGGCTGTGGAGTCGGTACGTCAAACCTTCGACTCCGACTCCTCTATTTTTCTACTGTCCGACTCCGACTCCTTCATAAATGGCAAATGTATATTATTTATTTATTTTATTTATTTATTATTTGATTTATATAAGAACATAAGAACATAAGAAGAGCCTGCTGGATCAGGCCAGTGGCCCATCTAGTCCAGCATCCTGTTCTCACAGTGGCCAACCAGGTGCCTGGGGGAAGCCCGCAAGCAGGACCCAAGTGCAAGAACACTCTCCCCTCCTGAGGCTTCCGGCAACTGGTTTTCAGACGCATGCTGCCTCTGACTAGGGTGGCAGAGCACAGCCATCATGGCTAGTAGCCATTGATAGCCCTGTCCTCCATGAAATCCCGCCCTTCCTCCCAATAGGAGCCCAGGGCAGCAAACAGAGATGCTAAAAACACTTTAAGACATCATAAAAAGACCTTAAAATACATTAAAAGAAAATAAATAAATTATTAATTTTATTTTGAAGCCGGAGTCAGAACATTTCTACCGACTCCGACTCTACCCAAAATTGCTTCCAACTCTGACTCCACAGCCCTGCATCTCATGTCCATTAACTTCAATGGGTCTACTCTGAGTAGCACTGAATACCACCCAAGGAGTTCAAGTGACACTCATGTGTTCATCTTGAACACATGAAAGGAGGGAACGTTCACCAGCAGAATTTGTTAAGTCGTAAGAACATAAGGAACATTATAAATAAACAAATAGATAAGGACATTGCTGGAAGAGGTGAAAGCCTACTTGGTCCAGCACCCTGTTTCCCACAGCAGCCAACCAGATGTGCATGGGATGCCCACAAGCAGGACCAGAGTGCAATAGCACTCTTCCCAGAACCACACTACAGCAACATGTACCCAGAACCATACCACCTCTGATACTAGAGGTAGTACACAGCCATCATGACTAGTAGCCATTCACACCCTTATCCTCCATGAGTCTGTCAAACTCCTTTTAAAACCATCCGAGTTGGTGGCCATTGCTATGTCTTGTGGTATCGAATCCCAGAGATAGGGGAGAAATTTGATTCAGTTTGCATTTAAAGCTGAATTTATCAAATCTGCCCTTTCCAAAACAATATCAGGACTGGAACACAGCCATCCAAAATTCGCACTTAGCCAATTTTTTTGATGCAGTTCTCCAACCCAGCGTTTACAAAAAATGCATACATTAGGGGAAAGTGTGCATAGAAATTAATATATTCATGAAAACAGCATACAAAAATGCATTATATTAGGAGAAACTGCCTGCAAATATGTGTTTATCAGGAGAAATTCGCACGAAAATGCCGAACTTCTTCATGAGGATGTCTTTTTTTAAAAAAAATTAAAGCGAATTGCTGCACAAATTGGGAGAACTGAATTTAAGACTGGAAACATGAGAAACTGAGAGAACCTGAACTGACAGATCATCCATCCCTAGCCAGAGCGTTCACAATATGCTGGGCGAGGAAGTCCATTTTGTCTGTCCTGAATTTCCCACCATTCACGTTCAGTGGACAATCCCGGGTTATAGCATTAGCAGAGAGAATGAAAAAGAGAAAACTCCTCTCACTCCACTTTATGCACACCCGGCGTTATATCAGGCACCTCAATGGCTTTTTCCCCCTGCACAACAAAAAACCCAAATTTTGCAACGTTTCCGCATTGGGAAGTTGTTCCAGACCCTTTGGTTTCCTCTTTCCAGCTCTACAATCTCTTTTTTGAGGTGAGGTGACAAGAACAACACACGGTATTCCTAGTGTGGCTGCACCACAGATTTGTGTACAGTAGGGCCCCACTCATACAGCAGGTTAGGTTCCAGACCCCCGCCAAAAAGCAAAAACTGCCGAAAAGCGGATCAGCTGTAGCGCGGGGGTCTGGAGCCTAACCCGCTGATCGTGCCAGAGGAGGAGAAAATCAGATCTTCCCCTCCTCGGGCGCGATCAGCTCGAGGAGGAGTCTGATCATGCCAGAAGAGGAGATCAGCTGTAGCACACTACAGCTGATCTTCCTCTCCTCCAGCGCGATCAGCTCGAGGAGGAGTCTGATCATGCCAGAAGAGGAGATCAGCTGTAGCACACTACAGCTGATCTTCCTCTCCTCCAGCGCGATCAGCTCGAGGAGGAGTCTGATCATGCCAGAAGAGGAGATCAGCTGTAGCACACTACAGCTGATCTTCCTCTCCTCCAGCGCGAACAGCTCGAGGAGGAGTCTGATCATGCCAGAAGAGGAGATCAGCTGTAGCACACTACAGCTGATCTTCCTCTCCTCCAGCGCGATCAGCTGGAGTGCAGGGAGCTCCAGCCCCCCCTCCAGCGGATCGCCCCGCTGGTGCCGTATTAGCAGAATGCCAAAAATCGGGGTGCCAAGAAGCGGGGCCCTACTGTATTATGATACTAGCAGTTTCAAATTCCAGTGCTAATCACTATGGAAGCAAAGCACTGAGTGGTCACAAATGGGTACCACTGCACACTTCTAATTATGCCAATACCAGCAAGGAAGAGTCCATCAGAGAACAGAAGTATTGCCCAAATAGGAGCACACAAAAACTCTGGCATGTTCCCAGTTGATAAGGGAAATGAAAGACAAATTTGAGGTATGAGTTGCTAAGGTCATTTAAGCCAAACAATTTTTTAAAAATGCAATACATCAGACAGAGGAAACTGGCCACAGAAGTAGTTGAACAGGTGTGAAGTGTTATAAGGGAACAGGGAAACTGGAAAAACTGAATGAATTCTTTGTGTCTGTCTTCGCTTCAGAAGATATAGGACAGATAACTGTTCATGTTTGTTTTTTTAAAAAGAGGGAGACTAAGGAACCAAATCAAATAGAGGTGACAAGAGGTGCAAGGTACTGTTGACAAATTAAAAATGAAGAAATCATCAGACTTGGGTGGCATCCACCCAAGAATTCCTGAAGGACTCGATATGCAAAATTCTTGATCTTTTTAAACAAAAAATATGCAACTCCTTGCCCCATAAAATTGGCCTCTATATCAAATAACTAGAAAGCAGCCAATATGGTTTTAAAAAGGATCCTGGGGACCCAGGGGGATCTATGTAATTACAAGCCAGTGAACTCAACACCCATCTGTTCAAGGAAAGTTGGTGGAAAGCATTAAAAGTATTAAATATATAGTTCAGGTTCTGCAACCTGGTGACCTCTGCATTCATTTCATTGGCAATCACTCTGAGTAAGATTGTCTTCCACAATAAAGCCTTTAACAGTGGGTCCATGACTGTGGAGGCCAATCCTAGATCCACACCACCTCCCACAGTGACAGGAGCTGTAGGCCAAAACATCTGTAGGACATCTGGTTGGGGAAGGCTGGCACAGAAGCTGAAGACTTGCTAAGAATCATCACGGCTTCTGCCAAGTTCTGGCTCACCAATCTTTTGAAGTTTCGAGTGCCAAGAAGTATGCAGATGGGGTTATCAGGAAGACATAATGGATTGGATCCGGATGCAGTGGCTAACAGCATGACTAACTCAAATCCCATTGATTTCAATGAGTCCATTCTAAGCGTGACTAAACAGTTGAATCAAGCTAAGTCATAGAGTACACCCACTGAAATCAATGGACGTGACTAACTTATAGGAAGTGGACCTTTAGTGCTGTGCGGAGCTTGGAAAAGTTACTTTTTTGAACTACAATTCACATCAGCCAATCCAGTGGCCGTGCTGGCTGGGGCTGATGGGAGTTATAGTATTAAAAAGTAACTTTTCCAAGCTCTGGTGCTGTGGCACCTACCCTTTGGAATTCCCTCCCCTTAAATACTAGACAAGCAGTGTTTGTGTTAGTTTTTTCGGTGCCTACTGAAGACCTTCCTCTTTCAACAACCCTTTTAAGTAGAGACCTTATCCCAGTCTGCGTCAGTGTTGGAACTATTTTAAAGTTTTCTTTGAAAGATGTTTTTCTTTTGAAAGATGTTTCTAAGACATTTTGTTTTTAAAGACTTTTTAAAAAGATGTTTTAAAGGTGGTTTTTGTGTGTGTGTGTGTGTTTTATCACTTGTTTGATGCCCTGGGCTCCTTCTGAGAGGAAGGGAAGGGTACAAATTTAACAAATAAATAAATAAACTTAAGTGCATCGATTTCAATGCTTCTAACCTTGAGTATGACTGAATTGGATCCAAGCCTAATCTGGATCCAATCCTATATGCTTGGACTTTGAATTTATTTTTTTTATAAGACCGAAAATTACATAAGAGGGTGCACTAAAACCCTAGACTCAAGGCAACTTAGGTGTTTTAGGAGATGGAAACAATAGACAGAGAATTCCAGAAAACAATGGAAGGAGGCCCAGCACGACACCAGTGAAAGTACCATCCACCAGAACCAAGAAAAGCTCAGAACTCAGCCCAGTCACTGTAGCTGCTACAAAGCAGAACCATTGCCAAGTGGGGGTGATGGTTATTTATCCAAGGAAGCAAGGGCTGGACAATGACCAGGAACGGCCAAGCAACGGTAGGCTGAGGGAAAGAGAGACGGGGAGCACAAGAAAAAGCTCAAGTGCCAGACTGAAGGTGTGCAATTCAGTTCAAACAAAAGGTCCAAGTCCCTGCCTTGAAAGCTGGATGCTTTTGGGTGCTATTCAAGTAACTCATTCCTCAGTGCAAGGATTTCTACTTGAGCGACAGAACTTCCCCCTTTCCTCCCTTCTGTGTGCCTCCAAATCTGTTCTGGGGTTTCCCCCCCCCCAACCTTCTGGAGTAGATTTATTGATTTATTTATTAAATTTAATATCCCGCCTTTCCTCTCAGAAAGAGATGTGGGGGGGCATGGGGTGTGCCCAGGGAAAGGAGAGAGAGGGGAAGCTCTGTTGTTCAAGTGGAAATCCTTGCGCCAATGGAATGAGTGTGTTGGATACCACCCAATACCCCCAGGAGGGTTACCAGTTTGACAGGGTCCACCAGGCAGGCCCTGCTAGCCAAGGGGATGGAGCAGAATGGGAGGTGGGGAGGCAGGAGATAAAAAGACGAGGGCGGCCCAGAAACAGAGCCTCTGAATCTTGGACTACATATGCAAATTCTAAGACCACAACTAATATCTGAGCAAGTTTTAGTGTAGGTACGGGGAACCTCCAGCCCATGGGCCAAATTAAGCCCACCAGGCTTTTGGCCCACAAGGCCATTCCCCCCCCCCAAACCACGCTCACCTGACTCACACCTGATGTCTTGTAATTGGGCACCAAAATGCAAGCCCCACTGGAATCAGCCTCACTCATTTAGTGGAATGTTTAGTGAGATGTTTCCCCTTATCAAAAGGAGACTAGCAAAGAATGTCACTCCTGGACAGAGAGCTCATTGCGCCTAATAAATGCACTCACTAATGCAAGGGTAGGGCAACTTGCTCAGGGCTCTGTGACCAGCACAGTAGTCATCAGGGGTCATGGGACCACAGCTTGCCATAGATTTGCAGCATGAGATGCCCTGAATATCATTTACCATGATGTTGCTGAAGGGAAGTTGAACTTATCCTGCAAGATCTAGAAAAAAGCAGAACCACTGGGATCAGATTACCCACATCCCTACAAAAGGTAATTTCAGGGGTATATTCAGCTAGGCCGGGGGGCAGTTCACAAAATGAAGAATAAAGTTATAGATTTCATTTGCACAGCAAATGGTGATGGCGTCTAGACTTTTTAATTTTTATTTATGAACAAAATTTATATACCGCTTGATTGTAAAGACTTCTAAGCGGTTTGCCATAAAACATTACAGGTATCAATAAAACAGTTAAAAACAGGTAATTAAATACATATTTAAAACAACTGAAACAGCTAACTGAAAAATTTAAAACAGATCAACATCTGGAAAGGCTTGTCTAAACAGAATTTTAAGCAAGCGCCAAAAGGAATACAATGAAGGCGCCTTCTGATGTTAATAGGCAGGGAGTTCCAAAGAGTAGGTGCTGCCACACTAGAAGAACAATTTCTTACAAGTGCAGAACAGCTATTGTGTGGCACCTGTAGCATTGCCAGTTCCACAGTTAAGTAGACACATGTGGGGAAGGCAATGCCACAAGTAAACTATTCCCAAGCTGTTAAGGGCTTTATATACTAGTCCCAATTGGAGGTCGGCCATTATCAAAGGTGCTATGGACTTTGAAGAAGCACGAGTACAGGGCGAAAGGGACAAACGAGCTAAGCAGAAGGGGCATCAAGCAAATCCTCACTGTGACCACCTTCCATCTGGAAACCTATGTCCTCACTGTGGGAGGCTGTGTGGATCCAGAATTGGCCTCCACAGTCACTTACGGACCCACCGTTAAAGACCCTACCCTGGAAGACAATCTTACTTGGCCACGAGTGATCGCCAATGATACTAGTAGCAACACCTTGAACTTGGCCTGGTAACAAACTGGCAACCAGTGCAGATCTCTGAGCAGAGGCATTATATGTTGATATGGTCTCACCCTGACAGCAATCTGGTTGCAGCATTCTGCACTAGCTGCAGTTTCTGGGTCAAGGGCATCAAGACTTGATATTCTCCGCCCACCCCAAAAAAGGGACTAGAGCAGGGACAGGGAACCTTTTTCAGCGTGAGGGCCCCATTGCCTTCTGGGCAACCTTTTGGGGGCCACATGCCGGTGGTGGGCGGGCCGGAGGCAAAAGTGAGCAGAGCAAAGAACATAAATTCTACATTTGCCCGGGTAGACTAGTTTCTATACACCCTCACACACGCACACCACTCTCTATCCTCCTTTCAGGCAGGCAAGAGGCATTCCAGGACAGATTCCAGCCAGGCAACTAGAATCAAGAATGGTGGTGAGAGGGGATGCAGCTGGGTGGGGTATAGTATGGGGAGAGCCCTGAAAGCTACACAGAAAGGCTTGGAGGGCTGCATTCAAGCCCCAGGCCTCAGGCACCCCACCACTGAACTAGACAAATGAATGGGACACAGATCACCAGACATCAGGCATGATGAACCAGACAGAACTATGATTAGCAGGGGTCTCTCTCTCTCTCTAGTGGGCTAGAAGCCAGCCAGGGTCAGGTTCGAAGGTAGCCCTAACAAGCTGTCCTCCAATGGAGACCCCAGTATGCTTACCTGGTGGACAGCAGCCCTGCAGTCAGCATTTGGTAACCTGGAACCACCATTTTAATTTCCCACAATGCCCTTTCTGACGTTTCTCTGGGGCATTATGGAAACGTGAAATGGCAACTCCAAGCTGCCATTTCATTTCAAGGCCTAATGAGATCCACAGTGTGAGATGCTGTGGGCAGATTCTTTCTGCGGTGGCCCCTTGCCTTAGGGGTGACCTCCCCTTTGAGGTGCATCTCACCACAACACTGTTGTTGTTTCGCAGGCAGGTGAAAAAGCATCTCTTTGCCCAGTATTTTGGTTGACAAGTACTGAGCGTTAGAATTTCTGGCATTGCGGCTGGTTTTATTTGGAACTGGAAGACTGTATTTTGTTTTATGCTGTTTAAAAAGGAATATTAAAACTACTCTTATTGTAAACATGAGCTGAAGTTGTTTATTTTTTCCCTTTCTGTTATATCTGGAATAAAAATAACCTTATCAATCCTAATTTAAAAATATATATTAATATAGTCCATATGTCCATATTCAAATGATTATAAGATTCAACATTATTCAAATGTAGAACAATATGTAGAACAGAATAGAAAAGAATGTAAATGTAGCATATTTCATATTATTGTTTAATTTTGGTTTAGGATGCATATATTTCCCCCGAAACCTTTGGGTGAAGGGCAGATAATAAGTTTGTTGTTATGTGCTTTCAAGTCGATCACGACTTATGGCGACTCTATGAATCAGTCACCTCCAAGAGCATCTGTCATGAACCACCCTGTTCAGATCTCGTAAGTTCAGGTCTGTGGCTTCCTGATGGAATCAATCTATCTCTTGTTTGGCCTTCCTTTTTTTTTACTCCCTTCTGTTTTTCCCAGCATTATTGTCTTTTCTAGTGAATCATGTCTTCTCATTATGTGTCCAAAGTAGGATAACCTCAGTTTCATCATTTTAGCTTCTAATGGTAGTTCTGGTTTAATTTGGTCTAACACCCAATTATTTGTCTTTTTTGCAGTAGTAATAAGTACCTTTCATAAATGCTCTGTAATGCTTTTAAATGTTTTTATGTGGCTATACACTGCCCTGATGTTTTACTACAAAGCGGCAGGGCTTTTTTTTGTGACAGTACTCACTGGTAAGGAACACCAGCACCTCTTTTTTTGCTGCCCATGACAGCCATTTTGTGCTTGCACCCACAGCACTTTTAGCAAGACATGAGTACCGGCACCTTATTTTTTCTTTACCAAACAAGCGCTCGTGAGTGGTATATGCTTTTATAAAATTAATTAATAAATAAGGCAACTAGGTGGCCTGTGCTAGCAACTAAATTCTAGACTCGAGATTAATCCCTTGGTGCTATATACAGCTTGATGAGGTGTGCCTGGCACCAACATTGTTATCTTTTCGGTGCCAGGTCAAGACTTTCCTCTTCTCCCAGGCATTTTAGCATGCATTTTTAAATTGCTTTTCAAAAATGTGTTTTTAAATTTGTGTATTTGTTTTTAATGTTTTTAATTGTTGTAAACCACCCAGAGAGCTTTGGCTATGGGGCAGTATACAAACACAATAAATAAATAGGCCGGGATCTCGTCTCCATTGTCCCAGAGTACAGGACACGGAATAATGGGCTCAAGTTGCAGGAACACAGATTTCGACTGGACATCAGGAAAAACTTCCTAACTGTTAGAGCTGTATGACAACAGAGCCAATTACCTAGAGAGGTAGTGGGCTGTCTGACACTGGAGGCATTCAAGAGGCAGCTGGACAGCCACCTGTCGGGAATGCTTTGATTTGGATTCCTGCACTGAGCAGGGGGTTGGACTCGATGGCCTTATAGGCCCCTTCCAACTCTACTCTTCTATGATTCTATGAAATAAATAAGTATTGTACCTGAAAGCCTGGAGAGCCGCTGCCAGCCAGTGTAGACAATACTGAGCTAGATAAACCAGAGGTCTGACTCAGGATGAGGAAACTCCCTATGTTCCTACAGTGACACTCTTTCATTGTGCCTGTTGAATGAGAACCTACGAAGGGCCTGGCTGCTGGATCAGGCGAAGGGCCCATCTAGTTCAGCAACCTGTTCCCATGGTGACCAACCAGATGTCTCTGGGCAGCCCGAAAGCAGGACCTGAGCTCTGAATACAGTGTTGGACTCAAGTTCAAGTCTCAGTTCTTGTGATGCGTTGAGCCACACACCGCCCCAGTTCAGCCTCAGTTCCCTATCTGTAATATAAGAATATTAAGGATCTCTCTCACCAGAAGGACGCAGTGCTGAATAGAATAGAGAGATTGCAGAATGATTTTTTTAAAAATAATACTACAGAAATTGTTGACGATGCAAACTGGAAAATTAATCTCATCTTCGCTGGCTGAGACAGGAGAGGGAAGACCCATCAGGCAGAGCTCTGATGGCTGAGCACTGGCAGGCAAACATCCACCCACACACTGGTGAAGAGATCAGTCGTGTGTCTGGAGTCAAAGCGGCTCGCTTTTGGTTTGCTTGCAATCACAGCAACATATGCTGCTGAAACCCACTAATAGGGATTTCTCAGCCCCAGCAATGTTAATGACAACCGCCACAACAAACAAGCCAGCAAGCCAACCCGTAACAAGGTTGCTGCAATTTGGGGGTATGTTGAAACCAGTGCCTCAGTTTAGCCCACCAAAGGGATTAACGTGCAAGTCTGCCTCCCAGAGGCGAGTCTAAAAAGGAAACCTCACCCTCCACCAAGTGGACTCAATAGCTGTTGAAACCAGCCAGGATGCAGCTATGTTTGCTTTTATGTTTTTTTTCTTTTCTCTCTCTCTCTCTCTGTTTCATTATCTTGGCTAGATTTCCCTTACAGGTGTCACTGAGAAGCAACCCCTCCAAGCCCCAGCAACTCCAGAGGGAGGAATTACACGGACAGACACAACCAACCCATGCTTCCTTCCCTCCCCCCAATTTTTTTTTTTTTTTTGCAGTGGACAATTGCAAGGAGTTTTTTATGCGCAACAACAGGAGGGTTTATCCAAGCAGATAAAAAAAGGAATAAGAGTTGCAAACAATGACACTTCAGGGTTTCACGGACAGACAGACTTGCCATCAAGATAATGGGAACACACTGCTCATTTTAAAAACAGGGAAGATTACTGGAAAACAAGTCTACTAATAGATATCAGGAATGGCAAATCATGACTGAAGGTAGGGCATTTCTGATTGCTGGAGGCAAAGAGCAAAGAGTCTGACCGGTCATTGCTGAAGACAGAACACCAAGAGAGATGAATTTTTGTAACACACTGTTTTGGTATAATTGTCTAGATCGGGGATGGGGAATTTGGAGCCGTCCAGATGTTGTTGGACTCAAACTCCCATCATTCTTGACCAACTGGCCATGCTGGCAAAGGCTGATGGGACTTGGAGTCCAGCAACATCTGGAGGGCCACGGGCTCCCTACCCCGGCCTACATGAAAACTCAAAAGCTCAATCATATTTAACTAGGTCAGGGAAACTGTTGAGTTCATGTTGCATGGTTCTTACAGTGTCATCTGAGAATCTTAGGTATCTCTGGTTTTGTTTTAAAATAATGCCTCTAGCTTTCATGGTTCCAAAAGACTTTTTGTTTACAAAGTGAACCTCTGTGCCATAAAAACATCTGCACGCCTTTTCCCTATAGCGTTCACACTATGATCTAAAACAAGGAGCCAGGCACAGGAGTGGAATCAAGTTAAGCCTATGCCCTCCTGTGACCAGAAGGCTAGGCTGGGGGAGCTGGAATAAAATCCACAGGCAGAATTATCTCAGTGGATGGCCCTCAGATAGGCTGTCTTCTCTTTGCCTCACTGTCCTGTCTATGAAATGGGAATAATATCAACTGACTGGGATTAACTAACAGCAATACACCAGCTTGCAGATTTGAAGTGCTATGTAAATTAAACTTTGAGCACAACCTATCAGGATCTTCTCCTGCACATAATTGACTGAAAATTGTGGGATGTGCAGCAGCAATCCAAGATAATTCAGGTCCTAATGCAGCCAAGCAATTTAACATTTTACATCAAGGGTGTAAGGGTGTTTTCCAAACCCTGTAGATTCTCCCGGGGCAGTGTGATGATGACATACATTATTCACAGGACAGCTGTCCTACAAGCCATCATATTGACCAGCACTTAATTTCATCTCCTTGGAACCAATTTTAGATGAAGGCATATAAAGTAAAGCAAAAAAAGGACAAGACCCTGCCACAACAGTTTTAAAACTTCACACTGATTCTGACAGCTCCAGATACAACATGGCAGTACTTTGCAACTCCACTGTAACAGGTTGTCTCAACATCACCACTTAAAATTAAAACAACTAAGGAATCCAAGGCAGACACTGATCTTCATTTCATATCCTTTTTAAAAAAAATCCCAAAGCTATCATATTGAATTTTGGACACACACACCCATCCAAAAAACAGAGAGGACAGTGTTGCAAAGACATTTGCACTCAAAATACGAGATAAGAAATTAATGTCCCTAGAATTCTATTTGGAAAAGGGGGAGAATTGACACAATCATAACCCCAGAAAGAAAATAAATAATAACAGCAGGGCACCTTGATTCAAACCTATTGCCATTTTAACTTAGCGGAAACTATTAAGCCACAAAATACAAGAGTTATTTACGGAAATGTGGGAAGGATCTATCCCCCCCTCAGTGTTGCAGATGACCTAAATAAGCAGAGTCTACCAGGCTAGACTACCAGAGTATTTCAATTGGGCTGCATACCTGAGGAAGGAATAGAACATTATTCCCAAAGAAGCCATGTCCTAATACTGAAAAGCAGCATACAGAGAGCAGCATAAGGAGGAAGATCTCACTGCCACAGGAACTTTAGCGCCACCAGGGAAATGGGAGTGGCAGCTGTGATGGAAACCAAAAAAATCAATCCATCAATCAGGTCAGACAAATGTGAACCTACACATCCACAGCCATGCTCCAACTCCTGTGTTATGGACCACAAGGAAGAATTCGGAGTTATCCTGGAAAACCAAGAGAGAATCATCATCAGGGCAGGTATTTGCCTCCTTGCCCCTTGACTCTCAGCTGCATCTTTGGGGGTAACACAGCTAGGCAGTTATGGATTTTCTTTCATCTACATTCCCTGTGCAGACTAATTAGGGCGCTTGCACAGCTGTAGAGCCACCGGGGCAAATGGATCATCACAGGACTGGCACTTTACACGCAGCTGTCGATCAATTAATCCCATAATAGATGGTGATGGTTTTACTTTGTTTTACATATCATCCTGGGCAGCATCAACAGTGTGCAAAAAAACTGGCTGTTAGGATGTATTAGCAGGGGGGGAAATGCAACACACACATCCCTGCACTGGGTTCAGCAACTCTGGTTTAATGAACTCAATACATTTCCTTTTAATTCAGCATACAGATAAATACATGCACTGACCCAGATGCTTCATTATTAAAGCAGAATGGCTCCTAAGAAACACAGCAAAGTATCATCTTACTTTCTGCAACTAAATATTTTAAAAGCTGCCAGATCAAGATGTCGCAGCATTACCTGCTGAAGAAACCCATCGCCCAGCAACAGCAGTGCCCAAATCCAAGAGGGGATTGTGTTCGTGCAGATAGATAGATTAGAGAGAACTTACCTAGGCTGCAACTTTAAAGGGAGATGCTGCAAGACCAAAGTCTCCCTTTCCTTCCCCTAAAGGCTCTCCAGCAAGCAAGGCTTGTTCCTCGGGTGCCAGTTTGCACTCAGGTGGCCGAGCAAGGGAGTAGCTCGTGGCTCCCAGCGGTGGCTTCAATATTAATATCAATGGAGCCCGTGCATCTTTCCCCCCCACCTCAATTCCAATTGGAGAGTGGCAGGTGGGTGGGGAGAGAGCATGGCCCGTCAGATTGCAGAAACACAAGCCTCAGTTCCAGCTTGAGAGAGAGAGAGAGAGAGAGATTTTGCTGTGTCCAGAGAGGTCCCTCAAAACAGCCTACAAAGCCAGAAGGTGCCAAGGATTCACTCAGCTAATTCCAAGCAAATTTACATGCCGCGGCACGGCTTATTACTCAGTCCAGGAACCTGGAGTCTCCCTCCCTGTTCTGCCTGCCTCTGCACCTCGCGGTTATCTCAACATTTTTGCCTCTGCTGGAATATAGGAAGGGGAAGGGAATCAAATAATTAAAGTGACCCTGCGCATTTGAGCCTGCGCTTCCTGCTGGATGGCTTTCACTGAGAAAGCCGCAGCTTCCTCCTTAAGAAAATCTTGCAGCAGCAAGGCAAAATGCTGAAAGGAGAGGGATTGTGCCCACTGGAGGGGAGCATAAGGGAGAAGATAAACAGAGGAGGGAGGGGCAAGACTGCAGCTCAAGCCCCCTGGCCCATGTTATGCTACCGCTCAAGAGTAAACGCAGAGCCTTCTGATATCTGCTGAACACACACGCTGCTCGCTCACGTTTATAATTATTCATCTGCATCTGGTAATGAGTGGCATGGCAGAGCGGAGAACACCAAAGCACTGGGTCTCCTTCACCACAGTCTCCGCTAATGCGTCCTAGGCTAATGCACATGTGGAAGCATCTCCCAGACCTGTGGACAGCTGTGTGCCACCGAGAGGTAAGAAAGCAAAGGGGAAAGTTCCCATTGTGGATGGAAAGTTGCAAAATGGACAAAAACCACCACCCCGCCTCTGGAGTTCACCAACACTTCAGTATGCAGGCAGAAAAGTGCTGGCACTCTAGCTTATCCACAAACGCGTACACGTGTGCGCACACAGAGCTCAGTAGTAAAGCATCTGGTTTTCATGCAAAAGGTCCCAGGTTCCATTCTGGGCATCTCCAGGTAGGACTGGGTATGACCCGCCTGAAAACCTGGATAGCTGCTGCCAGTCAGTGCAGACAATATTGAGCTAGATGGACCAACGGTCTGACTCAGAATAAAGAGCTTCCTACATTCCTGTGCCCCACAATCTCTTTTCCCCTTATTGCAGATTTGCAGGGGCAGGCTGCGACTAGTTAACAGAGTTGGCAAGGCACTCTGCACACGCTCAAGGAATTCTATACTGGAGAGCCAACTCCTAGGAACTGAAAGCTGGTTCAAGGACTAATGCTATGGACACACTTGCAGGTATACTGGTTTCAGTGCGTCTGCTCCTCAGTGTTGTGAATCCAGGGACAGATAACGTCAGTCAAACTCCACCCCTTTTTACTTAAAATCTGAATTTGTTTTAGATCAAATGCGTTTCAAGCTAGCTTCACGCCGACTTCAAAACTCGTTGATCAGTCAACCCATAGCAACTTCGAAGTGTGTCCAATGGAAACGCTTTGCTGTGGGCAGTCCTAAAAGGTCTGACATCAGCAGTTGGGCTTGGTGTATTCCAGTCAAGCAATAAAGATGTGTACAGCATGGTGCACACAGCTGGTATAGCACAGTGGGGAGGAGATCCTGGCTGGGAGTCCAGAGTCTGGGTGTCAAGGGCCAGCTAATGATCCCACACACACAGTGAGTGGCTCAGGGGTTACATGCCCTGCCACCTGTGCAGCCGTGGGCAAGCTGCATAGTCCAAGGAGCCCAGTTGCCCCCCAGCTGGCAGCTGTGGACAAGGAAGGGGCTGGCTTGTGCAGCGGTGGCAAGCTGAGCAGGCCCTAGCCAGCTGGGGAGGATGAGCCTCAGAGGGTAAACCCCCTCTGAATACTGCTTACCATGAAAACCCTATTCATAGGGTAGCCATAAGTCAGGATCGACTTGCAGGCCATTTGCATTTCACAGCATGATGCAGATTCATTTCAAACTGCAACCAGACAAAACGATCTCGCTGCTTTTTAAGGAGCTAGTGTGGACATAGTCCCAAAGAAGATAAATGTCAATGATTGTTTTAAAGGGTTTTTTAAATAAAATAAAAAAAGTCACAGGGCGCAAAACATTAAGGAGAAGGGGGGGAAGAGAGACATAAAACCTCAAATACCAGACTAAATAGGTCATTCATTTTTTATATTCCTCTATTAGAAACAGCTAGAGGAGTTCTAGCTTAGCTCCCTTGGTGTGCCATTCCTTACTAGACTAAGTAAGTAATTTAAATAAAATGTTGTGTTTACTTAAAACTATATACTCATTTCCAATATAGATGGCAGCTATTTAATGTTTTGGGGGTGTAGATCTTTAAATGGGCAACATTTTAATAACTAGGAGGTTCTATGCACTTTTCCCAAGGCTGGTTGTTAAGAGCTGATGGATTAACAGATCAGCTCTAATCCCGACTGGTTTGTTTATGGGCTTTTGTTTGCTCTCTCCCCCAACAAAAAAACCACAACTGGATATATAAACTGTGGAATCCGCAAACACTTCTGAAACTGGAACTTCAGGTTGAAATGTAACCCACCACATTCCATTGCTTCTCCCTCAATGAAAGCCACAAGAAATTAAAAAGAAATCTGAACGCAAGTGCTTAATTATGCCCCCACCTTAGGCAAAACCAGCACGTTCTCTCCAACACACAGATCAGCACAGGTATGTGTAGGCAGACTGTCAATTTGGGGGGGGGGGAAGCGAAAGGCTTAGATTGTTATACTTATAATAGAAAATAAGCAACATCACCCAAACCATACTCCTGACAGCATTGACAGCCTAGATTTTTGCTCTACAAGGTGAGGACGTTGAGCCTTCAGACCTGACAGTTTGCATCCTTCACACTTCTCTTTCAGACACCCCCACCCCAAACTAGAGTTAGACAAATAAGTTAAACAGCTATTAGCCATGATAGCTAAATGGAAACTCCACATTCAGAGGCAGTGTACCTGTAGATGTTGAGAATGGGCAACCAGGAAAAGGCAGTTGCCTGCATGCCCAGTTTGCAGAAACACTTGGAAGCATCTGGAGAGGCCCTGTGGGGAGCAGGATGTTAGAGCCCGCAATTACTTTAACTGCAACATTCCACTGTTCTGATGTTCTACAGCAAAATACCAACCAAAATAGCTTGCCAAACCACATACGTTCTGAACATATGCAGCTTGAGTGACCAACTCTCAGCCTAACCTACCTCACAGGGTTGTTGGAAAGATGACTCCATATACATACACACTGGAGATGTAAAAACACATACACCCCATAGTAATTTATTGTCAAAACCAGTTGGTCATTACAGAACTTTATCAGTATTAGTTTCCTGTCACATAACAGCAGTGACACCTACGTATGCTTGCCTAATTGCTTAAAAACTAGAAGGGGGAGAGAAAGATTTACAACACAATCCTTAGCAACGTCTACTCAGAAGTCCTCATGTCTACTCAAAAGTAAGTCCTATTGAATTCAATGGGGTTTACTCCCAGGTATATGGGATTAGCCCTGCAGCTTTACTCCCAGAAAAGTGAGTATAAGATTAAGGGTTCATATGAGGAAGATTTTCAAAACAGGCTATGAACTAGACAAACTGCCCTCTTCAACAGCCCAGGAAAAGTTAAACTTGTTTGACTCCCTATATTTAGAAAACTATAACACATTGTAATGGCATCATAAGCTGCATGTACACTTTTTTTTATTTCTGTTCCAAAATCATTTGATAGCTAAAATGTACAATATACTATTTTTGTAAGCAATTAAAAAGCATGCATGTACACTTTTTATTATCATCACTGAAACTGTGTACTGTGAATACCTACCAAGATCCAGCTGTGATCTTCTTTTCTGGACCTCATGCTGGATGCATGCACACAGAGAGAAAACTGAACGCAAGCAGGCACACGTGCTGCTATAAGCTTATTGAACTCATCCTGAACAGCAGGAAAAGGCAACTATTTCAGAACTTGCAAGGGGTTCTAGCTATTGCCTAGAGGTCAACAAATCCTTCAGAGATTGGAGCAGCCATCTACTAGATCATTTTTTAACAGAGGTTTTGGGGAGGCAGCTGACATTTTGGAGTATATCTCTTGATCCAGAGCACTTAGGAACTTACCTTTTTAAAAAAATGAAACCTAAGAGTTTGGGCCCCCTGGGGACCCCAGACCTGGGACAAACTGACCCTTTTTACCCATCAGTTAGTGGCCCTGCATTGAAGCATTAATGAAGCTAAGGAGATGTGGCTGTGATTGGGAATCTCTGAGAAATCATGGACATCTGCAGGAATTTCTCCACAGGGAGTGGGGAGGAAAACACTGAAAGCGGGGAGCAGACTAGTTTCTCACCCAATGAAATCAGAAGAACAGTGCCTGTACATTTAGCCTCAAATCTCAGGGTCTAACAAATACTAGAAACTTTCTCTTTTTTAAAAAAGCAAGCAAGCTGGGAATCTGAGGGTTATCTGGGGGAGCAAGTGTGCCCCCTTGCCACCATGGTGGATGCCCATGCAAAAAACCCCTGGTCAGATGCTCTGAGCTTCCAAAAAGAGTGATATCTAAAAAGAATACATAAATATTGGGGAAGAGAGATGCATCCTTGAGAAAGGGACAGGAAAAATATTGGTTATCTGTCCTGTTTTTTCACCCCTAGCACGAGTGGGCCTTTTCCATTATGGCATCCACATTATGGAATATTCTCCTCACAGAAACATGGCTGAGCCCCCCCCCCCCCCAATAATTGCTCACTTTTAAGCAGGTGTGCATTTTTAGTTAATTTCCTCTGCCCGGCTATTTTTTGCTCTTCTTTTTCTGCTTTCTATTGTTGCTGGTTTTATTACATTTGTATTGTTTCATTATTGTCTTATCTCAGATACAGTAAGCAGCCTTAACTGGGCATTTTGCCTAGAAAAGTGGGATACAATTACAAAGTTTCTCTCAGCTTGCAATCCGGTGTGGTGCCAACAGGTTCTCAAGAAATTAGAGTTATGATTAATTGAATCTTCAACACCAAGGCCTTAGAAGAATGCATATTGGGAGCCCCGAAAGGGTTGCCTTTTGCAGCCAACTTGCTGAACAAGAAGTATCTCTTTAATAAAAGCAAAGAGGGAGCTCTGCTGTGATAACAAACCACTTAACCTAGGGCCATTACCTCTTCCTACAACCTCAGAAAGTGGCAAGTGCAATTGTACTGTACCATTACTAATTTAACACAGAATGCCCCGATGGGATATCTGTTCTGGAGAACCACAAATCACTAGTTGTAATCAGGATAGGACCGCTGTTTGCAATTCAGAGGAGCACCATCACTACTTTTGCAACTCTGTGCCACCAGTTCATAATTGCTGTTCAGTTCATAACTGTTGAAAAAATTGCATGGGCTCCCAATTAGCGAGTGGGCTTGGTTCAAGGTGCTGGTATCGGTATACAAAGCCCTATACAGCTTGGCAGCAGAATGCCTAAAAGAGCGCCTCAACCCCTACATACTTAACCAATCACTGTGTTCTGCACAGAGCTTGGAAAAGTTATTTTTTTGAACTACAACTCCCATCAGCCCAATCCAGTGGCCATGCTGGCTGGAGCTGATGGGAGTTGTAGTTTAAAAAAGTAACTTTTCCAAGCTCTGGAGAGGGCATCCTGCAGATACGATCCTAGCAGGAGGTCTATTCTGCACAATGTCAGAATTGGGCCTTTAGTGTGGTGGCACCTCCTCTTTGGAGCTTCCTCCCAGTGCATATCAGACAGGTGCTACTGCTATTGTCTTTTTGGTTCCTGCTAAAGACATCCTCTCTTTCAACAAGCGTACTAAAATCTTTTCCCCAGTTGGTATCTGTCTTAGATTTGAACTGATTCTATGTACTTGCTGTTGTTGTTTTAAACCATTTTTATATTTACAATTCTTTTGCAAAACATTTTTTTATATGTGCCATTGTTTTAACTTTTTAAATATCTGTTTTATGTTTTTATTATATTGTAAACTGCTTCAGGGTGCAATACATATATGAAATAAATAAATAAAATAACTTTCTAGCCTTCACCCTAAAGTGCCACTTTCAGAGGGCTGCTGCTTGTGCTGGCCACGGACATCCACATTATGGCTTCCACGTTTCCTTAAACGTAAGAGCTAACCGTTTAGAGTGTGTTCAGAGTGTCCACAGGCATAGAGAGGTGATCCAGTTGACGCAGCGTCAACAAATACTTCTTCACACAGTGCATAGTTAAAACTATGGAATTTGCTCCGAGAGGAGGCAGTGATGGCCAGCAACTTGGATGGCTTTAAAGGAGGATTAAGACAAATTCATGGAGGAAAAGACTATCAATGGCTACTAGCCAAAACGTCTAGGTTTTACCTCCATTGTTGGGGGTAGTATACCTCTGAATTCCAGTTGCTGATAATCACAAGGGGGGGGGAGAACACTCTTGCGCTCAAGTCTTGCTTTCATGGCTTCCCATTCGGGCATCTGTTGGCCCCTGTGACTAGATAGGCCTATGGCCTGATCCAGCAGCCAGGCTCTTATTATGTGGAAAGGCAATTCCCACACAAATGATACTCATAGCCCCCATTCCAGTTTTCAAACTTGGGTGAAATGGTGCAGAGTCAACTTTAACTTGGGGTCATCATAGTGATGGCTGTCCTGAACGCTGCTTTGTATGAACAATGTTATGTGCCTTCAAGTCAACTATGACTTATGACGACCCTATGAATCAGCGACCTCCAAGAGCATCTGTTGTGAACCACCCTCTTCAGATCTTGTAAGTTCAGGTCTGTGGCTTCCTTTATGGAGTCAATCCATCTCTTGTTTGGCCTTCCTCTTTTTCTACTCCCTTCTGTTTTTCCCAGCATTATTGTCTTTTCTAGTGAATCATGTCTTCTCATTACGTGTCCAAAGTAGGATAACCTCAGTTTTATCATTTTAGCTTCTAGTGACAGTTCTGGTTTAATTGGTTCTAACACCCAATTATTTGTCTTTTATTTCAGACCGACAGCTGGTATAGCACAGTGGGGAGGACAGCCTGGTTGGGAGTCCAGAGTCTGAGTTCCAATCCCCGCTTGTGTCTCCTGGCTGTCAAGAGCCAGCTAAAGATCACCCCCACAGTGAGTGGCTCAGGGGTTACGTGCCCTGCCACCTGTGCAGCCGTGGGCAAGCTGCAGAGTCCCAAGGAGCCCAGTTGCCCCCCAGCTGGCACTTGTGGACAAGGAAGGGGCTGGCTTGTGCAGCTGTGGCAAACTGAGCAGGTCCTAGCCAGCTGGGGAGGACTAGCCTCAGAGGGAGGCAATGGTAAACCCCCTCTGAATGCCACTTACCATGAAAACCCTATTCGTAGGGTAGCCATAAGTCGGGATCAACTTGAAGGCAGTCCATTTCCATTTTCCATTTCAGACCAATGGTGGGGAACCTTTGCCCCCACCCCCAGATGTTGGTGGACTTTAACTCCCATCATCCTCAACCATGTCCCATGCTGGCTCGGACTGATGCGAGTTGGAGTCCAATAACATCTGGAGGGACACAGCTTCCCAAACACTGTTTTAGACTCTTCCACACAGACTAAAGCAAAAGTAACACCTTCTTTTTATATCTGGGCACAGTGGAGCAAAAAGAGATAATTGCCACAAGTCCCAGTGTACACACTAGTAAGCAACTCAGCCACAGGAGGGTGATATAAACCAATCAGGAGAATTCATCTTAACCCATCTAGAGGACACTTGGATTTTCTGTTCCAAAGATGGGGAGTCATCAGTGGTTTGTTTCTTCATCTCAGCATCTTTACATGCAACCTAAAGCCTGCAGAGCTCCAAAGAGAATGTACAGTGCAACCCTAACCACATATACTCAGGCATAAGTCCTACTGAATTCAATGGGGTTACTCCCAGGTAAGCAGGGTTAGACGTGCAGCCCTAATATATATATAGAGAGAGTCTGCTATCTCATCCCACACTCCATCTAAAAATGGATACCAACATAGACTAACACCAAGACTTCTTTCTTCTGCCGCACCTCACTTTGCTTAACCCCTAGGCTGATGAATGAATGAATGGTTTATTTCGGTCATAGACCAGCAGACTAGGTTGATGAAGAACTTTGGAAAACTCAAAAGCTTGCTCACTATTTTGTGGCATTTTAGTTGGCCTAATAAAAGTACTGCTCTATGACAGGCTCTGGAATTTCTCTTTATGGCCCAATATGGATATCTTTGCTTTTAATCTGGCCATCTCTGTATATCCTTTCCAATAACATTCAGCTGCAGCTCTGCAGACCTGTTACCATCCGAGTCGGAACTGGGTTTTGGTCAACAGTTCTTAAAAATAATAATAAAAAAATTATTTGTTATTAGACAGCCTCCGCCAACCTGGTGCCCTCCAGATATTGTGGCCTACAACTCCCATCATACCTGTCCACTGACCATGTGCTGGCTGGGGCTAATGGGACTTGTGGTCCAAAACATCTGGTGGGCACCAAGTTGCTGTAGATAGAGTTAGGATGTGTTTATACCTTTGAGGGTGAAAGGATGGTACACCAACACAAAAAGGTAAAGCATTTCCTGTGGTGTGTTAAATTTGAGTCTGGGATCAAAATGGTTAAATCACAACTTCCATCTTTAATCTGGCTTGAGCACTTCCCCCCCCCCATCCTGATACGTATACACTCAGTAGGGTTTTGTGCAGGAGTCCCAAAAGCTATGCATTTTTGTTGGAAAGGGAGTGCTTTAGACAGGAAAGCAGATCATGTTGACACCATGTCCGCTCAGCACATGCAGAGGCTGTTATAACATAATGTATGGAAAGAAACCGGCACAAGCACTGAGGTTCTGCATGCCTTCCTCCAATTACACACAGAGATTTGAAATTCCCTTTCTTAGCATGTGACAAACCAGTTTGCCATTTCATCCTAATCTAGCAAACCAGGACTGAAAAACATGGGTGATCATGATCTGCAATCCTGATTTGCAGGCAAACTATGGTTGACTTGGTTTGGACAAAACAGGAAACTATGGTTTGCTATAGCTCAGCATGCTATAAAAAGACGAAGCACCTGCCTTCCTGGACTTCCCCATACTGAAATACTAAAAGAGATAAGCAAACATTATAAGATTTCAATATTTTAAAAAATATTATCTTCTTGCTTTCAATAGGTTCCTCACTTTCTGCATACATGCTGGGATTTCTGCAAGACCAACAAAAGAACCAACATTTGAGAATAGCAGTAGCCATAAAGACGACACTTTGCTTAAATCATCTTTATGTCTTCCTTAATTCTAGTTGACAGACACTGAAGCACAGGCCTCACACGCTACCAATTCTGAAATTTCCACTTAAATTTTGACCTTCCTTTTGTAGGCTCATAGCATCCTTTTATTAAAAGCTCTACATTCTTATTTCCTGAATGCACTCCATGTAGAACCCAACTGCAACACAATTTTGGGGGAGGGGGAAATCCACAAACTGTGCCCCCTTTTCTGCCCCCTTAACAGCCAGTGTGGCATAGTGGTTAGAGTGTCGGACTACAACCTGGGAGACCAAGGTCTGAATCCCCACACAGCCATGAAGCTCCCTGGGTGACCTTGGGCCAGTCACTGCCTGTCAGCCTCAGAGGAAGGCTATGGTAAAAAAACCCTCTGAATACCGCTTACCATGAAAACCCTATTCATAGGGTGACATAAGTCGGAATCAACTTGAAGGCAGTCCATTTCCATTTGAAACCACATAGAGTTTAACCCTGGCCTTGAAAAACCAACTGAAGGAAGAATGTATTGCACATGTTCTAGAGCAGGTGTGGAAAACACGTAGCTCTCCAGATGTTATTGGACTCCATCTCCCATCAGGCCCTGGGAAAGGGCTGTAGCTCAGTGGTAGAGCACTGGGTCCCAGATTGAATCCCCAGCATCACCAGGTACGGCTAGGAATGTTCCCTCTCTGAAATCCTAGAGAGCTGCTGCAGTCAGTATAGATAATATTGAGCTAGATGGACTCCAGTGGTTGGATGCAGCATAAGGCAGCTTTCTATGTACTGAGCCATGCATGGCCAACTATTGGGGTGCTGGAAGCTGGAGTCCAGTAGTATCTGGAGTGGCCTGCTCGAGAAATATAAAACACTTATAAGGCACTAGGTTAGAGAGGGCTGATTTAGAACAAAATTCCTGAACCAGCACAGGAAGCAGAACAATCGTAAGGAGTTTTCTGGAGTATGACAAGGTGAGGTAATGAGAGCTGTTATATGTCACTACTCAGAAAAAAGGAGAGTTAAATGTTACGAACTTAGTGTCAGAATTATAGAATGTATCTAGCATCACTATTAAGGAAAGCAGAAACAATTCAGTTGGATTAAGCAACGTATTCAGTACCAGAAAGAAAATGGATGTGTGTGATTCCCATACTTTTTCATATATATGTTTTAGATGCAAATATGCCCCAGTTTTTTCAGCTAGCTGCGTAATGTTATTGTGCCTTAGTTGCTTAATTTTTAAATGTTTTTATGATGTTTTAAAGAGTTTTTAGTGCTTTTGTTCGCCACCCTGGGCTCCTGCTGGGAGGAAGGGCGGGATATAAATCAAATAATAAATAAATAAATAAGATGCTCAGGAGCGTCTGAAATTCCCAACTCTGCTTTCTGTAATTTTTAAGCAGGGTGACTCGCTGATACAAGCCTGTCATTTTGTGGGTCACCTGTCTGATCCAACCCATGTATGGGAAGAAACACCCTTTCTCACTATACTGTCTTCACCACAGTCCTCTTCTCAAAATGAAAAAATGAAATGGACTGCCTTCAAGTCGATTCCTACTTATGTCAAACCTATGAATAGGGTTTTCATGGTAAGCGGTATTCAGAGGGGGTTACCATTGCCTCCCTCTGAGGCTCTGAGGCTAAGAGGCAGTGACTGCCCCAAGGTCACCCAACGAGCTTCATGGCTGTGTGGGGATTCGAACCCTATCTCCCAGGTCATAGACCAACACCTTAACCACTACACCACACTGGCATCCCTATTAGGTTAGCAGTCTAACGCACCCAGACGAGCAGTTTCCAGCTTGCCAAGCCAACTGGCACATAAGGCTCCATCAATTCACTCATGGGGAGGGATGGAACAATCTGTCCGTTTCAGTTCTCGCAGTCTGTCGTTCTTCCAATCTTAAATTCAGTTCTGCAGCAATCTGCAATATTTTCCTACTGAACACATCTGTAAACACAGAGTAAACTGTGTCTGAGAGAGACTCTAAGCATGGAATATTGTGTGCTGGCAAAGACAGAGAGTGATCCATTTTTAAATTCACTTGTTCCAATTTTTTCTTGGACATTTTTCCCCTTAATAATGTTATTTGTTATTTAGTTTAATTTTTGTAAATTGTATTGCTTTCATTGATGTATTTTTAGACCAGGTCCGCAGCCTCGGGGTCGTTCTTGACTCCCAGCTGTCCATGGAGGCTCAGGTCTCGGCAGTGAGCCGGGCAGCTTGGTATCAACTCCATCTGATCCGGAGGCTGCAACCCTACCTTCCTGCCCATCTTCTCCCACGGGTGACACATGCCCTGGTCTCCTCTTGCCTAAACTACTGTAATGCGCTCTACGTGGGGTTGCCCTTGAAAACGGTCCAGAAATTACAGCTGATACAGAATGCGGCGACATGTTTGATTAAGAACAGCCGTCGCCGTGATCATATCACCCCGGTGTTAGTAGATCTACACTGGTTACCAGTTGTTTACTGGGCCCAATTCAAGGTGCTGGTGTTGACCTTTAAAGCCCTATACGATTTCAGCCCCGTTTATCTGAAGGAGCGCCTCCAGCATCACCAATTATGCCGCCTGACAAGATCAGCCTCACAAGACCTTCTCTCGGTCCCACCAGTTAAAACAGCTAGACTGGTGCGGACTAGAGAGAGGGCATTTTCGATTGTGGCCCCCACCCTCTGGAATTCCCTTCCTTTCGATCTTCGCCATGCCCCCTCCTTGACAGGTTTCCGCCGAGCCTTGAAGACCTGGCTGTTCAGGCAGGCCTATGGGATCGCTGGGGTGGGTTAGTTTTTAATGTTGTTGATTAATGGAAGAGGGGTGATTAGTTGATTATTGAGTGTGGTTTGTACTGGTTTTATATTGTATTTTATTTTATTATGTCAATGTACGTCGCCTAGAGTGGCCGTTAATTCGGCCAGATAGGCGACTCAAAAATAGAATTTTATTATTATTATTATTATTATTATTATTATTATTATTCTTTGTAAGCTGCCTTGAGGGCCTTTGGCCAAAAGGCGGGGTATAAATAAATAATTATTATTATATCAATATCAATATCAATAATAATAATAATAAATTTGTGCATGTGGTTTTGACTAATGATCACATTTTCACAAGCAATTTCTCCTACTATATATAATGCATTTTTGTATGTTATTTTCAGCAATATTTTCATTTTGTGCACTTTCCCCTAATATATGCATTTTTGTAAACATTGTTAGGCTGGTGAAATGCATTGCAAAATTCAGTAAGTGCTCATTTCAAAGGATGTTTCCATTCTCACATAAATCCGGCTTTAAATGCAAACTGAATTGAATTTCTCCCCATTCCTACACATGGGACTCACAATCCACTTTGGGGCAAGCCCTGCCCAGTTAGACAACATTCCTTGTTTCATAATATCCCAGGTGCAAAATAAAACGCTTCACAGCTCCAGAACATCCTTTACCCTGACAGCTCAATCCCCTGCAATACAGCATCATGACTTCAGTTCTCTAAGGGAGTATCCTTTTGTTGATATAGTGCCTGCAATGAATGTGAAAGCAGCTGGCATGTGCCGGCTCTCAAATGTCACAAACCGCATGCTTGGCTCTTGTGCCCTCCCCCACAAAAACAAACTGTTCTGTCCAGGACGCTGCTTAGCTGCAGACACACACACATACACACCCCTTCAGTCACAAGCCCAGCAGCAGCAGCCAATGAGACAATGTCATGACATGCGATGCATTTTCTGTGTTGACACAGAACAGCCTTCCCTTGCCTGCTGCCCTCCAAATGTTTTGGACTGCAACTCCCATCAGCCTCAGTGGGCACAGCCATGCTAATGGGAGTTATAGCCCAAAATACCTGCAGGCCATCAGGTTCACGAAGGCTGATATAGAACTGCACCAGTTTCTTCTGCAGTGGACAGAATCTGAAACTTTGGCACTTTCTCATACTGTCAGTTGAGTCACTATATGCAAGAATCTTCCAGCTAACCCACAAAAGGTCTGCTGTTCTCTCGCAATTTGTATCTGGGAGCTGATTATTCCCATTTCACAGACTGGAAAACAGAAGCTCTGAAAAAAAGTCAAGTTTGCTAACATACACCTGCATATGTAACTATCCAAACTATGTTTGGGCCACACCTTTGTGATCCCTCTAATTACAGGGTGGACAACTTCTTTGAAATGGTGTGTTATTTACTGTAAGACAATAGCAAGGGAACAGCAAGTTTTCCCCCCGCTCTGCAGCAGAATCTTTTTACAAGGAAACCGCCCTCTAAAAGATGCACCTTGCATCAGAAAGGCTCTTGTTTCGAAAATTGCTATTTGCGGAATATTACAGTTTGCACTAATCCTGCCTGAATTTATTGGGCTTACTTCATGACCCAAAGAGACTTGAAACATTTGTAACCTTTGTTTTGCAATTCTGAAAAGAAAGAAAAGAACCATCAGTAAGACAAGTGTAGATCTGTCTGTATGCCACAGAATGTTTGAAGTGGTATGTTGCAGATCCTGCCCCCAGGCATACGGATTTAAGGAACAGCCTCACACATCACTTTTCAAGTAACAAGAATGAGACATGTGCAACATGCAAAAATATGCAAGGATTTTCATCTTGCACTGTACAAAAAAAGGACAAAATCAGAACAAAGTCAGATTATGCGTTTATTGGCATGTGACGGGGTCACTCATGTCTTTGCCAGTGAATTATGCAAACCATCCCCACACTAGTGTCAGTTGGGAACTTTCTACAAATCACATATCAGGTAAGTTGCCCGGGATCTCTGATGGTTTATTTTTTGCCCCAATCTTAAATCGTCCACACTTGCCTTGCAAAGCTATACATGGCTTCAGAATGAAATAAGCTTGGCTTTAATAGCATCTTAAAGACCGGCTTATCTGATCTAGCTGGCGTAGAAGCTATATTTTTTAAAGCTTACCAACTATCAATCTACAAATACGATTGCCACAACAAAAACACCAGAAGAGAAGAGGAAGTGTGCCAATATCCTCTCAAAGCATGTGGGGAGGAGGGCATATATTATGAGCACAGATTTCCCAGAACACCCTGCAGATAAGTTGTCAGTGTGCACACAGACATCCCTTCCTTATGAGAGGCAGTCTTCAGCAAGCCATCACGTTCTAGGCAGGTTTCTTCTCAAGGGAAGGGCACACATAGAAACATAACCTTTAGAAAGAGGATAAGTTTTGAAGAAGAGGGAGGAGGAAGGTGGGTCAGTCTGTTTAGGGAAATAGGAAGCTGCTTTAGAGTGAGTCAGACCATTGGTCCATCTAGTACAGTGTTGGCCACACTGGGTAGTAGCTGCTGTCCAGGATTTCAAAATGGGTTCTCTCCCAGCCTTATCTGGAGATGCTAAGGATTGAACCTGGCCTCAGGTTCAATCCCTGGCATCTCGACGTAGGGCTGGGAATGCCTCCTAACTGAAACCCTGGAGAGCCTCTGCCAATCAGGGCCAACAATACTGAGCTAGACTCACCAAAGGTCTGACTCTATCTTCCCTGATCCCTCCAGATCCTCAATATAACCCATCTCTGCCTGTCTCCGGATGTTCTCAAGGTCTTTATTTATTTGTTAAGTTTCTATCCCGGTCTTCCTCCTAGAGGGAGCCCAGGGCGGCAAACAAAAACACTAAAAGCACTTTAAAACATCATGAAAACAAAAGACTTTAAAACATATTTAAACAAAACATCTTTAAAAAGCAACTTTAAAAACATCTTAAGAAGCAATTCCAAGGTAGAGAATTGCAGCTGTGTATACACCATACATTTAAAGCATAGTTAAAACACATGACTTCCCCCAAAGAATCCTGGGAACGGTAGTTTCTGAAGGGGGCTAAGAACTGTAGCTCTGTGAGGGGTAAACTACAGTTCCCAGGGTTCTTTGGGGAAAGCCATGTGCTTTAAACGTATGGTGTGTATGCAGCCTAAATATCTTCTGTGGACCCTACAGTTTTCACACCTTAGTGCAGGTGGGGGGGACCTCTGACGCTCCATGTGGTGCTGAACTGCGAGTCCCATCAGCCCCAGCAATCATGACGAATGGCCAAGGATGATGGGAGAGGTAGTTCAGTGGCATCTGGCGGGCCAAAGATTCCCCACAGCTGCAGGTAGAACAAAGTTGCCGCAGCAAGAAACCTTAAGTTCTTCTCTATCATGCAGAAGAGAAGTGCCTTCTCCTTTCCTGCAATAGTCTTGTTTCTTTAGAAGGCACACATACACACCGAGAAGTGGCATGCACACCTCCCTCCCCACCTCACTTGAGCTCCTTCCTTAAAAGGAACAGAAGTTAAAGCACAATAAGAATTCAGTAAACTGAAGGAACCACCTATGAACATAGGTCAGTGCCCTATACCAGCCTTCCACAACCTGGTGTGCTCCACATGTTGCTGGATCACAACTCCCATTATCCCTAATTATTGGCCATGCTGGCTGAGGCTGATGGGAGCCGTAGTCCAGCAACATCTGGTTGGAGGACGTTGCCTTACACCAAGTCAGATCCTTTGTCCCAGAATGGTCTGGTCTGTGTAGCAGGGATTTCCAGAGACTCAGGCGGAGAGATGCTTTCAAAGGATCAGGTAACAGATGGAGATGCCAGGAACTGGCACTGGGACCTTCTGCATATGCAAAGGATGAGTTGGGGCCCCTCTGTAGATGTAGCCCTGAAAGTTAACTAGAGGAAGAATGACTTGTTTGTTTGCAGGGAGCCTTTGGCCCTCCAGATGTTGCTGAACTACAACTCCCATCAGCGCCAGCAAGCACAGCCAGCGGCCAGGGGTAATGGGAGTTGTAGTTCAGCAACATCTGGCGGGCCAAAGGTTCCCCACACCTGGGGAGCAAAAGTCACACATGCTTGAAGAGCCAACGTAGTATCCCATGAAGAATGAGGCATGGCAAACACTGAAGGCCATGAGAGCGCATAATATGACATCCACACAAACAATTTTCTGATACTTGTTTGGGCAATACCAGAATTCTGCTTAATAAATTAGGTCTCTGATGTTGTGGCTGCACCAATATGGCTAGTTTTAGTGACAGATGGAAAAGATAGCTACACAAAGAGAACAGATGCATTTGTTTGGAAAGGGCCTCCCAGAATAAAGGGTACCTTTTGCAACACACACGCTGGCAATTGCCAGTCACACACATTCCAGGACCGGACACCTTACTGGAAAAGTGTGTCGGGGTCAAGACTGGCATGTCCCCAATGAGCTGAACCTGCTCTGCCACCTACAGCTCCTTTTAAAAGCTCAGGACCAAAACTGCAGGAAAGCCAGAATGGGGAATGAATGGGATCTGTGCATCCTGCAGAAAGTGGAAGATGAGAAGCAACCATTATACCAGAGCCATTTAACTTCTAAGAGAAGGAAAAGGGAGATGAAAGGGGGAGGGGGACCCCAGCAGCCTCAAAAATGAAACAAAAGACCAGATGACTTAAGGAAGTGCTGATAACCGCTTTTAAAAACCAAGAACAAGTTGAATTGCATAACATTCCCTACCCCTCCTTTGCCTGCAAACAACTCGAAATAATCCACCACCTTATTTCTGAAACAGCATCTGCGGTAATTGAAGTCCATTAATTTTTAAAACAGGCAACTACGGAGAATCCTCCTGGATGTTGCTAAAACAACACACAGCTTGTTCACCAAGGCGAGACTAACAATGCAAAAACGGTATTTTACAGAATCCAGGCTTGTTTCCTTAAGCCAAGAGGAAAAGAGAACTTTCTTCTCACGCTGAAGTTCTTTCGGGAATTTCCCCTTGCCAAGAAAAGGGGCCCCTCGACACCCCCTCTAACATTTTATTTTTCTTCCCTCCTCCAAAACACACACACACAACCGTGCGCGCGCGCACCAACCGCAAAACCTGTACCTGGCAAATATCTGCCTTATGCTCCGGTTGTTTATGCGCTTGTCAGATCGGCCCTCCCTTTTGTTTAAATTCCCCACCATCCCTCTGTCAAAATGGGCTCACGCTTCTTTCGTTCTTTGCAAAACCAGATCGCCTCTTCGCTTGCTTGCAAAAGTTGCGAGCAGCGCCAACAGAGCCGTAAACAAGTCCTGCAAAAGCTTTTAGGGGGGGGGGAGACAGAACTTCAGAGTTTTGTGGGCTTTGGGTGTTTTTAAGGGCGAGCCCTCAAAAAGTTGCGGGAGCAGAAAAACGTGCGCCCATGGACGCCCTCGGGGATCCCCAGAAAGAGAGCGTGCGAGCCCGGCTCCAAAGGCGTCCCGGCCAGTTGCAAGCCAGCAGCAGCAACCCCAACAGCTGCCCAGTGACCCTGCCCTCCGCGGGCCCCTTTGCCGGCTGCATCGGCTGGCGGGCTCCTTCCTGCCGCCGCAAGCGCAGCGCTCACCGCATGGCTGGAGGTGGAAGACGCGCCTCGCCGTTGCCATCGCGCCTCGCTCCGGGGCTGCGCTTCACACCATCTCGGCGGCGGCGGGGCGCCTCGCCTTCCCTCCGTCGGAAGGAGCAGCGCAGCAGCCCAAACTGAAAGCGGCCGCGCATCGGCCCGCCGGGAAAAGGGGAAGGGACGGAGCAGGAGGCGGCAGCGGAGCCCAAAGCGACACACCTCCGCCCGCCCCCACGCGCGGGTCCTAGCGCGCTTCCCGTGGCACGCCGCCGTTCCCGAGCAGGAGAAGGGGGCGGAGGACAGGGCTCTCCCACGCCGCGCGCGCACGCCCCCCCCTCCACTCGGTTGCCCGCCTGCCCTTCGCTACGCGGGCCTCCTGGAGGCGCTTCAGCCCTGGCGGAGGCCCGTCGAAGTTCGCCTCTCTCTGTGCCTGCGCGCCAGGAGGCTGCGCTTCTTGAGCGGGCAGCAGGGCGCGGGAGGAAGACCCGCTGAACTCCGTGGGGTGCACAGAGCGGGACTTCTCAATCGCTCTTGGTTGAGTAGCCCAGGGACAGCAACATGGATCTCTGCGCGCGGAGCCATCCGAAGGCTTGCGCACGCTGGCTCAGTGAGTCTGCTCAGTTGGCTCAGTGGGAGAGCGCATGCGTGCTTGGCCTGCAAAGGGGCCCAGGCCCGCTCCCCGACAACCCCAGGTAGGCTTATGACAGGCTCCTGCCCGAAACCCTGAAGAACCTTGGCTAGCCGGTGGTGCTGGGTCAGGCCAACGGCCCATCTAGGTGTCAGAGTGGCCACTTGATGCCTATGGGAGGCTGGCGAGCAGGACCCGAGCTTAGTAGCCATGGATAGCCTTTGATCCGCCATGAATTTGTATGACCCTCTTTTAAAGCCATCCAAGTTGGTGGTCATCATTAGGTCTTGTGATAGCACATCCCATTAACTGTGTGGCTGTATGAAGTCCTGAAGCTCCCAAGGTTCTGCTTCGTTGGATGGCTCAGGGTCCTGGCCTTCTGAAATAGGGAGAGCTGTTTTCTGCCCACAATCATGGGCTAGATGCATCCAGTAAGATCCTTCACAAGGAAGCTGGTTGCCTTATACCAGGGATAGGGAACCTAGAGCTCTCCAAATATCTTCCGATTAAAACTCTCCATCATCCCTGATTGGCTATGCTGGCTGAGGCTATCAGGAGTTCCTGAAACAGGTGAAGGTTCCCCAGCCCTGACTTGTGCCAAGATCCAACCAAGAAGCCCAACCCCAAGCAGAGCCACAAGGCAGGCAGCCACAATCGGTCTTCTGCTCACTCCTGTCCTAAGAGCAGAGGAGACCTAGAGACTCCTTCAAAGCCAGCTCTAGCCCAGACTCTTCTCAGCTGCTCTTAAAAGGGGCTCCCTGCAGAGCCAAGACTTCTGCAGTTCCTGGCTTGTGAAATGGTTTTCCAAACGGCACAGTAGTTTGGCAAAATCAGAGGTTAACCAGTGTAAGTGGCAGGCTCCTTGTAGGTTTATCACAGCTAACAACCACCCCCTCCCCACAACTCTGCTCTGCCCTCAGCCAGCCCCATCTGCCTGCTTTCTTACTTACATCTAGTCCAGGGGATGGCAGCTGATCCTGCAAAGGCTCTTAATTGCTCTCTGAAAATTGAGCTCTGTTGAGCGAACTGATGGATGGTGCACTCCTGTTAAAGAGGAGGAGAGGAGGATGGGGGCAAAACCAGCTTTAGTTGGCTCCGCCTCTCATTGGCTCTAGCTCCGCCTACTGTTGACCTCCCCACCTTCTCCCTATCAGCCCCAATGGGCACCAGCCACCACTACAAGTGAGGACAGGACTGCAGCCGAAACAGGCCTTGTGGCACCTTAAAAACTTAACAAACATCTTGTGGCATAAGCTTTCATGGACTAGACTTGTGAAGTCCTTATCTTAAGAAGATAAGAAGAGCCTGGCTGCTGGGTCAAGCCAAGGGCCCACCCAGTCCAGCATGCCGTTCTCGCAGATGCCCAAGTGCAATTAGTGTTTCAATTAGCAGAGGGGGGCGTTATGCATGGGTTGGGGAGGTAGGCACCAAGTCTATCAGTGAGAGTCAAACAGGCCTTTGAGAGGTGGCATGGGCCGCCTGACATATTTACCCGGGTGGGCTGGCCTCTGGCCAGGCGCCAGGGATAAAAACAAGAGACACAAACAACCTGTAGGACCTAAAGGCCATGCCAAGAAAAGGCGTACTGTCTTAAGAACATCTGGCCAAAGGGGGCCCATCTAGTCCAGCATGCTGTTTGCACAGTGGCCAACCAGATGCCTCAATGGGAAGCCCCCAAACGCAACAGCAGCCCTCTCTCCACTTGCAATTCCCTGCAACTGGCATTCAGAGACATGTTTCCATGACACTAGAGGTAGCATATACCAGAGCTTGGAAAAGTTACTTTTTTGAACTACAACTCCCATCAGCCCCAGCCACCATGGCCACTGGATTGGGCTGGTGGGAGTTGTAGTTCAAAAAAGTAACTTTTCCAAGCTCTGCATATAGCCACCGTGACTGATAGCCATCATGGCTTAGTCCTCCATTGCCCATCAGTATAGGAAGCTGCCTTACAGTCACTCCAACCCACTGGCCCATCTAGCTCAGTACTGGCCACACTGACTGTTAGCAGCTTTCCAAGGTTTCAGGCAGGGATATCCCCAGCCGTAGGGGGAGATGAAAGGGATTAACTCTAGGAATGTTGACATGCAAAGCAGGTGCTCTACCATTGAGCCAGGGCCCTTTCCATTTCTACAGTCCACTTCTGTGCAGAGCCCAGACGCTACACTAGTACTGCTTGTGCACCATGAAACACACACACCTGCACCGCAAACCTGTTTGCTGTCTGAAAGCTTTTAAAAAAAAACAGAGAATCGCCTCGTTCCAGCATGTGCAGCTGTCTGCTTCTGCTCACCTACCCAATATGGGTGCAGAAGAGCATCTGGATGGGGACCTACATGCCAAGGGGCCCTCAGTCACATTTTTCTCAGGGGGCCTCAGGCAAGTCACATGCAGCAGTCTATTCTCTCCCCCCCTCCCCCCGGTCTATAAAATGTGAATTACATTCTCTCTCATAGCGGGTTTGGCAGGATCTGAGGTTAACCATTGCGACACACGGCCTGTTAGAAGTGCTTCAAGAGCCCTGAGGAATTTCCTCGTGTGCACAGTTCTCATCCCATCCAACTGCTGCAATGGGAAGTGTTTGCACCTGAAAAAAGTTGGCCGCTGTTGGGAGCCCCATTTGAGGATACATTCATTCCCCCTCACCTAGGGGCTGACAAGCGCTTAAGATCTTCTGCTTTCATTCTCCCAAGTTTCTCTGAACATGGGAGTGGATTTCTTCCCTGGCTAGATAAGGGGCCATGAATATGGGTCAGATGAGGAAAAGATAGGATTTCTACTTGTAACTGCAGCTACAGAGGGGGGAAATGACCACAAACTGTTATCATAAATTATTTTAAATACCAGTGGAGTAGACAGTAATGGATAATTTAAGATCAATTTTGTTTGTTTATTTTATTTATATTGCGCCCTTCCTCCTCATTTTTGTTATGAAGATTTAATAGAAAAACTTAAGATCTACCTTGCCTGGATCAGACTGAACACCCATCTGCTCCCCACTGTGGCCAACCAGATGCGTCTTCTGGGAACCCCACAAGCAGAACACGAGTGCAACAAGCACTCTTCCCGCTTGTGATTCTCAGCAACTAGTGTTCAGCAGCTTATAGACCCTGATCCTGCGAGGCAATAAATAGCCATTATTCATAACCAATAGCCATTGATAGCCTTATCCTCCATGAATCTGTGTAATCCTCTTTTAGTGGCCATCACTGCCTCTCGTGGGAGCGAATCCCAGAATACAGTGGTTCCCAAACTTTTTTTTACCCACGGACCACTTGAAAATTGCTGATAGTCTTGGTGGCCATTTAATGATTTTTCTGTTTGTTGTAGCAATTGTAATGTGTTGTGTTAAATGCTGTATGCTTTTTCGTTGCATTTTTAATGCTTTGTTTCATTCCTCATACATTGCATTTCATTGTATTACAATTTGCATCCCATAGAATGCAGTTTGATCTGAATATTTAATGCAAACATGCTGCGGACCACCTGAATGAAGCTCATGGACCACTGGTGGTCCTTGGACCACAGTTTGGGAACCCCTGCCATAGCACTATATGAAGAAATCTTTCACTGATTCTTTCCCTTATCTTTCTTTCTTATACATAAAAGACAGACGTGATGAGCAACCTGAATTTTTTCAAGTTCTTACCCTGACATCAGGGTTATTCTAATGGATATAATAAAACATAAAACATCAATTATAAAAACAAAAACCATCGAGACAAGAGGTGACATCAACACCACACATTGAAAGCACATGGCTTCTCCCCCCCCCCAAGAATCCTGGGAACTGTAGTTTACCTCCATAGAGCTACAATTTTCCCAGCGCCCTTAACAAACTACAGTGTGCTTCAAATGTATGGTGTGGAGAGGATGTGACCAGTGCTGAGTACTTGAAGATTTTAGTCAGTTAACCATTTACTGCTTCAGTAATTTCGTTTTGTATCCTAACCTGAACTTCTATGCCTTTTTAAGGATACTGAAAGGAGGGAGTTGTTGCTTTTCAGCTCTGGGACCTCTTGGGACCCAAATCTCATCTCACCTACTCAGAGGCAGGTCACACTGAGTTCAAGGCGGTTTACTTCCTGGTATGAATGCTTTGTCACATTGAGGAACCGAGAATATAATTTCCAGTTATAACAACACATCAGAGTGGTGTGAAGAAATGAACTCTCCCAATGCCAGCTAGTAGTGTAGAATATCTCCATTTAAGTGATTGTGTTGACACTAGTTTCGCCTGAGCACTGTAGCTGCCTGCAGTTTTGATTGCTAGAAAGAAGCTATTGTCATCTCACCCTGAAATGCAAAATAGCAGCCTAGTTTTGGGTACAAGGGCATGTGTATGAAACCACCGATTTTAATTTCCTTTTTGCAACAATTTTAGCACAGAAGAGATGAAGTGAGCTTATGCAGACTGAATGGCAAACTGCTGAACAAGCTCAACTCCACCTGTCAATGGTGGGGCAAGGTTTACCCTGCAATTAAAACACACACAGTAACTCTCGGTGATTAATCTAGCAGCTAATTAGAGCTGGCAGCCCTAACCTACCTTATGAGCCAGGAATGGGGAAGCTTTTTTTTTTCAGTACAAGGGCTGCATTCCCTCATGAGGAACTTCCCAGAGGTTGTATGCCACTGGTGGGACGAAGCAACGGATATGACTCGTACCTTTATTCTAGGGATAGAAGGATCTGTCCATTTCGGTTCTCTCTGTTTCTTACTTTTCTGATCTTAAATTCAGTTCTTCGCATTACTGCAGCAATTTGTGGATTTTTTAAAAAAAATCCTCATGAAAATTCATCAGCAGAATTTCTCCTAATAAACTCATTTTTGTATGCCGTTTTGACTAATGTACAGCAGTTTCCCCAAATGTCATGCATTTTGTGTGTTATTTTCAGCAAGATATTCATACTCGTATTATATATGCATTTTTGTAAACTGTGAGTTGGCAAACCGCATAGCAGAACTCAGATAAATGCAAATTGCAAAGTGACGGCTCTGTTCTGGTTCATATATTGCTTCAGGAAGTGCAGATATGATAGACTGGGCTTTAAATGAGACCTGAATCTATTTTTCCCCCTCCCTGCTTTATAACGGAAGGCTATATTCCAGCCACACAGAAGAAAGAATGGATTTTACACCAACCCACACAAACAGATCTCTCCTTCCAGGAAAGCAAGTGGCATTATCACCATTCCCAGAATAATAAAAGGGTGAAAATTGCATAGTTTGGATAGTCCTTCTAGCTAACAGAAGGACACATTCCAACAGGAAAAACCACTTCAGGAGGGTGTGAATCAAGGGCAATGATGGATGTGGCCTAAAGAGATTCCTGAGGGCCAGACAGAGAGGCATGGAAGGGCCACATTAGGTCGCCAGGCCTGAGCTTCCACACCCCTGCCATAAGCCATTTGGTCCTCACTTAAGTTGTTGATGGAATGCAAAATTTCATCTACGCAAAACAGATCTAGTTACTTTAAACAGGTATCTTACCTCTTAGGCACAGAAAAAAAGCTGCTATAAGCAGAATCATTGTGTGTGTCAGTGTATACTCATTTCCACCTGGATCCCATGTAAGTCCCTCCTTCCGAAAAACATCAAAATTCAGTGCACCTATTTCTGAACAGTACATAATTGCAACACATCTAGACACCTCTCCTGCAGAGGCAACGTTCATGTCTGATGTGGAGCTTACTAACCCAGCAAGGCTAATTCTCCTTGGAAGTTTTTATAAGGACGGAAGCAAGCAATAGCCTCAACCACTTGGGGTTTGGGGATTAATTCTTCGTCGTTCTTATTATTAGTTTTTCAATAATATCTTTGCCAGGCTGCTTTTTAATGTGCTTTTTAATGTTTTAAACTTCTTAGCTGCTTTGTTGGCAAAAAAAAAGTGAACTAAATGGCTTTAAAACTGGAGCCAAGCTAACAGAACCCCAAAGGCAACACAGACAAATCTCCCCGCCATCCTGCTGCTTTCTGAAAGACAACACACCAGTGGTATGGTGGCTGGTGGCACCCTTTTGAGTGGGCCACTGGAAGCTGCTCTGGGTTTTAGTCTGAACTTTCAAAGAGCTGTCCAAGGTTCTGAATCACCTTGGATAGCTTCTTGAACGTTCAGACTAAAACCCGGAGCGGTTTCCACTGCCCCACTGACCAGGGCTGTGGAGTTGGTACGCCAAACCTTCGACTTTGACTCCAACTCCGATATTTTTCTACTGTCCGACTCCGACTCCACCCAGAATTGCTTCCAACTCCACAGCCCTGGAAAGGGCTGTAAATGTCTTTTTAAATTGGAAGCTCTCATAGGAGCATTTTTATCGCTGACTGAATATGCGCTGATCTTGGCATCACAGCATTTGTCTTCATCTGGGTCCTGTGTCATACACTGACACACAAAATGTTTTCCATCTTGAGTTATGGTGAAATGCTCAACTACAGCTGACTTCATGGGAAGCTTCTTTGACATTTTGAATTTATATTTTTAAAAGTTTGTCAATCAAAATTTATTTTAAAGTCGGAGTCGGTACATTTCTACCGACTCCGACTCCACCCAAAATTGCTTCCGACTCTACGACTCCGACTCCACAGCCCTGCCACTGACATGAAACCCCCAGCCGCCACTGCAACACACGCACACACAATTGGATACTGAAATGGAAATGGACTGCCTTCAAGTCGATCCCGAGTTATGGTGACCCTATGAATAGGGTTTTCATGGTAAGCGGTATTCAGAGGGGGTTTACCATTGCCTCCCTCTGAGGCTGAGAGGCAGTGACTGGCCCAAGGTCACCCAGGGAGCTTCATGGCTGTGTGGGGATTCGAACCCTGGTCTCTCAGGTCGTAGTCCTAGGATAGGTAAAACTGACCATGGGGATGGAGGAGGGAAGGGGGGAGAGGGGAACAGAAGGAGTGGGAGGGGGAAGAAGGGGATTGGAAGGGGAGGGGTGAAGGAAGGGGGCAGGAAGGATCAAAAGGGAGGGGATGGAAAGGAAGAGGAGGGGAGGGCAGATTTGATCATTTGCAAGCCTATTGAGTTCGATGGGATTTACTGCCATGCAGTCATGCTTGAAAATGAATTGGACTGCCTTCAAGTCGATCCCAACTTATGGTGACCCTACGAATAGGGTTTTCATGGTAAGCGGTATTCAGAGTGGGTTTACCATTGCCTTCCTCTGAGGCTGAGAAACAATGACTGGCCCAAGGTCACCCAGTGAGCTTCATAGCTGAGTGGGGATTCGAACCCTGGTCTCCCAGGTCCTAGTCCAACACTCTAACCACTACACCACACCAGACCGTACTATTTCATACTGTTGCTGAGGAACTGAATGCTTCCTCATGTTAAAAAAAATAAATCCACCCCTTTTAAACTAGCATATTAGGAACATCAATATGCTAGTTTTATACAGGTTAGGGCTTGTTTGCTTTTCAGTATCTGGGACCATTCAAAGATTTGGTTTCTTACCACCACCAAGCAGGCTGAAGTGGTACCTGCATCGATGCACCACCTACAAAGCTGATGACTGTAGTTTGGCTCTAGTTGAGAGCATGGGAATATAGGAAGCTATATTCAAGGAATATAAGAAGTTATATAAGAGTCAGGCCCTTGACCCATTTGCCTTAGTGCTGTTTACACCGGGGGTGGGAAACCTCTGGCCCTCCAGATGTTGCCAGCATGGCCAACAGCCAGGGATGATGGGAGTTGTAACTCAGCAACATCTGGAGGACCGATGGTTCCCTCCTGAACCTGGGATTGAACCGGGGACCTTCTGCATGCAAAACGGATGCTCTGCCACTGAGCTACAGCCCTTCCACTGCCTGGGAACATAAGAAGAGTCCTCACGGATCAAACCAAATGCCCATCTAGGTCGGCACCCCATTTCCCACAGTGGCTAACCAGATGCCTATGGGAAGCCTGCAAAGACGTACTGTCTCCGGTACTGAAGATGATACGTAGACCTCATGGCTAGTTGCCATTGGTAGCCTTCATGAATTTATCAAATCCCCTTTCAAAGCCATCCAAGTTGGCTGGTGTTCACGGGACTTGTCGTCCAAAACATCTGGAGGACAGCAGGTTGGAGGAGGCTGCACCAACCAGTAAGTGTGTCAACTTTGGGTAAGTTCTATGCAGAGTAGACCCACTGAAATTAATGAACCTAAGTTAATCATGTCTGTTAACTTCAGTGTGTCTACTCTGAGTAGGACTAACACTGAATACCACCCATTATGTCTAATTCGCCCTTAAGCTGAAAGCTAATGCAAAGGCAATAAGCACAAAGTCTCTTAAACACCAGAAAAAGAGATCCCAACCCAAAGTGTACCCCACAGTCCAAAGACAGAAGTTTCTTTGGAGGGGGGGTCCTTTGTGTACTGCAACCTCAGATGCCTCTGATAAAGAATATGAGCTGGAAAAGGTACAGAAAAGGGCAATCAAAATGATCAGGGGCCTGGAGAAACTGCACTACTAGGAGGGGTTAAAACAGTACATGAAAAAGCAACTCCCACAATAGCAACCATTTTGGACCCTACAGTCGGTAGGAGAGTAATTTATTTATTTATTTCATTTCATTTATAAACTGCCCGTAGCTAATAGCTCTCTGGGCGGTGTACAAGGTTAAAATACAATATTACAATAAAATCAATAACAAATAGCAGCAAGATTTTAAAACTAGAACATTAAACATGAAACATAAACGTTAACATTAAACATTAAAATGCCTGGGAGCATAGCCAGGTCTTAACCTGGCGCCTGAAAGAAAGTACCGTAGGCGCCAGGCGTATCTCCTCTGGTAAGCTGTTCCACAATTCGGGGGCCACTACAGAAAAGGCCCTGGATCTAGTAATAATCCTCCGGGCATCTTGATGATTTGGTACCCAGAGGAGGGCCTTAGATACTGAACGAAGTGGACGGGTAGGTTCATAGCGGGAGAGGCGTTCCACAAGGTATTGCGGTCCCACACCGTGTAAGGCTTTATAGGTCAAAACCAACACCTTGAATCTGGCTCGGAAACAAATAGGTAGCCAGTGCAAGCGGGCCAGGACAGGTGTTATATGCGCGGACCGATTGGTCCTCGTCAGCAGCCTGGCTGCCGCGTTTTGCACTAGCTGAAGTTTCCGAACTGTCTTCAAGGGCAGCCCTATGTAGAGCGCATTACAGTAATCCAATCTAGAAGTTACCAGAGCATGAACAACTGAGGCGAGATAATTGTTGGTAGTGTAGCCACAAGGTTCTGGCCATGGCCTTCTCAGTGGTGGATCCTCACTTACGGAATGCTCTGCCTGTCGCTCTCATTATAAACATCCAGGAAGAATGTAAAAACATTCCTGTTCTCCCAGCAACCTTGAAATTATTGGCCATGAGGGCATCAGACTGCTTTTTAAAATGTTTTTAGATGTTCTTAATGTTTTTAAATACGTTTTTCTTTTATTTTAATTGTACTGTTTTTACTATTTTGTTGTTTGCTGCCCTGAGCTGCTTTTGGGGGGAACGACAGGATAGACATTTCACAAAACAACATTTGAGGCTTGTTAGTTTAGAGAAAAGGTTGCTGCGGGACAGAAGTATATAAAACTATTTCTGGGGTTGAGAAAGTGGGCATGGAGACTTTCCACTTTCAAAATATTCGAAGCCAGTGGAGTCATCAAATTAAACTGAATGGTGGGAGATTCAGGATAGGTAAGTGAATGTACTTCTTCACACAGGGCATAGTTAACTATCATTTGTTTGTTTATTAAATTTAAATCCCGCCCTTCCTCCCAGAAGGAGCCCAGGGCAGCAAACAAAAATACAAAAAGCACTTTTAAAACATCCGAAAAACAAAAGACCTTAAAAACATATTAAAACAAAACATTTTTAAAAAACTTTAAAAACACCTTAAAAAGCAATTCCAGCACAGACACAGACTGGGATAAGATCTCTACTTAAAAGGCTTGTTGAAAGAGGAAGGTCTTCAGTAGGCGCTGAAACGATAATAGAGATGATGTCTAATATTTAAGGGTAGGGAATTCCAAAGAGTAGGTGCCACTACACTGAAGGTCCACTTCCTATGTGATAAGATGGTATCTGCAGTACCTGCACAGTGCAATGATCAACTGGGTATATAAGGGGTAAGACGATCTTTCAGGTAACCTGGTCCCAAGCTGTGTAAGGCTTTGTACACCAAAACTGAAACCTTGAACTTGGCCCGGTAGCTAATAAGCAGCCAGTGCAATTCTTTCAGCAGCGGGGTGACATGTTGGCAATACTCTGCCCCAGTGAGCAGTCTCGCTGCCGGATTTTGCACCAGCTGCAGCTTCCAGACCAACCTTAAGGGTAGCCCCACAAAGAGCACATTATAGTAATCCAGCCTGGAGGTTACCAGTGCATGGACAACAGTGGTCAGGCTATCCTGGTCCAGAAACAGCCACAGCTGTCTTACCAGCTGAAGCTGGTAAAAGGCACTCCTAGCCACTGAGGTCACCTGGACCTCTAGTGACAAAGATGGATCTAGGAGTACCCCCAGACTATGAACCTGCTCTTTCAGAGGGAGTACGACCCCATTCAAAGCAGGCAATTGACCAATTATCCGAATTCGGGAACCACCAACCCTATAGCACCTTCATCTTCCTAGAATTCAGTTTATTGACCCTCATCCAGCCCACCACCGAGTCCAGGCACCAGTTCAGGGCTTGCACAACCTTTCCCGATTTGGATGTTACAGAGAAACAGAGTTGGGTATCATCACCGTACTGCTGACACCTCACCTCAGATCTCCTGATGACCACTCCCAAGGGCTTCATATAGATGTTAAACAGCAGGGGGGACAAGATTGTACCCTGCGGCACCCCACAGCACAACTGCCAGGGGGCCAAAAGACAATCACCCAATACTATTCTCTGAAAATGACCCTGGAGGTAAAAAACCAGAACCACTGTAAAAAAGTGCCTCCAATACACATCTCACCAAGTCGGCTCAGAAGAATACCATGGTCAGTGGTGTCAAAAGCCATCAAGAGATTGGGTAAGAATAACAGGATTGCACTCTCCCTGTCCTTTTCCCAATAAAGGTCATCCATCAGGGCAACCAAGGCAGATTCAGACCCATAACCAGGCCTAAACCCAGACTGGAATGGGTCAAGAAAATCTGTTTCATCCAGGAGTACTTGCAATTGCTGCACCACAACCCCCTTGATCATTTTCCCTAAAAAGGGGGTACTTGCGACCAGGCTGTAGTAGCCACAAACCAGTGGCTCCAGGGTGGGCTTTTTCAGGAGTAGTTGGATCACTGCCTCTTTCAAGGTGGCTGGGACAACTCTCTCTCACAAAGACGCGTTGACCACAGTGTGGATCCACTCGGTCATACCCCTTGGCAAGCTTCAATAAGCCAAGAAGGGCAAGGGTCGAGAGGACACTTTGCTGGTCACATTGTCAGAAGCACCTTGTCCAGGTCATCAGGCTGCATCAGCTGAAACTGATCCCAAGAAGCTGCAGCAGACATTGCGCTGGACACCTCACTTGAGACTAGGGATGGGATTGGCTGCCTAGTTCTGATTCACCTGGATTTGGAGAGTCTGTCTTTCCTTCTCGATCCAACCTTGTTTTGTTCCCCTTTTGCTTTTGCCGATCCGCTGATTTTTTTGGAGGAAAAAACCATGTAATTTTTAATATGCTGATGAAAATGCTTATGATGTTCCACATTTTTTCCCTATTTACATATCAGTCAGGCAGATAATCACCCGTTGAGTCTGTCTGTTGCCTCAGGCTAACTGATGTGCTGCTTAAAGATCCTCCCCCCTTTGCTGTTCTTGTTGTTTTGCAGTACTTTTGAATTTTACTGCTGAGAAGCAGGCAACCACTGCAGTACAAATAAGATTCGTTGTCCCCTCTCTGGCAGTAGCACTCGGGCTTATTTATATAACTTATCAGAGAAAGTCGAACAAATATGCTGAGTACTGAGTAGTGAATGAAGTGAGTCTCTCCTATTGCATTCAGAAAGTAGTGTCCTTCGCTGCATTCCAGCAAAACGTAATTATTTTTGTAAATTGGAGTAATGGGCAGACATGACCAATTCATACAGTAGTAGGAAGGAAGGAAGGAAAAGCAGTCAAATTTTGCATGTATGTATAAAATAACATCTAAATAAGTCAGTTTATGAGAGAAACTGCTGCAATTGACAGATGATTTGTTGTAATAAAATGATGATGCTTTGCTTGCAAACCTTAATGCAATGCCCATCCACCTCCGTCTCCCAGTGCGATCCACACACTCCGCAACAAAGCATAATTTAAGGGCCTCCACAGAACACCCACACAGAGTGTCTGCTGTGCTGTGTGTGATATCTGTGACATGGTTGCCACATAAAAGAAAAATTTACATCATAGATGAAAATGAAAAAAAAAATGCATTACATTGATACATTATTTGGTAGATTGAGAAAAGTATATTTTTTCTGTAATTTAATATGATAATGAATAATGACCGAAATGATTACTGTACTTAACCTAAACATTATTTAAGGAACAGAAGAATTAGAAAACAGACAGACTAAGAAAAAAAAATAATATGAATGTTAATAGCCATTTCGGAGAATTAACAAAACAAAGAGAAAATTGGAGGGAGGTTAATGGATGTAAATGGTGATCATTATCACTTAGATAGCTGTTAAGAGTGCATCAACTTAGAAGACAGTCAGTTACAAAGATAATAATGTAAAATTCAGAGTGGATTTATTTAAAAAAATCCATGCTGATTACAGCTGCAACCCGCTGCAAGAAATCAATGCCGGTCCAAAAAGAGTGAATTGAGTTAAAATCTGGTACTTAGTCCAATTTAGTGGATATTGTCCCACATCCTCACTTGGGACAACAGTAGATGTAGATGGGGCATCAAGATTGCTATGGAGCGAGAAACTTTACCCTCAAAGTGCCTTGCAAACAATTCACAGTGGGCCTCTCAAGGGTCTAAAACTCCATTTCCTGGAGTTGATGTTAACAGATCCCTGACAATACAAAAAAGCTCTACTGGACAGCTACTTGAGGATGCAATGATAGCAGAGAAGTGGACCTTCTTTGCCACCCTCACCGCCACACAGTAGGCATGGTTATATTTATCTCATGCCTGATCACCCTCACAGCAGTCTTTTGCCACTTGCAGTCCAGCCGTCGTCCAGCCTGTTTCATTGCTCTTATTTTACTGGTGTGCCAAGGTGCAAACCAGGCTCTACAATGCTGGAGAGGGCAGTCAGGGACAAGGCAGTCAGGGACAACTGTGTCAAGAGCCTGAGGTGTCTTGTTGTTCCACAGCATGACAAGGGCTTCAACGGGGGTCACCTGCTCTATCTACTGGGGCAGACTACCATAATCCTCCACCACCCCTGCAGGGAAGGATTGCAGCCGTAAGTCTAAACTTCACCAGGAAGTGGTCAGACCATGCTAATGGGATGACATCCACACACATCCATCTCCAGACCTTCCTCCATCTGGAGTAAAAACCAAGTTGATGGTGTGCCCTGCCCTACGTGTTGGACTGGTGACAATCTGAGACAGCCCCATGGTTGTCACGGAGGCCATGAAGTCCTGAGCCAGAGCACTAGATGCAGCCTCAGAACATTCACTGAAGTCACCCAGGACTATCGTTCTGGGTTCCTCCAATACCACAGCTGAGACATCCACTGCCAGCTCAGTCAAGAAGCTGCTGGGCAGCAGGATGGATGGTACACTAGCAGCAATCCTTGTTTACTGTCTCCTTGGCCCAAAACCAAGTGCAGGCCCTCACAGCAAGCTCCAAAGGTAGTTTCCTGGTGACAGAGATGGAAGTTCTGTGGACCATAGCAACCCCTCCCCTCTGTTCCTCCAGCCTGTGCTGGAGTTGTACCAAGTATCCAGGTGGGCAAAACTGGGTGAGATCAACTCCTCCCAACTCACCCACCCAGGTCTCAGTAATGCACACCAAATCGGCACCGTCATCCATGGTGAGATCATAGATGAGTGTGGTTTTATTGTGTACCGATCTGGAATTAAGCAACAGTATACACAGGCCAGTGGGCACAGCATATGAGCAAAGAGGAACCCGTCCATGAGAAGAGTGGGAGCAAGAAACAAGGCTCAGACAGCTTATGCGATTCACTCCCACAAGAGGTAGTCAGGATGACCAATTCAGATGGCTTTAAAATGAGATTAAACAATGGCTACCGATCAGGTTGGCTGTATGCTATCTCCAGGATCAAAGGCAGTATGTCTTTGAAGCAGAGCTTGGAAAAGTTACTTTTTTGAACTACAACTCCCATCAGCCCAATCCAGTGGCCATGCTGGCTGGGACTGATGGGAGTTGTAGTTCAAAAAAGTAACTTTTCCAAGCTCTGCTTTGAAGGCCAACAGCTGGAAAACCACAGTGGGGAGAGGTGCTGTTGCGCGCATCTCCTGCTTGCGGACAGTTTTTGAATTTTTCTTCCCCATGGGACGCTTGAAAATTGCTGGTAGACTTGGCTGACCACTTAATAATTTTTGAGAGCCTGTTGTAGCAAGTAATGCAGTGTGCTAGTTGCTGTATGGTTTTTAATTGCATTTTTGTTGCCTCTTTCATTTCTTCTATTCCCTTACAGTTTGCATTCAGTGGCAAAACTATAAAATACAATGTAAGCAATAAAAGAAGCAATTAAAATGCAGTTAGAAACCAATATGAATATTTCATGCAGACATACCACAGACCACCTGGATGAAGCTCGTGGACCACTGGTGGTCCACAGGCTGCAGTTTGGGCTTCTGGTTGGCCACTAGGTGAACAGAATGCTGGACCTGATAGGCTTTTTGGTCTACTCCAGCGGGCTGTTCTTCAGTTTTTATGCCTCACAAATGACAACTTCATCAGAAGTACACTTCAGACAAATATCAAGAGGTGGTGGGAGTCTGGACAAGGAGTACAGCCAAGCCAGCTGCCATCTCCCACAGTGCTCAAAGCTGCAGGATAAACAAGTTGAAGGAAAACCAACTCTGATGCCACAAAATTAAATTAGATGGGGACAGAAAGGCTGGCTGGCTAAAGATGGCATCTCTTGCGCACATTACATGAGGCAGCAATTACGGTATGTGCGCAGCTCAGATTTATTTAGGAGTGACATACAGGTTTGTTTTTATATAGTTTTTAGGATATTTTACTGAATTGCATTCTTAAAATGGTTTTTATTTACATCCGCTTAGAAATCTTTATTACATTAAGCAGTATAGGTTTTTTTACAAATAACTGAGCAAGCAAGCAAGCCGAAGTCAGGTGCGGCAAGGCTGCCATGGCCTGCTTTTCACTGGCCTGGTTTCTGGTTAACCAAAAGAGCTCTAATGAGCCTGTTTGCCTTTCTCCACTGTAGGGAACTAGGCAGAAAAACAGGCCCAGAAGCCAGAACAGGAAGCTGCCTTATATTCAGTTGGACCATTGGTCCATCCAGCTCAGTATTGTCTACACTGACTGGCAGCAGCTCTTCAGATTTCCTGGTGAGGCGAGGGGCAGGACTTGAGACATTCTGCCTACAAAGCAGATGCTCTGTCACTGAGCTATGGCCCTTCCCCAAACCCTTGCAGAGAGTTGCCCTATGGCACAGCCCTCATCTGACAGGCTGCCTTTTTGCACCAACCCTACAGATGCTTTGGAGGCGAATCTGCATGCAAAGCAGAGCAGAAGCTAACTAACTAACTAACAAAATGGAACAGAAGCTAACTTTGGTCAAAAGAACTCTGGCTCATGTTTTAAGCAGGCCTGAATGCCTGTTTTAACAGCAGAAATGTCTCCCGTCTGCCTGGATCCAGCTGGAACGTGAGAAACAAATCTTGGCAAAGCTTTAGTCAAGCTGAGGTCATGCACCAGGGTGAAGAAGACAGAAGACTCATTAGCAGCTCTGGGTGACCTTCACGAGGCTCCTTGTGCCCAGATTAGGCATGGGAATAGGTCACTCCACCCCAAAATAATTAATTGAAAATAAAATAACACAACACACCTGTTTTTACAGGTGTCTGGCCCTGATTTGGCATTTACCAATGCAGAACTCAGTTTTAGTGAGGGGAAATGAGGTGAGAGCAAAGAGGAGAAATTGGAAGTGTAGTGAGATCAGAAAGAGTGGCTTGTCCTTTGCTTAATTTTATTTTTGCTTTGTGACAAGGTTCTTGCTCATGCCAAAGCCTTTGGAGCCCAGTTTGCCCTGTTCCTTTCTCTTTGAGAGAAGAAGGGATGTCTTGCTTCAAGCATCTGCCTCCTGTTTTAAAAGCTGTTCTTGGCTATTTTCTCTGAACAGTTTTGAACAGATGCAGTTTTTACAGATTTTTACATATAAAATCATTTTTAAAATTATTTTACTTTCGGGGAGGTTCCTTTGTGAGGCTCTGAATGCACCATTCTGGATACTTTTTCAGTCTTTCTCCACTTTTCCCACACAAGCCATAATCCCTCACTCCTCAATCTTCAGGTTAAACTGCTACAAGGTTGGAAATTTAGTAAGCTTTTAACGAGTTTGAACTAGTGAAAGTTTTGTTGCTGTTATGTGCCTCCAAGTCTACTACGACTTATGTCAACCCTATGAATCAGTGACCTCCAAGAGCATCTGTCATGAACCACCCTGTTCAGATCTTGTAAGTTCAGGTCTGTGGCTTCCTTTATGGAATCAATCCATCACTTGTTTGGCCTTCCTCTTTTTCTATTCCCTTCTGTTTTTCCCAGCATTATTGCCTTTTCTAGTGAATCATGTCTTCTCATTATGTGTCCGAAGTATGATAACCTCAGTTTCATCATTTTAGCTTCTAGTGATAGTTCTGGTTTAATTTGTTCTAACACCCAATTATTTGTCTTTTTTGCAGTCCATGGTATGCGCAAAGCTCTAGTCATAATTGCAACCTGTAGCCTTTTGGTTAATTATTTTTATTTGCTAATCTAATATTGTTTTCCATTTATAAATCTTTCTCTTACATTTCATTCACAAATTCTTTTGGTTCTTACATTTCAGATATTGACGAGTGTGTTTATTTTCATCATTTCTGTGCTTTGATTTAAAGAAACCTATGCCATTTGTTTTATTTCTGGTCTGGCTCTGGTTCCTTTCTGATTATCACCACTAGCTCACTGGAGCAAGTTCAACGGCATGAAATATTTTTGTGCATTTATGTGTGGCAATGTCAAAGCACAACAGACCATCCAATTTGCTTTCGGGGGCTGGGTGGGGATCTCTCTGTATATATACAAAAAAGAGGGCACAGGGTCTGTGCCACTTCATGAGGCAAAGTCAGAGACAGGCTCAGAACAGCAAGCCCCTGAAGCAGACGCCTTGCAGAGGAAGTTGGTTTCCTGTTGCCTTCATGTGCAGCCTCAGGTAGCCAATAGGGCACAGGCAATTCAGGTTACAGCAGCTGCTCCAGCGTGGAGCTCCATCTCTTCTTCACTGCAGAAGTGCTGCTGTGGACAGCTCCTGGTGGTTGCACAATTATCGCGGTGAAATCTTGAGAGTGTGACAAAATACGGGAGGATGAGCAAGTGAGCAAGCAAGACGTGGGGAAAAACCCCCTGCACAATGACATTTGCTATGAAAATAATAAAAAGAAGCCAAAAACATTGGAGGGATGTGTTATGTCTCGTGAATCAATTCACTGAGGCTGGCAAGCAGTTGGATCATGAGAACTCCTTTGCTGGATGGGAGAAAAGGCCCATATTCAACTAACTTGCACTAGTGGAAGCCAGCACAAGGATTTGCACTTGTGCAACAAGACTCCCCCCCCCATTTTCTCCCCTGGAGGGCCGCCGTGCCATCTCCAAATCTGCTCTGGAGGGTTGGAAGAACCCCCAGAACAGCATGTCGGGGAAGGAGAGGGGAGATTGTTCTGTTGGGCAAGCAGAAATGTTTGCGCTGATGGAACAATTTGCTTAGCACTTCATTGAATACAACTAAAAGTTTCATCTTGCATTGGCAACAGGTTGGATTAGATGGCCTTTGGGATTCCTTTAGAAGTATTCTACTCCCTTCTAGCTCTATGATTCTGTGGTCTAGTGTTCTGTCTCCAGCACGCTAGGAGTTGCCAACATGGTGGGTTCCAGATATTGCCAACATGGTGCCCTCCAGATGTTGGACTCCAGGTCCCATCATCTCTGACCATTGGCCATTCTGACTGGGGCTGATGGGAGTTGGAATCCAGCAACATCTGGAGGGCACCATGTCAGCTACTCCTGCCTTAGGATGTTCCCAGGCTAGGCATGCAAGCAATGGTCAACCCATTTGTCCTCCACATTAGTCAAATTAATTGGCTATGCCTGTCATTGGCTCTGGCTCCAGTACAAAACAATATAAAACAACAACTAAACAACACAAAATAACAGATCTTTACATCCAGCTGGAAAACACTGTCAAAACAAAAATGCCTTCAATTATTTCTGGAAAATACAGATAGTGAGCACCACAAGAATGCTGTTCTGCAGAACAGGGGCAGCCACTCTGAAAGCCCTGCTCTGAGTTACTGTGGAGAGGGCTTCTGATATTTTGGGGACTTGAACGAGAAATTCTTTTGGAGAACTCAGCAACCTACAGGGCATATAAGGGATAAGGTGATCTCTCAGGTAACCTGGTCTGGAGTTGTATAGGCTTTATATATTGTTCCAAATCCTTGGCCTGGTAGCAGTTTGGAATTATATATTTATTACATTTATACCCCGCCTTTCTTTCCATGCTAGAAACTCAAGGCGGCTTACAGATGGTTCCCAGGCGGTCTCCCATCCAGGCACTGACCAGACCTGACCCTGCTTAGCTTCAGCAGGGAGCTGGCCTCATGTTCCTTCAGACCATACCCTGAGACTGGGAACTGGAATTAGAGTCCTGCTGGATCAGAGCGCACACATACACACGTATGCGAAACAGATGCCTGCAGGACATAAAAGCAAAAGCTCTCTCCACAACACAGAGGGTTGTCCCACTAACAATCAGAAACCAGTTGTGATCAAAGCTTGTTCAGTTGCCTTGACTGCATGGCAGAGCTTGGGAGATGGGCAGCTGGCACATTGCCTCTTTGCCTAAATTGACACACATGCTGACAAGGGTCAAGGAGGTGTTTGCAGTCCCTCTGGGCAACTGCCTGTACATCCCCAAGATTGTGGGGTACAATGGTCCAAACAGGAGGCAGTTACATCGCATAAGAATAGAAGAGCCCAGTTGCTGGATCAAGCCAAAGGCCCATCTAGTCCAGCATCCTGTTCTCACAGTGGCCAACTAGATACCTATGAGGGCCATCAACGTCTGCAACCCCCTCACCAACTTCAGCTTCCCGGCCGCCGCTGCCATCGCAGGTACGCCGTGGCTCGCCCTCATCCAGCGGGGCGGTGGGTGCACCTTCTCCAAGAAGATCTATGTGGCCGCCAAGTGGGGAGCCGCCACCGCCGCCACCATTTACAACTACGGCAGCAGGATGGGGAATGACATCCAGGCCATGACCCACCCTGCTGCTGCGGGACTGGCTGCTGCTGGGGAAAGCTTACTCGTATTTTGCCACCAGAGAAGCTGATCAGAAGTTCAACTGAAGGTGTTGGGCTTGCAAGCATAGAAGGAAAGAGAGACAACCAACTCACAGCTTTGTTGGGGGCAACCTGAGATGTTTCTGCCACTCCAGGCGCCTGCACCAGAATGTATGTATTTTCACTGGAAGTTGTAACCGCTGTTTTTTTAAATAATGTTATTTGTTATTTAATGTCTGTAAATTGTATTGTTTTATTGATGTATTTCTATATTTGTGTTTTTCTTGTAAGCCGCCTTGAGGGCCTTTTGGCTATAAGGCGGGGTATGATGATGATGATGATGATGATGCCTCTGATAGCAGATATAGAATAATAGCCCTTGTGGCTAGTAGCCACTGATAGCCTTCTCTTCCATGAATTTGTCTAATCTTCTTTTAAAGCCATCCTACTTGGTGGCCATGACTACATCTTGTGGGAGTGAGTTCCATAGCTTAACTATGCACTAAGCAAAGAAGTCCTTTCTTTTGTCTGTCTTGAGTCTTTCAACATTCAGCTTCATTGGATGTCCACGAGTTCTAGTGTTATGAATGAGGGAGAAAAACCCTTCCCTTATCAATGAGCCTTGCACAGGAGAACATCCAGGCACAATGCATTGCATGGGTCAGACCCAAATCTGATCTCGACAGAGTTGCCTCGTGGCAGGGCCTCTGCTTTTACTGCAAGCCCACGGTGTCCTTTGTGGCAGGGGTGGCTCCCTCTGAAATCGAATGGCTACAGATTAAAAAATTATCGGAGCAAAGGCTGCCTACAGGAAGTGTCCTGATACCTCAGAGAGGAGATGGCTCTTCAATGGTGTGTGAACAATACCTTTTTAAGATCAACTCCACAACTGGATATATTGTTCTTGCACATTTCTACAGACAAGGTTTCCATCTCTGACTATTCCAATGTCAAACATTACGTCTTGCATAAATGGACCAGCACAGGGGCGGAGGTTCTGCTGCGGCCAAATGAGCAGGGATTTCCCCTCTGCCTTTGTGCCAGAGTTTCCTAGGAAATTGGGCTGTTTACTGCTAATTCTGGAATATATTGGCTAGATCTGTCTTCCTAAAAGCCAGCTGGGATTGCAGTTTCTAACAAAGTTGCCAAACAAATGTCTTTAATGGTGCTTTTATGCCAAAATGTATTCAGGTCAGAGGTGGATGTTTTGCTTTTATTGTTGTATGTAAATGCTGGCTGCATGCTCATTTTCTAACAGAGTCCATGTGGTATGCAGGCAACCTTTCACTTCAATAGCCAGAGGGTAAACATGCCAGAAAAAAGCCAGTCCTTCCGTCTTGTCCTCCAAAAACCACTTCAGACATTTCCATTTCTCTGTGGGCACAATTTTCCCACGAGCAGACCTTCCTGATACAAACAGGAGCACCCAATCTATATCCCCAACCCCTCAAGCAAGGGATGTAAGAAGCAATAGTTTTCCATTCCTCCCTGTATTCGTTGCCTGCAGCACTGTTTCCATTCTGCTGCAATTCATCTTCTGCCAAAAATGACTGTTATTCATCTCACCGTCTGCTGTGACAAATTTACATAACTTCATAAATTAATGTATGTCATTAATTACGTAAATTATGTTGTCACTATGTTATTTCACCTCATTCATTTCAATGCAAAGGAAACACAATGCAAATAGGAGGGGCGGGGAACACATAATCAATTACGTATCATTTGCAGGCTGAAAGGAATACTGATTGTATTTGCTGGACTAACCTCCATTCCAGACATGGGACAAATAAGCAAATATCAGCAATTTCTGCTCCTATTTCATCAGAATTCTCCAACATCCCTACCCCCCCCGATAACAATGAACCCACGCAGCACAGATTTTGCCTTCCAATGACTCCTCAGGGAGAACAGCAGTGTAGTACACCTCTGTGCAATGAAGAAGAAAAAGAAATCAAGCGAAGCAGTCCTAATACCAGTTCTGTTGAAGGACAGGTGGTAGTGGTGCTCTGCCAAAGACACTCTGCACATGCTCAAAGAAATTCAGAGGCAGGCAAAACCCCTCGATAAGATGTCATGGGGGTGTTTCCCAAGAAGCAGATTTCTGTTGCCAGGGTGAAATCCCATTGCCCAGGACTAAGACAAGCACCTGGGCACATAGATGGTGCCCAGAGAGTCATCTAGATGTCGCCAATATCACTGAAGATACTGGGGCGGCCCATGCAGTGTGGATCGTGCCCTCCCTGTTACTGACAGATCATCCATCAATGATAGCAGCAGCACGGAGGATGGGTTGATCCGCAGTAAGTTGGTCTGTGGCTGCCGCGAGGGCGCTTAAAGGGAGAGATCTGTGTCATAGTAAGGCTTTGTGGGGTTAGTCACTCCAAGTACTTCGGGGTGCTCAGATGTACACCACAATGGTGAAGGAGCCTTAAAAATTGTGACCCTAAAGAAACCTACAGTAAGATTCCCTTTTAGTCCAGGCCTTCACCATCAGCGCAACAACACATCAGAAAAAGGCAGCATCTGCTGGCATTGGGAGAGACAACACAAGGTCTTAATTTGGGAGCATCTTCTCAACCCAGCACAGGCACGGAGGGCTTGCACGTGTGTCGTTTTCTGTCAGCATGGGGGACCCAGAGGTACATACAACTAGTTTAAGGTGTTTTTCCCTGTCCTGAAGAGCTGGGTACATGATCACTGCCAAATACAATATTCACATTTGGAATCCAGATGCTGTTTCTTCCTTATTTGTATTCCAGTTAATTTACAGAACAAGCTTTGTGGGGGGGGGGTTAAAGAAAAATATTAAAGAAGTGAACTCAAGATTAATATGCCTTCCACCTTAAACAGCTGTCTCAACTCCTATGCACAAGAAGCACAATTAAAAACAGCTGTCACAGCCCTGTTTAGCAATTAATGGAACATCTACCATGCGCTGGTACACACACTGGCAAGTGTCACATGGGGTTAGGTGCATACACCATGACTGCTTTGTGGCATGCTATCTGCACTTGACACAATGCAAATACAAGTCAATGTGTGGCATCAAAAAACATGACTCAACTACGGATATGCCAAAAAAAAAAAACTTGAGAAATTTTGAGGGCCTTTCAGCTTCCCTTTGTGTGCTTTGCTGGAGAAAAAGACCGCCCCCCCCAAAATAATTCACTTAGAATTTAGAACCTTCCTCTTTCAACAAGCCTTTTAAGTTGAGACCTATCCCAATCTGCGTCTGTGCTGGAATTGCTTTTTAATATGTTCTTAAACCTTTAAAAAAATGTTTTTAATCTTAGAAGATGTTTTGAAAGCTTTTTTTAACAAACATTTTTAAAGATGTTTTGTTTTAATGTGTTTTAAAATTCATTTTCATGACGTTTTAAAGTTTTTAGTGCTTTTGTTTGCTGCCCTGGGCTCCTGCTGGCAGGAAGGGCAGGATATAAATCAAATAATAAATAAATAAATTTTGCAGTAGGTGGATTTGCAGTGTCAACTCTGGCCTCTACCAGCCAGCACTTGAGTTCCTAAAATACCCAGGACAGATGCTCAGACATACTTTGCAGGATCACACCGGACAATTCAGAACATCACAACAAACACCCCCTGACTCCATACAGGCCACTTCCCCTTGCTGATTATCTTGAGTCACTTGCAGGTTACTGTGTTCCTGCCTGGAACCGCAAATGACAAGATCATTTACCCTAGGAGGGCAAAGAGGTAACTCAAGAGTCCATGAGCTTGGCAGGCATTACTGACTCTTCCAGAAACCCTAGCCTCTGTCTCAACCTGTGAACATGTAGGGCTGCATACGCACCATATGTATAAACCACATGGCTTCCCCCAAAGAATCCTGGAAAATGTAGTTTGTTAGGAGTGCAACTGTAGCTATGTGAAGGGTAAATTACAGTTCCCAAGATTCTTTGGAGGAAGCCATGTGATTTAAATGTATGGAGTGTATAAGGATGGAAGAGAAATTCAATTCAGTTTGCATTGCAAGCCGAATCTATCAAATTGCACTTTCCGAAACAATATGAGAATGGAAACATAGCCATCCTTTGATATTCTCAGTTATCTGAATTTTGCAGCACAGTTCTCCAACCAAAGAATGTTTACATAAATGCATAGATTAGGGGGAAGTGTGCCTAAAGATGAATGTATTAGTGAAAACATACAAAAGTGCATTATATCATGAGATATTGCTTGCAAAAATGTGTACATCCATCAAAACTGCATACAAAAATGTGTTTATTAGAAGAAAAAATCATGCTAAAATGTTGAAGACTTTTCATGAGGATTTTTTAAAACAAAATTCACAAGCTGCTACAGGAATGTGGAGAACTGGATTTTAAGATTAGGAAAATGAGAAACTGAGAGAACCTTCCATCCCTAAGTGTGGACAGCCAGTATACTCACCAGAGGTTGAAGCAAGTTCAAGAGTTGGCAAGCCAGGATAAACGGGTGGGCTAATGGGCAATGGACCCCCTCCTTCTTAATGATAGGCTCTGGGCAATCATTGGGGAGTAGGGAGGAAGAAGGCACTCTGTCCATGCACCTTCTTTTTTATTGATGACTTTCATTAGTTTGTTATTGGGCGAGAGCCAGTGTGGTGTAGTGGTTGGCAGCCTTTCCCAACCAGTGTGCCTCCAGATGTTGTTGGACCACAACTCCCATCTTTCCTGACCATTGGCAATGCTGGCAGAGGCTGATGGGAGTTGTGGTCCAACAACATCTGGAGGCACACTGGTTGGGAAAGGCTGGGTTAAGGTGTTGGACTACGACCGGGGAGACCAGGGTTCGAATTCCCACACAGCCATGAAGCTCACTGGGTGACCTTGGGCCAGTCACTGCCTCTCAGCCTCAGAAGAAGGCAATGGTAAACCCCCTCTGAATACCGCTTACCATGGAAGCCCTATTCTTAGGGACGCTATAAGTCAGGACCGACTTGAAGGGAGTCCATTTCCATTATGAGAGCCAGTGTGGCATAGTGGTTAGAGTGCTGGACTACGACCTGGGAGACCAGGGTTCGAATACCCACCCAGCCATGAAACTCACTGGGTGACCTTGGGCCAGTCTCTGCCTCTCAGCCTCAGAGGAAGGCAATGGTAAACCACCTCTGAATACCGCTTACCATGGAAGCCCTATTCTTAGGGACGCTATAAGTCAGGACCGACTTGAAGGGAGTCCATTTCCATTATGAGAGCCAGTGTGGCATAGTGGTTAGAGTGCTGGACTACGACCTGGGAGACCAGGGTTCGAATACCCACCCAGCCATGAAACTCACTGGGTGACCTTGGGCCAGTCTCTGCCTCTCAGCCTCAGAGGAAGGCAATGGTAAACCACCTCTTACCGCTTACCATGAAAACCCTATTCATAGGGTCGGCATAAGTCAGAATCGACTTGAAGGCAGTCCATTTCCATTTTTTTCGTATCTTATCTTTAGTTTTGGCATTTTATAGCCACTATCATTCATTTCAGCTTGTTAGGGACAACAACAGGACGTTCTTTGCAATCTTCCAGTGGTGCAGAGACAGTTAATATTTCTCTTCTGTAGGTCTTTATTAAATGTTCCACTGTCCCCACAGTCTGTTTTAATTACCTGAGATCTCTTCCTTATGCTTTATTTACAAGTATCCACAATATCTAATCTCCCCTCTAAAATATTTAAACGAAAATCTTATATCACCCAACTCCTTTATCATTTAAATGGTAAATGATACCACTTACCATGAAAGCCCTATTCATAGGGTTGCCATAAGTCGGAATCAACTTGAAGGCAGTCCATTTCCATTTTTTGTTATTGGGTACCAAGAACTGGTTTTCTGGATTTGGAACCACAGCTATGTGATTATCTCCACCATGAGAGCCATCAAGCTCCCTCTCTTCCCAGTTTTGGGGAAATGCAGAACATTTTTCTCTGAAGATTCCATAAGGTGCTTTTTAAAGAACTGATTTCTTCTGTTTCAATCTACCAACACGTTTTATTCTATTTAAAAGTTATTTCTACACCACTTAATGATTTAATAAATAATAATAATTTAATAATTGCATAATTTTATATACCTCTGGCATGCCAACCACCCTGCTTAAACAACTTCTTTCTAAACTAAAAAGCCCCAAATGCGGTAGAGGCTGGCAGCTCTGTGTCAGTGGGACAGGGGAATCCATTCTAGGTTTCAGTCCATACTTCCAAGGTGTTGCTCCTTGGACAGCTCCTTGAAGTTCAGACTAAAACCTGGAGCGGATTCCACTGCCCCACTGACATGGAGCCACCAGCTGCTACTGCCCAAATGTTATAACCCACTGGCAGAGCTTGGAAAAGTTACTTTTTTAAACTACAACTCCCATCAGCCCCAGCAGCATGACCACTGGATTGGGCTGATGGGAGTTGTAGTTCAAAAAAGTAACTTTTCCAAGCTCTGCCCACTGGCTCCTAAACTGTGTTATATAGACTGAACTTCATTCAGGCGCCCTACACCACGTCTGTGAATTTGTGGTAGAAGATAGGAGGCAGCACATCCATCACATTAAATACTCATATTGATTCTTAATTGTATTTTATTGCTTCTTTTATTGCTTATATATTGTTTCACAATTTGAATTCTACAGCATGCAAACCACAAAGTACAATCTGTAAGAAAGAAAAGAAGCAATGAAAACACAATTAAAACTGATACAGCATCTAGCACGGCACATTATAACTGCTAAAACAGGCAGAAAAATCATGTTCTGCCAAGACCCTCAACAATTCTCAAGTGGTGTGTGGGAGGGGGGAGTTTGGGAACCACTATTGTAACCTATCCACATGGGGAAACTTTTCCGCCCCCTTGATCATTTTGGTTGCCTTTTCCTGCTCCCTTCTGTCCCCTCTCTCAAGGCTGCTCACAGGCAGACCTTAAAAAGGACTAGACTTGTACAAGTTGGTCTTGGAACTTCCCAAAGCACACAATTGGAGACCCCATAGCTATTTCCACTCAATCACACCCCAGAATCATGGATCTGGCCCAAAGCTGAACCTGCCACTTATCTGGGAGCCCTTTCTACACATTCTGACCCCACGGCAAATCCTCAGGGTTGGAGCCACGTCCCTGGGTGAAGTAGCCACAGGGAATGAATCCCATTCAACTGGCAGGAGAATGCCACAGAACTGGATCTACAAGAGCCAAGTGAAACAAGAGCCTGTTGCCTCCAGCCTTGCCTTTTGTATCAATCCTTTTTTTTCCCCAACACTTAATAATCTCTGGAGCCTCTCTGATGCCCTTCTAACTTTTCACAGGTTGTTAGTCAACAGAACATCATGTTTCCAGCCAAAACGATACCTCCCTGTGCCTTTTCAGTGGCTGCCCCTAGGCTCTGGAACTCCCTCCCTAGGGAGGCAAGAATGGCCTCCTCTGTGCAGTCCTTCCGCCGACAGCTAAAGACTTTTTTCTTCCGGCAGGCCTTTGGAACTGAAGGCTTTAAGGGTAGTGACTGAAGAGGGTGCTGTATGTTATTGTTTTACTTGTATGCTCTTAAACTGGGTTGCAGTATTTTAAGTATGTCTAATTGGTTTTAACATCTTAATAGTTTAATTCTGTTTTAATGCTGATTTTATATGTTTATATGTTTTATATGTTGATATGTTCTTAATGACATGTATTTACTTTTATCTGGAAGCCGCCTTGAGTTCCAGTTTGGAAAAAGGGCGGGGTATAAATAATAATAATAATAATAATAATAATAATAATAATAATAATAATAATAATAATTAAGCAGCATCTACTTTCTGTAAGAGGGACTCAAAGTACACAATACTTCCTGGCATGACAGTCAGGCAAAGATGCTTCCAGTTCTATCCCAACAACATTGCGGGTGCTTGTATTTAAGAGCTCTAATGCTGGAAACCGCAACGGGGTTACATACCAACTGGGGCTCAAGTTCTCTCCTGTGCTTAGTTTACATTTAAAGGTGGATGGACCAAAGTTGCATTTCTGAAACAATATGCAGAGTGAAACGCAGCCCTCCTTTGAAATACACACTTTGCCGAACTTTGCAGTGCAGTTGTGCATCCAAGTAATGCACAAAAATGCATATAGTCGGGTAAAGTGTGCCTAAAAATGCATATATTAGTGGGGGGGATCATAAAATGAATATATTAAGGAAAGCTGCTTTGCAAAAATGTGCAAAAATGAGGCAAAATTGCATATACAAACATATACAGTAGGTGAAATTCACTCACAAAAGCCAGATGAATTTTTCATGAGGTCTTTTTTTTTTAATTGCAAAGTGTTGTAGAAATGTAGAGAACTGAACTTAAGACTGGAAAAACTGTGAGGAACTGGCTAAGTTTATCTTTACAGGTGACACATTACCTTTCTAATTTCAGTATATTATTCCAGTTTTCCTATCTAATAAAACAAAAAGGCCTTTGTATTAACAGTCTTCAAATGAAATGAAATGTCTTGCATAGCCCACTAAAAACTTTGCAAGCTTTTGAAGTCCAAGCAGTGGAGTTCAGACTAAAGAAGAAAATAAAACTAGAAAAGATGTGTATGAATATGTATCCATCTGGATTCTCCATTTTATACCAGTAATAGAAGGATCTCATAAGGACCAAGGCATTAGAAAAAGGAGTCAGCCCGAAGATATTTTACCTGTTGGGATCTGTTCCTCAAAACAAAATTACCAATATTCAGCACTGGAAAGGTGACTTATTCATTACTTATTATTTATTTACTAAATGTATAGCCACCCTTCCTCCCAGTAGGAGCCCAGGGCAACTTGCATAACCCCCAATTTAATGAACAGGTGCATTGTACATAAAAGGAAGCTAGATAGATCTCTGGGTGATCCGAAGTAGATTAGCAAGGATTTCTGACTCCCAATTGTTAAAAAAAAAGGCAACAAAATGACTCCCCACCCTTCCAAAAAATTAAATAAAAGTATACTGCTGAAATTAAGGAGGCAGTATAAGGAGGAAGGTTACCAGATGGATTTTTGATTGGAAGAACTGTGAGCCCAGATCAAAATAAATTTCTGGGTTGAAAATTCTTTAAATATTCAATGGGAAGGGCAGCAGCTCAGGGGCAGAGCACCTGCCTTGTATGCAGAAAGCCCCAGGGTCAGTTGCCTGGTAGGGCTGGGAGACACTCCTGTCTGAAATCCCAGAGAGCCGCTGCCAGTCAGTGTAGACAATACTGAGCTAGATGGACCAGTGGTCTGACTCTGTATGAAGCAGCTTCCTAATTCTAAGTACACATAGGGTTTTCAGGACTAAAAAGCAAAGCAGACTCTGCAAGCCTGAAGCCCGCCCACCCCTGCTGTACAAGCGCATCAGCTGGACAAGCGATTCTGCACAAGCCCCTGTCATTGCACAGCTAGTATTCTTTTCAATGTGCTTTGTTTTGGGTTAATGTCACCCCATTAGGTCACTGCTCACAAATTCAGGGTAACTCATGAGCATTTATTTTCTGGTACCAACAAAGAAGACAGGGAAGAGGAAACAGTCTTCACATTTCAAATGCCGCAGTCATTTTAAACACATAAGAAGAACTAACTGATCAGGCCCAAAACGCATATAGCACAGCCATTTTTCCAGGGAGGGGGAGAAGTAAACCAATGAAAGGAGAGCAGGCTAATTTCTCACAAAGAATGAGAAGAATTGTGTCTGTACATTTTCTCTAATATAATGTATCAGGTTCGACAAATGATAGAAACGACTTCTTTTTTTTAAAAAATAAATAAAGCTGAGAGGCTGGTGATTATGATTCATTAGGTGGGCAATTGCACCCCTTCCCTCCCTCAATAGCCATACTACCTAGTCCAGCATTCTTTTCTCACGGGAGGGCCAGTGCCAGAGGGAGGCCAGGTTGGGCCCTGGCCGAAGGCCCCTGGGTCCCAAGGGGGCCCTGAAGGGCCCCTCCTTAGGGTGCGTGGGTAGTGCTCCCTTCCGCGATCTGTGGCCACATCAGCTCCCGACCCTGCCACAAATCGTGAAGAGGATGCTCCCAGACATCCCCCCGACTGCTTCGCAGGACTGTGACACCCACCTGCATGCCACACCTACCTGATTCCCCTTCTGCCATCTTGGTTGATGGCAGGGATGCACATGTGTAGCACACATGTGTGCCATCAACCAAGATGGTGGTGCAGGCATCAGTCCCTTAGGGAAGCCTTGGCTGCCATCTTGGTTGATGGTAGGCATGCACTCGCAGAGCGACAGGCATTTACGTCAAGGGAGAGGTAGGTGTGGCATGCAGGTTGGCATTGCGGGACTGCGCAGCAGTCAGGGGGGTCTGGGAGCTCCCTCTCTGTGATCCATGGCAGCCCTGCCACAGATCACGGAAGGTAGAAAGGTGGGCGTCCATGTGGGTGCCGGGGCCTGGGCAGGCTGGTGCCCAAGGGCCCCAAAATGCTTGGCACTGGCCCTGCTTCCCAGCCTTCCTCTGGGAAGCCCACAAGCAGAACCTGAGCACACCCACTCTCCCCACCTACGATTCCCAGCAACTGGTATTCAAAGGAAACTGCCTCCAACAGTGCAGGCAGAAAGTAGAAACTGTGGCTAGTAGCCACTGATAGCCTTCTCCTCCATGAGTTTGCCGAATTCTTTTTTAAAGCCAGCAAATTGGTGGCTATCACTACCTCTTGTAGCAGCGAATTTCATGGATGAAATGGACTGCCTTCAAGTCAGTTCTGACTTACGGCGACCCTACGAATAGGGTTTTCATGGTAAGCGGTATTCAGAGGGGGTTTACCATTGCCTTCCTCTGAGGCCGACAGGCAGTGACTAGCCCAAGTGGCCTCAGGTGCAGTGTCATCGATTACGCCTTGATCTCGCATTCCCTGTTCAGGTTTATTTTGGACTTTTCTGTCGGCTCCAGACAGGATAGTGATCACCTTCCCCTTACCTTTTCCTTTTATCTACCAGAACGCAGTCACTTGCTCCTTACCCATAAACCAATGGCAAATCTAATCCACCCTACCCATAAAAGGACATTTTGGACTCCCACAGTAGCCTCTAATGTGGCCTTATTTCTCACTTCCCCCTCTGCCCTGTCCTTACAGAGGGAGATCATGCATGCTTCTGATTCATATTTAGCGTCAATAGCGTATAACTCCTTAATTACCTAACTTAAAGCCTCTATTATCCCACCATCTTCTTCCTTCAGGGCTCCTCCTACCACTGGTTTTCCCAGATGGTTTGATAAGGACTGTCTTGATGCTAAGAAACAGCTGAGACGGCTATACCTTCAATATCGACACCAAAATTTAACCACCCTCCCCCCTGAGTATTTTATTATCAAAAAATACTACAAGCATATGATAGTCATCAAAAAAAGGCAGGTGATGCACGAAGATTGGGAAGCCTTAATTCAAGCCTCCAGATCAAATAATTCGAAGTGTTTTTGGGAGCTGATTTCTGGTTCTATGAGCCCACTAAATCCGGCCCCTTGCCACATTTCCCCATACCTCTGGGAGAAATATTTTTCTGCAAACAACGAGACTGTAAATGCTGTTTCCTTTATTGATAATTTAACAAATCTTCCCACTTGGCCACCTGTAATCCAAAAAGAAATTATTGATTTGATTGCTAGCTTGAAATCCGGCAAAGCTCCTGGACCTGATAACATACTTTCTGAAATGTTGAAGGCGCACCAAGCTTGGTGGGCCCCTCTTCTAGCAAATTTCTTTACTCTGATCAATAATTCCGGATGCTTCCCTGAGTCTTGGCTTGAATCCATAGTTATCCCTATATTTAAAAAAGGGAACAAAGAGGACCCAGCAAATTACCGCCCAATTAGCCTCCTTTCCATTATTGGCAAACTATATGCCTGCTACTTAAAAGAGAGACTCTCATCTTGGTTGGAGGAGGATAATATCCTTGGGAGGGAGCAGGCAGCTTTCCGGAAAGGTAGGTCTGGGATAGAACACTGTGTGATTTTAAATCACTTAGCTGAAAAATACAAGAACCGCTGGGGTAACGGCCTGTTTGTTGCCTTTGTCGACTTGAAATCGGCTTTTGATTCCATCCCTAGGGAGATACTATGGGCGAAACTCGCAAAATCTACGATCGACAAGAGACTCCTCTTCTTAATTAGCCGTCTGCACCACCACACATCCTTTCGTGTTAGATGTAGTCGTGAAGGTCATCTCACAAACCCCATTACTACAACAAAAGGAGTTAGACAAGGCTGCATACTAGCCCCACTTTTATTTAATTTTTTCATGAATGATCTGTCCCTTTATTGTCAATCCCCGGACTTCCACCCCCCTAAGTTAGCAAACCTGCATTGTCCCTTGTTATTGTATGCAGATGACGCTGTTCTCCTTTCTGTTTCTAAAGTAGGACTCAAACGCCTAACTAAAGCTTTTATGAGTTTCTGTCATGATAACAAACTATCTATAAACTTTTCCAAAACTAAGATCTTAGCTTTTGCCAAGCACTCTCCTGCTCACGCATGGACAATTAATACCCATAAAATAGAACAGGTTTCTCATTTCAAATACCTTGGTATACTTTTTCATTCCTCTCTGTCCTGGAATCCCCATATCCGAGGGGCTATTTCTACTGCTCGCAACTCAGCCAGTGGTATTCGAAGGTTCTTCTTCACTAAAGGAGGACAATACATTCCGGCAGCCCTAAAGGTTTTTAGATCCAAAACTATTTCTCAACTTCTCTACGGGGTACCTTTATGGATTGGCGCCTTCAACTCTTCTGCGGAGGCAGTTCTCTCCTTGTTTCTCAGACAAATTTTTGGCGTTCCCAGGTGCGTTCCTGCGGCGGTCCTTAGGTTAGAATCTGGCCTAGTCTCACTTGAGTCTCAAGCGTGGTTGGCCGCCCTAAATTTCTGGTTTAAAATGTCTTATGAAAAATCTACTGGCTATCTCCCTTTACTCTGGGAAGACTCTTTTACCTCGAAATGGGCCCGTACGTTTACAAATTACCTTGCAAGTATTGGCCTCTCAATTGAACATCTGATGTCCCTCGCTCCAGAGACAGTTAAACATTCTATCCGGACTCGTATCAACGATATGGACTTCCAACGCTCCATAACTGCAGCCACCTCGACCTGCTCTCCTATTCACTTTGGTCTGAGCTTTGTGCCTATGCTCAGTGCCCCTTATCTGGAAACTCTTACAATCCCCAAATATCGTCTAGCCTTTACAAAGGCTAGATTTAACTGTCTTATCTCTGCCTTACTTGAAGGGAGATTTAAACGTATCCCGTATGCAAACCGATTATGCCTTTGTGGTGTCAGCGCCATAGAAACTCTCTCTCATGTCATCTTTGAGTGCACCCTATATGACGATATTCGCTCCAAATTCATAACCCCCATCATAAATAAATACGCCTACAAACCGCTTAACTGTTTACTTTTACATCTTTTGTCAGCAGCTAATAAGGATACTATCCTGTCAGTTGCTAAATTTATTTTTGCGGCTCAATCAATTCGGAAGGCATCTATCCTTTCAGAAGCTTCCGCCACCCAACTGTAACTGTTTTCCTTGTTGTTTTATTGTTTTACTGTTTTAACATGACTGCAACTTTGTAACCTTTTATTATAAACGTATGTAGTTTTATTTATAAATGTCTTTTGGTCTATGACCGTATCAATAAAGATTGATTGATTGATTGATTGATTGATTGACTAGCCCAAGTCACCCAGTGAGCTTCATGGCTGTGTGGGGATTCGAACCCTCGTCTCCCAGGTCGTATTCCAACACCTTAACCACTACACCACACTGGCTCATTAAATCTAGAATTTAGACGTTTTCTGGGGGGAAAAGTTTTGTTTGTTTTTAGTTCATAGCAGTGTTTGGTTTAGAAAGCACAGATTTCAGCTTTTGGTGCTTGAGAAGATGGGAGATACAACTGATCGCAATTCAAGGCCCTTCTCAGACGTTCTCAAGATATACACCTATGTAATATGGGCTTTCCTTCCCAGTGGAGGGTTGTAGCTTTGCTACATGATTTGGAGGCTGGGGAAATGCCAGCCGCATGTGCCGTTTCACTTCTCCTTTGCAAAGGCAGAAGGAGGAAAGGATCAATAGAAACAGCCACGCTGTAATGGATTGTATAAAGCCTACTTCAGATGAGACAGAAAACATCAGTAGAGGAACCCGTGGAGGTTTGGAAAGCAGCTCTAGCTGGAGGAAAAAAGTCAATCTTATCCAAAACCATATTGCCAGTTCTATCGTGCAAGAGCATCCAGGGTCCTCCTTGTCATCATTTCATTCCTCTTTTCCTCCATGCAGTTTCGCTATGACTCAAATTAAGGGAATGTCTTTTGCTATTGCTGGAGGCATCCTTTTCTAGATAAGGAGGGTAGTTATTTTTTAAATGTTCAAATGTGCGGAGGGATAGTAAAATGCCAATCCAAGATTTATTGCTCTTAAATGTAAAATGCAGCAAGATACATATCCAGCAACAGCAAGTGCAAATGACAATGAAGCTGTTTTGGGCAAAAAGGACACTTGAAAACAGCCTTAATTACGAATGAAGCCACAAATGATGAAGCAAATGAAGCTTCACAAATGGAAAGAAAACAGAGGCCAGTTCGAATTCATGTGCAGTTACTGAAACACACACAAACATAGATACATGCTTTAATTATTCTTTTTAAAACATCATTTTTATTTTTTTTAGAGATATATAACTATTCTTATGTTTTAATTACTTCTCTCTCATGTACACACACCAACATATTGGAAAACAGAATTTGACTTAACCTGATACTTTCACAAACATTGTGGCAGGGAGTGCTGAAAGCCAGGGAGTGCTGCAATTTCAACTGGCAACTAGAGAATGTGCCGAAAATGGCAAGAGGCAGCCTAAGTTGTAAAGTCATCTTCCATGTAAAAGGATGGACCCACCATCCAGAATGGCTCCTTATCAGCTCACACACACAAAGGAAACCCAGCCACTCACGTGCTGCCAACTTCTGTATAAGCTCTGCTGATTTTTACTTCTAAACATAAAGATCAAGAATCATAAGAGCCCGGGATGTGGTTTTGAGAAATCGTCATACTTCAGGACGTCGTATTTTATCTTGCCGTTGCAGCCTTAACAGCTGCTTACAGGTCGGAAGCAGCACGCAGCAAAACTAACACTTGCCACAAATCAGGCTGAAACACCACCATACCGAGGGGGGCTTTGGAAAGCTTTATTTTATTTTATTTTAATTAAGAGGTTTTGCTTTCCTAACTCAAATTGTGGGGGGGAGCACAATAGTCTCTCAGTTCTTCTCACTTTACATGACATATTATTTTAAGAATGTTGCATCGAAGGTGCACGTACACTGGCAACAATAGTTCAGATACGGAGACCTAAATGGTTGCCTTGTTATGCAATACATTACAGTTCTGCTATGCTGTTCCATCCCAATTATTTATGATGGTCAGAAAGATACAACACCTAAGTAAATAAATAAATAAGTGTATGTAAAGCCAACTGAAAAGCATTTTAAAAATGCATGGTTTCATTTAAGTCCACTATTATAAAATTGGTTTACATGGTGTTTGTGCATCGAAGCTATTATAGGACAGTATGTATCCTACTGCCCAAAGCACTATTAAATATGAAAGCCATCTGCGTTTTAAAAATAAACATGAAAGCAAATCCCTCTATGTGAGCTAAAGTAAGTTTTTCTCCAACATAATAAGAATGGCGGCAACTGACAGCTGGAGTTGGACTACCTCCACCCCTAATGAACATGGATCTTTCTTAGGAGAAACATCTACAAGGCAATTTCCTCATGTCGCCGGTTTCATGCTAACTCAGAAATGAGAGAAGCAACACCGCATGGAACAGCCAGAAACGTTACCTCCACAATGAACCTCTGTGACCCCCAGTAGGATTGCCACATTTTAAAGCAGAAGATCATGTAAGGGATGGATGGGGAACCTGGGGGCCAAATGCAGACCTCTCCGGCTGGCCCTTTCAATTCTCCCCAGGACACATCCCACACTGCCCCTAATTTGCACCCCCCTTGAGTGTTTTTGCCTGGCTGGCTGCAATGTGCCCCTTGAACTCTGATAATGCTTTTCATTAAAAACCTGGATAGAGGGGGAAAGTGTGTGTGTGTGTGTGTGTGTGTGTGTGTGTGTGTGTGTGTGTGTGTGTGTGAACTATCCAGTAGCACAAAGATAAAATTCACATTTGTTTCTCTGCCCACCTTTGCCTCTGGCCAACCACTGACATGTGGCCCCTGGAAGGTTGCCCAGAAGGCAGTGTGGCCCTTGGGATGAAGAATGTTTCCCTATATTTGCTCTAATAGGATAATATATACCATACTCTATAACATATATCCAAACTCTAGTAACCAAAATGTATCTCTAATGGGAGAGAGTTGTTGTTACGTGTCTTCATGTCGATTACAACTTATGGCGACCCTATGAATCAGCGACCTCCAAGAGCATCTGTCATGAACCACCCTGTTCAGATCTTGTAAGCTCAGGTCTGTGGCTTCTTTTATGGAATTATTTATTTATTTATTTATTTTATTTAATTTAATTTATATACTGCCCTAAGCCAAAAAGGCTCTCTGGGCGGTGTACATAAGAGATAAAACAAGCACAATTTATAAATACAATAAGTATAACAAAATCAAAGATCAAAACAAACAATAACAAAGAACCAACAACGTCAAAATACAACAATAATGAAAATACTGATAAAATACACTATAAAATACAATTTAAAATACACTTTAAAATGCCTGGGAGTATAAAAAGGTTTTCACCTGGCGCCAAAAGGATAGCAGCGTCGGCGCCAGGCGTACCTCATCGGGGAGACTATTCCACAGTTCGGGGGCCACTACCGAAAAGGCCCTAGTTCTAGTCACAACCCTCCGGGCTTCTCGATGGGATGGCACCCGGAGGAGGGCCTTAGATGTTGAGCGCAGTGTACGGGTAGGTTCATATTGGGAGAGGCGTTCCACCAGGTATTGCGGTCCCATGCCGTGTAGGGCTTTATAGGTCAAAACCAGCACTTTGAATTTAGCCCGGAAACAAATAGGAAGCCAGTGCAGACGAGCCAGAACAGGTGTTATATGAGCAGACCTTCTGGTCCGCGTCAGTAATCTGGCCGCTGCATTCTGGACTAGCTGTAGTTTCCGAACTATCTTCAAGGGCAGCCCAATGTAGAGCGCATTGCAGTAGTCCAGCCTAGAAGTTACCACAGCGTGAACAACTGAGGCAAGGTCGTCACTGTCCAGATAGGGACGTAGCTGGGCTACCAGTCGAAGATGGTAGAAAGCATTCCATGCCACCGAGGCCACCTGGGTCTCGAGAGACAAGGAAGGATCGAAAAGAACTCCCAAGCTACGAACCTGTTCCTTCAAGGGGAGTGTAACCCCATCCAGAACAGGATGAACATCCTCCATCTGGGCAGTGAAGGCACTCACTAACAGCGTCTCGGTCTTGTCAGGATTGAGCTTCAGTTTGTTAGCCCCCATCCAGTCCATTATCGCGGCCAGGCAATGGTTTAGCACGTTAACAGCCTCACCTGAAGAGGATGAAAAGGAGAAATAGAGTTGCGTGTCATCAGCATACTGATGACAACGCACCCCAAAACTCCTGATGACCGTACCCAGTGGCTGCATGTAGATGTTAAAAAGCATGGGGGACAGTAGTGATCCCTGTGGGACTCCACAATGGAGAGTCCAGGGTGTCGAGCAGTGTTCCCCAAGCACTACCTTCTGGTGACGACCCACCAAGTAGGAGCGGAGCCACTGCCAAGCAATACCCCCAACTCCCAACTCCGTGAGCCTTCCCAGAAGGATACCATGGTCGATGGTATCAAAAGCAGCTGAGAGATCAAGGAGAATCAACAGAGTCACACTCCCCCTGTCCCTCTCCCGACAGAGGTCATCATACAGGGCGACCAAGGCTGTTTCAGTGCCAAAACTGGGCCTAAAACCGGATTGAAACGGATCAAGATAATCAGTGTCATCCAAGAGCCCCTGGAGCTGGCCGGCAACCACCCGCTCCAGGATCTTGCCCAGGAACGGAACATTCGCCACAGGTCTATAGTTGTTCAAGTTGTCTGGGTCCAAGGAGGGTTTCTTCAGGAGTGGTCTCACCACCGCCTCTTTTAGGCAGTCAGGGACCACTCCCTCTCTTAAAGAGGCATTTATTACCTCCTTGGCCCAGCCGGCGGTTCCGGTCCTGCCAGCTTTCACCAGCCAAGAGGGGCAAGGATCCAGTATAGACGTGGTCACCCGCACCAGTCCAAGGATCCTGTCAACATCCTCAAGCTGCACAGACTGAAACTCATCCAATAAATGAGGACAAGACCGTGATCTGGATACTTCATTAGGTCCAACTGCTATAATATTGGAGTCTAAGTCCCGGCGAATGCATCCGATCTTATCTTGGAAGTGCTCGGCGAACTCATCACAGCGGGCTACAGATGAATCTATAATATCCCGAGGGCCAGAATGTAAAAGCCCTCGCACAATTTTAAAGAGCTCCGCTGGGCAGGAGAGTGATGACTTAATAGTATCAGCAAAATATCTCTTTTTTGCTGCCCTCACCGCTACTATATACTGCTTAGAACAAGCACTTACCAAGGTGTAATTGCATTCATCGGGAGTTCGCCTCCATCTGCACTCAAGCCTCCTCCTCTCTTGCTTCATCGCTCTCAGCTCCAAGGTATACCATGGAGCTGTATGAGCTCTGCATAGGAGGGGGCGCATGGGAGCGATCGTGCCAACCGCCCGGGTCATTTCCGTATTCCACAGTTCAACCAGGGCTTCGACAGGAGCGCCAGTCTTCTCAGTCGGAAAAACCCCCAGAGCCCTTTGGAAACCCTCAGGATCCATTAGTCTCCGGGGGCGGACCAATTTAATAGGTCCCCCGCCCTTGCAGAGGGAAAGGGTCGCTGTGAGCCTAAACTTCAGCAAGCGGTGATCTGTCCATGACAATGGGGTAGATGACAAATCCCCAACCACCAGATCACCATCTCCATGCCCAGTGGCGAAGATCAAATCAAGAGTATGTCCCGACACATGCGTTGGGCCAGTAACAACCTGAGACAGCCCCATGGTTGTCATGGACGCCATGAAGTCCTGAGCCGCCCCAGATAAAGCAGTCTCGGCATGGACGTTGAAGTCCCCCAGTACCAATAGTCTAGGGGACCGCAACAATACCTCCGAGACTACCTCTGTCAGCTCAGTTAGGGAATTTGTTGAGCAGCAGGGCGGGCGGTACACCAACAAAATTCCCAGTCTGTCTCTCTGGCCCAACACAAGGTGGAGACATTCCAAGCCAGTCGTCACCTGGACAGGGTGCTTGGTGAGTGAGCAAGAACTCCTATAGACCACAGCAACCCCGCCTCCCCGTCCTTCGGTTCTACCATAATGCTGAACCATATACCCAGGTGGGCAAAGCTGGGAAAGAGCAACTCCTCCCTGATCACCCACCCAGGTCTCGGTTATACACGCCAGGTCAGCAGCCTCCTCCACAATCAAATCATGAACAAGGGAGATCTTATGATGTACTGACCTGGCGTTTAATAACAGCATATGGAGATCCGAAGGCTGACTGACAAAACCACCAGCAGTCCTGGGGATGTGAGGAGAACCGGAACAAGTCACAGGCACTATTTGTCTGGGACGAGTTCCCCTTACCTGGCCCGTTCTCCTCACAACAACATACCTCCCATTACCCATCACTACGCTAATTGGGGCCCCCGAAAGTCTCCCCGAACGATATATAATACTCTCCCCCAGGCACATATTAAATAACTAAAACTCACAAATGCACATACACCTGATTACATTCACACCAAACAGTACACATTAACACCAATACATACAAGAGTTCACACACAGACACACACACACATCCTCAATCAAACAATAAAAATTCACACAATACAACCAATCAATTAATTAAATAACTACACAACTTCCAAATGAAAACACATATACCAACCAACTATCATTCATACAAACACCAAACACATTCAACCATATTAATTACATCCAGGTGGCAACAGTGAGTTAAAATGTTGCAAGCTCAAAGACCGCAGCTAAGTTGGTAACAGTAGCCGCATTTAAAGAGACAGCAACAACAAAGTGATGGCAGGACGACGATGAAACACAGAAAACAGAAGCCGCGACAGCATCCCAAAGCAGCAAATGCGTCGTTCACGCCCCCAGGACAACAACCTCCGATGACAATGACAAACAGAATGGCGAAGACAGCGATGGCAAAAGCAACGTCCGAGCAACCAACAAATAACAGCAACGATCAACAGCGCAGCACAGCAGGGCGGAGAGCAGGATGAACGGCAGCAGAGCAAACCGCAGGCGGCAACAACGGCACCCACAACGTCAGCGGACCGAGCGCAGCGACGCCACCGCAACCAAAAGTCAAGGCCCGAAGAAAGAGCAGCGACAACAACGGCGGAAGCACTCCCGCAGCGGCAGCAAGCAGCACACAAGCAGCAAGTGGCGATGACAGCAGCGCACAACCGCCGGAGTGCAGCACAACAGCCCGGACCACAACACAACGGCAGCAGCAGGATCAAGGCAACTCGAAACCGCGGCGTCCCGGAGACGAAGGCCGTAAAGATGATAAACCGACCCGCACTCCGCCACACTCGCCCCGTGATCCTCCGTCAGAGTAGAAAGAAACAGTGGTTGTTCGGATGTACCCAAATCTATTCTGTGTCCTGGGGTAGCGGGTAAGTTGGTAATAAAAGGCTAAATTAACAGGCTAAATGCAGAGCTCTAGAATGAGCATCCGCCTCAGTCGCCATCTTAGAGTATCTTCCCTCCATCTCTTGTTTGGCCTTCTTTTTCTACTCCCTTCTGTTTTTCCCAGCATTATTGACTTTTCTAGTGAACGAGAGAGAGTTGAAAAATGAAATGGTCTGCCTTCAAGTCGATTCTGACTTATGGCAACCCTATGAATAGGGTTTTCATGGTAAGCGGTATTCAGAGGGGGTTTCCCATTGCCTCCCTCTGAGGCTGAGAGACAGTGACTGGCCCAAGGTCACTCAGCGAGCTTCATGGCTGTGTGGGGATTTGAACCCTGGTCTCTCAGGTCGTAGTCCAACACCTTAACCACTACACCACACTGGCTCTTGGGAGAGAGTTACACCACCAAAATGTAAAGCATGGGCAAGGCATGTGAAAGCAGGTCAGATCAGGTAGCAGCAAGGAAGAAGAAAAGTAATCCAAAAACAATGCCCTCCAGCCCATCCTAAGAAGAACCGAACAAAAATCTTGAATACTCCTCTTATATTGATCAGCAACCAGACCAGGATGCAATGGACCTTTCCATTACATTTTGCATTAATATGGGTGGTTCCCCAAATCCCTAGACTATGAATTATAATAATCTGTTCGGGAGGGGAGAAAGAAGAGTAACTGAGATCCCTTCATCAATGATTTTCTACCCAGGCACCTTTGACACAGTTCAACACTGCACTGGCCTGCAGAAATGTTGTTATGAGCATGGGGGTTGGGATGGATGATTCCTGTGGGTCCCCTTTCCAGCCTCTGATTTGGAATCCTGTGCCTTGGAATGAGGAACTCTCTGCTGGTCAAATGAGTCTTTTGTTAACCAAATAGATTGGCCAGGTAAGATAATGGGCCGATCAGTTGCCTAGCAATGGTGAATGGGCCAGGGAGACCCTTTTGTCATTGAAACTTTTCAGAAGCAGATCCCCCCCTCCTGGAGCCCATCAGAGGCTTGTAGTTTGAGTTGTGTCTAGAGAATTGCTGGGGAATGGAAGGCAGGCAGAGACAGACTGGCTCTCTGCACCATGGCATTAGGGGTGCCTCCTACAACCCAGATGGAAAAGCTGGATATTGGACTGCTGATGCCTTGAACCCCCTCCATCTTAAGCTCAGGTTGGAATGTGTGTAAATAAATAAACCATATTTCATAAAGACACCGCAGTCTCCGCTGACCTTCTTCCCAAAGGAAACCAAACCCTGGACAAGCACAGGGACCCCCGAAATCTCACCAGTTGGAGATTGTGGGAGGCGCGCAACAATATATTATGCCCAATATGTCTAAAAAGGGTACATAGTTATTTAACACTTCTGGAGCCAGGGGGGTCCTCTTAAGGAGCGGATGCACCACCACCTCTTTCAAGGTGGGAGGTACCTCCCCCTCCTTCAATAAAGCCAGTCAATCCCCTACAGCTAGTGTTAAGAAACCAAGATTATTTATTTATTTATTTATTTTATTTAAAATATTTCTAGCCTGCTCTATTTTTTACCCAGAAACTCAGAGCGGTAAACAACCTAAAGTGAATACATAAAAAAGAATAAAACAGTAAAATGCCAAATGTACATGAATCAAATACAGTTAAAAAGATACAGTAATTACATACTCACTACAGTAATTTATTAAAATTCCTATTCTACGTATAGCTAAACGCCACCCGAAAAAGGAACGTCTTCACCTGGTGGCGAAATGCCGCAAGTGAAGGAGCCAACCGAGTCTCACTCGGTAAAGCATTCCAGAGACTAGGAGCTATAACCGAGAACGCCCTATTTCTGGTTCCTGACAAGTGTACTTGTGAAACTGGAGGGGTCGTAAGAAGTATTTCTTCCGAGGACCTCAACGAACGGGAAGGTTCATAACGAGACAACCGGTCAGATGGTCAAGAGAGCAGGTGGTTGACTGTATTTTTTCAAACAGCTTGTCTACATCCCCAGGCCGCAATAATTGAAAGTGATCCAGCACAAATGGAGCAGACAGTGCACTGGATTCCCTCACTGGACTTGCTCTAATGGTAGCATCAAACTGTCCGAATCTGAGCAATTTGGTCTCTAACACCCCTTGCAAAGTTGCAGGCTGCTGAGGGTGTCAGAGCAGTGCTCTCTCTTGGCCAGATGACAAGAGCCCATTCACCACTCAGACACAACGGTTTCGGAGTAGTAAGCTTTCTTTGTCATCGCCACGGCCCTACAGTGGTAGGCGCAATAATGCAACATGCTCAGTCAGGTTCAGATCAAGATTTACGCCACCTGTGCTCCAGCCGCTAACCCTCTTGTTTCATAGCACAGAGGTCACTAGAGTACACTAGCATGACTTGCATGCTCCACAGCAACGGCGAGGGCCCTCAGGAACAACCATGCCGATGGCTCTACGCATCTCACCATTCTACAGTGTTGATGAGAGCCTCAACAGGAGCGCCAGCTGTGTCAGCTGGAAAATCCCCCAGAGCATTCAGGAATCCCTCAGATTCCGAGGGCAGACCATGTCAATAGGTCCCCCCACCCCTGCAGTGGGAAGTAGCCACGTTCAGCCCAAACCTCACCAGGGACTGATTCACCCATGACAACCAGTACATTACACTCAACATCAAAGGCCCTCCTGTGGGTGCCTACTCCGAGGGAAGCTCGGAGGACGGCATCAAGGGAGAGGGTTGTTAAAACAAAAAGGGATTGTGAAGAGCTCCAAAAAGATATCTCCAAACTGAGTGAATGGGCGGAAAAATGGCAAATGCAATATAAACAAGTGTAAAATTATGCATATTGGAGCAAAAAATCTGAATTTCACATATACGCTCATGGGGTCTGAACTGGCGGTGACCGACCAGGAGAGAGACCTCGGGGTTGTAGTGGACAGCACGATGAAAATGTCGACCCAGTGTGCGGCAGCTGTGAAAAAGGCAAATTCCATGCTAGCGATAATTAGGAAAGGTATTGAAAATAAAACAGCCGATATCATAATGCCGTTGTATAAATCTATGGTGCGGCCGCATTTGGAATACTGTGTACAGTTCTGGTCGCCTCATCTCAAAAAGGATATTATAGAGTTGGAAAAGGTTCAGAAGAGGGCAACCAGAATGATCAAGGGGATGGAGCGACTCCCTTACGAGGAAAGGTTACAGCATTTGGGGCTTTTTAGTTTAGAGAAAAGGCGGGTCAGAGGAGACATGATAGAAGTGTATAAAATTATGCATGGCATTGAGAAAGTGGATAGAGAAAAGTTCTCCCTCTCTCATAATACTAGAACTCGTGGACATTCAAAGAAGCTGAATGTTGGAAGATTCAGAACAGACAAAAGGAAGTACTTCTTTACTCAGCGCATAGTTAAACTATGGAATTTGCTCCCACAAGATGCAGTAATGGCCACCAGCTTGGACGGCTTTAAAAGAAGATTAGACAAATTCATGGAGGACAGGGCTATCAATGGCTACTAGCCATGATGGCTCTGCTCTGCCACCCTAGTCAGAGGCAGCATGCTTCTGAAAACCAGTTGCCGGAAGCCTCAGGAGGGGAGAGTGTTCTTGCTCTCGGGTCCTGCTTGCGGGCTTCCCCAGGCACCTGGTTGGCCACTGTGAGAACAGGATGCTGGACTAGATGGGCCACTGGCCTGATCCAGCAGGCTTTTCTTATGTTCTTATGAGGGCCTTCTCAGTGGTGGCCCCCAAATGATCTCTATGATGAGGTGTGCCTGGCACCAACACTGTTATATTTTCAGTGCCAGGTCAAGATTTTCCTCTTCTCCCAAGGCATTTTAGCATGTGCTTTTCAATTGTTTTTAAAAAATGTGTTTTTAAATTTGTATATTTTTAATGTTGTAATTGTTGTAAACCCCCCAGAGAGCTTTGGCTACGGGGCGGTATACAAATGTAATAAATAAATAAAATAAATGGACTCATAACCATCCTCCTTCCCAAAGGACAGCAGATGATCATGTGAACGCACCTGCAGCAAGACCATGAAAAGATCTATGCCTCCCTCTTCTTTCACCCTTGGAAAAATCCATCATCATTGCTAGTGAAGACAGGCCCGCCGTCCTAAACACACACAAGAACATACCAGACACTGAGCCCTCAAACAGGGAAACTCAGGAGACCCTTACACAGGCACTTTCTTCTGGACAAAATTACAGATTGATTTCTGAAACTGACTGATGTCTGACGATTAAACTATGTTAAACTATGTCGCTGGAAGAGCTCTCAGGGGAGCACAAATTGCTGGCCTGCCTTAACATGAAAAAATAATGATGTGAATTAGTATTAAAAACAAGAGCACTTCACTGAACAGAAAAAAAAAATTAAGTTGCTAGGTGATAACAATTACATACTTTGACACCACTCATAAAATCCAACCCACTTAGGGTCAAAGAAGTGATCAGAAGTGGCAATGTATTAAACGGTGCGGCTGACATGAGATGGCATATTTTTATCAAGCAAACAATATTTCTCTCTCTCAGCTATAACTTTCACTGTAGCTCATGAATTATTTGTTGTCATGATTTTGACAAAAAAAAAAGTTTTGAAAACCTCCAAAGTTGTGGAACCAGAGAAGAATACAGCAGATATCTAAGTGGTGAGGAACCTTGGGCCCAGGGGCCAAATATGGCTCTAAGGGCCTCAGCATCTGGCCCTCAGATCAGAACTCTCCCCACTTCGCCCCGGTCTACCTTTAGCGTTAGCAATATGCCTCCACAGAACTTGGGAAAGTTACTTTTTTTGAATTACAACTCCCATCAGCCCAATCCAGTGGCCATGCTGGCTGGGGCTGATGGGAGTTGTAGTTAAAAAAAGTAACTTTTCCAAGCTGTGCCCCCACCACACGGGGGGAGGAAGGTTATGTCAGCCACTGTCCCACAAAGAAACAGACCCCCATCTGGCAACTCTTTGAGGTACAAGCACACATTCCTGCTTCTTTAAGGCCCAGTTTTGTTTTTAAATCTAACCCAACAGCAATTAAAGGGCAATGGAAGTTATCAAGGGTGGGGAGAGGAATGAAGATTCTTCAGTTGCTCCGTCCAAGTTTCCGCTACAGGACAGAACATGTGCAGGCACTGGTCTCTCGGTATGGCTAGATATTTGAACAGCTTTGCACAGTTTCAGGTGAGGAACTTTATACCCATCACTCAAAAATGACTTGGCAACACTAATACCAAACAAAGGATTGAGCGGCCCAGAAATAACAATGGAATCCTCTAGATCAACATCCCAGGAAATCCCCACGTTTCTTGCATGCCTGATGCAAGCTGTGCTGGTGCTCTCCTTTTGGGAACACCCAAGGGCCACAGTCCTGTTTCCTAACAGAATCGCCCTTAGGACATGTTGTGTTTAAATTGAAATCTCCAGTGCTTGTAAAACTATAGTTTACTTGTCCTATTTAAACCAGCTTGGGCTTTATGGGAAATAGAACCAGAGTGGCCTTTATTTGACTTTTGATATAAAATGTCGGTTTATTTCCTGGTGACCTGACCCTTACCTACATTCCAGTGGCTCGCATAATAAAAGCCGGTTTAAGCTGGAAACTTCCCTACTATGCATTTCTGTATCTCATGTATGCTTATGGCCTTGCTTATTGTTACTAATGTGCCTCACATAGAAATGCCAAGCTCTGTTCCAATACCCCTCATATCCTTGACTTGTATTACTCCTTTTGACATGTAAGCAAGAATAATGCCATGTCTATATCTGGTTTAGGGGGCGCCCGGTTGCAGCTGGGCCTCCCCTCACTAGTTGCCTTTGTCTGCTTCTGCATAGTGCTTATCTCAAGGACATGCGAAATATGCAGACATAGAGTCTAAGAGATAGTCTTGATGTTTCCACTTTGTCCTTCCCCCTGTACCCCTTTACCTCCTTACATATGCCCCAAAGCTATGACAGTTAGCAATTGCTTCTTTTGTTATTGATGACGTGAACCCGATATTGTAAACTTCGGGGTAAGCCTATATAAACCCTTGAATACCAATAAACGAGGTTCCCATGCTCGCCTGCTTCGGCTAGTAAGTATTGGGTCCCCTTTGCAAAGGTTCTGTTTCGTGTTGTTTGATCTCTGATAGTGGGTTCATTTGCACTCAGCTCCGCACTCTTCCCGGGTGTAATAAGCGAGTTGGGGAGACAGGGCGGCTTGCGTGTTGGGTTTGGACCTAACAGACATAACGAAGCCAGGAAGTTAGGAGATGGCTGGAACGGTGGCGTGCTAAGCATTCAATGGCTGGGGAAGGGCCGTGGCTCAGTAGCAGAGCGTCTCCCTTGCATGCAGAAGGTCCCAGATTCAATCTCCAGCATCTCCAGGGAGGGCTGAGAGTGCCTCCCCACCCGACACTCTGGAGAGCCACTGCCAGTCAGTGTAGGCAACACCACTAGATGGACCAATGATCTAAGGCAGTTTTCTAGTGTGGCAGAGGAAACAGATAAATATTACATGGTAGAGCTGCCATTACAGTCTTTAGTTGGGTTGGGGGCTTAGGTGAATAGAGCCCACCAAATCAGATTTGTACCATAGCACTGGGTATAACTCTTTCCCTCGCTGCTCTTTCCTCAGTATATTACACACACACACACACACACCCCAAGGTGATATCTGCCCTTGCCCCATTGGCAGGAAATGTATCGGTTGCCACTCGATACTGGAAAGACACATATGTTACACCAGCACCTCCAGTTCAGCCTTGAACGCCCATGGGACTTGCTCAACGGGAGAGCATTATACTGTCTGCCCACATATAAAGCTGCCTTGTATAGAATCGAGAGCCAGTGCGGTGTAGTGGTTAAGGTGTTGGATTACGACCTGGGAGACCAGGGTTCGAATCCCCACACAGCCATGAAGCTCACTGGGTGACCTTGGGCCAGCCACTGCCTCTCGGCCTCAGAGGAAGGCAACCTCCTCTGAATACCGCTTACCATGAAAACCCGATTCATAGGGTCGCCATAAGTCGGACTCGACTTGAAGGCAATCCATTCCATTTTCAAGCATGATTACACAGGACTAAATCCCACTGAACTCAGTAAGTATGCAAATGATCAAATCTGCCCTCCCCTCCTCCTCCCTCCCATCACCTCCCTTTTGTCCCTTCCCTCCCCCTTCCTTCACCCCTCCCCTCTTCCAATCCACTCCTTCTTCCTTCCCTCTACTCTCCCCTCCCCTCCCTCCTCCCCCATGGTCAGTTTTACCTATCCTAGGACTACGACCTGGGAGGCCAAGGTTCGAATCCCCACACAGCCATGAAACTCACTAGGTGACCTTGGGCCGGTCGCTGCCTCTCAGCCTCAGAGGAAGGCAATGGTAAACCCCCTCTGAATACCACTTGCTATGAAAACCCTGTTCATAGCGTCGCCATAAGTCGGGATCGACTTGAAGGCAGTCCATTCCATAAGCATTTCTATATGTATTGTGTCTTCTAGCAAGAATTACCCTATCCCAAATGTATTTCTGGCCAACGCAGTGAGCTTGAATGGTATTAGGGATGCATGCCAGTGTGGCATAGTGGTCAGACTGCTGGACTACGACCTGGGAGACCAGGGTTCAAATCCCCACACAGCCGGGATTGACTTAAAGGCCATCCATTTCCACTTTGTGAAGATCTCTACCAAGCTCTATGTGAAGGCGGTGAGGGCAGCGAAGAAGCAGTACTTTGCTGCCTCCATTCAGTCATCTTCTAACCGCCCAGCGGAACTTTATAAGGTTGTTCGGGGACTTTTACACTCTGGTCCTCAGAACGCAATAATACCATCAATAGCCCGCTGTAATGAGTTTGCGAGACACCTCCAAGATAAGATCGCAAACATCCGCCGGGACCTTGACTCCAATATTGTAGCAGTTGAGCCTAATGAGGTGTCCGGAGCACAGTCCTGTCCTGTTTTATTGGATGAATTTCAGTTGGTTCAGCTCGAGGACGTGGACAAGGTGCTTGGACAGGTGCGGGCGACCACTTCTGCTCTGGATCCTTGCCCCTCATGGCTAATAAAAGCTAGCAGGAACGGAACAGCCGGATGGGCCAAGGAGGTGATCAATGCCTCTTTACTAGAGGGAGTGGTACCACCCTGCCTGAAACAGGCGGTGGTGAGACCACTCCTAAAGAAAACCTCCTTGGACCCTGAAAATCTTGACAACTATAGACCGGTAGCAAATGTTCCGTTCCTGGGCAAGATTTTAGAGCGTGTGGTCGCTCACCAGCTCCAGGCTCTCTTGGATGAAACTGATTATCTGGATCCATGTCAATCGGGCTTTCGGCCGGGGTTTGGTACAGAAACAGCCTTGGTCGCCCTGTATGATGACCTCTGTCGGGAGAAAGACAGAGGGAGTGTAACTCTGTTGGTTCTCCTTGATCTCTCAGCGGCTTTTGATACCATCGACCATGGTATCCTTCTGGGACGTCTTGCGGACTTAGGAGTTGGAGGCACTGCTTGGCGGTGGCTGTGCTCCTACCTCAAGAATCGTCTCCAGAAGTTGGTGCTTGGGGAGCATTACTCAAGTCCCTGGATACTCCAATATGGGGTCCCACAGGGTTCAGTTCTGTCCCCCATGCTCTTTAATATCTATATGAAGCCGCTGGGTGAGGTCATTAGGAGATTTGGAGTGCGTTTCCAGCAATATGCTGATGATACGCAGCTCTACTTCTCCTTTTCATCTTCTTCAGGTGAGGCTGTTAATGTATTAAACCACTGCCTGGCCGCGATAATGGACTGGATGAGAGCTAATAAACTGAGACTCAATCCTGACAAGACTGAGATGCTGTTGGTGGGGGGGCTCTCTGCCCAGATGGTTGATGTCCGACCTGCCCTAGATGGGGTTACACTCCCCCTAAAGGAGCAGGTCCGTAGTTTGGGGGTCTTATTAGATCCGCTCCTGTCACCGGAGGCTCAGGTAGCCTCGGTGGCACGGAATGCGTTCTACCAGCTTCGGCTGGTGGCGCAACTACGACCCTACCTGGACAGGGAGAACCTTGCCTCAGTTATCCATGCTCTGGTAACCTCTAGATTGGATTACTGTAATGCACTCTACGTAGGGCTACCTTTGAAGACGGTTCGGAAACTTCAGCTGGTGCAGAATGCTGCTGCCAGAGTTCTTACTGGGACAAAGAAATTTGACCATATAACACCTGTCCTGGCCCAGCTGCACTGGCTACCAATATGTTTCCGGGCCAGATTCAAAGTGTTGGTTCTTACCTATAAAGCCCTTAACGGCATCGGACCGCAATACCTGGCGGAACGCCTCTCCCGCTATGTACCTACCCGGTCGCTGCGCTCAATGTCGAAGGCCCTTCTCCGTGTCCCAACGCATAGGAAGGCACGGAGAACGATAACTAGAGCTAGGGCCTTCTCAGTGGTGGCCCCCGAACTATGGAACGCCCTCCCTGATGAGATACGCCTGGCGCCTTCTTTGCTATCTTTTCGGCGCCAGGTAAAGACCTACCTCTTCGCCCAGGCATTTTAAAAATTTTAAAATTTGAATTTAAAATTGAAAATTTTTAATTATGTTTTATTGTGTTTTTGTATTTTAACCTGTTTTATTATGCTGCACACCGCCCTGGGAGCTTATTGCTATAGGGCGGTCTAGAAATGTAATAAAATAAATAATAAAATAAATAAATAAATAATTTGTATAGAATCTGGCCACTGGTCCATCGAGCTCAAGATTGCTTACTGGTGCAGATGCTTTGGGCTACAACTGCCACCAGCCCCAGCCATGTAGCACCAGATTGGGGAAAGCCAGTCTACTCTGACTGGCAGCAGCCCTCCAAGGTCTCAGATAGAGATGTTTCCCATTTCATGTTGTGTGAGAGCTTTTAACAGGAGAGACCAAGATCTGAACCTAGGACCTGCTGAAGGCAACACTTGTGCTCGATCACTAAGATATGGCCCTTTCCCCTTCGCTACACCTTCAACAACTTTGTGCGAGGCAGACAGACAATCACTGGTCTAGGAATGTAGTGACAAATTCAGAAGAGCAGGGTCCCTTCATGATCGTCACAGCCATGCCACACCTTCTTTTTACTGCTAGGTTGAGAAGAGTTCCTTGTTAATGCCTTCTCCCACAACAACAGACATCCCAAGAGCCAATAAGCATGAAATAGGAGAGTGTTAGCTACTGAGAAGAGTCTTCCCAGAGGCTGACTCACCTCCTTTCACTCCGATTGGATCGAATCAGCAGGAAAGGACAAGGTAGCAAGTTAGAAGACTCTCCTCAGTGGCTAACACATCCCCTTTCATGCTGATTAGCTTGTAGGATGCTGGAGACATATGGACCCTGCTCCCAAAAATGTAAGGGGACTAAGTCCCCCTAAGACCCCCTAAGACCCTGGACGACTACACCCCTGCACTGCTCATCACAGAAGGTTTGACAGTTAAAAGGGGCCAAAAACCAGGTACTGACCACCACCACCGCTCCATGAACGCCAGCTGAAAACCTAGAATGATATCAATGTAAAATATTCATCATACCAGCTGGGGAGATTGGCAGAAGTGCATTAGTTAGTTTTGCCATGGCCTGATTGTCATCAGCTTGTGGTAACACAGAGGCGGGCTTCTTCATTGGTGGCACCAATGTTGTGGAATGCCCTCCCTCTGAAATACGAGAGGAGCCATCAGTATTGGCATTCCACCATCTCTTGAAATTATGCCTGTTCACGCAGGCATACTTCTGACCTAATTGTTTTAATTGTGTAAAGTTTTCATTGCTATGATTTTTAACTGGCTTGTTTTACTGCATTTCTGAATTATGGATATTTTAAAATGCTTTGATGGAATTGTTTTATTATGCATTTTACTTATGTATAGATTTTATAATTGATTTCATACTAGTAAATTGCTTAGAAGCCATTTTTGCATATCAGTGGTTTATCAATTAACTAGGATGGGATCGATTGGCCAGTGCCGGTTCCAAAGCAACCTGTCAACCTAACAGGCTGGCATCAATTCAAGTTTGTTCTTTGTCTGCTAGCTGCTGCTTTTATTAATCCTTTTTTTCTCCTCGCAAAAAATATTGATATTAATATTGATATGTTGAAAGGAAATATCAATAAAATTATTGTTCTTAACATTTTAGTGGTGGATAATCCATTTTCAAAAATAGTGGAAAATTGCTACATAAAAAAAATCCAATCTGCAACGACAGAGAATAAGCAAATAAATGGAAAATTCGGAACCAAATCCGAATTGATTGGAATTGTAGCACAGTCCTATAATTAACAGCCACAGGCACAGACAGGACCAAGAGCCATAGGTAAAATGTGTGTAGGGCCATACCTAGGCTACAAGCACAGCCTCACCTGTCTTAGCTGCTGCTAGCCTCCCCTATTACCTTTGTTGATTGGGATAATGAAGGCTGCTTATTTTAAGGAAATACGTCCTTCCTAGGAAACTTCCTTATACCAAGGCAGACCGCTGGTCCACCTAGCTGAATATTGTCTACACTGGCTAGCAGTGGCTTTGCAGAGTTTCAAGCAGGGAGTCTCTCCCAGCCCTACCTTAAGATGCTGGGGGCTGAACTAGGACCTTCTTTAGGGTTGCCAGGCTCAGGGCCTGAGACTGATCCTGTATCTTTAAGAGAAGAGACAATTCAGCCAAGTGCAGGTGTTCTTGCAACACTGTCATGGGAAAAACCACAAGGTGGAATTCTCCCTTCCCCCTGCACAACTTGTAAAGATACAGAAGACCTCCTGGTTGCCAGGCCCAGCCTCCAAAAGGTCTTCTGTATCTTTAAAAGTTGTGCAGGGGGAAGGAAGAATTTCACCTTGTGGTTTTTCCCGTTACAGTGTTGCAACATAACCTGCACTTGGCTGAATTGTCTCTTCTCTTAAAGATACAGAATCATTCTCAGGCCCTGAGCCTGGCAACCCTATTCTACATGTAAGCAAATGCTCTACCACTTGCTACAGTCTTTTCCTTAAAACTCACAGGGAGCTGCCTGAGACAGAGTCAAACATTTGGCCCATGGAGCTCAGCACTGCGTGCACTGGCTGGCAGCGGCTCTCCAGGATTCCAAGCAGGCATCTCTCGCAGCCTTTACCTGGAGATGCTATTGAGGATTGAACCTGGGGCTTTCTGCATGCAAAGCAGAAGCTCTGCTTCCCCTCAAATAACAGCATCATGGTATTTATATGCCTCAGGCCATCACTCTTCAAAACCAAGCCACAATAATCCATCAGAAAACTAGAGTTTTTTCTTTTCTTTTTTTGGTAACTGTACAACACCATTGTCATTTGCATGTCAAATTGTGTTCCCCAGCCTGCAACGTATTAAATTACACAAAGTGTCCGTGTTATGAAGGCATCTTCGGCTATCATTAAAGGACGAGTTCTTTCTGCTAGATGGTACATTTGCATCATTAACAAGAAAGGGCACAAGCTCTGCACTGTTCATTTCCCTTCTGTCCTCAGGAATGATCCCCACCCCACCCCCGTGAGAACAATGGAACAGGAGAAAGGCAGCAGAGTGCACAGCACAGGGTGTCCTTCCTTACAATCAACATTATGAAACCTCCTTTGACAAGACTGATGTTTTGTACATCTTGGATTGGCGCAATTTAAGTGGAAAAAGCAATATAAAAGGACCCTCTTCCTTCCCTCCTGTCATTTTTTTTAAAAGCCAACCTCTTCCTCTATAAAAACATTTCTTTAAAAAAACTGATACTATGTGCATTACCAGAGAAGGTACAAGCAATAGGGACGGACAAATCTGGTTTCTCTCGTTATCCCAGTCTTAAATGCACTTCTGCATCAGTTTGTGGTTTAATTAAATTTTTTTTAAAGTCCTCATGAAAATCTGTCAGCATTTTAGCGCAAATGTCTCCTAAAATTTATTTTTGGATGCAATAATGCCAGATAGGCACATTGTCAAGCAATTCATTGTACATGTTATTTTCTCTAATATATGCAGTTTTAAACATACCTTCCCCTAATATATACACCTTTGATTGGAGAACTGCATCACAAAACTTGGAGAAGTGCACATTTTGGAGGACAGCTGTGTTTTGGTTTCCATATTGTTAGTCTTAAATGCCGAAAATAAATAAACAAACAAACCCTGGAACTTGGGTTCCCACTGGAAATCGTTCTGTTGGGACTTGCAGCTCCCATCAGCCACATCCAATGGGAGCAGCAGTCCAGCAAAATCTGGAGGGCCACATGTTCCCCATTCCCTGCTCTCTATTTTTTTTTAAAAAGGCAGATATCTGGAGTACAAGCTTCTCTTTCTTATTTATATAGCCTCTAAAAAGAAGTCATACTTTGACTAGAAAGCACAAAACCCATCTTTATTTTGTAATAACTTTTACTAGTCTTACAGTATTCACGGGCATTGAAAAATGTTTTCTCATATGGAGCTCTCTCTCATATCCAAATAATTTATATGTTCAGAGAAAAAGAGAGGAAGTGTAAGTACACACACACAAGCACAAGCACACAAGCACTGGGGTTCCTATTTTTTCTTTTTATAAATCATGCTACCCTGTGCAGAAATTTCACGTTAGGTTTATTTTTAATGTATTACTTGTGCTCTCGGCAAAAGTTATAAAGAAGAAACAAAAGTCCCAAGACGGACTTTGAAACAAGCGCTTTCCAAGTCACTTAGCTGGTTTGTTGGCGTTGAGGACATGCTTCAAAAACATGTGTACATGTTTCTTCCCAACAGCAAGGCTGAGCGCACAGTTTAACCACTAAAATTAAATTAAATTAAAAGCAGCCAGGAGTCTTGATGTTGTAAAAGGTGCTGCTATGATGTATTACTCACCTCTCCTACAAACACTTTGTTGTTATGTGCCTTCAAGCAGACTACGACTTATGGCGACCCTATGAATCAGCAACCTCCAACAGCATCTGTCATGAACCACCCTGTTCAGATCTTGTAAGTTCAGGTCTGTGGCTTCCTTTATGGAATCAATCCATCTCTTGTTTGGTCTTCCTCTTTTTCTACTCCCTTCTGTTTTTCCCAGCATTATGGTCTGTTCTAGTGAATCATGTCTTCTCATGATGTGTCCAAAGTATGATAACCTCAGTTTCATCATTTTAGCTTCTAGTGATAGTTCTGGTTTAATGTGTTCTAACACCCAATTATTTGTCTTTTTTGCAGTCCATAGTATGCGCAAAGCTCTCCTCCAACACCACATTTTGAATGAGTTGATTTTTCTCTTATCTGCATTTTTTACTGTCCAGCTTTCACATCCATACATAGAGACTGGGAATACCACAGTCTGAATGATCCTGACTTCGGTGTTCAGTGATATATCTTTGCATTTGAGGACCTTTTCTAGTTCTCTCATAGCTGCCCTCCCCAGTCCTAGCCTTCTTCTGATTTCTGCCAACTCATTTACAAAGCCGTTATGGGTAGATTTTACATTCTCTACTGAAGTGCCATCATAACTTTGTTTACCATTTCTAGTTAAGTGCCATCATGACTTCTGTCCAAGAAATCATGGAAGAAGCATAGATGTAATGAATATGCAACCATACATCAATAATTGCTTGTATTGCAATGTATTTTTTTTCTCATTTGGCAAGGACCACCCCTGAACTAAGAGCATAATTGCATTGTCCAGCACAGGTTGTCTACTCAGTTCCTGTCCTGAGAGCCTGCAACACAGCATCTCTGTCATGTCTGGATTCAGTTTAATGTTCCATATCCAACCCATTACCATCTCCAGGCAGTGGTCAAGCACCCGAATGGCCTCTCTTGACTCAGACAGCATGGAGAGATGGGTTTTGTGAGTTATCGGTATACTGATGACCCTCACTCCAAAACCCTTAATGACATCTCCCAACAGCTTCATACAGATGTTGAACAGCATGAGGGACAAAATTGACCCCTGTGGGATACCACTGTGATGCCATCTACATTATACATTTAAAGCACAATTCCCAGTGTGGTTTAAAAATCAATCCCTCTTCCTAGGGAACTCAGGGAATTGTAGCTCTGTGAGGGGAATAGGGGGTCTCCTGACAATTCTCAGCACCCTTAACAAACAACAATTCCCAGGATGCTTTGGATGAAGCCATGATTGCTTAAAGTGGTATAAAAGTGCTTTAAGTGCATGGTGGATGTGAACTAAGAGAAACCAGACCTGACAAATTTTTCATCCCGTGCTACAGCCCTTCCCAATTTGTCCCCTTTCCAGTTTTCTTGTGGGGCAGGGAGGAGTTGTAATCCCACCAGTTTTGGAACTCCATTCAATCTGCAACTTAGCCCAAAGTTGTCGTTTTGCCATGACTGTTCCTACCAACTGGCTGGATATTGTACACAAACATTCCTTCATTAGGAGGGAGAGAGCAAAAGTTAAATGGAGTCATTGTTAAATAGTTTCACAATGTAAACTAAAAGCCTCTAAATACAAAAGCCATTTAAAAGGGAAAAAACCACAATGTTTTCAGTAGGAAGGGCTGAGTGCCCCACTCACACTGTGCTTGGATATGTGCTTGAATATAATGCAGTCATAAACAGTATTTACTGTGGCCACTATTTATACTGTCCACCTACTATGGGTACACCTGGACCTTGGTTAACCTGGGCACCGGACCAAGAATTTGCTTTCGGCCTTGGTCAACAGTCTCCATCTGGTGAAATGAACTCTAGCCCATGAAAGCTTATTGTGCCATAATAAAAATTTTCATTTTTAATTGCAATTTATTAAAGAAAAAATAGAAAGAAACCAAAAAGAAAGGAAATCCTGCCAGCTCACATTGACAGTATATTTAAACATCAATACATCCATCTTAGCTTACACATATAGGTCAATATATGCCATCCAAATGTCCAAATATGTATCCAGGAGAAGTTGGTGTCTATAGAAAGTACGCTCAAATGCAGGGCAGGCTCCAAACTGCAGTGGACCCTTGAAAGCGGCAGCGGCAATGCGGCAGCATTGCCCCTGCCACCATGGGCTTAAATAGGCCCAGCCACAGCATTAGTGTGCTGTGCGTGCACACTTGCCATCACCCAAGATGCCCGTGTGGATATGTTGACACCCAAGCTGCCATCTTGAGTGATGGCAAGCATGCAGCACAGTGCTCTGATGAGGTGATGCACTCATGTGGAAAGTGGCCGGCCTGTGCTGGTGGGGGGGGGGGTTGCCTGGGTGGTGGCTCCTGCTCCACAGTCCGTGCCAGCATCAGGTCATGGGGTGCACAGTCTGTGATCTGATGCTAGTGTAGATCGCAGAGCAGGAGCTACACCTGCCCAGCCCCAGCTGCAGGGCCCCTGTCAGCTGCAGGGGCCCTCAGCCAGTGCCCAACCTGTCCACCCGCTGGTGCTAGGCCTGCTCAAATGTTTCAAGGGTGTTTAGGTCATCATACCAATGCCTGGTATTTGTGCTTCCAGGCTCAAAGTAGAAGTCTCTTAGTGACCATTAGGGCACATACAGTCCATTCTTGTTGCCATAATAAATTTGAGCAGAGTTCCACTCATACAATGGGATTTCTCCTTACTTTTCTTCCCTGTGAAGAACCCCACATACTCCCAAAATCTGCCCTGGAGAGTCCCCCAACCTGAAGTCTGGATTTGCCGGCCAGTTGCCTATTTTGCATCCAAATTTACAAGCTGACTTTTGTCTATTATAGATTCTCAACTGCTTTTATTTCAGTTTGATTTCTCCCTCCAAATGCAGAAACAGTTTGATTTACCCTAAGGATCTGGGCTAAAGCCAAGGAGTGGAACTGCTCAGTCTCTCGACTATCATTCACACTAAACGTTATAGGTTTAACAATAATTCATTCCACACAGGTTTGCCATTGATCCCACCATAACTAACGGTGCAATAGTATGCCGAGCTCATTGCAGACTAATGCTTATTTTGTTTGTTCTTACAAATCAATACTTTGAAATATTGTCAAACAGCTGCTCAGGGATTTTTAGTTAGCCAATTATTTTTCATCCTGAATCCACCTATTAAATGACCAAAAGCAGCTACGTAGAGGTACACATTTCTCAGCAACAGTGAGAACTATTTATCAGAGACAAAAATCTGGGACTTTACTTTCCCCGTAACCAAATGGAAATTGTCTTTCCACTGCATTCTATGAGTAGCCAAGTATGGGAGATGCCACGTTAGATAGTCCAGGGGAAGATATGTTTACAGCACTGGCCCAAAGATGGGGAACCTCTGGCCTGCAGGTCAAACACAGCTCTCCAGGGTTCTCTACCCAGCTCCCGAGACTTTCCTCAGAGCATGCTTTTCCTTGGCTAGAACATATCTTTGAACTGTGATGCAGACCTTGCTCCCCTGGATGGAAGATGAAGAGAAATGCTTGTGCGAGGAGGTAGAAACCTCTGGCTTTTGCACGGATGGAATGTAGCCTCAGTTACCAAGCTAAGAGTCGCATCTGTTCCCCTGGCCACTTTTGCCCCTGGCCCCACCCACCCACCGCTGGCATACAGCCCCCGGAAGGTTACTCATGAGCGAACATGGGCCTTGGGCTGAAAAAGGTTCCCCTCCTTTGCACTGGCTTCTGAGCCACCTGGCTACTAAAAAGTGGCAATGCAGTGTTTAGGGATGGGTGGGAATTTCGATTCAGTTTACATTTCAAGCAGAATTTATCAAATCTGCACTTTCCGAAGCAATGCAAGAACTGAAACACAGCCATCCTTTGAAATTTGCATTTATTCAAATTTTGGGATGCAGTTCGCCAACTAATCAACATTTACAAAAATACATATATTGGGGGAAAGTATGCATAAAAAGGTATACATGAGTGAAAATAACATGCAAAAAGACATGATGAGAAATGGCTTGCAAAAATGTGTACCTTTGCCAAAACTGTCTACAAAAATGTGTTTATTTGGAAAATTTTGCACTAAAATGGTGGAGAATTTTCATGAGGATTTTTTTTAAAGAAAAATAATTCGCAGATCACTGTAAAAATGTAGAGACCTGAATTTAACATTGGAAAAATGAGAAACAGAGAGAACCGAAACAGCCAGATCTTTCCATCCCTAGCAGTGTTACACCAAAGGCAGAGTAGCTATCACAATATGTACCTTAGATGTGGTCAGTAAATTACTACTTCTAGGTCAGTCTCTGACACAACATTCTCTAAGTAACATAACAGATTGACCTTGGGATCTGTTGGGAAAGAGTAACCTGCAATTTCTTCAGTCACTTTAATAATCTTCTTCCAGAATTGACATGTAATTGGGCATGCCCAGAAAATATGGGGGGAGGGGGAAATCAGTAGAAGGGCACTGCCACAAATCAATTAAAGTAATTTTAAACACACTGCGTGACATCAAGAAAGAGAGGAAGATGTTTGAACAGACATTTACAGAGACAGCTCCATTGGGCAGGGTGGGAGTCAGCAACCCTCTACATCTGTGATGAATTTGTTGGAACAGCTAATGCACCTGCCAATTAATGGCTTCAGCCTTAATTGGTTCAGACGCAAATGTAATATGCCCATGAAATTGATTGGTCATTTAAAAAACACACTACTATGACCCTGGCAGGCCGTACTCCTTCCTTTAAACCTCTACAGTGCAAGAGAGAAGCAAAATGTCTTTTCTGGGTTGATGCCAGCCATCTGCAATGTTTAAAAGTACTTATATTAAAAATGAAGTTTTTTTTTTAATGGCCCAATTAAATAGCAACCTATTTTTTAGTTTATTCACAGGTTTTTCATCCAGTGAATCTAACCAATTGACTAATGCGTAACCTAATTAATACATCTCAAAAGATAACTTGTTATGTGCCTTCAAGTCGATTTCGACTTATGACAACCCTATGAATCAGCGACTACCAGTAGCATCTGTCGTGAACCTCCCTGTTCAGATCTTGTAAGTTCAGGTCTGTGGCTTCCTTTATGGAATCAATCCATCTCTTGTTTGGCCTTCCCCTTTTTCTACTCCCTTCTGTTTTCCCGAGCATTATTGTCTTTTCTAGGGAATCATGTCTTCTCATTAAGATAACCTCAGTTTCATCATTTTAGCTTCTAATGATTGTTGTGGTGTAATTTGTTCTAACACCCAATTATTTGTCTTTTTCGCCGTCCATGGTATCCGCAAAGCTCTCCTCCAACACCACATTTCAAAGGAGTTGATTTTTCTCTTATCTGCTTTTTTCACTGTCCAACTTCCACATCCATACATAGAGGTTGGAAATACCATGGTCTGAATGATCCTGACTTTAGTGTTCAGTGATACATCTTTGCATTTGAGGACCTTTTCTAGTTCTCTCATAGCAGCTCTCCCCAGTCCTTGCCTTCTGATTTCTTGACTATTGTCTCCATTTTGGTTAATGACTGTGCCAAGGAATCGATAATCCTTGACAAGTTCAATGTCCTCATCGTCACCTTTAAAGTTACATAAATCTTCTGTTGTGATTACTTAAGTCTTCTTCATGTTCAGCTGTAGTCCTGCTTTTGTGCTTTCCTCTTTAACTTTTGTCAGAATTTGTTTCAAATCATTACTGGTTTCTGCTAACAGTATGGTATCATCTGCATATCTTAAATTACTGATATTTCTCCCTCCAATTTTTACACCTCCTTCATCTTGGTCCAATCCCTCTTTCCGTATGATATGTTCTGCTCAAGAATGCTCAAGATTCTACAACAAATGCTCTTACCATATATGGAGCGAGAAATGCCAGACGCCCAAGCTGGATTTAGAAAGGGAAGAGGCACCAGAGATCATATCGCAAACATACAGTGGATAATGGAACGGACCAAGGAATTTCAGAAGAAAATCACCCTGTGTTTTATAGATTACAGCAAAGCCTTTGACTGTGTAGATCATGAAAAACTATGGCATGCTTTAAAAGAAATGGGGGTGCCACAGCATCTGATTGTCCTGATGCGCAACCTATACTCTGGACAAGAGGCTACTGCAAGGACAGTATATGGAGAAACCGACTGGTTTCCAATCGGAAAGGGTGTGAGACAGGGGTGTATTTTATCACCCTATTTGTTTAATCTATACGCAGAACATTCTATCGTGCACTTTCAAAATAAGACCTGATATGTACCTGGATATCACGCTACGTATGCAATTGTGCCCAATACTGTAATATTGTAACCAGGGCAGCATCACCACATGGGAGCAGCCATCTTTGTATCCGTACAACCCCGGGAACATTACATGATTCATTTCCAGGAACAATTCTGGCCCCATTTTGAAGATGCACGGGATAGTCTTTCACAGAGCAAATAAAGTTAAAGAAAATAGTGAAGAAAATAGTTAAACAGACCCTGGGGCACCTTGCATTACTGTACATTTACAAAGAACGCATACACACCCTGCACAACCACAGAAAATATTTATTTATTTATTTATTTATTAAAATAAATAGCTTCTGCTGGGAGGAAGGGCGAGATATAAATAAAATAATAAATAAATAAGAAAATATAAACTAACTTGTAAGGAAAATCAGCTTGAATTGTGAAAATACTGAAGTTCAAAGACAAAGCTTGTTATACCTTTGAGAATGTATGAACATATTAGATTTTAATTGCAAACTGGGTAATTTCAAGGTTTTCACAACATCACAAGTTGAAAGTGTTCCAAAGTATGGGGAATAACACACCTCCTGAAGAGCTGTGACTCACCAGCTTATGGTGCATAATTATGCAAGAAACAGTAGTGATTTGCAGAGCAATCCTAGCTGTAGAAAGCCGCTGAAAGTTGTAGCGGTGTAAATTATGCCAGTTTAAGTCCCCTGACTCCAGAGGAAATTCCCCTTCCCGCCATTCAGGAGGAATTTGGAGGAATTTGACTTACACCACCCTTTTTGCTGGCTAAGTTCTGCCAGCCTGCTAGTTTGTGTGACTGAGCTGAAAGGGGTTTGGAATAAGGGTCAGTCTCTCCTTGCCCTGTCTCCTTCATATCCCCAGAAAGCCCGTTGTGGGGGGACATGTGCTAGCTTCAGTTTTCTGGCTGAGCTGGAGTGAGAGACTTATACCATCGTATCTCTGGCTCAACTGGGAAAATCCAGGTTCCACCAAATCCAAACTCTCTGATCCTGATGGATCTTGGGTTTGGATCGCGTTGTTGGGCTCTCACAGAGGTTTACCTCTTTGTCCATATTTCTAGAGCATAGATGGCCCTTTACCCTTGTCAGTCTGCTAAAATGCCAAACTCTACACATCTAGGTCGAAATGTGCTCCCAAGGCAAAACCACCACTCTGAAAGAAATCTTAACCTTTGCAGTTCAGCACTCAAAAAGCACTGTCAACCAGTCACTGTGCACATCCTATTCCCTAAGTTACCTGGCTGCCAAGGGAGACTTTCACACCTCAGCACATTAATCATTCTTTTTTTAAAAAATGAGAAAACTGTGACTAACTGCAAAAGCGAATTAGAGGTGGTGCTTAAAATGACTGCAGCTATTGAATGAATGAGGTAATAATTGGTAGTATTAATCATTCCACTTACCACCGAGATTCCAGCTATAGTCTCCTGCACTCAGCTAGCTTTTTGCCCATTAGATTTCTCTGCATCAAAAATGGGTTAAATACCAGGCCAATCACAATGGAAGAGTTCGTTTCTTTACTCTGTTAGTAGCTTGGTAACAAGTATGTACCATTATCTCTATGCACATAGGGCCTGGGAAACATTAGCAAGTCTGGTCAATTCTCCTAACTTCTCTTTGATGACCTTAGCCAACTTCAGGAATCAGGATTTGAACTGGGCCACCTGTTTGGTCCTACCGCCTAAAATGTCCCAGGGTAAACGCATATGTTGCCTTGTCCTGAATAGCCTTTAACACGATGGCCAAAGACCATGAGACATCTTTCTAGATGTATACAAACATTTGTTACTAATAATGGCCATGAAGCTCACTGGGTGACCTTGGGCCAGTCACTGTCTCGCAGCCTAACCTACCTGACAGGGTTGTCGTAAGGATAAAATTGGAATAAGGAGAACCTTGTTTGAAACACCACCTTGAATTCCTTGGAAGAAAGGCGGGATATAAATGTGATAGTAAAATAAAAATACACTGGAGCAGAAGAATGCTCTCTGTAGATAACTTCATGGTAGATGTGGCTTATGGGATAAGAGACCTCTGAAAAACCCCTCAAGTCCTTTACTCTGACCCTAGTAAAAAAAAAACAAGCTGTTTAGGGTTTTATGGGATATATCAGGGGTGGGGAACTGGTAGACTTCCAGATGTTGATAGACTAGAACTCCCATCACCCTGGTGATGGTCCATGCTGGCTGGGCCTGGTGGGAGTTGGAGTCCAACAACATTTGCTGGGCCACCGGTTCCCCCGAGCTACAAGCTCATTGTCATTTGCCTTAATTTTTTTTATATTTTCTTTATGATTGACTACATTAAACCAAAATACGCTAGTGGCTGGTTCACAATGGAAATGGCGGGGCAGCAGTCAGGGAGCTCACTGGCAAAGGGAGCCACACTCAATGGCAGGCAGAGCTTCCTAATGCTAGTTTTGCCCCCATCGTCATCCTCCCAGCTGAGTTCTACAAGGGGCAACACTGAGACTAGGAGGAAGCTGACAGCCAGGGCCACCCTCTAGGCTGGATGTAAATAAGAAGCAGGCAGGGAGGGTCTGGCTGAGAGCAGGCTGAGGTTGGAGAGGCAGTGGCCCGTTCACCCAAATGGACCAGCTTCCAGTTCCAACGTTCACTTCTGTGCCAACTTCACAAGAGCGTTTCCTTCAGGATGTGAATAATGCCTAACAGAGGAGGTCCATTCCTTTTTCGGGCGTCAAAGAGGATTTTGAAAGAACATTGACACATCAATCAAAAACTGAAGCTGACATGTTTTAAAGGTCTGTCAATACCATATTTGCTAAAATGAAAGATCGTTGCAAGGTTTCGCAAACACTCCATTGTGCTGTAATAATGGAGCCATCAGGTCCCCATCGTAATGACAGAGTTTATAATTGAGAGATACTCCCTTAGTATTAAGAACTTGGCATTTTGAAGACTTGCCCTATGGGCTCATGAGGTCCAGGCAGTTCCAAAGGCCTAGAAGATGCTGCAAAAGTTTGTCTTAGGGACTCTGAAGAACAAAGTTGTTTTAAGGTGTTCCTTGTCCCTCTTGTTTGTCTATGGACTAGGGACAGGGGAGAAATTTTATTGAGTTTGCAGTTAAAGACAAATTTATCAAATTCTCACATTCTGAATCAATCTGAGAACTGAAGCACAGCCATCCTCCGAAATTTGCACTTATTCGAATTTTGTAACAAAGTTTGCCAACCAAGCAATGTTTACAAAAATGCATATATTAAGGGAAAGTGTGCACAAAATGAAAATACTGGTGAAACTAACATACAAAAGTACATTATATTAGGATAAATTGCTTGCACAAATATGTGCAAACAAAAATGCATTTATTAGGAGAAATTCCCACTGAAGTTCTGAAGATTTTTCAGGAGGATTTTTTTAAAGAATGCAAATCGCTGCAGAAATGCAGGTAACCAAATTGAAGATTAGAAAAATGAGAAGCGGAGAAATCTGAAATGTGCAGGTCCTTCCCTCCCTGCTGTGGACCCAGAATCACTACATGGTATCAGAAGTGCGGAACAAGGAGTGCATTGAAGAAACCAGAAGGAAGCCGTTTTCTGAATGTACAGCCAGGACAGGCAAGAAGCTGTAGAAACCACACCCAGAGAAAGCAATGAGGCCTCAGTAGGGCTGGAGGGATTTTTATAAACCTGGATATGTTTCAACCACCCCCAATCCTGCAGTTGTCAGTAGATATTTCACATGCCTGGAAGACATTTAGACAAAGATTTTAACTCTGGCAGCAATAGCACCAGAAGAAAAAAACTGATTAAGATCAAATCAAGGCATCATTTCTGAGAGAAAACATACCAATTCAACGGCTACTTTTCACGACACACCATGCTCAATATGCAGCCCTCACCAGGAAGCATTGAGAGTACAGGAAACAGTGATCAAACATAGAGACTGGACATTTGGTGCAAGTTCATGAAAGGAGGCAGAATACAAGAGCCTTCCCCAGATGTTTGGGATTACAGCTTCCATCATCCCCAACCAGCAGTGCCTGAGTCTGATGGGAGTTGTAGTCCAAAACATCTGGAAGGCACCAGGTTGGATAAGGCTGACGGCATAAGCACATAAATGCCCATCCAACTCTACACACAGAAATCAGAAGAATACAGAGGACACGTTCACACCAGACATTTATTCCACTATTATTCCACTTTAAACAGTCATGGCTTCCCTCAAAGAATCCTGGAAAGTATAGTTTCACAAGAGTGCTGAAAGCTGTCAGAAGATTCCTGCTTCCATCACAGAGCTACAATTCTCAGAGTTTTCTAGGAAGAGGAAATGACTGTTAAACCACTCTGGTAAACTGTAGCTCTGTGATGAGAACAAGAGTCTCCTAACAATTCTCAGCACGCTTCACAAACTATACTTCCAGGATTCTTTGAGGGAAGACATGACTGTTTCAAGTGGAATAAATGTCTGGTGTGAATGTGACACAAGAAGGAGAGACTGTTCCTCAAATGCTGCAGTGTTAGCATAGAGATTCAGGAACTAGGTAATTTGTAAACTCATTAACAACTTCTCTGTCACCATGAGCTGGCGTGGAAATAGCAATGTTACAGCTAAAGTGCACTATAAGGTGGCATATGGTGAATCGTAACCCCAAAAAGATTCTGCACGGTCAATAGAGACATATCTAGCAACTTCTAGGGATAAGGGGGAAATTCCATTCCATTCACGTTGAAAGCCAGATTTATCAAACTTTCACTTTCCAAAACAATATGGAACAGAAACACAGCCATCCTTCAAAATTCACACATCCAAATTTTGCAATTCCCCAACTAGTGTTTACAAAAACGCATATATTTGGGGTAAATGTGTATAAAATGAAGATATTTGTGAAAATAACATACAAAAATGCATTATATTAGGAAAAATTGCTTGCAAAAATGTCAAAACAGCAGACAAAAGTGTATTTGTTAGGAGAAATTCACATTAAAATGCTGAAGAATTTTCATCAGGATTTGTTTTTTTAAAAATGAAGATTGCTACAGAAACCTGGCGAATTGAATTTAAGACTGGAAAAATGAGAAACTGAGAGAACCACAATCAGCAGATTCTTCTAATCTTAGCTACTTCCAATACTAATCCACATTACTGCCACAGCTCACTCCCATTTTAATAATCTAATACCCAAAATTTAAATCGAAAATTGAAAGGTTAATTCATGTGCTTATTTTCCAAGAAAGCCCTGTATGCAAAAACAAAGACCAGGATTATCCTACCATCTCAACACCAGCTTCTTTTTCTAAAAGACATGGCAGTGGCTTGCAGGAGCAACTCCTAGGCATATTCTGCTTATTTGTTTATTTTTATATTTCTATACCACCCTTCAGCATATGGTCACATTATTTCTAAAACCAGTTAAAACCATCAGTACAAAATAAACCCAGCATAGCAGAAAACAGCATATGATGACTGGTTTGCAGTGATGGCAGAGGTAGCCTCTTTTGCCGGTGACACCAGTGGGGTCAAATGCACTCCCTGCTGAAATACAAGAGTTTCTGTTTACAAGGCATTCCCTTGATGTCTCAACCTCTGAGTCTCCTGCTTTAATTGCTGTGCTGTTTTAATGAGATTGATTTATTGTATGTTTTAATTAAGGATGTTTACATTTTAACGTCTGCGCAGCTGGTTTTTGTATTTTGTAAACTGCCTAGAAGCGTTTGTTGACATGAAGTGGCATATTAATTAATTAAGTATATTCAAGCAATGGGTACAAGACAAACTTACCTTGATGGATCAAGCCCCTTCATCTTCAAAAGCCTGGTGGAAGAGGCACATCTTCACCTTCCTCCTAAAAGAGTATAACAGGGAGGCGAGATGATACACCTCAGTGGGGAGGTCATTCCAAAGTTTTGGAGCTGCCAGTGAGGGAGCCCCACTAAGGATCCCTTCACTTCTGACCTTCTCCCTCATGGGGACCACCACTTATTAGCTTATCTTAAAGACTGGACAGGTTGGTATGGGAGACGGTGTTCCCTCAGGAAATTGGGTCCAAGGCTGTTCAGGGCTTTAAATGCACTGGTGGTGGGTGGCTCCACGTCAGTGGAATCTGCTCTGGGTTTTCGTCCGAACTTTCAAGGAGCTGTCCAAACATAAAAAAAGTGATTCTCCACTCCTTTATGTTAGCCATTCCAGGTGTCGATAGATAGCCACTCATACAGTGGCACAAACTTCCTCCATAAGCTTAGCAATGTATATGATTTACTAGGTTTTGACTATCTTGTAGAGCTTCAGGTTTAGAGCCCAGTTCTTGTAGCCTTGCATCTGTTCCAGGTGTGCTGGATTCCCAAAATCCAGATTCCTGTATGTTTCAGTATTAGTTCATGTCCTTCCATTGCTGCCTAATCCTGTTCAACCCTGTGTATATCTCCAAAAATGAGAAGCAGCTTTGTTTGCTCAAGAGCTGCTTTACCCGAAGACCATGCAATAACAGCACAGGCAGCTACCAGCCTTAAGGAACATAGGAAACTGCTGTATACTGGATTAGAGCATTGGTCCATCTAGCTCAGTATAGTCAACACTGACTGGCAGCAGCTCCCTAGGGGTCTTTCCCAGTGTTAGCTGGAGATGCCGGGGATTGAACCTCCAACTTTCTGTATGGAAAACTGATGCTCTACCATCCTTCCCATAGTTATGTGTTGAGACTTGTAGGAGGATCAATATTTTTCATGAAGATTTCTGGCTGGAAGAAATTGTGTTTGTTGAGGTTTCCTAACAAACACGAAGCTATCTGCTGGTACCTAAAGATCAGAAAGCGGCATGGAGGCAGGAGACAGTCTCAAGGCCTTACCAACAGGAAGGATACACCTCCAAATAAAGTTAACATGAAAGGGGCAACCAATTTTTAAGACGGCGATAACATTGTTCTGAAACAGGCACACATTTAAGTGAAAGAGTCAAATGCCTTTTCTTGTGTCTTGTGGAGGGGCAGCAACTACACTTCATATTGATAAAGAAATAACATTGGAAAGGTGAGGAATGAAATCACGAAAGGTTTTGAGTCACCCATATCTCCCCAGGAAAAACTGCATGCTACGAATGTAAGAAAGCATCAGTTTCCACTTCCAAGGACAGACAAAAGGAAGTACTTCTTTACTCATCGCATAGTTAAACTATGGAATTTGTTCCCACAAGATGTAGTAATGGCCACCAGCTTGGATGGCTTTAAAAGAAGATTAGACAAATTCATGGAGGACAGGGCTATCAATGGCTACTAGCCATGATGGCTGTGCTCTGCCACCCTAGTCAGAGGCAGCATACTTCTGAAAAGCAGTTGCTGGAAGCCTCAGGAGGGGAGAGTGTTCTTGCACTCGGGTCCTGCTTGTGGGCTTCCCCCAGGCACCTGGTTGGCCACTGTGAGAACAGGATGCTGGACTAGATGGGCCACTGGCTTGATGCAGCAGGCTCTTCTTATGTTCTTATGTTCTTGTCGCACACGGCACCATTTCCATTCTGCTGCAAAACTATGTTATTTGTCCTCTGGGGCAGAATTTTACATAATTAATGACATAATTATTACATTATTCCACATCATTTCAGTGTAAAGGAAACACGATGAAAACGGGGGGGGGGGAACCATCATCAGTTACATGTCATTTGCAGACTGAAAGCAACAACAGTGAATATGTATTTGCTGGACTGATTTCCATTCCAGATATGGGGTATATGTCAACACTGACAATTTCTGGTCCCATTCTGTCTGAATTCTCTGACATCCCTGCTGTACACACCCTTGAGAGCCTGGGTGTGGTATTTTTCAAAGCCATCAAAAACAGAGCTGAGTACTTTTAAAAAAAAAATCCAAATACTGTTACATAACTGGCATTTATAACTCAAAACAAAGAGGGTAGGTGGATGAATGGAGGTGTATTCAATTCCCTTCCACCCCACCTGCCTGTCTAGTCACAACTGCATTAGATGGAAGACTCCTTTCTCCCTCCACACCCCCCATGAAAGATTATTATTATTATTATTATTATTATTATTATTATTATTATTATTATTATTATTATTTATTAGATTTACATCCCGCCCTTCCTCCCAGTCAGAGCCCAATGCTGGGAGCAGGAGAGATTCTAAGAAATAAGACTACTTCAGGAAACTGTTCTGGTTTGCCAGGTCAAAGATCTGCAAAAACTTCTAATTTTCCATATCAGTCTAAATATGGTACGTGAACTGATGTTACTCCCTTTCCTTGATTTTTAGTTTAGTTGTCTTCGTGATGGACCAAACAATGGGAAGGTATCAATAGGGATGAGGAAAAAAATCAGGGTTGTAGTCAACTAAACCCTACTCAGAGTAGGCCCACTGAAATTAATGAACCTAAGTTACTTGTGTCTGCTAACATCAATGGGCCTACTCTGAGTAGGGCTGGCATGGAATTCACATTTGCAAACCTGCCTAATTTGCAGTTCCCAAAACAATATGTGAACTAAATGTAGCTCTCCCTTTAGCATTGGACATTCCAAGAACTGTACACAAAGCGTGCGTATCTTAATGAAAATAACATGTAAAAATGCATTATATGGCTTGCAAAACTGTGTACATTAGGAGATGCAGATGTGTAGCAACTGAACGTAAGACTGGAAAAATAAGAAATCAAAATCAACAGATTTGTCCATCGCTAAGTGGTAATGACTTTTCTACCTTCGATATCTCATCAGAGTCAGTGTTTTTCACAAAGTTCATGGCCCTGCCACTAGAACCCAAACGCGATTGATGGGCAGGCACTGGAGACAGACAGACAGACAGACAGACAGACAGACAGACAGACAGACAGACAGATAGATAGATAGATAGATAGATAGATAGATAGATAGATAGATAGATAGATAGATAGATAGATAGATAGATAGATACTGTAGTAAAGAATGCTTCCAGGGCATCCAAAGCACTGTTTACTGTGGCAAAGAGAACCATTTCAGCCACATGTGAGAGAGCTGCCTGCAGCAACCGCAATCCAGTAGAGAAGGAGCCACATTCTGTGTCAGAGTGTGTCCCCCCACCCACATCCCCACACTCAAAAACTGTTTGTTAAAAGGAGCTTCTTTCCTGGAGGATTTGTTAACTGAGGTATTACTGTAACATACAAAGATAAGTATAACATAAAAAGATATACATATATAACACTTTATAATGTCTTTATAAGTGTTATATATGTATATCTTTATATGTTATATGTTGTTTATAATAACAAGGTTATATGAATCTTTTGTGTTCTTAATTAGACAGAGCATCTGGCACCTAAGGGATTTCAAACCACTAACATTTACACTGTTAAACTTGTACTGGGAGGCATGCCACACTTGGACCGCAGGACACATCAATTACGGATGGAAGTTGTAAAATTAACCACTGTCTTCAGGTGAGTTCGCATTTTAACATTATTTGAAACTGTACTTACAGCACTGCCAAGTCTGATCATATCAGACAGTATGGTAGCCAAACTGAGAGCCAAACACACTCTCCACTTGTGACGGCTAGTGCGATGGGCTGGGGCTGCCCTCCGGACACTAGCCTTGCTGCTGCTTACCTGGAAGGTGCTGGGCTGAGTCAGGGCTGTGCAGAGCCAATCAGGGGTGTAGTCTTCCGGAGTCACAGGGGGTCATAGACCCATTACTTTTTTGGGAGCAGGGTCCCAGCCAGGTCCCTATGCATGAGCCAATCAGCACAAAAAGGGAGCATTTTAGTCACTGAGAAGAGTCCTTTCGTGCTGATTGGAGCCAATCAGAGTGACAGGAGGTGAGTCAGCCACTGAGAAGACTCTTCTCAGTAGCTAACACACAGCCTCCCCTTTCATGTTGATTGGCTCCTAGGGACGGCTGTTATAGTGGTGTGGGGACTCGTGAGATGACAGGGAAATATGAGGGGAACTGGAAATGGGGGTGTGGCTGTGAGAGGGTGTGGGAAGACTATCATGAAAGGACCCTGCACTTCTGAATTTGCCAGTACACTACTGGAGCCAATCCCACACTTTCACGGGTGCATCTGCACAGCCCTAACCTCTCTGCTGCCTTGCCCTACCCCTGCCTCCACCCCGGTAAGCTACAGTGACACCGACATGAGGGAGCACCTCCACAGAGCTTGGAAAAGTTACTTTTTGAACTACAACTCCCATCAGCCCAATCCAGTGGCCATGCTGGCTGGGGCTGATAGGAGTTGTAGTTTTAAAAAAGTAACTTTTCCAAGTTCTGCACCTCCATGTCTTCACCACACCACACCAACTGCTACTGCATGTCACAGGTTAGTTCTCACACCCTGGCCAATTCCCACCTTTCATTTTTTAAAAGCAATTCCTTATAACTGCAGCAGTAAGACTGACGGGGCATGCAGGGGTAGCCAATTTGATTCTGTTGTTGGATTCCAGCGCCCATCAGCCCTGATCATCGGCCATGTTGGCTGGGGCTGATGGGAGTTGTAGTCCAAGAACACCTAGAGGTCACCACATTAGCTACCCCTGGAAGCCTCCTGAAATCAGAGAAGACAATTGGTGGATATCGTCCATGACTGCCAGCAATGGTTATGTACACCAAGTCACCCATGCAGCCTTCTCAGGGTGTCCCAGTCCATGTGGCAATGAAGAATAGGGATGGAGAACCAACTTGATTTGGGTCATATTTAAAGGCAAACCTACCTAGTTTGCCCTTTCTGAAACAAAGCATGAACTCAAGTACACCCATCCTTTGCGCTTCTTCAGATTTTGCACTGCGGCTCTCCAGGCAAGTATCGTGTACAAAAATGGATAGACGAGGGTAATGTGTGCATAAAAATGCATATATAAATGAAAATAGCATACAAAAATGCATTATACTGGGGAAGATTGCTTTGCAAAAAATGTGTATATTAGGCAAAATTGCATACAAATGTGTGTATTAGAAGAAATCCACAGGAATATTCACAAATACTTTAAAAAAAGATTGCAAACTAATGTGGAAATGTGGGCAAGTCTGGAAGAATGAGAAACTAAAAAATACCTGAAACTGACAGATTCGTCCATCCCTAGTGAAGAGGTACAAATTATACTACACACATCACCATTGTGCAATCTATGTAGAGAGACAAAAAGAACCACTGTCCAGACTGTCACTATATTGTGGGAGATATTCAAGAGTGTGCTGTGAATTTAGGTTTGTGCAATTAAACAGGATGAATGCACTTGGCCACACAACAAATTCGCTTTTGCAAAATTAGGACTTTTAGCTGAAATGCACCAAAAAGTGTGGGATGAACAAATAATTAATGGGAAGACATGTAAACCTCCTGCAAGCAAACGAGGATGGACGCTGTTGGTTACTTTACCATTTTTATTTACTTTACAAATTTATAAACCGCTTCACGGCCTAAAGCCATCGAAGTGGTATACAAGATTTTTTAAAAAGCTCAAAAACAATAAAATCATTCCTGCAGATGTACAATTTATATTCCATACATGACTGGGGCTGTGTACAGATCATACATTTAAAATGCACACGCCCAAGAATCTTGGGAACTGTAGTTTTTTAAGGATGCTGGGAATTGTAACCTCCAGTTCCCAGGATTCTCAGGAGGGGGGCTTGTGATTTAAATGTGCTTTAAATTGGTGTGTACACAGCCTCTGGGTCACATCTCAGGGAAAGCCTTCTTAAATAAAAACATATTTTGGTAGGTGCGTAAATGACATGACGCGAGGCGCCTCTCTTATTTCCCAAGAGAGAGCTTTTGTAGCATTTAACATTTTCCACCAGCAAGGGGAGCTGGATAGCGGAAAGTTCAAATATCAGAAGCAAAGACCAGAGCAATCATCTCCTGGGTGGTGTACCCAACACCTCCAGTTTATTTTGAGCCTGTGCAACAGAGCGTCATCTGCAAGCAGCTGGCAGAGAAAGATGGATAACAGACTGTAGGTGGGGGAAGCACAGCACTGGGATTTACTGTACACAAGAGGACAGTAAGGACAAGGCTTGCATGGGCAGGCTAAACACTGGGTCAGGGAACAGAAATATTAATGGGAACACAAGGCTAATTACAGGGAGATGCAAGTTAATGAATGCAAAGAGCTTTGCACATTAAAGCCCTAAACAGATTAGGTGTCCTGTCCCTGTGAAGAGACTGAATGCTGTAGTTTGTACGAATGGAAATTTTAAGAAATGGCTTGTTTCACTTAAACAAAAATTTGTGGCAGATATTTGTTCTTGGCTTGCGAACTGTGATTTGTTTGAGCAAAGCAAACCACAATCCCTGGTTCAGGCATAAGGCAAAGTCAGGGATCATGGCTTAGTTCCTCCCACCACTAGCAGGGAGGAACAAAGAGGGCACAGTTTGCTCATGCACAGTAAACCATGGTTTATGGCTTACTGAAATGTGCAAACACATTGAGAGAGAGAGAGAGAGAAGTTTTGGACTATGTAAGCTAATAGAATTCTGGCATGCTAACTGCCTCTCTCTGGAGATCTGATGTGGGATAGTGGGTTAAAAAGAGGATTACACAAATTCATGGAGGATCAAGCTATTAGGCTACTGATCCTGATGGCTCTGTTCTATCTCTGCTATCAGAGGCAGTCTCTGAATGCCAGTTGCTGGAAACCGCAGCAATGTTTGCTGTGTGCCTCTTCCTCTGCTCAACCTGTACATTATTATTGTTGTTGTTGTTGTTTATTTCTACCCCGCCTTTTGGCCAAAAGGCCCTCAAGGCGGCTTACAAAAAAACCACAAATATAAAAATACATCAATAAAAACAATACAATTTACAAAAAGCAGCAGTAAACATGTGTAAATCTATACATATAATATTTTTGCAAGCCATCACGCAGCGTGAGAACGGCATTCATAGAATTATAGAATAGTAGAGTTGGAAGGGGACTCTAAGGCCATTAAGTCCAACCCCCTGCTCAATGGAGGAATCCAAATCAAAGCATTCCTGACAGATGGCTGTTCAGCTGCCTCTTGAATGCCTCCAGTGTTGGAGAGCCCACTACCTCTCTAGGTAATTAGTTCCATTGTTGTATGGCTCTAACAGTTAGGAGCGCAAGGGGGCGGAAGGCACATGGGGGACACGAGGCAAACGAGGATGGCAGGCCAGGGGTGAGCGAGACAGGCATGAGGCAAGCAAGCAAGCAAGGTGGGAGAGCAAGACAGCCCACGTGAGCTCCCGAGGAACAGTCAGAACAACCCAGGATAGCTCCTTATCAACTGTCTGGCTCTGCTGTTGCTGCGCCCCCCACCTCACTGACAGTCTCAGCGGCAGAAGGGAAGCAGGAGGGAAATGCTGGGAGAGGATGGTTGCTGAGGCGTTGCCCTGGCCACTCCACACTGTTCCTGCGTCCCTCGCCTCAGCCAGTCGCCTCCCTCCTCCTTGCAGGAGAAGATGTAAAGGGGAGGAAAGAAGAAAGCATAGCGACCCATTGGGGGGGGGAGAAGGAGAGTCTTAGAGACGCACTGGGGGGAAGAGTGACCTGGATGGTAATCCCTGGAGGGGTTGGAGAGAGAGAGAGAGAGAGAGGAGTTCCTGGCTGGCGAACAGAGCGAGCAGGGAGGCACTAAACTCAAGTATTTTAAAATGCTTTCAGCTTTCTCTGACCTTCTTCCGAAGGAAACCAAACCTAGGCAAGCACTACTCCCATGGAATTTCTCACTGCTCAGAGAACAGGGATGCATAACCCAATTCTTTGCAAGTGGGACAGTCTCCTGATGACATAAGCACGTATTGGGGGCGGGAAGCATATTTTGAGAGCCAGTGTGGTGTAGTGGTTAGAGTGTTGGACTAGGACCTGGGAGACCAGGGTTCGAATCCCCACACCCCCAGGAAGCTCATTGGGTGACCTTGGGCCAATCACTGCCTCTCAGCCTCAGAGGAAGGCAATGGTAAACCCCCTCTGAATACCGCTTACCACAAAACCCCTATTTATAGGGTCTCCATAAGTCGCTCCACCCCCTTGATCATCTCGGTTGCCCCTTTGTTTACCTTTAGTAGCTCTACAATATCCTTTTCAAGCTCTACAACATCCTTTTTGAGGGTTTGTAGCTCTCAGGGCCAGCCCTACCAATAGGCACCGTGAGGCCATTGCCTCAGGCAACAGATGCTGGGAGCAGCAGGTCATTCCTTCCGGTCCCCCCTTCCTAGCCATTCCCCTCAATTAGAGATCAGAGCTGGGTGCTCCACAGTTCTGTCACATACCCCCCAAATCCTCAGGACACTATCCTGTTGATAATGTTGAAGTAAGATTCAAGTGCCAGTCTAGTTAGCTGCCGTACATGGAATGGGTAAGAGCACCGTCTTGTCCTTTGCCTCAGGCAGCAAAATGCCTTGGGGTTGCCCTAGTGGTGCTTCTGATCACAAACAACAGCAGGACAAAAGAAATGAGTGTGTATAGCGCACAGATGAAACAATGTCCCTCATAAACCACCTTCGATTGTTTGAATATATAACCTTGTCTCCAGCCTCTAATTAAAGGCGGAGGGATTGTGTGTGCACAGGCGTGGGAGCGGGTGGGGGTGAGAGTGGGGAGAGAGATTCAAAGGGCTGGTATTAGGAGGTGCTGCTGAATTTTGCCTGAGGTAGGTTTTGAAGCCAGTTTGGAAGGTATTGCTCAAACAAATACACCTGTAAGAAACTAAAAGGTTTTCCATAAGAGACTTAAAAAAAATATCCAGTTGCATGAACGTCCACTATTCACAAAAGTTCACTAACAAACCTTTTTCAGCTTTGCAGGTCTGTGCAAATGTGTCAGAGTGGGTTTTAAACACCATGCATAATGTTATACTCCTCTGCCATGTTCCACCATTACTCACCTTTTTTTTCTAAATTAAAAAGCCCCCAATGTTTCTCAGTCTACACACAGCATTTGCAGTTAGGAAAACGCTGGGAGGCATTTTCCATTGCAGTTTGTTACTTACAAGGATGCCACAGCTGATTAACACTAGCCACATTCAGCGGCGGCTGATGCTCATTGGGACAGGTAGGGTGGAAAGCAGTAAGTGAAGTTAGAGCCACTCACAGGTGGTCACCCTCTGATTGGTTGTTGTTGTTGTTGTCATCCTGCCCTTCCTCCCAGTAGGAACCCAAGGCGGCAAAGAAAACACTAAAAACACTCTAAAATCTTTAAAAAACAGACTTCAAAATATATTAAAACAAAGCATCTTTAAAAACATATTAAAATCATCTTTTAAAAAGCTTTTAAAATATCTTAAAAAGCAATTCCAACACAGACGCAGACTGGGATAAGGTCTCTACTGAAAAGGCTTGTTGAAAGAGGAAGGTCTTCAGTAGGTGCTGAAAAGATAACAGAGATGCGGTTTATTTAATATTTAAGGGAAGGGAATCCCAGAGGGTAGGTGCCACTACATTAAAGATCCACTTCCTATATTGTGCGGAACGGACTTCCTGATAAGATGGTATCTGCAGGAGGCCCTCACCTGTGCAGGGCTTCGCACAACAAAACCAGAACCTTATTTATTTATTTTATTTATTTATTAATTATATTTCTATACCGCCCAATAGCCGAAGCTCTCTGGGCGGTTCACAGCATAAAAACATCCAGTATACATTAAAAACATATATCAAACACTTAAATAATAGTGTTAAACTTTAAATAAACCTTGAACTTGGCCCAGTAAGAAAGAGGCAAGCAAGTGGGGGTCATCTGAGGCCAGACTGAGCCTGGTGGAGCAATGCTCCATTAGCGCTAATGAACCAGCCTCTGCAGGCAACATTTGTTGGTCCCAGCGAACAAAAAACCCAAACACTAACAAACAGTGAACGGAGAAGAGAAATTGCTTTTCATCCTTCCTCTCCCACTGAGGCTGCAGCTCGTATCAGTTTACATAGCAATTGTTCAAGGAATATGCGTTACAATGAAGAGTAGCAAGGCTGTTATGAAACCGGCTGCAGGGACAGAGCCAGAGGAGAGACAGCTCTGCTTTAGATGATCTCCCTGCTGTTTGCATGCACAGCCTGCACTAGGCCCTGACCACTGGTTTTCCTGTCATTTAAGAGCATTACATGGCAGCACACATTATAGGGTTTACTGGGGAGAGGGGAGTAATAGCTTTTATTGTTAGTGTTGCTTTAATCCAGAATTCGTTCCCCCACCCCTCTTAATGAATTGCTTAGATCCCCTGCTAAGTGGCGTAATAGAGCTTTCACTCTCATCTTACCCAGGGCAATGCTTATTCATAAGTGTCTTTCATTATGCGCAAAAGCACATATTAAAACAGAAATGTTTTTTGAGCTTATAATTTTCACCTCGTAAAATTTATGCATGATCAGAAGTGGTAAATTTTTTTTAAAAAAGTGAACAACCTGGAAGAGACATTAATTTATAACACTAATTTAAAATAACAGCTGAAGGGCTGTTAGCACCCAATTATTTTAGGGTGTTGTTTCTGAAAAGCAACAAAGCTTTTCCCTTAACCGTACCATAACAGTAGTCGCGATCCAATATAGATGTCTTGTGAACAGTACAAACCATGGTATAGTGGGGAGAGCACAACTTCAGGACCTTTTTTTTTTTTTTAACAGAGCAGTGACATCACCTGCCAGAGCGCCCAAGTCATCAATGAATCCTCCTTGTTCTGGCCAGTGAATGAGGTGATAGAGAGGCTTTCAAGTTCTCCTATTGTCTACAAATTAGCTTAAAGGAAGTCAGAGGAGGAGGAAAATAATCAAGTAGAGGCTAGTAGAGGCTAGATATTTCTTTCCTTTGATGGGATTCCTGTTTCATGCTAGCAGTTTAAACAGAAGCTCCAGCTCTCTGGAATAAATGACCAGCTGAAATTAGACAGGTGCGCATTGTCGTGACATTTAGGTACCTGCTGAGGACATTTTTGTTTATGCAGGCCTCCCCCAAGATGTGACCCAATCATTTATGAAATACTAATTTTACATCTATATAGGCATCATAGAATCACAGACTTGGAAGGGGCCTATAAGGCCATTGAGTCCAACCCCCTGCTCGATGCAGCAATCCAACTTAAAGAACTGCAGTATTGTTTTGTTTTGTTTTTGAGTTTGTAGAAACTGTTGTAATTGGTTTTCTTTGCGAGATAGTTTGCATTTCTAATTAAAAGCTAAAGGATGCCTTTCAGCTGACTGAAGCTTTTTGTTTTCAAAGCTCAGTGTGGTTTGCAAGTTGAACTTCTGCAGTCAGAAGTAACTATGGTCATGCCACACAGCTGATCAGGGACATGAACCCAGATCTCCCTAACCAAAGGCCAACATGCTAACTGCTATGCCACACCTTGCCAACTCACTGCCAGCTGATCCTAAGGGACTGGATATTATGCTGTACTTTTGCTCTTTAAGAGCTGTATATTAATGTACATACACACTGGTGGCCAATTAGCTACCGAGGTAAGATCAAGGTGTGGCTTCTGGCGTACACCACCTATAGAGCTTGTGTGACACTGGACTTTATTTGTTTGAATTAAAAATGTATTTTGCTTATTTGTTGCTTAAAGTAAAAAGTGCTGGGCCTGTTTGGAATTGTAGCACAGTAAACTGACAGTTAACTTGCTTGTGTGTTAATTTGCTGACAGTTAATTTACTTGTCTGTGTGTTAAAAGAAATGCTAATTTGCTAACTTGTATTATCATTGTTTGTTTAAAGCTGCGTTTGCAAAAATAAGGTCTCAGGCTTTTGTTGCAATGTCCAGCTGTACTGTACTGTAGAAAAGTATCAAAATTTGTTGCAGATACAAGGTTAAAATGAGCAAAACAAGTGTGAAAAACAAGTTCCAAATATGGATCTAGGAAGAGAGGGACGTTACTAGAAGGAGATGGGCAGGGATTAAAGTGATGTATTTATGATCATAATGATGTATGCATAATTAGTAAAACAAAGCTGATAAAAGACTTGGCTGTGCCTAGCTGAGTCAGAACTGGCTTGGCCCTTCTCCACGTGCTAGAAATAAATACACTCCTACTCCATCTTGTTTTGTCGTCCTTGAGCTCTACTGGGTGAGTATCTGGGAGCGGACCCCAGCCACTAGGACCCCTAAAAGGGGCTAGGGCGTTTTGTTTACAACACTTGGGTCTAGGGTAACAAAAAGATTGTCTCACCCCTTATATATCCAATCAATCACTGCACTCTACAGGACAGGGCCTCCTGCAGATATCATCTGATCGGGAGATTTGTTCCATACGACATAGGAATGAGGCCTGGAGCATGGTAGCATGGTGGTACCTATCCTATGGAATTCTGCTTGCTGTGTCCAGCATTTGGCATTTTTTAAGACCTGGCTAGTGCATATATTTTTATTGACATTTCACTGTACTGGAAATGTTTTTCATGTCTGACTCTGGTTCATATGTTCTAATACCTTATTTTAAAATATATTTTAAATGTTATGACATTTATATTACCAAAATGAATTCTGTGTTTGGATTGCTATATTGTGTTTGAACAGACATTGGACTGCTATTGTAATGTTATATTGATATGCATTTTTTTTCTTTTGTGTTGTGAGCCGCTTTGGGTGCATTTGTGCAGAAAAGCGGGATACAAATCAAATTATTATTATTATTGACAACAACAACAACAATAATACTTCCCTCCCTCTACACATCAGACAGGAACCCTCTCTATTGTCTTTTCCTCACCTACTGAAGGCCTTCCTTTTCAAACAAGACTTTTAAGTGGACCTCATTATCCCAGTCTGTATCTGTACTGAATTTGAAACTGTATTTACATATGAAATTGTTTTTATAAAAAAAATAAAAATAAAAACTACAGATGGAATTCTTTTTATCAATGTTTTTACACTGAAGGTAGAGCCTGACACTGATTTTATGTGTTCTACGTTAAATTTTACCTTTGTAGTCCCTTTAGTACCATTCCCTATATATATGTGTGTGTGTGTGTATGTATGTATGTATATACATATATATATGTATTTAAATTGTATTTTATGTATTTTAATTTATTTTAATGTTTTTGTGATTTTACTGTTCACAATTTTATTATGTACATGTTTGATTTTATTTTTGTAAGCTGCCCTGAGGTAGAAGGGCAGGATAGAAATATTTTTAAATAAATAAATAAATAAAATTTACTGTGAGAGCTTTTATGGGAAGTGATTCATAAACTGAATCAAATAAATAAACCCGGCTGCCTCCATTTTCGGGCTTTCCTAGGAGGCACAGGTATGAAGGCTGTGATGATGAGCTTTATTCACTGGCCAGAACAAGGAGGATTCATTAATGACTTTGGCGCTCTGGCAGGTGATGTCACTGCTCTGTAAAAAAAATTTCCTGAAGTTGTGCTCTCCCCACTATACCATGGTTTGTACTGTTCACAAGAACAAGCACAGTAAAACTAATCGCTACACCACTGGGTACAAGTCTGAAAGACAAAGGAGTGAAGAGAGATGGGAGAATATGCCTCCAGTGGGACTTCTTGGTTACCACCATGTCCCATTGGGAGGATCCCCCACAAATCTTTACAGTGGCTCTATACCACTGGTCTGAATGGTCCCTCTTGCTTATAACCAGGACCCACAAACTCCCTTGTCTTGCGATGAGTATTGAAATGATCCCTGGAATAGCTGCTGTAACCTGCCAGCCATGCTTCTACGGCCTATAAATGTTCTTTGTTGCTGTTATCACAGGCTTAGCCTGACCGGTTTTTCCTCTCTTCCCAAAGACGTACATTTCCAGCAACTTGGGTTAACCAAATTTATTTTTATTTGTTTATTTTATTCGATTTATTAGTCGCCCATCTGGCTGGAAACCCAGCCACTCTGAGCGACGTACAAAATAAAGGCATATAACCATCAAACATAAAAGTATATAAACATCAAAAAATAAGCAATAAAACTAAACAACAAAGTAGAAGCTATCCCCCAACCCACACAGCCCAACCCAAAGACCAGAAAGTCCTCCTAAAGAAGCTCCCTTTGGAAGGCTGGAAGGTGGGGCAAGGCAGGTGGAAACAGCCTCCCTTGATGGTAACAGAGTCTCTCTCCCCTCATCAAATCATCCCCAAATCACTTGGGCAGCAGAGAGGTGGATTACTGAAGATGAGAAACTGGCCACAGCACACTGGCAAAGTGTGTGCTCCATATGGAGATGGCACAAGGCTCCACCCAAAAGGACGGCCCTGCTGGATTACATCAAAGGCATCCGGTTTCTCACAATGGTCACTTAGATGCTTTCGGGAAGCCCAGAACCCCTGACATTCCAGGTAAAGATAAAGGTAGGGGCATAGGAACTGGCCTTATACAGAGTCAGACCACTGATCCATTGAGGTCAGTATTGTCTCTGCCAGCCCTACGATGCCAGGGACTGGAGGTAGGATTTTCTGCATGCACAGCAGAAACTCCACCTCTGAGCTACAGCCCTTCGCTGATACACGCCTTAGCAGTATCAACAACAATCTGCACAAAAAATAAAGAGACTCAAATATATGTAAATAATATCTATATTTTACTAATTTAAAAGATCAACAACAGGAACATTTCCAAACACAGGGCAATTCCAGACAGTTGCTCTTTGGGGTGTGAGGGGGTCAATCACGTACCATAAAATTCAGGTTATGCAATTAGTGCTCTTGTGCAACAATCTCACTTCCCCCCCCAAATCAGCCTTTTTGCACTATGAAAAATGACGGGAAAATGCACTGGAAAATGTGGGATGTCATTTGATTGACGCAAAGTCATTTCACCTCTCCGCAAACAAATCAGAATGAATGCTCAACAAAACAAGTTGTCTTTCCCACGTAACAATGAATACTATGAACGAACAACAACTACAGACCACTGACAAAAACAATGAGTCTTTCTCAAATTCATGTGTCTGACTAATGGTTTCTGATTCCTTGGGGGAAATTCTGTATTAGATTTCAAGGTGAGTCAATAATAAGCACTATTTCTCCCAAGATAACTGTAGGATAGGTGTAATTACCAACTGTGCTTCTATATAAAATACAAGTTGTCTGAAAATCACCCCTCACTCCAGAAATAACACTCTTCCTTACATTCTGGAGAGTTGCTGTGGGATGGTGACTCTGAACAGGGCAGCTTGTGCATATGGTTTCAAGAATGTGCATTTCACTATGAACTGTTCTTCATTCATATGTATATTTTCACAGGCACCCGTGTTCCCTTGCAAGATTGCAAATTAGGTCACCTAGATTTAGATTGCCACATGTTTTTATCAGACAGCTTCTGAAAGCCTTCTTAGGTAGCCTACCATCAGCTAAAATTCTTCCCTAACTATTGAGCACAGTCTGATGGCAACAATGGTCCATTGAACCTAAAGAGATTCAGACTGTAACCAGCATCCATCTTGTCCCACTCCAAACCCAGGAAAAGGATATTGATATTCCCACAGGACCAGCACAGGGATGCAGCAAGCGGCTGACTCTTGTGCAAATTCTCCAGCTTCAATTTGCCCTTTTGTGGCGAAATCTGAGTTCAGTTCTTACTGACTGAAATCTGCATAAACACTGGGGAAAAATATTATCATGTCCTGAAATTTTTGCTCTACACGAGCTAGTTATTGCATGCATAAAAACCAAAGAGAGAACATTATTTCTGATTAACCCATAAGGAATTAAAAGCAGCATAATCTTGGGCACATTGCCCTCAGAGATAATATGGGCTGCTCTATAAATGAGGCGGCAGCATGTACCATCAATCACAGATGTGTCTTGTTGATACCACAGGAAAAAAATTTCATTAGCTCCTTGAGTCACTAAAGCGGTAGGGAGTTCAGTTATTGGTTTTCTTCTGACTTGGCACACTCTGCTGTGCATTGCTAGCCACACTTAAATGGCAAGTCCCCACTTTCTGAATCTAATAAATTAACAGGATCGATCTAGGATTTGGCAGCCCTTAAAGACACCTTACAGATACTTTCTGTCCAGCTAGGCTTTTAATTAAAGTATTTTCAAAGTATTAAGAGAAAAGCCACTGGTAGTTAAAACTGTGAAGGCTGCCTTCCCAAAAGGTGACAGTTTGACTTGCCGCACTCTGTCCCACAAATCCCATGCATTAATGCACGGAAAGGTCCCTGTGCTAGCAGGGGGCTTTTGACACTGGTCTGCTAAGAGGGAACGTTGTCACCATCATGGCCCATTTTGAGGATACTCAACTGCTGACATGTGACAACAGACGCCAAAAGAGGCCCACCTAAACAAATAACGCTATCGCACCCGAAGCCAGGAATGAAGGAGCACAACAGAGATGTATTAATTAAGGGCCACAACTGTATTTATATTACAGTTTTTCTGCCTCTCCTACATAGTAGTACTTGGGGCCGTCCAATGAAGCTGAATGTTGGAAGAGTGAGGGCAGACAAAAGACTGCGTCTTCACGCAGCGCATTGTTCAACTATGGAGTTCGCACCCACAAGAAGTAGTGATGGCCACCAACTTGGACGCCTTTAAAAAGAAGATTAGACCAATTCATGGAGAACAAAGCTACCAATGGCTGCCAGCCACTATGGCCATATTCTGCCTCCACTGTTGGATGCCTTTGAACACCAGTTGCTGGGAATCATAAATGCACTCAGGTCCTGCTTGTGGGGTTCCCATAGGCATCTGGTTGGCCACTGTGAGAACAGAAAGCTGGACTAGATGGGGCACTAGCCTGATCCAGCAGTCAGGCTCTTCTTGTGTTCGCATGTAAACCCACAGTGAGACTGGGAGCTGTGTCTGCAAAGGGCTACAGCATCCATCTCCTTCCGACGTGAACTCTATGGCCAAGCCTACCCTGCCCCAAAGAGGTCGTTCGCCTGCTCTTCACCACCTCCACCCCCACACGACCTCATGCCTTCTGGCTAGGGATGGAGTGGGAATCCACCCCAGTGTTTACATAGTGGGGGGCAGTCATTTTGTCCCCATACAATGCCCCCTAGAAGTGACAGAACTTCATTGCTCCCAGGAGTGCTTTCCTTCAAGGTGTATGATGGCAAAGAGTCCCATACACTAGCCACTCAGGCTATTTTTAAAAGTTTTAAAGAAAAAAATTAGGACAAGGGGAGCAGAGGCAGCACCCGACTCTTGGACCACCTCGTAAGTGTGCATATCTGTACTTCTAGCTGTGTTTTTAAAAGGGTTTTTCCAGGTGGGTTTTAAGGATTTCCCATTAAAAATCCACCTGGAAATGAGTCAAGAAAAAGTCAGTCCCATCCTCCTCTCTGAGAACTGCGATGGGCAGGACTTTAATGATTCTGCCTGTCCCTACTGCTGTCGTGCACCTGCCTGCCATGTGCCTCTCCCAGGTGCAAGCACAAATTCTCCCCCTCCACACACATATACACACCTGCTTGACGGAGCTCAGGTGGGGAGAGGCAGCATTCTGCTAGATGATCTCTTCCTACACCCCCTGTAAATGTTAGGGTTGCTGGGGGGGGTTTCTACTTATAGAGCAAATCTTTTCTTTCTTCCCATGTAGGGGTTTGCAAATAACGGTACTTTGTTTGCCTTTTCTCATATAGCATGATGGAATTGGGCAAAAGTGAAGCTTGGGGAGGGAGCAGGATGTTTTGATATAGAAGTTTTCAGGGTCCCTGAAAAATTTATGCCACAATAAATTTTATTATCATCATCATCACCACCATCATCGTTTTTACTCACCTGTCTCCACAAAGTCCGAGGGCAAGTGACAGCAATTTAAAAATACAATATTAAAAACAGTTTAAAACAAAATTACAGTTCACAAAAATAGGGTGGGTCCTAAAAAAATCTCTCTCTGAGATGTCAAAGGCCAGGGCAAAAAAGCGCAACTTCAGCATACGGCAAGTACCACATGCAGGTGCTGGAAGGATGCACCTCTGTAGGGAGGGAATGTCACAGATTAAGGGCTCCCACAGAGAATGCCCTCCTAGGCCACACACACCCCCGTGAACTTCTGAGGGCGGCAGAACTATCAGGAGGGCCCCTTCTGCCAATCTTAACACTTATGTGAGTCTGTAGGGAAGCACGTGGCCTTTCCAATATTTGTTATTTAAGTCATTTAAGCCATTATAAGTCATTTAAGAGCCTACAGCCATACTACCCTGAACATGCCTGATCTCTTCTGATCTTGGAAGCTAAGCAGGGTCAGGCCTGGTTAGTAATTGGATGGGAATAGAGGAAGGCAATGGTGAACCACCTCTGAATACCTCTTACCATGAAAACCCTATGAATATATCCAAAACTAGATTCATACGGTCGCCATAAGTCATAATTGACTTGAAGGCATATAACAACAACAACAAAGTCATTTAAGATGCCACACAAGAGAGATCCTCAGTTGTTTTGTCTTAGAAATGCTGGCCCTTAAATGTTTACTGATAATAAACATTCTGGTACATTAAACAAACTGAATGATTTGATGCGGTGCTTTGCCTTGGGAACCTGGATATCTGCCTACTTGCGCAAACAGGCTCTATTTTAAACTACGTTCACTTTAAATCATCAGTGGAGCTTCCCACAGTTTTTGTGTGAATTTTGTTTACTTTTGCACCTTTCATGACCCCAGCTGGGGTGGCAAACAATCCTCATTAACCACACGGTTCCCCCCCCGAGTTCTCATATGCTATAGAAAGAGGGGCAGGGGGCTAATGCGATGAGCATTTGCACCATGGATGGAACGTGACGTTACACAATAATGTATTTTTACAACCCAAAGTTTGCATGCTGAAAAGCTTCAGTGCACAAGCAATAGTGAGAATAAGGCGTAAGAACACAGTGGGCCTATTCAAACTGTCACCTCTGGGATTGTACCCAGGGTGAGATCTGAAGTGCGCCATCACACTCCGACCCTAACTCACAGGACAGGGTGGTTTGGGACATTCAAATGAAAAGATTTGCAAAGTGCTAGGTCATGGGTGGGGAACCTTGGCCCTAGTGGCTGAATGCGGCCAGCTTTATATGGCCCAAGGCCACACACCCTCTCTAGCCACGCCCCTCCCTGTGGCCACACCCCTCACTGGCCCTGCTCCAAACCCTCCTTGAGGGCTTTTACCTGGCTTGGATGTGTCCTTGAATTGCCACGTTATGGCTTATTTACACACTCCTTTTTAGCCCAAAGGCCCCCAAAGCAGCGAAGCGCATATTAATATAAAACAAAGATACGATAAAAGCACAATAAATAAAATAAAATCAATCCAACACTATAAAACAGCCAAACCACAAAGTACCCACTAATCACACTGGATGCTTGCCTGGATGGAGGAACATGTGGTGTAGAAGCCTTGGACTTTTGCATGGCGGGAAGGTACCCTACTGTACAGGCATAAGCGTCACATCTGTTGCTCCGCCCACTTTTGCCTCTGGCCACACCCACCACAGGCACGCAACCCCCGGAAGATTGACCATGACAGAATGCAGCTTTAAGGCCTGAAGAAGGTTCCCCTCTCTTGCACCTGGTCCACAGAAAGGTAGAACAGTGACTATCAGCGTCAATAGAAAATGATGCCATGTTTGCATTCTGTTATTAAAGGTCTCCCTCCCTAATGAAATAGGCCCCGTTGGTAAGAAACATGTCACTCATACGTGCTAAGCCCCAGGGCCAGCTCCAGGCTTCTGAGGGCCCTCGGTGAGGGCTATCAGTGGGCCCCTTGTTTCCCTCCTCAAACACACTCCTCCTGCATCTTGGACCCACCCCTTCAAAATAAAACAAATCTTGACCAATATGGCCACCCCTTCTTGTCAAAGAAAATCAATACAACATTTCGAACTTTCGGTATAAGTGTCATTTCCTTATCACTGTACTGACACTCATCCCCACACATCTACAGTTAACCCTTGGGTCTCTCTACTATAATCTCATTTCACGCTTCCTTTTTTGGAGATAAAACATAACGTTGTACAGGCAAAGTATGTAAATAAATAATATTAGATATTACAGCAACATCCACAAACTGGATCTGCTGGCAGGGTTCAGCTGGGCCACTGAGGGGCCGCTCTGAGCTCCTGGGCCCTTGGCCAGTGCCCCACCTGGCCCACTGCTGGAACTGGTCCTGCAGGCCCTGTGGGCATAACAAGCACACATTATTTAGTAGGAGCTAGCATTTAAAAAAGAACAAACTGCTGTGAATAATGTAGGAAAACGTAGTTTTTTCTTCCTTGCCTCAGTCCGCACTTGGCCAGTGTTCTGAAGTCCAAGTGATGGGTCTATGTTTTGTTTTTAGACCCACAATTGTTAGTTATAATAGGACCCTTCCTTCATGCTCACTTCAATCCTATGACGGTTTCTTTGGGATTAAGTCCCATAGAGTTCATCGAGACTTGCTCCCAAGCAAGATAGGTTTGCAATGAAACACCAGCCTGGAAGCCATCAGTGACAAGTATTTCCATGCAGGCTGGCGGAGGCGCAACAGGTTACTCTGCACATAGCATATTATCTGGAATCCTGAAGCATAAGGTGTTTATAGAGTTGCAACCAAACTGTGACTACTGCTGCAATCCTGTATACCGCCAGGTGCTCACTGAATGTTCAGCTAGCTGGAAGGCCCCTGCTCTCTCTTATTTAAACCAGACTTAAGACCACCCAAAACGAAAATTTATTTATTTCTTTCTTATTTGATTTATATCCCGCCTTTCCTCCCAGCAGGAGCCCAAAATTTAAATGTAATGTTTTTGTAATCTGCCCAGAGAACTAAGCTGTAGGGCACTATATAAATTTAACAAACAAACAATAGTCCATGAACAGTATTTATATACATTTGTGTAGCATTTGTGCATAAGCATCCTGGATGGATTCTTAAATTGTCAAAATCCTCATATCCAGAAACTATGGCAGGAATTTTCTTTCAGTACTGCGCTATCTAGTATTAGATAGCACAGGGCCCCATCCAACTGATTTTTCTTGGGGGGGGGAGGTATATTCTGCAACATACCACTGACAATCATAAGGCATTAGCAATGGATTTGTTCTGGGCCATCCACACATCAATCTGTTTTATTAGTTCTTCTGTAATTCTTCCCCCATGTTACCATATTAGTGCCATCTGGAAGGGAACTCTTGCATTGTAACACAATAAAAGCAGGACAAAAAACAAATAAACCAGAACATTTGTGGTATAAAAAAAGTATAGGATTTCAACAGGAGGTTACAGGACCTGTTCCAATTGGCAATGAAGCAGTATATCTGCCCTGAAACATTTGCAGGCGCAAATAGCATTGAAAGTCAGATTGCTTATACCTGCCCTGATGACATCATGAGCCCAAATCATAATTACTGCACAATAAAATGGATTTCTGCAGGGCACACAGCCACAAAACATAGCAAAATATATGGCTGAGATGTGAGCAGCCCTATCAGGAGGAGGGACTGGTGAGAATTTAGATTTAGTTCACATTTCAAGCAGAATTTATCATATTCGCAATTTCCGAAAGAATATGAGAAATGGAACACAGCCATCCTTTGAAATTCGCATTTATTAGAATTTTGGGATGCAGTTCGCCTACTAAACAACATTTACAAAAAAAGCATATATTTAGGGGAAAGTGTGCGTAACAATGAATCCGTGAGTGAAAATAACATGCAAAAAGGCATGATGTGATGAGAAAAGGCTTGCAAAAATGTGTACCTTTGTCAAAACCGCCTACAAAAATGTGTTTATTTAGAGAAATTCACACTAAAATGGTGGATAATTTTCATGAGGATTAAAAAAAAAAAATCGTAGATCGCTGTAGAAATGTCGAGACCTGAATTTAACATTGGGAAAATGAGGAACTGAGAGAAGCGAAACAGACAGATCTTTGCATGCCTAATCAGGAGCGAGAAGGCTTTGGGTCTGGGCCAGTTTATGTCTCATTTCAGCATCCATCCAGGCTGCCATTTTGCTTACTCAGCTGCAACAGCCCTGAAAACGCCCCTCACCCACTAGCCTTTCTGCACTCATTTCTTTATCGCGCCTGCTCCAACAGTGACTCAGTGCTCTTTAAGCACTTTGTAAGCCATTCCCATTTATATAAGCACATTTTAAAAACTGATTAAATAAATCTTACCTTCTTCTACAGGCAGGAGGTAGCTCTCACTCTCAGTCCTCCCTGGCTCTGGCTTCATTTTTCCCAGAGTGCAGTGTGGTGCAGCACCATGCAGTGTATGGAAATAGCAAAGCAGGCTTGCTTTCTGCTCCATGCTTTAAAGCCTCGGGGAGAGGAAAGGATGCACTAGAAGCAAAAGATTTCTGGGCATCTTCAAAGTCCCACACTTTATTCTGGGAAAGTGATGCAGACACAATTTTATCTTGCTGTAGATGACATGGGGAGTTTATGCACCCGTTTCCACACTCACACGCACAGGCAGCTATAATCTTAGAATGAAATCTGCATGATAAGGGGAAAAGGGATGTATTGGTCTTTGGGGGATTCTCTCCTATGGAGCAATCTCTGCTTGGTGGTCTCTAGGGTGGAATAACTCAGGAAAATGTATACACTTAGACTGGTTCTAAAAGGGATGTTGTAACAGTCGTGTTGTAACAGTCCCTGTAAATGCAAAAAAGTGGGAAAGTGTAGTCACTGCACCATAGTGTGTTTCCAACAACAAGGGATCTTTCTGGAACTTTCCAGGAGTCTGAGGGAAAATATCAGAGCCCTGCTGAGTCTGGTGATGGCATTAGCAAAGCCAGTTGCCAGCAAGAGGCATCTGTGACAGTCAATCTTGTGCATGTCTACACAGGAGAACATAAGAGTTCTACAGCTGGGTCAGGCCAGTGGCCCATTTAGTTCAGCGCCCAGTTCTTACAGTGGCCAACTTGATGCCTAAGGAAAGCCCACAAGCAGGACCTGAGTACCACAGCGGCACTCTCAGAAATAAGTCACTTTCAGGGGAAGCATATGTAGGTTTCCACCAGAAGGAGCTATTTGCGTGCAGTTGTTTAAAAGGGGTGGTTGAGAATTAATATAGACATTTTTGCAAGAAGCCAGTGCAAAGGGTTTGACTACCCAGCTTCCCCAGTCCACAAAATATAAAGTAGGCCTCTGGGTGTACAGTCACAGGCCAAAGTTTGGAGGCGTTCCTTCACAAGGCAGGAGTTGGGGGAGTAGGCCCTTATTAACAGCAACCCTAGCTGGAGATAATGCAGGCTAGGGTTGCCACCTTTTCTACTGACCCTGCTCCTACGCCTGCCAGACATCAGAGGGGGATTCCCCCCCTTTGTCTCTCCATGTTAGGAAAAGCTTCCCCACCTTTAACTCTGTGCATGTGTGTTTGTGTCTGTGCGTGACAGGCTGCTGTTAAAGGCACAGCAATGTGGCTGTTTTGTGGTAGGCCTCAGGCCTATATTTACAGTAAAAACAGTACAGTACTTGGAATAAACTAGTTCAGTTTAACGTGCATTTTATTTATTTATTTAACAAAATTTATACTCAGTGGTTTCCAAAAAACAGAATTATCAACAAAACAGTTATTAAAACATATTTAAAACAATTAAAACAGCTATTACCTAAAAACAAATAAAAACAGATCAAAGTCTTGAATTAGTTCCCTGAATTAATTAATTTTAAAAAAACCCTCTGAACTACACTTGACTGTAGCTTCCAGAATTGCTGCTGAACTGAATGTGAATTAAGTTTGTTTTGGGGTGGAACTTTAAAGGATTTCTAGTTCAACTTTCAAGTTCATTTTCTTACATGATTTCATTTTTAGTCTTCTTAAGTATATTTACTAATAGGAAAAAAAACCCTTGCAGTTTAAGAATGTACCTATAGCCAACAGATATTTATTTCAAACTTTAAAAAGCAGGGAAATTGGGCAGCTATAGCGAATGCACCAGGGGAGCAGGAGACCCGACCTCCTCTCTGAGATATTGTACTGCCCTACAAATTTGTCAAAATGCAAACACAATTTGGATTGGTCTTTCACAGTCCAATCCACTTGCTGTGTAGCTTGGAAGAATTTGGTAACGTGCCTCTGAGCATATGGTGAGTGGTGGCAACACCTGCCATCTCCAAAGATGGAGAATTACATATTATGTGTTTGTTGGTGTTCTTACTTTGCTTCTTTCCTGTGTTACTAATGTTTCTACAAAGAATCTAACCTAGAAAATTATATTTCTCTCATTATTCATCCTAGAAATCTGTGTCAAATTTATTTTTATTAATTTCAAAGCCTTTTTATTGGTCAGTGTCATATGATGGTGAAGACACACTTTTGTGTTTCAAACTGGAAGTTATGTTCTATTTCTATTTGGGGTGCATTAATAGTTGAATCTGGAACTGCAGTTTGATGTAAAATCAGACTGTTTACAATATGTTGCTACTTAAAAATGACTCTAGCTGTTGGAAAAATCAAGCTTGGCCTGCCCAAGATGCATGTTTTCAGCCTGCTATGCTTAACTCACTCCACTTAAGGAAAGGTGGGCATGGTCAATTAAAAACATGGAGCATACCTAGAATTTGCCTAGAATATATTTCTCCCCCTGTTTTATCTTGTGCAAACTGAGACACTCCTCATGTCCATTGAAAACTATTCTGCAGAATAGTCAGTGCCATTATTCCACAATTGTTTTTGGAGGTTTTTTTAGTGTTGCAAAGTCTATAATGGGGTAGACAGTCTTTAAGGTAATCTGATCGCAAGTTATGCAGGGTTTTATATGTTAGTAGTGAGACCATGAATGTAGCTCGGTTCATAAATAAACAAGCAAACCCCTGAATGTGCAATAGCTAGCACATGGTTGTAGCAGCACTTTGTTCAGAGGAGATCAGTGTGCAACAAATTCCAGCCCTTTACTCCATTACAGCATGTTGGAGTCATGCGCACACTTAAAAAGCTTGTTGCAGGACCTTTAGAACAATTTGTGAAATGGGACGGAAACAGCATTACCTTCTCCTTTTTATGTTGTTCATTATCCAAAACCTGTAACGTTATATCCCAGGCAAGAACTCACCCTTGGCTTTCATCCCCTCTTACTTCTCTGTGAAATCACATCTATCAGTTGAATGCCTTGACACATCAAACAAATGCCAGTACATTCAGAGGTTAGCAATAGCAAACCTTTCCAAATGTGCATTGTTCATCTGATCACTTTCTGGGACAGGCCATGACGTTCTTCAAAGATTTTAGCTGGCTGGCACTGGCTTCAAACCTCAATCTGCTCTCTCCTGAGCCCTACAATTGGCTTCTGGGGGAGTGCTTGGGAGGAAGTAGCTGGTGGACCAGAGACCAACCTTATTGAAATCAGGCAAGGCATTGTCTTCTTAGCAACAATTGAGCTGCGCCCAGATGCTAGATCTTGCTTGCGTAGTAACTTGAAGAGCACACAGACCCAAGCTGGAAGAATGGGCTTGAGTCACGTAACAGGGTGCTTTTATGTGCGTTACATAAGACAGATACATGACAGCTTTACGTTGTGTTCCCAGTTTCACCTTAACAAATGAATAGGCTTGGAAAGTTTAAATAAGCTGTTTGTTTTCAGTGCTTCCTCCCCCCCCCCCCGTGCATGATGCTAAGAACATAAGAAGGGCTCTATAGCTGGATCAGGCCAGCGGCCCATCTAGTCCAGCAACCTGCTCTCACAGTGGCCAACCAGATGCCCACTCAGGAGGCCACCTGAGTTGCAACAGCAAGGCCACATTCACACTGTACATTTATTCCACTATTATGCCACTTTAACCACTCATGGCTTCCCACAAAGAATCCTGGGAAGTGTACTTTGTGAAGAGCGCTGAGAGTTGCTAGAAGGTCCCTATTCTCCTCACAGGGCTACAGTTCCCAGAGTGGTTTAACAGTCATTCCTTCTTCCCAGAGAACTCTGGGAATTCTTGCTCTGCAAGGGGAATATGGCTTTCCTAACAAATCCCAGCACCCTTTACAAATTACACTTCCCAGGATGCTTTGGGGGAAACAATGACTGTTTAAAGTGGAATAGTAGTGGAATAAATGTACAGTGTGAATGTGGCCCAACTCTCCCCTCTTGCAGTTTCTAGCAACTGGTATTCAGAAGCAAACTGCCTCCGACAGTGGGGGTACAATATATCCATCAGAGTTAATAGCTACTGGTAGCCTAACACTTCTCCATGAATTTGTCTAATCTTCTTTTAAAGCCGTCCATATTGGTGGCCATCACTGCCTCTTGTGAGAGTACCAAAACCGAGGACGACATGCATGCATGATCCCCATTTTCATCTCAAACAGTAATTGTTTTATGAATATCCCTGCAGGATCAGCCCAGTCCTGGCATGACCAATGAAATGTGGGCGTGGGGGGGGGTTCAAAGTAGCAGGAGCCAGTGTAAATAGAAACTGAGCAGGAAGAGCAAACATATCTCATGCTTTGTGGATTTTTAAAGGGATATTTACTTAGACGTTTTGTGGGTGCCACAGGAGGTACTGGCAGCCACACTGGCACCCATGTGGGCATGGTTGGCAACCTTGGTATGGCCAGTACTGAGCTAAATGGACCAAAATGGTCTGACTCAATATAAGGCAGCTTCCTGGGGGCTAAAACCAGAACTAAAACCCATAGCAAGCCCATAACAGAAAGGAGCCCCCCTGTAACAAGCAGGCAACATTGATGAGCTGCCCCAAAATGCCTTTGTGAAGAAATATGCAATATAGATGCCAGCTGAATGTCTGATGGGAAGGAGTTTCACAGCCAGGATGCCAGCACAGAAAAGGCCCTGTCTTGGCACTGCCCAATGTCCCACAGTTACTGGCGGGGCCTCCACAAGGGCCTTTTGTGTAGATCTCAGGGCTCAGGCAGGTTGCCCACCCCAAAACTAGTCAAGTAATGTGTCCCATAATATACTATTAGCAGAACGTTTTTCTGACAATACTCCCTGGTACCAGCTCCTCTTTTTCCTATCCATGCCAGCCATGCCTTTTATCAAAATATGAGCACTGGCACCTCACCAAACAAAAATGTTGACTGTTCGTATAAGGCAACTGGACACCCACCTGTCAGCTATGTTTCAAGTTGGGTTCCTGCACTGAGCAGGGGGTTGGACTCGATGGCCTTATAGGCCCCTTCCAACTCTTCTGTTTGATGATTCTATGATTCTCAGGTTATGAAGATTTGAAAGGAACCAGCATTTATCTTCATTTTCTATTTATCTTTTCTCATCTATTTCTTTTTTAGACACTACCTAGCTCCTTATTAAATCCCATATGCTCAGCTGCAGAAAAACTCATTTCACACTGCACAATTTTCTTTGACACTGCACAAAATGTGTCTAGCTACATATTAGAATAAACCCTGACCAGTGCAATGCTTGTAAGAGAGGTCTGACCATCAGAAGCCAGCAAGGGAAGCCATTGCTTGTTGCTACAGATTGAAACACCGTTTAAAAGGGGCAGCTGCGGGGGATTGTTCCAAAGTTCTTCTTGTTTTTATTTATTTCACTATGAATCACTTCCTACGAAGCAACACAAAGCAATTTCACAATACAATAAAAACAGATTGTGTGTATAAAAACAATTGCATATATAAAACAATTTCAAATCAAATACAAATACCGACTGGGGCAAAAATCTCCACTTTAGAAGGCTTGTTGTAAGAGGAAAGTTTTTAACAGGCGCTGTTATCTGATGCAGCCTGCAGGTCTGAATATCTTTCAACTGAGGACAAAGGTCTTATCTTGGAAGCATGACAACAGATTCTGCATTGGACTCACATTGCAACCTTTGGATCTGTGCCCTTGCAGTTACATCTAAAATGCTGCAGGCTGTGGGCTATACATCGGCGCTTAACTTCACCTGTTGTGCTGCGTGACACAGCTTGTTGCGTGTGCTGGGCTTGCTGAAATCCCCTCTTCTACACAACTAATTAAGGGGCTAGAGCCCTGTCTCCTTTTGCATCTAGGTGCCACAACCCACAACTCAGAGCCCTTGCAGTGCACAGCAGAAGATTCAGACAAGGACAAGGCTCAGGCTGCTTTCACACATGGGGCTGATTGCGTTAGTTTAACGGATTAAAAAGATAGCACTTCTGTCCCGATTTCTAAAATCCCTTTCACGCTGCAGTACCTCTTGCGTTAAGGAACAGCAGCTTTTTCAGCCGATATACCGGCATTTTGCGCAACTGTCTTTCACACAGCTTGTTTTCGTCCCTCACCCATGCACGCTGTTCCCCACTGTGTAGGAGGTCTAAGATCTTGTCCCGTCGCCATGAAAGCCCTCTCCCTTTAGGATCTGACTTTTTAAATTGTTTTAGTTGTATCAAGACAGGGGTGTGGTGGGGAAATGCTGCTGCTATCTGTGCCAATGCTGGACTACAGGTTCAGCATTCCTCAGGCAAAAAAAATCCTGCTTGACTAAAGGATGGAAATGCACTGCATGCTGGGATGCCTGTCATTCGCTAAGCGAAAAACTCTAGCTTTCTTCCAGGTTCCCAGCCTAGCTCACAGATTATTTCTGGTATCATTTATCACAGAAACTTGCACTAAACGTCCACTATATTCCACTAGAATTCAAGAGCTAGCTTGTGCTTTGTGTGAAAGATCAAATATAACGCGCAAATTACTAGATAAGAAATCATCAGAACAACAGAATAAAGTGCAGTGTGAAAGCACCCTCAATGTATTTCCAGGTACCCCCAGTACCTTATTCAGGGCCCTCCTGGCTGGAGGACACAGCCCTGCCACCATCTACTGACTTCCTTTGCAGTACCTCTGTTTTACCAGCTCCTCAGAAGCCAAACTAAGGCGAGGGCCCTTTAATCAGCCAACCAGCACCCCCAGAGATGGATCCTACCACACTCCCAAGTCTAGTCTGCCTACATAAGGCTTCAGATGGCTCTAGCTCCCTGCAGGGCCAACTTGGCTTGTTGTCTGTTGAGCAAGGTCCCTTGGAGCTGTCCAGGGTCCTGTGTGCTCTCTGCTTGGATGCTGGACGCTTCCCCCATGAGCCTTGATAGCCCACAGAACTGGTCACCTTAAAGTCACTTGACTGAGCTGTTTGTGGCACTGAGTGAGGAAGGCAGCCACTTGAATAGTCCTAAATCCACAGCAGAAGCTCTGCTGGACTTCAAGGTCCTATTACTGGAGGAACCAGAAGTTTGTCTACTCTGCCTCTCTCAGATCCACCACGTGAAGCAGAGGTGGGGAAACATGGTTGGGACTGAAAGCTGTATTACCACAGTGGAAAAGCTGTTGGGGGATGTTTCCAGTAGAGGGCAGCAGTGGCCACACCCAATTCCATATGCACATACAAAGCTGTTTCCCATGGAAACAGAGGCACATCTTAATTCTTAGTAACTGAGCTCAACTGTCACCTTCCATTTCTCCATAGATTAAAAAAAGTCCTCCCAACAAGAGAGAGGCTGCCTGCCTGCACCATGGCTTTAGGATGCCTCCTGTGAGCCTGATGGAGAAGCAAGATGTATGGGACTGCTGATGCTTTGAACCCCTCCATCTTAAGCTCAGGTTGGAATGTGTGTAAATAAGTAAACCATACTTCATAAAGATACCACAGTCTCCACTGACCTTCTTTCCAAGGTAACCAAACCTGGGCAAGTGCAAGGACCCCTGGAGATCTCTCACTGCTTGGAAATTGGGGTGGCGTGCAACAATATTGTTGGCACTTGGCATTAAATAAATGTTGAAGTGCAGTAAGCAAACCTGCATCTTTTAACTCCTGTGTTGCTTGTGTGTGTAGAAGATTCAACATTTGGCTTTAACAAAACATGCCACTGCTGCTTTCTATAACCCCTATCATGGGGGCAGGTGGGGTGGTGGTGGTGATATTACACATTTTTGCTTCTGGGATCTTTAAGGGCCAGGCTGAATAAGAACCCATGGAAGAAGGTTTACGTCTCTTCATAATAAAGAGCAATTGTTTCCCTACCTGTTTCTTTGCCTACATAATTCTTGTGACAGTAAATGCATATTCTAGGTTGCAACGTCACCAACTCTTCCAAGAATCCATTTGTTCATTGCCTCCTGCTGTCGGTTGCTTGGCATCCTGATCAATCAAACTGGCCAGCCACTCTTGGAAACTGTGAACAGACTTCAACTGATTGCAAGCTCCTGTGTTGTACAGTTGCGACTGAGAGAGAAGGAATGAGGAACACAATTAATCCAGGGTGCAAAGCCATTAAGCCAGTGATGGGGGGCCCTCGGCCCCAGGAGCCAAATGTGGCCCTCAGGCCTCTCTAACTGGCCTTTGGGACTCTCTCCAGGCCACACTCCCGCATCAGCCCTGCTTTGCAACTCCCCTTGAGTGTTTTTGTCTGACTGCAACATGTCTTTGAACTCTGATCATGCTTCTTGCATGCCTGGATAGAGCATCAAGAGGATTGTGTGAGTGTGAACTCTACTGGACAAATGTAAAATTCTCATTAGATGCCCTGCCCACTTTTGCATGTGGCTCTGACCAACCGTCCAAGCTGTGCAGGAGGGAATGCAGTCCTTGGGATGAAAAAGGTTCCCCTCCTCTGGTGTTCAGTAATGCTCAAAACCACATTTTTTTATCATTAGTGCAAATTCAAGGGTAGCTTCCTTTGTTTATTTGTTTTTTTAAAAATAATACTCCACATTCCACCACATAAAAACATACAATATGCAAAATCTGAATGAACACTGTAGAATAAAACATTAGAACAGCATTCAAGGTGCAAAGGCCTCTTGAAATAAAACTATTCAAACCTGATGTCTGAATCTTCACAGGGACAGTGGTTGCCTGATTTCTAGTGGCAGTTAGTTCCATAGATTGGGTGAGCTACACAGAAGGCATGAATCTTGGTTGGCATGAGCCGTGCTTCTGGTCCATGTTCCCAGTTAAATCCTGGAGAAGTACACAGGAGGGGTCTAGGAGAAAGGAGACACATTGCTGTAGGACTCTTTATTATTTATTATTACATTTACATCCTGCCCTCCCTCCCAAAGGGAGCCCAGGGTGGTAAACAAGTGATAAAACCCTAAAAACATCTATTTTTAAAAAATCTTAAAAACAAGACATCCTTAAAAACATCTTAAAAAGCAATTTTAACCAAGATGCAGACTGGGATAAGGTCTCTACTTAAAAGGCTTGTTGAAAGAGGAAGGTCTTCAGTAGGTGCCACATCTTAAAAAGCAATTTTAACCAAGATGCAGACTGGGATAAGGTCTCTATTTAAAAGGCTTGTTGAAAGGTCTTCAGTAGGCGCCACATCTTAAAAAGCAATTTTAACCAAGATGCAGACTGGGATAAGGTCTTTACTTAAGAGGCTTTTTGAAAGAGGAAGGTCTTGAAAGAGGTGGCATCTGTCTAATCTTTAAGGGGAGGGGCCACAACACTAAAGGTCCGCTCTTCTGGTGCTCACTTCAGAAACCACACATCCATGGCCTCTTAGGAGGGACCGTCACTCACCACATGCTTTACATCTTGCATGAAATACCCAGGGACCCCTAGAACAGAGGTTACTAACCTGTGGCCCTCCAGATGTTGTTGGACTACAGCTCCCACCAGCCATAGCTGGCATGGCCAGTCATCAAGGGTAATGGACGTTGCAGTCTAACAACAACTGGAGGTTCACAGGTTAGCCATCCCTGCCCTGGGATCTCCTGTTGAAGAGGATCATGTGGCAGATGATGTGAAGGGTGATAGAGCACGTGCTTTGCATACAGAAGATCCCAGATTCAGCACCTGGCATCTCTGGGTAAACTCGCCAGGTTCTCTACCCAAGACCCTGGAGAGCCACTGTAATGCACTCTACATGGGGCTGCCCTTGAAGACAGTCCAGAGGCTGAAGCTGCTGCAAAATGTGGCTGCTAGGCTGATAAGTGGGGCAGCCCAATGGGACTATGTGTCACCGGCCCTGAAAGCACTACACTGGCTGCCAGTGAGCCACTGAACCCAATTCAAGGTGTTAGTGCTAGTGTACAAAGCCCTAAATGGCTTGGGACCTAAGTGCCTAAATGAGGAATTCCCCCAGTATCACTCATCTCAGGCCCTATAATTGGCAAGGGAGGTGCCACCTCTGGATGCTGTCTGGTTGGCATTGACCCATGACAGGGCCTTCTCAGTTGTGGTTCACCATTTGTGGAATGCCCTCCCTGGGGAGGTGTGCCTGTCTCCCTCATTACTGATTTTCAGGAGAAATTTAAAAACGTCCTTGTTTGCCCAGGCATTTGATGGCTGAGAGATACTGACCATAGCAACTGTGAAATTAACACCTGTGGGTGTAGGGGATTGCTTTTAAATGTTTTTAGATGTTCTACAAGTTTTTTAATGGTTTTATATTTTTAAAATTATTTTTAATTGTTTTAAATATGTTCTTACTTGATTTTAACTTGTATTGGTTTAACTTGTTCCTGTTTGCCACCCTGGACTCCCGTGGGGAAAAAGGTGAGATACAAATTTAATTAATTAATTAATTAATTAATTGTCATAGGAGACAATACTAGACTAGATGAACAAATCATATGATCTGGTACATTTCCAATGTTTTCCTAGGAAGTGTGTGCTTAACCCTCCCATTGAAATCAATGTATATTAATATGTACATCACCTTTGGTGGATCATGCCCATCCTTCGGTAAACTACCTACAAATGCTGGTTTAAAATAATAACTTTGTTTTTAAAAAGTGAGATTGTTGGTCTGGAGAAGAACAAAGCATTAAGTGTGTCTACTTTCATGCAACTGCAGAGTAAAGCTCTTTTTTCTACCTATTCAACATTCCTTACAGATTGTGTTAAAAAAAAAACCTTATCATGGTACTTCAGATCCAAACATGCAGCTTTGTCTCATTTTGACTGACAGATACATGACAAAAGAGAGTGAAAGCAGAGTGGAAAAGACCTTGGCAACAGTTCCAAGGCCATTTAGTACTGGCAGTTCTTAATGATCTATGCAAAAACCAGACCCAGGCACTTGGTCACCTCTTTTCTTTTGTAAATATTGCATATGGAACTGGAGTCTTACCACTATCCCTCAAAGAGGCTGAAATACTGTAGAATTCAGCTCCCGGCTTTGCAGCTCACACAAAGGATTCCCAAAGAACTTTAACACTTAGCCATTGTTAATTAAATGTTTTATGTTCCTGCATTTCCCACTCTTCGATTTGGCCTGCCTACTGATCTGTGCATTGAGGGAATTACAAAAGATGTCTTCAGATTCTAAACTTCTGTTTTCACATTAAAAAATAAGATGCAGGTAACTGATAAAACACAATGAAAGGATGACTACTGCTGATGTCATTATTGTATATAATTGCCCTGATCCAGAAAAGTGGATTCACTCGTGCTAGGAAGCTGCTTCTGGGTGTAATGGAATTGGGACCCACAGCAAGCATACTGGATGCTAACACTCGGTCGTCCCAGAGTGCAGGACATGGAATAATGGGCTCAAGTTGCAGGAAGCCAGATTTCAACTGGACATCAGGAAAAACTTCCTAACTGTTAGAGCCATACGACAGTGGAACCAATTACCTAGAGAGGTAGTGGGCTCTCCAACACTGGAGGTGTTCAAGAGGCAGCTGGACAGCCATCTGTCGGGAATGCTTTGATTTGGATTCCTGCACTGAGCAGGGGGTTGGACTTGATGGCCTTATAGTCCCCTTCCAACTCTACTCTTCTATGATTCTATGATGCATTGGGATATATGTGGGCAGTGAAATTTGAAGTCCCTAACATCTATAGCATCTGGGCTGCAGTGCGGATAAGAACACAAGAGCCTGGCTGCTCGATCAGGCCAATGGCCCATCTAGTCCAGCATCCTGTTCTCACAGTGGCCAACCAGATGGTTATGGGAATTGCACAAGCAGGACCTGAGTGCAAGAGCGCTGCTATTCAGAGGTATACTGCCTCTGACAGTGGACACAGAGCATAGCCATTGGGGCTAGTAGCCACTGATACCCTTCTCTTCCTTGATTTTGTCTTGTTGTTGTTATGTGCCTCCAAGTCAACTACGACTTATGGCGACCCTATGAATCAGTGACCTCCAAGAGCATCTGTCATGAACCACCCTCTTCAGGTCTTGTAAGTTCAGGACTAATCCTCTTTTAAAGCCACCCCAGTTGGTGGCCATCATTGCCTCTTGTGGAAGAGAATTCCAGATTTCAGCTTTAGAGGCGGAGTCCATCTGTTACCCGCAAGCCTGCAGATCTTTACCTGTACCATTTCTAAAGTCTTTGCCTACAAGAGAATGAGATGGGAGGTCTTTTTTTAACTTGGTGGGGGAGGTGTTTGAGAGGGGTGTTTTGCCTGTTTTGGGGAGGGTGCTGCCTGCTTTTTGGGTCTGTGTTTTATTAGTTTTGTATAGGAAACAGGTGCTTTTCCTGCTGCTGTTGGAGAATGGGAGCATCACCATTTTTTTCTGCGAAATGGGCATTTTGTGGTGCCCAAGGCAGTTTCTCAGATCTTCAAATGTGCCCTCAGGCCCAAAACGTTTGTGGAACGCTGCTCTATGAATTTGCATCAAGCCTAGCTTAACCTTTTCCTGAGCTTTTTCGGGAGGGAGTCAGCCCTGGATCATGGGCATATTCCTATACTTTGCATCCCCAAAGAGCTACAACCCTTGCCCGTGGTTTCTGGCTGTGAGCACACTAGTCACATACACTAGTTTCCATTAGCCACACCTGGAGGGGGAACAGGTTGATCTGCTGATCAGCTGAGAAATCTCTTTGAAGCTGATTAAAAAAAAAAAAACACACACTAGAGCTGCTCCCACCAGGTTTTACAGTAAAAAGGAGAGGGGTTTGACTTGCATCATGTGCCTCTTTTTCAGAAGAAAGAGGTGGAGATGCACTGGAACCAGCAGAACAGTGAATATGTTTCTACCCTTAGAGACTAGGCAGAAAAATGTAGTGTTTTCGATTCACTTTGTGAATGAGCAGTTGCTAACCTGCAACACAAAACCTCCCTGTTCTTTGCAACTCATGCTTCTCAAGCCCACCCTTCCCTGTGGCTTGCTTGAACTCTTTCTCCCCTGTTCCCTTTTCCCGTTCACTGTGGCTTGTTGCTAACGTGCCACACAAACTCTCTTCTGTGCAACTCATTTTTCCCAAGACCACCCTTCCCTTCACTGTGGCTTGTTTGCAGAGCTTTTCAGGTCATTCAGGTGTGCATTCTTCTCCAAGCAACTGGATCACCAATACACCCCCTGCCACAGCTTTTGTCTTCAGAAGATAAGAGCTTGGGGTGGGGTGGGTCTGTTGGTACTGCTGGGAAGTTAAGAGGGAGTTAGTGGCTTTTTATTCAGGAGCCCTTGATTAGGAGCTGCAAATAAACTTTGTCTTCAAGGAGTGGCCATCTGGGAACAAACCAAGGGGTCGTGTAAACATTTCAGCAAAAGCTAGATTTAGTTTTAGGACGAGGTTTCGTTTGTACAGAGTGTGGCAATAATCTGTTTGCTGGAGATAAGGATAGATGTGTAGAAAGGAAATAGTTGTGAGCAGAGAATCTGTAAAAGAAAGCCAGCCAAGGCAATTGCAAGCCTGGGCACGATCAAATGTCTAAAAAAGTGTGATGCATCAGAAATCAAACCATGAGATTTGGGGTAGGAGGGCGGAGGGAGAGGAACTGTGTGAAACTATTGTAGTAGTTACCAGTTGAGATTCCTTTGTTAGGTTGCCTGTGAATAGCTGAGAATGATCTGTTGATAGTTCATCAGTGGTTAGGAGATTGTTGTTATGTGCCTTCATGTCAATTATGACTTATGGAGACCCTATGAATCAGCGACCTCCAAGAGCACCTGTCATGAAACACCCTGTTCAGACCTTGTAAGTTCAGGTCTGTGGCTTCCTTTATGGAATCAATCCATCTCTTGTTTGGTCTTCCTCTTTTTCTAATCCCTTCTGTTTTTCCCAGCAATATTGACTTTTCTAGTGAATCATGTCTTCTATTGTGTGTCCAAAGTATGATAACCTCAGTTTCATCATTTTAGCTTCTAGGGACAGTTCTGGTTTAATTTGTTCTAACACCCAATTATTTGTCCTTTTCGCAGTCCATGGTATCCGCAAAGCGCTCCTCCAACACCACGTTTCAAATGAGTTGATTTTTCTCTTATCCGCTTTTTTCACTGTCCAACTTTCACATCCATACATAGAGATCGGGAATACCATGGCCTGAATGATCCTGACTTTAGTGTTCAGTGATACATCTTTGCATTTGAGGACCTCTTCTAGTTCTCTCATAGCTGCCCTCCCCAGTCCTAGCCTTCTTCTGATTTCTTGACTATTAATTGCCTGATATTTGGGGACTTTGGAACAAGATGCCCATTTATCTTGGGAAAGGGATGGGACAGGTGTGTGAGAGAGACAGAGAGGGAGGGAGCAATTACTACTACTACTGGTGATCACTCGTGACTGAGTAAGATTGTCTTCCAAACTAAGCTTGGTTGGAAGACGCCTGTGCGTGAATTTGTTTTATGTGGGGAGATGGGCGCACAATGATCAACACACAATCTTGACAGAAAAAGCCTTGGATCCAATGGATTAACAGCTTAGCTGTGGCCATAGGTCCGTGCCAGAGCACCTGCTTTGTGGGCAGAAGTCTCCAGATTTAATTGCCAGCATGTCTAAGTAGATCAGGGAAATATACAATGTAGACAGTACTGAACTAGGTATGTCAGTGACTGATTCTGTACAAGGCAGCTTTCTATAACCTCAGCCACTGCCTTCCATACCTCTGCAGTAGAGTACATGTTTTTCACGCAGAGGTGCCAGCTCCTACTTCCACTGTTGAAGGTAGTGTGCCACTGAATGCCAGTTGCTGGGAACGGCAAGTGGGGAGAGGGCTGTTGCGCTCAAGTGCTGCTCGTGGGCTTCCCAGGGCATCTGGTTGGCCACTGTGAGAACAGGATGCTGGACTGCGAGAACAGGATGTCACTGGCCTGATTCAGCAGCCAGGCTCTTCTCATTGTTAATTATTTACAAACATATTGGTATACTGCTATTTATTTATTTTTTTAAATCAAAGCAGTTTCCAACAAATAAAAACCATTAAATATACAGTAAAAACAAAGGTCAGCTACGTTTAAAGACATATTCTTAACTGCCTGCGCAAGCCTGGCAGAACAGAAAGGTTTAAAGGTTAAAACAGAAGGCGCCTGCTAAATCTCTGTTGGGAGAGCATTCCAGATGCAGATAGCACTGTTGGCAGATAACACTGAAGCTCGATTCCATGTCGATCTTATGTTCAATCCTGGCACATCTAGGTAGAGCTGGGAATGTCCCCTTCCTGAAACCCTGGAGAGCCTCTACCAGTCAATACTGAGCTTAATGGGCCACTGGTATAAACTGGTATCAGGCGACTTCCTATACCAATCTTAGGGTTCAAGGCTTTCCTATTCAGGCGGATCTGCTGCCTCGCTGTTTGCATCCACTTATGCTCTGCCTGTATATTTATATAATGTATATACCGTAAATTAAGGAAACATTCCAAAAAACACCGTCTGCCTCCTGAGTTTTCTTACCCAAAGGAGACCAATTCTCAAAGAGTGCTCCCCCAGAACTTCTTACAGCTCAGAGCACAGAACCCTAAAATGCATGATCCTTCATTCAGTCCATTTCTTTTCTGGTTTCGAAAGGGTAGGGATGGGGAGAAATTTGATTCAGTTCCCATTCTAATGCTCACTTTCCCCAAAACAAATACAAGAACCAAAATGCAGAATGCAAAATTTGCACTTCTCCAGATTTTGCAATGCAGTTCTCTAGCAAAGTAATGTGTACAAATATATATATATTGGGAGAAAGTGTGCATAAAATGCATGTATTAATGAAAATGACCTACCAAAATCTACTATAAAGTTTGGGAAGTTGTTTGTTTCTCTGTTCTCTGTGCATTTGGACACCTCTTAAGATATTGTAACCAAATTTTGCCTGATGATTCCTGAGGTCAACAAGCAGGTTTTCATCTGTGCCTGGATACAATTGAATTAAGATGGCGGGCTGAACCTTTCAAAACTTCACTGATTTTAACCACTGATTTCAAAACGGTACTGATTTTTTTGGTTTTCCAAAATTCCCAAACAACAGTGGGTACAAGGCTGCTATTGTGCATTATGTTAGGGGAAACTGCTGTGCAAGATTGTACATATTAGGAAAAATTGCATACAAATGTGTATATTAGGAGAAATTCACACTAAAATGCTGATGAATTTTCATGAGTTCTTTAAAATAAAGCAAAGCAATGCTACATACGAGAAGGATCTTGGGATTGTTGTTGATCATAAGCTGAATATGAGCCAACAGTGTGATGTGCCTGCAAAAAAGGCAAAGGCTATTTAAAACTCTACGAGGAGAGACTGAAAGAACTGGGCATGTTTAGCCTTGAGAAGAGAAGACTGAGGGGAGATATGATAGCACTCTTTAAGTACTTGAAATGTTGCCACACAGAGGAGGGCCAGGATCTCTTCTTGATCATCTCAGAGTGCAGGACATGGAATAATGGGCTCAGGTTGCAGGAAGCCAGATTTCAACTGAACATCAGAAAAAGCTTCCTAGCTGTTAGAGCCATACGACAATGGAACCAATGACCTAGAGAGGTAGTGGGCTGTCCGACACTGGAGGCATTCAAGAGGCAGCTGGACAGCCACCTGTCAGAAATACTTTAAGTTGGATTCTTGCATTGAGCAGGGGGTTGGACTTGATGGCCTTATAGGCCCCTTCCAACTCTGTGATTCTGTGAGGAAATGTGGAGAACTGGCCTTAAGATTGCGAAAATGAGATACTGAGAGAAACCAAACATTGATAGATTCACCCATCCCTACCCAAGAGGCACTGTCACTGGGCATGCTTGATCAGGCATTACAGATGCCTCCTTGCCATGAATGGGGGCTGGGGAAGACCTTGATGTACACAGCAGACTTTTCTCCTGGATCATGGCCCATTAGGGTTTATTTGTAAAATGGTGATGATGATGATGTTTAGGGCTTCTTTTTTGTGACTTCCTGATAGATTGTTTCCTCTTTTTTTCTTTTGGGGAAAGAGAGGGGAGACAAACCCACGTTTCAAATAATTTCTTCAGAAACCAGAAGCAGGTTACAATCCTCTTCCTGATAAAGGAGGCTTTATCAACTTTTGAGAAAGAAGGAGGGACAGAAGCCTCCGTCGAGCGGCAGCAGTGAAAAATTACTAGGAAGCTCCATAGGAGATAGAAGCAGATTAACGAGAGTCGCACAGAAGGAGCCCAAACGATAAAGCAGCAGGGGACAGTCTTGATTCTGGTTCCCAAAGGGGATGCTGCTGTTGCCCTGGCAACAAAAGAATACAGTGATGTGCACATTCAAGAGGATTGGTATCAGAGGGGGAAATTTGACAGGCAGTAAACCTGCAGGTCTTTAAACATCTTGAGCCCTTGCAAGAGTTTCTGCTTAGGGCTTGAAACATATGCCACAAGAAGCTAAAGACTTCAGCATTAGAATAATAGAATCGTAGAGTTGGAAGGTGCTTAGAGGTCATCTAGCCTAACCTACTGCTCACTGCAGGATCTGCAAGGTAGGGTGACACTGCAGCATCCCTACCTCTGCTTAAATATCTCCACTGAAGAACAGCCCATTTCCTCCCTCCTGAGGCAGTCTGTTCCATAGCTGAACAGCACTTACTACTAGGGAGCAATTCATTCACTTGTGAACCTTCATATTTTTCACCTTCCTATGTGGAAGATTTTTTTAAAAAGCCCTTCAAACCAACAAATCCAAACAGAAAGAGCAGCTAAGCGTGGGTCCACTTGGTGTAGGTGTAGGGAAACCTTTTGAGCCTGAGGACCTCATTCCCTTCTGGGCAACTTTCTGGGGGCCACATGCCAGTGGTGGGAGGGGCCAAAGTGGTTGGAGTAATGAATGTAAAATTTTGCACCTTTGTACAGTTGGCTTGTTTCTACGGACAATCACCCACCCCTCTCTTTGCTCTCTATGGAGACAAGCAAGAGGCAATACAGAGTTTAAGGACACACCCTAGCCAGGCAAATAACGCAAGGAGGCTACGGAGTTAGGCTGTTGAGAGGTGAGTCGAGCTGTGGCCCGGGAGAGTCCCAAAGGCTAGATAGCGGGGTCTGGATCTGGGGGGAAAGATTTTGGGGGGAAGTGATTAGAATCCTCTCATTGATAACAGCTGATACTTTGCCCTTAGCTGACAATATTATTAGGATATTTGGATGGACGGGTCAAGCATAAAAAACCTTGGTTTTTTTTAACAATGTTAATATCTTGTTATTTAAATTTCTGTGCACTGTATTCTTATTTTGATGCGTATTTTGTATTTGTGTTTATTTTTATTTTTTTTTGTGAGCTGCCTTCAGGGTCTTTTGGCCAAAAGGCGGCATAGAAATAGAATAAATAAATAAATAAATAATAAAATAAGGAGGTATTATGGAATTTAATTGTTGCTGCTTGTATGCTTGTTGTGCAAAAATGCGGGGGGGGGAATAGGTCACCACCTGCAGCAGCCAAAATTTGGAGGGTAGCAGTAATGTATACACTTACAAAATTAATAAGAATGAGTGTCGGAAGGCAGAGCTGGGGTCCCAATCCCGGGGAGCTGGATCCCGGAGAGTTGGGAGAAGAGTATTTGGATGGATGGCAGAGGGAAGGGGGAGGAACTTCCCCCCTTTGGAGCGAAGACGAAACAGAGGAACTGCCAGTGATAAGGTCGCTTAGCAACGGGGAGCCTGAGCCCTCCTTGGACATTCTCACGCCTCCCCCTCTTTCAGACTCAGAGCAAGAGGGGGAAGAGGGAGGGCTGCTCACAGCCGAAAAGCGGGGAGGCAGTTTACCATCAGCCCCTCCCCTATCCCCCATCCTGGAATCGGAAACTTCAGAAGAGGAGGGGGTGATGCTTCCCCCCTCACCGCGCACACGCAGACAGCTGAAAAGACAGGAGAGAAGGGGGGAAGGCGGGCAGTACCTGAGGGGCAGTTAAGGAGGAGCGAAAGATTGCGGGCCCGTTTGGCCCCTTCTTAAAGAACAGGCGGGAAGAAGTCCCTTGCTCTGTCAACTTTCTCCCAATGCCACAGGACCTGTATCCCTGTATTGATTCATGAGAAAACGCAGTCTTTGTTTGGACATTACCCTAATAAAACACGAATTAACTACAATCGTTGGTCTGGTTCCTGAGTCACATCCTGGACCTGACAATGAGAGATGGTAAACAAAGCAGAGAATTTTAATAGAATCCTTCCACTGAATTCATGAACTGATACATTAAGCTACTAGCCATGATGGCTGTGCTGTGCCACCCTAGTCAGAGGCAGCATGCTTCTGAAAACCAGTTGCCGGAAGCCTCAGGAGGGGAGAGTGTTCTTGCACTCGGGTCCTGCTTGCGGGCTTCCCCCAGGCACCTGGTTGGCCACTGTGAGAACAGGATGCTGGACTAGATGGGCCACTGGCCTGATCCAGCAGGCTCTTCTTATGTTCTTAAGAACATAAGGAGAGCTTGCTGGATCAGGCCAGTAGCCCATCTAGTCCAGCATCCTGTTCTCACAGTGACCAACCAGATGCCCCAATGGGAAGCCCCCTGAGGTTTCCAGCAGCTGGTGTTCAGAAGCATTTTGCCTCCGATGGTGGAGTTAGAGCATAGCCATCATGGCTAGTGGCCATTGACAACCTTATCCATCATGAATTTGTCTCTTTTAAAGCCATCCAAGTTGGTGGCCATCACTACTTCTTACGGAAGCGATTTCCATAATTTAACTATGCGCTGCATACTGTAAATCTGCTCAGTATCTGAGAACAGCATAATTTTAGCCACTACCCTTCCCTGATCTCAAATAATTAAATACAGGAGCTACAGCTGTCCAGGGGGAAGGGAGGAGAGGAAGGCAGCGCACAGCAACAGGCGTGGCGGGTTGTCTCCAACACCGCACACCACAACGTGCCAAGCTCCCTGCTGTATGAACTAGTGCAATCCAGCCAAGAATGGCTAAGTATTTGACATCAGGATAGGGTAGAGGCTAAGATTATGCTGTTCTCAGATACTGAGCAGATTCACAATATGCAGCGCATAAACTATGGAAATCGCTTCTGTAAGAAGTAGTGATAGCCACCAACTTGGATGGCTTTCAAAGAGACAAATTCATGGTGGATAAGGTTGTCAATGGCTACTAGCCATGATGGCTATGCTGTACCTCCACTGTCGGAGGCAGTATACCTCTGAATACCAGATGCTGGAAACCACAGGAGGGGAGACCGCTCTAGCACTCAGGTCCTGTTTGCAGGCTTCCCATTGGGGCATCGGGTTGGCCACTGTGAGAACAGGATGCTGGACTAGATGGGCCATTGGCCTGATCCAGCACATTCTTCTTATGTTCTGGTTACGATGGATCACTTTGATTGTGCTGAGCCTGCATGGCCATTGGCGTGATCAACATAACCCCAACTTCTTCCCATGGAGAGTGGAATGCATGCAGACCTGAACTGCAAGACGGCATGTAGCATTTGAGCTCCACAGATCTCTCCCTCCCTGTGGGTCCATGGCTCTTTTTAATGAGCTCATTAACTCTGTTCCCTCCCTCTTCCCCAGCCAGTTTAATTCTCTTTCCCCTCAAGACAGGTTTCCATTAACCATACCTAAATTTGGAAATGTTGGTCTTTCAGGAGAGGCAGCCGCGACTCATTGTAATCCAATTTATCTTTGAATTAAATGTCATAGGATATGGGGCTGAAAATATAAACTGTTATAGCAGCAGCATGAGTAACAGGAAACCAGCTCCAATAAAAGTTAAGCTCCATCTAGAGTTGCATTGAAACTCTCTCGCTATCTGCCTCAAATGCATTCTCAGAAAGTCTCCCGACTGGCCAGTCTCAGATGCTGAAGCACCATGCACTTTAGGTAGCAATCCCATCCCCACACCTACCTGGGAGTAAGTTCCGTTGAACTCAGTGGGGTTTGCTGCTAAGTAGACATGCATAGGATTATGTTGCAAGACGAGTTGCTGGGAATTGTGGGAGAGGAGTGCGCTGTTGCACTCAGATTCCGCTTGTGGGCTTCCCTTGGGGCATTGATGGGCCACTGTGAGAACTGCAAGTGCTGGACTAGATGGACCCCTTTGGCCCGATTCAGCTGCAGTGCTCTTCTTATGTGCTTCTTATGTGCTTATGCTGCAAGGTCAAGCTCATGCACAAACCCTCAAGATTGGTTGGAGGGCCACCAGTTACCACCACTCTAAATTCACCATCAGCTGTTTGCACGGGCAGGGCCTTCTTCTGGAAGTCCTGGGGGTGCACTGCTGGCCTTAGGCACAGAATCAGGTCATTGGTCTGTGTAGCTCAATATTGTCTGTACATACTTAGAATCATAGAATAGTAGAGTTGGAAGGGGCCTATAAGGCCATCAAGTCCAACCCCGTGCTTGATGCAGGAATCCAAATCAAAGCATTGACTTGCAGCAGGTGTCCATGATTTCAGGCAGGGATCTCTTCCAGCCCTACCTGGAGATGCAGGGGATTGAACCTCGGACCTTCTGCATGCCAAGCAGATGCTCTGCCACAGAGCTACAACCTTGGATTGGTTTGTATCACTGGAGGGCAAGGGTAGCCAGCGCGGTGCCCTCCAGATGTTATTGGACTACAACTCCCACAAAGCCCAGACTAACATGGCAAATAGTTATGGATGATGGGAATTATAATCCAATACCATCTGAAGGCCATCACATCGGCTACTGCTGAATAGGGATGGGCGAGAATTTCTATTCAGTTTCGCATTTCAAGCTGAATCTATCAAATTTGCACTTTCCAAAACAACTGGAACACCAAAACACAGCCATCCTTTGAAATTCACACTTATTCGAATTTTGCAATGCAGTGTGCCAACAGAACAGTGTTTACAAAAATGCATATGTTACGGGAAAGGGTGCATAAAAAATGAACATGAGTGAGAGAAAAAACATGCAAAAATGCATGACATGATGAGAAACTGCTTGCAAAAATATGCAAATTATTAAGAGAAATTCATACTAAAATGCTAGAGAATTTTCATGAGGTTTTTTTTTTTTTTTTAAAGTTGCAACTGCTGCAGAAATGCGGAGAACTGAATTTAACATTGGGAAAATGAGAACTGAGGGAACTGAAAAGGATAGATCTTTCCATCCCTGCCCCTGGGATAGGGGCTTCATTCCATATGAAAGTGCCCTATGTCTGCAGTTTATTTATAGAAAGATTTTTTTAAATTCAGTCTTAGAATAGTAAAATACCAACCATGCTACCTCCTCTTATCTGTTAAAGTTGTTTAATTTGTTCACTGTTGTGTAGAGGAGCTAGGGCCTAAGAAGAGGTCAATGGCAGAAGAGTTTTTGTAGGCATAGAGAAAGGAAGGATTCTCATGTTCTGCTTTAAACTGGAGAGCTTTCAAACAGCCCTGCAGTTACTTGTTCTCCAGAGGAAGAACAGGCACACCCAGCCAACCTGAGCAGGATTTCACCCCCACTCATCAACTGTAGGGGAACTGGCATGCACAGCCCCCACAGGATCATATCCCACCCATCAGCTGATGTCACCCCCCTCAGAGTGATGTCAGCTGATTGGCAGGTGGGTGTAGTTTTTAAAAATGGTCTCTTGGGTCAAATTCGACCCCTTGGTAGGCCAAGATTGGCTCACTGGCTAGAGGTCCCCCCCCCCCGCTCCTTGGACAGCTCCTTGAAAGTTTGGACTAAAACCTGCAGCGGATTCACTGCCCCACCGGCATCGGAGCAGCCAGTCTCTACTGTCCCTGCTGTTCTTCTTTAGTTTCCCTGGCCATTCAACTCTGTGGGATGGCAGAGCTATCTGTCGTTTCATGGCTTGTCCTGGGGCCCCCATACAACTCTGCTGCTCCAAGGATGCTGTCCTATCATCCCCGGTGTTGAACTGAGATTTGGCTGCCAGTCCCGGTGGCTTCTATGCATGCAGCAAAGTGTCCTAAAACAGTCCTGCCCCTCCCCAATGCCCCAAGCCTACATGGTGAATGCATTGCAGTTTGGAAATGTGAGTCCTGCAAATTCACCCAATCAAGAGGTGAGATTGCCTGCAGGTCTCTGTGGAGGATCCACTCAGAGCAGAGCTTGGAAAAGTTACTTTTTTTGAACTACAACTCCCATCAGCCCAATCCAGTGGCCATGCTGGCTGGGGCTGATGGGAGTTGTAGTTCAAAAAAAGTAACTTTTCCAAGCTCTGACTCAGAGGCCAATCCAGGATCTGCTGCTGAACAGTAGGGTTGCAAGGAGGTCATGAAATTTGTGAAGAAAGAAAACATTTTTAAAAGCTAGGATGGAGGATGGCATTTTTGGGAGTCATGAAGATCAGGTCCTGAAAAAGCTGAAGAAGAGCCAATTTGTGTCCTTTCAAATTGAGACTGTCTTACCTCTGGAGCAGAGCATATCTAGTATAAAAAACCTGGCTGTATGAAGTTCTCTGATCATGACTCATTTAAATGTTTTTTTCCTTTTCTTTTAATAATGTTATTTATTTAATTTTGAGAATTGCATTATTTTATTGATGTACGTATTGCTATATTGTATTATTGTATTTATATATTTTGATTGCTTTATTGTATGTACACCGCCCAGAAAGCCCTTGGGCTTAGGGCGGTATATAAATTAAATAAATAAATAAATAAATAAATGATTTCCATCCCGTCCTGTGTTTGTTGCAGTCAGAGCTGTTTCTGCTCTGCTACAGTTTGGCTTCTATTAAAAAACCCTCTACATTATTCATCTCACTATCCCCTATGGCCGATATGACCATAATTATTTAATTAATTTAAGCGTTTGTGTGTTTGCTGCCCTGGACTCCTTTGGGAGGAAGAGCAGTATATACATTTAATAAATAGTAGTAATAATGTAATTGATTTCAGTGCATTTCAGTGGAAGGGAAATATCAAAAACAATACTGACAATAATGTAATTATTTACCTAACATTTGCAGACTGAAAAGCTATGACAGTGAATACTGCTTGTATTTGCTTGTGTGATTTCCATTCCTGACCTCAGATGAACATGCAAATTGCAGCAAAATCCGCTCCCTTATCTGACCGAATTCTCTGACATCCCCACTGAACAGTGCATGAAACAGACCCACCAAAGCTTCTCTGGAGGGTGGGGAGGAAAACAGCTTCATTTTCCTCATCCGACAAAAAATATTTGTTGCATTGGGCTTCCTGCAAAGCTTATTTCAGCTAATCAGCCATTTAGTTCATGAGCTACTGGAAAGAATTTGGTGAAGATCCTTGAGGGTGGCAAAGGTGATGGTGGGGGGAAGAGCGTAACACTTGGGATGCTGATGTTGTTTCCATGGCGATTGACTTAAAAAAAAGTCAACGTCTCTCTTAAAAAGGAACTTCCATTCAGAAATTGGGAACGCATCCAAAATGCCAAAGCCTATTGTGTAAATGAACATGCCTCTTTTGCGGTGAGTCTGATCTGACTTCTACAGCTGTCTGGGCGCGATTACTTTAATAATAATAATAATAATAATTTAATTTTTGTGTCGCCTATCTGGCCGAAGTCACTCTAGGCGACGTACACAATTAAATTCCAGTAAAATTACAATTTAAAATACAGAGCAAATACAATACAGCATCATAAAACAGTGTATAAACAACGGGCATTCAGTAATATTGATAAAGATTAGCCCACCCCGGAGGTCCCGAAGGCCTGTTCAAAAAGCCAAGTTTTTAATGCTCGGCGAAATGCAACTTGATTGGAAATTAATTATCGCAAGCATCAAGTAACTGGAGTAAATCTCTTCCCTTTCAAGAAGGGAATTAAATCAAAGCGAGAGGGAACAGGCTCCACTCTGTGCTTCATTAAAAATGGATTCCAGTATTCCAGGCTGCCGATGGGCACCATGCCATGCCTCAGCAGAGCAAGTGTTTGTAGCTCGCCCCAGAACACATCCCAGACGAAGGTGCCATCTTCAAAGCCAGGGTGTTGTGCCAGAGAGCCGCCCTGAGCTGGCTGAGAACAACATAAAGACAATAGAGTCTTATGGCATCCTGCAGACCAACAAATTTATTATGGTAGAAGTTTTACGGACTCTGACCCACTTCCTCAGATGTGTGAAGTGGAATCTTAGCTGGCAGGTATATAAAGGAGAAAGTTGTATGGTGGGAGTTGGATGGCTGATTGTACACACCTCAATCTCTGAGCGGTGAGAGATTTCAGGGGTTCCAGAGCTTACCTCAGTAATTATGATTATCATTAACTGCATTTATATACCGCCCCATAGCCAAAGCTCTCTGGGCGGTTTACAACAATTAAAACATTAAAAATATACAAATTTAAAAACACATTTTCAAAAGCAATTTAAAAACAAATGCTAAAATGCCTGAGAGAAAAGTCTTGACCTGGTGCTGAAAAGATAACAGTGTTGGCGCCAGGCATGTGATGTATATATTGTTATTTTGTTACATTGCATTAGTTCATTGTTATGAAACGGAGATGTGATCTAATATCTCTTTAAGATCTTGGAATTGTCAGTTAAGCGCGGTTAGAGTGGAGTCAGTTGGAAAGGGTTGGGCATAGCATGTAAATGGAAAAAGACTGTCCTCTGTGGAATAGTAATTAAAAAAGTATACAATTCTTATGTCAAAGAATCGAGATGTTTTTATTATAAAAATAAAACACATTATATGGTGTGAGCAGTGGGATAATGTAACAAATAAAGATGTCAGTGTTTCTTTAGATAGACCTAATGCATATGTAACATCTAGAGGTAGGACTATTAGTCCTCCATTGAAATATAAGGATTATGTATGTTAAAAAAATGTTATTGTATTAATTCATTGTTATGAAACGAAGATGTGATGTATATATTGTTATTTTGTTACATTGCATTAGTTCATTGTTATGAAACGGAGATGTGATGTAATATCTCTTTAAGATCTTGGAATTGTCAGTTAAGTGCGGTTAGAGTGGAGTCAGTTGGAAAGGGTTGGGCATAGCATGTAAATGGAAAAAGACTGTCCTCTGTGGAATAGTAATTTAAAAAGTATACAATTCTTATGTCAAAGAATCGAGATGTTTTCATTATAAAAATAAAACACATTATAAGGCACACCTCGTCAAGGAGATCATTCCACAGTTTGGGGAGCCACCACTGAGAAGGCCCTCTCCCTTGTTGCCATCATCTGTTCCAAAGAGCCCATGCTCAGTTGCCTTGGAATGTAGGTCACTGGAGTCTGTGGTGTCTTTCTGATATATGGTTTTATTTATATATATATATACAACCTGAGCATAAGATGGAAGGACTCAGGATTAACAATCCAACAGATCTTGCTCCCCCGTTAGGTTTCTGGGGTGGGATTCCAAAACTCATAGCTTTGGTTTCAGCCCAGACAGCTAGTCAGTCTCTCTGTCTTCTCCAGAGAACACTGGACAAAGGTTAGCCCCTGGCCTTTTATTCTCCTACTCTTAGGATGATGTGGCATCCAACCAGGTAAGGGGGGGGAAGCCTACCACTAGTTGTTTCTATGGCAACACATCTGTACTTGACCAATTCCTTAGTAGGGATGGATGAATCTGCCAATTTTATTTTCTCTCAGTTTCTCATTTTTCAAACCTTAAGTTCAGTTCTTCATATTTCCACATTAGTTTGCAGTCTTTTAAAAAGTTTTTGTGAGTACAGTAGGGCCCCGCATTATAGCGCTTCGCTAATGCGGTGGTCTCAATCAGACGCAATTAGACTAAAGCCCCACTCATATGGCACTTGTTCCGCTTTTACAGCGGTTTTCAGGCATCACGCGCCATTCTATTCAATGAGTTCCGCTTTACAACGGGGGTCCGGAACATAACCCGCCGTATGAGTGGGGCCCTACTGTACTCGTCAGCATTTTAGTGTGGATTTCTTCTAATATACACGTTTGTATGCAATTTTTGCCTAATATGCACATGCCTACTGAAGACCTTCCTCTTTCAACAAGCCTTTTAAGTCGAGACCTTATCCCAGTCTGTGTCTGTGTTGAAATTGCTTTTTAAGGTGTTTTAAAAATTTTTGTTTAAAGATATTTTTTTTAAGATGTTTTGTTTCAATATGTTTTAACAGATGTTTAATATAATTTAAAGTCTGTTTTTAAGATGTTTTTAGTGTTTTTGTTGGTGCCCTGGGCTCCTACTGAGAGGGAGGGGTGGATATATATTTAATAAATAATAATAATAATAAATTTTGCAATGCAATTTTCCCTAATATAATGTATTCTGTGTGTTATTGTCACTTATATATGCATTTTTATGCACATGTTACCCTAATCTATGCATTTTGTAGACATTACTTGGCTGGAGAACTGCGTTGCAAAATTCAGAGAAATGCAAATTTTGAAGGATGGCTGTGTTTCAGTTCTCATGTTGTTTTGGAAAGTGCAAATGAAGTAGGTTTGCCTTTGAATGTGAATCGAATCAAATTTCTCCTACATCCCTGCTCTTTAGACATGTGAAAAGGATGTGTGACAGGTCTGGCCAGGGACATTAACTTAAGAAAGAGCATGGTTTGACCACTTCAGCAGTTCCTTCTATTACAGACTCCCACCTTCCAGATACAAAACCACAAAGGTGCTCCAAACCTGGTTTCAGTGAGAAGGATCATTTCAGGGACTCACCTGGAAGCTGTTTGGGCTCAGTGGGAATCAGGCTGCAGGGCATCCTAGAATAAGTAGGATAGGAACCCAGATAGAGAAGACAACCTTGTACGGCTGAGCAGGGTGGTGGAGAAGGCCTGCAAAAAGAATAAAAGGTGCCAGCTGCATGATCCTGCCTAACTGAGCCACTTGTATGAGCCTCTCACAGCACTCGGTGGATGGTGGGAGGCCGATGTGGCAAGTGGGTAGTGGCCATGGTTGGCATTGTTCTTGCACCCGTTCCCTGGGCAGCATCTTTAACCCACCCTGGAATGCAAGTACAGGCTCAGTCTGCTTTCTTCCAATACTAGCCAGCCACAGGAACTCATAAAAAGCTTTTGTGTAATGGTTCCCTTGAAGCTGGAGTTTGCCTAGCTACACCTTCTGACCTTAATCCAGCCATTATTGGACTGTTTAAAATCAAACACTAGCGATCCCGGTCACAAAAGTACAAAGCCCTTAACATGTCAAGGCCCTTAATGTCTTGGGTCTGGGATATCTTAAGGACCACCTGATCCCTTATATCTCTGCCTGATCACTGAGATCTTCTGACTTATGTTGGAGATAACTTTCTCATACCGAAAGTGGAGGAAGCAACCAGAGGATCAGCTATCCTGGACTTGATTCTAACCAAGAGAGATGATTTGGTGGATGAAGGGCAGTTACAGGAACTCTGGGGGAAAGTGACCACACCATACTTGAATTCTTGCTTTTAACAGAAGCAAAAGCTGAGAGTAGCCCGCACACCCTGGACTTCAGGAAAGCTGATTTTAATACACTCAGAACAATTGTAAGTACATATTGCAAAGTAAGCATTGTATTGTAAGTAAGTATTGCAAAAAAGGCAAATGCTATTTTAGGCTGCATTAACAGAAGTATAGTTTCCAAATTGCGCAAAATATTAGTTCCCCTCTATTCAGCACTGCTTAGGCCTCATCTTGAGTAGGAAAGGTCAAGGAAGTATGTTAGAAGACTCTTCTCAGTGGCTAACACACACCCCTTTCTTGCTGATCAGCTCATAGGATGCTGGAGACATACGGACTCTGCTGGGACTCTACTCCCCAAATAGTAAGGGGTCGAAGACCCCCCGAGCCCTTGAACGACTACACCCCTGCTCCCCTCTTCTGAATGGTGTGATGGCCATTGCAACGAGACAATAATTTGAGTTCTGTAGCTAACTAGGACGAAGAGCAGGAGGCATGGTAGGCTCTGAGTGAAGGCTGTTTGCTTAGAAGCAAGGGGAGGGAGTGAAGCTGGTGCCTGTTTACACTCTAGTACTTACACCACAGCCATAAGCTTTTCTCTCCTCTCCTCTTCACTCTGGTTCCCTGCCTACAGCTGTTCACAGTTGCAAGATGAGTGCCCAGATTGTGGAACAGGAGCAAAGCACAACTCCGGGATGCTTTGAGATTAGCAGCTGAGAGTTTGGTTCCAGAGGTCATGGGTGAGCTGAGGGCAGCAGCTGTGGAATTAATTGAAATCCTAGAAACGGGGAGGGGAGCAAGGCTAACTCAGTAGCCAGAGCCTGGATGGAGACAATTTTCTTTCCCAGAGATGCTATGATGGAGCGATAGTGGCACATCATGCCTACACTTATTCTCTTTCGCTCTCTCTTATCTTTCCTTCTCGGGCAAAAACATTCTGCAGTCAATAGCTCTTCACACTTTTCAGAAATCATATTTGGAAGGATGCGTTGATGTCTCACTCAAAGGATGTTGTTGTTCAAGGGTGATGGCACTTTAATCCACTTGAATTGCACAAACCTAAATTTCTGGTACACGCTCAAATCTCTCCCACAAAACAGAGTCAGTCTGGAGGCAACCCATGCTGCTTTCATTATGGGTGAAAGCTTTCAAAATGTTGGAGCACTACCAAAAAAAAGAGAGAGAAAATATTTGATTAGGAATGGCAAAAGAAAAAAATGGACACACCCATATCTCTCTGCCACACCATCTTTAAAGATTGGACAAATATGTGGGGGGCAAACTCGATCCCCATAGAGACAGGACTGGGAATCAGTTCTTGGCATATTATGTCTCAACAAAGGCGTGGTTTAAAAGGTCTTCTCTCCCTTATAAAGTCCAGATTGACTATTAGGAGGGAGCCTGGTCCTCATTAAGCATTTTTTAAAAATGAGAACTTGGAGTTAAGTAAACGCCACTGATAACTTCCTTGGGCTAGCGATAGGTCTGCCATGGCAGCTGCCTTTTTTAATAGGGAGCTTGCTACTATGGAGAGCTGTGGAAACTGGCATGACGTTTTGCAGGAAGGCAGATGGGCTTCTGAGTCATTCCTGTCTAAGAGCACAAGTAGACCCTGCTGCATCAGATCAAGGGCTTGTCTAGTCTATAAGCACATAGAAGAGCCTGGTTGCTGAATCAGGCCAGAGGCCCATCTAGGCCACAATTCTGTCCTCACAGTGGCCAACCAGATGCCCCAATGGGAAGTCCACAAGCAGGACCAGAGGGCAACAGTGCTCTCCCCACTTGTGATTCCCAGCAGCAACTGGTGTTCAGAGTCATATAGACTCTGACACTGAAGGTAGAACATAGCCATTGTGCCTAGTAACCATGGATGGCTAATCCTCTTTTAAAGCCTTCTAAGTTGGTGGCTGTCGCTGCCTTTTGTGTGAGCAAATCCCATCGTGTGAGAAAGCGCTGCCTTCTGTCTGTCCTGGATCTTCCAACACACAGCTTCACTGGATGGCCCTGAGTATTAGGAGAGAGGGAGAAATATTTCTCTCTATCCACTTTCTCCACACTGCATAATTTTGTACTCTGTCGTGTCCTGCATCATGTTCTCCTCAGTGGCCAGCGAGATGACTATGGGGAAGTTCTCAAGCAGGACACATGCACTCTAGCACTCTCCCACTCATGCACCCCAGCAAACAGCATTCATAGGAATTCTGCCTCTGCTCCTGGGGGCAATACATAGCCTTCAGGACTAGTAGAACTACAGCTAGCCTTGTTGTTGTTGTTATGTGCCTTCAAGTCGATTTCCACTTATGGCGACCCTATGAATCAGCAACCTCCAACAGCATCTGTCATGAACCACCCTGTTCAGATCTTTTAAGTTCAGGTCTGTGGCTTCCTTTATGGAATCAATCCATCTCTTGTTTGGCCTTCCTCTTTTTCTACTCCCTTCTGTTTTCCCCAGCATGATTGTCTTTTCTAGGGACTCATGTCTTCTCATTATGATGAGCTCAGTTTCATCACTTTAGTTTCTACTGATAGTTCTGGTTTAATTTGTTTTGACACCCAATGTTTTGTCTTTTTTGCAATCCATGGTATGTGCAAAGCTCTCCTCCAACACCACATTTCAAATGAGTTTATTTTTCTCTTATCCACTTTTTTCACTGTCCAACTTTCCCATCCATACATAGAGATTGGGATACCATGGCCTAGCCTCTACAAATTTATCTAATCCCCATTTAAAGCCATCCAAGTGGTTGGCCGTCACCACATCTTGTAGAAGCAAAGTAAGAAAAGATCATCCTGAATCTGTCCCCTTCCCCAATTAGGAACCTAGGAAGCTTATACCAGATCAGACCATGGGTCCATCTAGCTCAGTATTGTCTACGCTGACTGGTAGCGGCTCTCTAGGATTTTAGGCAGGAGTCTGCATAGGTTACACAATGCAATTTCTAATTTCTTTGTCTTTGAATTTATGCCCCATTGTAGGACTTGCAGCAGTTAATATCTATCTAACATCTGTCTGTCTGTCTGTCTGTCAAAACGTATAAGCTGCTTAACATTTTAAAAAGTAGATAATACAATAACATAAAGCCAATATAAAGTGCTTCATATTTCCACAATAACCAGCAGTATACTTGACCCATAGATCAATCTGGGAAAGCCTGGGTAAAACGAAAAGCTTTTAGCAGGTGCCAAAAGCATATGCTAGTTGGTGCATATCTTTTTTCTAGAGGGGAGGGCATTCCAAACAGCAGGAACAACTCCACAGAACACTCTGCAGTCGATAACCACAGTGGCTACAATGGCTATGCTCTACCTCCACCACTGGAGGCAGTATGCCTTTGTATGACAGTTGTTGGGAATTACAGGTGGGGAGGGGAGTTCATCTGAGCCTTTGGCTGACCACTGTGAGAACAGGATGCTGGACTAGATGTGCCACTGGCATAATCCAGCAGATCCCTCCTTATTTTCTCAAGATGAATCACTGGAGCCTATGGCACTGAGAAGCAGATCTAACTCATAAAAACAACAGAAGAGCCTGCTGGATCAGGCCAGCGGCCCATCTAGTCTAGCATCCTGTTCTCACAGTAGCCAACCAGATGCCCCTTATGGGAAGCCCACAAACAGGACATGAATGCAAGAGCACTCTCTTCTCCTTCCTCTTCCGGCAATTGGTTTTCAGAAGCATACTGCCTCTGGCTAGGGTGGCAGAGCACAGTCATTGTGGCTAGTAGCCACTGGTAGCCTTATCCTCCATGAAACTCATCTACTATAAAACTGCCCAGTAATCAAATCCTTCTGGAAGGAAGTACAGGCTAGAATTAACTTGGTTCTGGACAAATCCCTATTCATAGGAGACACCAGCATCGTAAATGGTTACATTCCTGCCAGGTGGGAATTATCAGAAGGACAGCAAAGATGGTTCCACCAAGGCTCACTGATGGCAAAACGAATAGTCCTTCAACATTGCAAGGCCTGGGCCACATTAAGCATGAAAAATGGATAGAAGACCTGCAACTAGCAACCCATGTGGAAGTTCTGCTGCATTAAACTACATTTTAAAAAATAAAATCAAACTTCCAGGAGATTTGGAGTGCATTCCTGGAACTCCTCACTGAGCAAAACCCAGAACTGGAAGGAGTGGGCGGCACGATGCAATGCAAGGATGGGCATTTCTCCATCCCAACAGCTGTTAATGTTGGTCTCCAGCAGAACACTCTCATTGATCTAAGCATGTGAACCTGAACACTACATAACACGCCAAACTGAACTTCAGAAACGAAAATGGAGAGGGCATAAGGGCAGAGTGTGGTTGGGGAGTGGGGAGGGAATAAGGGAGTGCACCATTTTGTTGTAACAATGTGCAACCCCTAATAAAAAATGGAGATGGACTGCCTTCAAGTCGATTCCAACTTATGGCAACCTGATGAATAGGGTTTTTATGGTAAGCGGTATTCAGAGGGGGTTTACCATTGCCTTCCTCTGAGGCTGAGAGGCGGTGACTGGCCCAAGGTTACCCAGGGAGCTTCATGGCTGGGTGGGGATTCGAACACTGTTCTCCTAGGTCATAGTCCAGCACCTTAACCACTACACCACACTGGCTCTCTAATAAACAATACATAAAAAGATGAGAGCACTGACCAACCAGGTGGGAAGGGAGAAAGGGTGGTCTCTCAGGTAAGGGGATAATGTGCAATATGCTTACTCCAGAGCTGTCCCATCGACTCATGAAAGGGAATAATGCTAAAAGTTAAAAAGGATTGCATGGTGGAACTTTTCATGCACATAGGATGGCTTGAGCAGCGACTCACCACAGAGGAAACAAGGATGCCTGAAGTCTGGATTCCTCTGCTTCTAGCTGGATAATTCCACACGTCCACCAAGACGTGGCTTTTCTCTACACCCAGCAGGTGGCAGTTGGGGGCATGAGCAGCTGAGTAAAGCAGAGAAGGCATGAGAAACTAGCAAAGCAGTAGGCATGGATGCACTGAAAGGTCTATAGGGACCGTTTTAGAGCAACTATTCTGGACGTGTTGTGTCCTGCAGAAGATATTTCTATGCCCCCCCCCCACAATTATAAGGACTGCATAACACACTTTGCAAGCAGGAGGCCTCAGGTTAAGTCCATCAACAACAGCTGTTAGCTAATGGAACTCCCAGGTTCAGAGGCAGTCTGCTTCTGGATATCATATGCTGCAGACAAACAAGGGGGGGACTGTTGCCTTTATGTCCTGTTTGTGGGCATCTTCTAGCTGGCCACAGTTGGAAGCAGGATACTGGGCTAGATCAGAATGTTGGTCTGATCCAGCAGGGCTTTGCTGCTTATGCTTATATACAAAACAGCTCTCACCCCTATGCTAGCTTAAAAAGAAAAAAAGAAAAGATTCCATTGATTGATTTGTTAGAATGAGAAGCCAAATGTCCCTACACTATTGCTCTCATCTATACAAAAGCAAGGGATATTTGAACAATTGCAAGAGCAAACCCCAGGCACGATGTATTCAGCTTTTATTTGCTATTCTTGAGGAGCAGTGTGGTGCAGTGGTCAGAGTGGTGAACTAGGGACATTGGCGGGTGGCAGCTCCATGTCAGTGGGGCAGGGGAATCTGCTCCAGGTTTTACTTCAAGGAGCTTTCACGGACTGGGGCCAGGGAGACCTGGGCTCACACCTCTACTGAGCCACAACACTGTGGTGTCTGGGGCTGACAGGAGCGGTCTTCCAAAACACTTGGAGGGTGCCAGGTTGGCAAAGAAAAGCTGCCTTACTGCACACACTTCACATCTCCCGCAGAAGTTTTGCAAAGGAACGAAGGAAAAGGGATTTACTCCAGACCCCACCATAAAAGCAAAATGAGCAGGGGGCACTGAGGTTGGCAAGTTGAAGGCACTAAACTCTGACAGATAACCTCCCCCACCTCGCCTTCCTTCGAATGGAAAAGTTCAGCTCCTGTTCTGGACCTCGCAGCGTCCAATGATTGTTCACAGGGAGCCGTTGCACCTCTGAATGTCAGCCTCTGATAATATTCAAAAATAATCTTGGGTTTCGACATGCTATCAGGCCCCTTGGAGAGCCTGCTCTGTGGAAAGTCTTCGGTGCTTTGTAATATTTTTAGATCCGTTGGCACCAGAGAGGTGAAGATCAGAACAGCCAAGACCCCAGGAGCAGGGAGGGAGGGAGGGAGGTTCACTACATAAAAAGGCACCCGCAAGGACCTTGTGCACGCCTCGCCCCGGCCAAAGCATAGCACGCTTTGGAAGCTTTGGGAAATTTTGGGGGAAAGGAAGTGGATCCCCCCCCCAGGAGAGACGCCCGCCTCCTCTTCCTTGCTGGCCCCAACGTGGCCCGTAGGAAGAAAATCCCCTAGGATGGGAAAATTGCCGATAGGGATGAAAAAACTGTGTCTGACGTCCCTTACACTCTTCCTTCTGAGCAGATCTTCCTTCTGAGCAGATGCTATAGCCTTTCTCGTATCCCTCGTCTCAGCCAAAGGAGCCTGCCTGGAAAACGCCTGAGAAGAGCCCGGCATCTCTCAGATCAGGTGAGGATCCTGTTTCTCCCAGTGGCCAGCCAGAGGTTCCCCTGAGGGTCCACGGATGATACTGGGAGGTAAGAGCGAGTGGGAAGGGCGGGCCGTGGCACAAGGCTTTACAAAATTGGAATAAGTGAGGCACCCGCCAAGACCCATCCTCTCCCAGGGGCCTAACCCAAGGGACCCTGACCCTCCTCTTTCCTCTTGCTGCCAACTGAAGTGAGTGCATCACTCTGCATACGCACCACACATTTAAAGTGGTATTAGACTGCTTTACCAGTCGTGGCTTCCCATACAGAATCCTGGGAACAGTAGTTTGTTCAGAAGGCGGAGAGCTGTTAGGAGAGAGCCCCCTCACCAAGCCACAATTCCCAGAGTTCCCTGGGAAGGAGGACAGATTGCTAAACCACTCTGGGAATTGTAGCTCTGTGAAGGGAAGAGGAGTCTTCCAGCAACTCTCCGCGCCCTTAACAAAATGACAGTTCCCAGGATTCTTTGTGGAAGCAGTGACTGTTGAAAGTGGTGCAAGATTGCTTTAAATGTGTGGTGTGGATACGGCACAAGTGAGCGAGCAACAATAAGAGCAGTGAGAAGGAGTGACATCTTCCTCTTCTCTTGCCCCCCCTGGCTGGGCAGGGATGCAGATTGGGGCCAGAGGCAGAGGGCAGGCGAATGGGCAGTGGGGACACTGGCAGGAAGGGGGACCCACTGGGGCACCCCCCAAAAAAACCCTTATATATGTATTTAACAATCTATTGATAATTCTATATATATCCCACCTTTTCTCCAAGGAGCTCAAGGCTGCATATATATGGTACTCCCCCTGCCCATTTTTGTCCTCACAACAACCCTGCAAGGTAGGTGGGGCTGAGAGATGGTGATTAGCCCAAGGTCATCTAATGAGCTTCATGGCTGAGTCAGGATTTGAACCCAGGTCTCCCAAGTCCGGGTCCAGCACTCTAATCACTACATCACGCTGGCTGACACTGTGGAGGAGATGCTGCTAAGAGGCATCAGGGTGAGCCAAAGCAGTGTGGTGCCAGAAAAGGAAAACCTGGATGCAATGCACTCATGCTGTTAAGCACTAAGAGGCACACTCCATGGAGATGTTTCTGTGTTGGTGGCTAAGAGAATGAGCTGTGATGCAAGAAGGTTGTTCCTTCAGATCTCACTTCTGCAAGCTCCTCTCTCTCAGAATATGGGAATATTAAGACTGGCTTGCCATTAGGAATGGTAGAGATATTCTATTCAGTTCGCATTTCAAGCCAAATCTACCAAATCTGCACTTTCCAAGATGATATGAGAAGTGAAACACAGCCATCCTTCAAAATTCACACTTATCCAAATTTTGCAATGCAGTTCTCCAACCAAACAACGTTTACTAAAATGTATGTTAGGGGAAAGTGTGCACAAAATGCATTATATTAGGAGAAATTGCTTGCAAAAATGTTAGTCAAAACTTCCTGCAAAAATGTGTTTATTAGGAGAAATTGCTGGATAACTTTAATGAGGATTTTTAAAAATAAAAATTACTGCAGGAATGCAGAAAACTGAATTTAAGACTAGAAAATTAGAAAGCGACAGAACCAAAATTGTCAGATCTTTCCATCCCTACCTGCCTTACAGAGCTGTTGTAAGGATTGCTATAAAATTTTGCTCTGAATATCTTTGGAAGTACCATATAGTTTCAGTGGCATCAGACATCCTTTCAATTGCCTCAGTCTACCTATCCACAACATGGGGATATCTGTCCTGGTATCTATCGATGTGAAATGCTTTGTTATGAAATTGTGCTTTGAACATTTGGAAGTACTATATGATGGCATCAGAGATCCTGTTAGTTGCCTTTGCTTTCGAAAATGTGGTACATTGGACAAAACTGCATTCAAAAATGTGTTTATTAGGAGAAATCCGTGCTAAAATGCTGAAGAATTTTCAGGAGGATTTTTTTAAAAAATCACAAATTACTGCAGAAATGTGGAGAACTGAATTTAAGATTGGAAAAATGAGAATCGGAAAGAACCAAAATGGACAGATCTTTCCATCCCTGCATTGAACCATACCCCTTGTGTTACACTTTTTATCTGTGCTTTATTACAGCACAATTTTAAACAAGATTCGAGGCAGCTCGTCTCAGACAAAAACCTCTCCTGTGAAACACAAAGAGCGAGAGCGTGTGAACTAAGAGTCGTCCTTTTGCCCTACTTCATACTAATCTCATTTGCGAGGATGAAGCCAGATGGCAACCATGAACTCTTCCAAGCCAGCAAGGATACAACCATGCCCTTTATCAGCTCATCAGCAACAAACAGCAATGCTAACTGTAGCTGTCCTGCTACAAACAAGTTAAGCCATGCAAATAGCTCAAAATACAGAGAAAAAATAACATCACCCCAAGAAGGCACTATCTTGTCTGCTGCTAGAGAGAGTGAAGTGACAGATATCTGCAATGGCAACATTCCCAAGGGAGGAAGCCCTTCCGAAGCTCTCCATGGCTGGCCTTTGGTAAATCCTTGCCAAAAGCTTCCTAAAGGCAACGGCAGGAGCAAGCCACATAGACACTTTGACCAACAGCCCAAAGAAATCTCACCTACCAAATTTACCCAGAAAGATTTCCCCGGCAAGGACATATTTCTGTTTTGGGCAAAGAAGGTTGGTGATAGCAACACGGTAACCCCGTGGACAAAGAGCTCCAAGAAGCCACTTGAGCCACAACGGCCAAGTAGTGATTCCCACTGTAACATTTCCAATGAAGAAGCGGAAGGCTTAAAAGGAGGATGTTGGTCACCCTGCACCAGCCCTGAAACACTCCAAAGGAAGAGACGGAGAGACCTTTTCCCTGACTTGGAGATTTTCAGACAGCTTGACGCCCACGTTCTTCATGTGAGTGAGCAGGTGGGTGGAACAAACACTGTAATTTCAAAGGTCTTCCATTTCTGGTTTCAACTAGAGCTGCAGGTGGCCTTCCATTTACATGGCAATTGAGCAGAGCTTTTAAGCAGAGATTGAAACTCACTTGAGTCCCACTCAGTTGGCAGGGCTGAGGTTGAAGGGTACACCCTTGTCTTCAGAGCCAGGATGCTACTGACTACTGCATGCAAAATGAGGGGGGGGGGCTGCCATCTTCAAGGCCTGTTTGGGGGGCATTTGGCCAGCTGCAGTGGGAAACAGGATGCAAAACTAGATGGATTTGGGGGCTGGCCCTGCTACCTAGATGGCTCTGGGTCAGAGATGGGCAACCTGTTGCTGGACTCTGACTCCTAACAGCCCCTGCCAGCATGGCCAGTAGTCAGGGATGATGGGAATTGTTGTCCAGCAACATCTGGAGGGACCAGAGGTCCCCCATCTTTACTGCAGGTCAAGAGTACAGAATGTCTGGCCCTCCAGATGTTGCTAAACTACAATTCCCACCATCCCTGGCCACTGGCCATGCTTCCTGGGGCTGATGAGAGCTGTGGCTCAGCAACATCTGGAGGGCCAAAGGTTCCCCACACCTGCTCTGAATGATCTCTACAAATGCTAAGCAGATGTGTTACAACAGGGATGGGATGGAGCAACCTTCACCTACCTGGTGTCTTCCAGATGTTTGGGACAACAGCTCCCATCAGTTGTAGCTGTCTTCTAAAACATCTGGAGGACACCAGGTTGGCAAAGGTATGGATAGAAAAATGCACCATTGCTGATTGTCCAAAATCCAACCTATCTTCACTAGCTGAAAACCAATCAGGGATCATTGTCCATCCAGACCATCGTTCCACTGATTACCAAGGGGGCCAAACAGCAGCTGGAGAAGGCTCGGGCCATATGGATGTGGTTGTGCCACAATATTGGTAAGTGTGTTTTCATGTAAGTGCGTAAATCGTTTGGGGGCTTTTTTGTGTGGGAAGTGAAATATAAATCTAATGAGCCTGACCTAACTCAACTTTCTTCTAATGAGCAAAACAGACAGGGTAGTTACCGTCTTCTCGACACGGAAATGCATGTTTAGAAGAAGGGATCTGGGAAGGTGCCACTTCTGTTATTGACAGAAATGTATAAAATCATACATGGTGCTGAGAAAGTGGACAGAGAGTTTTTCTTCTCTCTTTCGTAACTTTTCATAACTTGGGGACATCCAATGAAGCTGAAAGTCGGAAGATGCTGGACAGACAAAGGAAAGGACTGCTTCTACACAGCATCTAGTGAAACTCTGGAATTCTCTCCAAGAGGCAGAGATAACCGCCAAGTGGGGTGGCTTTAAAAGAGGATTAGACAGATTCATGGAGGAGAAGGTTAGCAATGGCTACTAGCCCTAATGGCTATGATACCTCTACTGTCAGGTCCTGCTTGCAAAGTTCTCATTTGGGGATCTGGTTGTCCACTGTGAGAATGCTGGATTAGATGGTCTTTTGGTCTTTCTTGTCTGGTAACCAGGCCCTTCTTATGTTCTCATGCACCGATGATGAACCGGGCTTACCCAAATTCCATCTTCTAAACCATCCATGTCTCCGCCTGTCTTCCATCACATCATACAGTATTTCCAAAACTTCTGACAGCTAAAAACACCCTCTTTCCCTGAATTAAAATTGGAGGCATACCTCTTAGGTCACTTGGCCATGGCTTTGCATTGGGTATGATGGGATCATTGTAGCCTATCTACATGAGGCTGAATTGCCAAACCTCAGCAGAGGCTGGAAGGGATGGAAGAAGGGAGGCTGATAACCCGTTTAATGATGGGATTCATTTATTTCTCATGACCAATTAAGATTCCACTTAAGTCACACTTGTATACCCAAGCGTGCAACTTAGGAGTGACTAATCATGAGTGTGTACACACCATATATTTAAAGCACAATTAAAGCACGTTCACTGGAACGGTAGTTTGTTAAGGGTGCTGGGAATTGTAGCTACAGCCCCCAGGATTCTTGGGTGGAGTGCTTTAAATGTATGGTGTATATGCAGTCCATGTCAGTGGCTCTGTTGTTGGATGCTTCTTGAAGGACAGGGATCTTAGAGTAGTTTCCTGTTTCCATCTAAGAAAGTTTTGACTGAAGTGATGGTTTGGGTTTGCTCATCAACAGAGTATGATGTGGACGGCTTCCTGGGGTTATCAGAGAAGATCCACATCCCTGAGCAGGTTCTCTGGTCTGGGAGAGGCGTGTGCTCTGGGTACGCCCATCTTTGTCATGAAATGTGCAAGTACGTGGTGTTGTTTCTCTAAGGGACCCCATCCTGTTCCTTCAAGCTTAGAGCATTTCACAAATCTATCTTCCTAAACTCAACAGGTGACCCTTACAGAGAAAATAATCCAATATCTATCCTCAGCTATTCAAAGCCTGCTCCAATAAAGACGTCTGAGGCTTGTCCAGACTGTTGCTGTTTTGCAGGCACACTTCCATTATAGAGCGGGGGGGGGGGAATTGGGTTGCGCAATTAAAATTAATTTGGTGCTCTCATGCACTTGTGCAATAAACCCACTTTCAAAAAAAACATATTTATTTTGTTATAGGAAAAGGGATGAGAAAATGCACTGGAAAGTTTGGGAGAATGTCAGGCGACAGCAAATAGCCTCCATGCATACAAATCACTCTTGCAGTAACTGGCCCGGGCTTCTTATGTGGAGAATCACTGAACATAAGAAACTGCCTTAAACTGAGTTAGACCACCTAGCTCAGTGCTGTCTCAAGTGGCTCTTCAGAATTTCAGGCAGGGGAACTTCCCAGCCCTACCTGGAGATGCCAGGGATTGGACCTGGGACCTTCTGCATGCACAGCAGATGTTCTGCCACTGAGCTATAGCCTTTCCTCTGTGCTGTGACCTTTAGCTGGAGACCAAGCGCAAGGAACAACTTTAGGTCACCATAGTTATCGGGATTTGATTGCCCTCATTGTGTGTTGATTTGCTGCCCACTTTCTTCCATCTTCCACTCTCCGTTTCTGCCGGCCTCTGTTTATCTTGTGAATCCTTCCAGGGAAGCAGGCTTGACCTGCGTTGAAGTTTCAGGATATGGCAGAGGTGCTGGATATAGCCAAGGCCAAAGCTGTCTGCAAAAGAAATCCAACCACATGTGGAATGCAGTAAAGCTGGACACACAGTGGTTCCTTCTGGATGCCTGCTGGGGAGCCGGCCTTGTGGACGTCGAGAAGAGGCTCTTCATCCCTAGGTGAGATTCTTAGCCTTAGTATAGGGAATGTGAGTGCAGTCCTGCTGGAACAGACCAAAGTTCTGCTTAGCTCAGCCTTCCATTCCCAACAGTGGCCAATTGAATACCTCCAGGAAGTCAAGGTGGGCACAACAGCCACTTATCCACCGTTTTTGTCTCCCAGCATCTGGCATTTGGAAATAGAATCATAAAATAGTAGAGTTGGAAGGGGCCTATAAGGCCATCAAGTCCAACCCCCTGCACAATGCAGGAATCCAAATCAAAGCATTCCTGACAGATGGCTGTCCAGCTGCCTCTTGGATGCCTCCAGTGTGCCCACCACCTCTCTAGGTAATTGGTTCCACATACTGCCCCTGAACCTCGTGGTGCCGTTTAGGTTATCCTGATCAGTAGCTAGTGATCATATGCCAGGCGTGGGGGAAGCTTTGGCCCTCCAGATGTTGCTGAACCCCAGCTCCCATCATCCTTGGCCATTGGCCATGCTTGCTAGAAGGGCCAGCGCCAGGCATGACTGGGCCCTTGGGCCCCAGCCTGTCCAGGGCCTGCGGCTGGCATCCACCACCCCACTTATCTCTCCGTCGCTTCATGAGAATGCCCTGCACGCTCCACATGTATGGCTGCCATCAACCAAGAAACATTATCAACTAAAAAATATTTTAAAATATTTTAAAAATGATTAAAACTGCAGTAACCTAAAAAGAGATCAGAATATATCAACATCTGTGTGTCTGGATCAGCTTGCACCTAAACAGAAAATGTTTTAAGCAGGCGCCCAAAAAATGCCATGAAGGTGCCTGCCTGATGTCAATAGACAGGGAATCCCGAAGTGCTGCCACACCAAAAGAATGATGTCTTACATGTGTGGAATGACTATTATGTGGCACCTGTAACCGGGCCAGTTCGGCAGATTGAAGCGGTCAGATGGGCACATATGGGGTAAGGCGATCCTGCAAGTAAACTGGCCCCAAGCAGTTATTTATTTATTTATTTAAAACATTTCTATGCTGCTCTATCTTCGAAGAAGCTCAGAGCGGCGAACAATTCCGTGATAAAAATACAATGTAAAAACAGCAGTAGCAGCTAAGAATACCCATTTAAAACAACGTTTTAAGTTAAGGGCCTTTTATACCAATAGTAACACTTTGAACACTGCCCGGTGACAAATCAGCAACCAGTGTAGATCTCTGAGCAGAGGTGTCATATGCTGACAGGGTCTCACTCCTGTCAGCAACTGTGCTGCGGCATTCTGCAATAATTGCAGTTTCTGGTTCAAGCACAAGGGAAGCCCGCACAGTATGCACTACAGTTTTATTAGTGATCTTTCTGTATTGTTATGTGGTCTTTCCCCCATTTTATTGCTTGTATTTTCAACTTTATTTCAAAATAAAATGCCATATTAAAAAGTAAAACCATACATGCAAATACATGCAAAATTCTTAACTAGTTTATTTGTTTACTCTGTACTGCAATTCAACTGTGTTTCCAATGTGGCTTGCAAAAGAACATAGCAACGATAAATGTGCTTAGAGATGAACCACCATGTGCTTTCAGTTACAGAGTCCAGCTTTTCTTGGCCAGAGATTTGGGTTATTGTGGTTCAGAATTTTCTGAAGTAAAAAGCATAGAGCACATATTGCCCTGCTTAAGAGAAAAAAAGGTTTGCCTTTACAGATTGTTAATTCGTTATTGCTCTTTTTAGAAACAGAAAAAGCAAACTGTAGAGGTTGTAGTCATCTGCAGAGTAAAGCCATTGAAATCAATGAACCTAAGTTAGTCATGTCTATTACTTTTAATGGGTCTACTCTGAGTACGACTAGCACTTTGAGTTTTGAATGACTGTGGTTAGGGATAGACAAACCTGTCAATTTTGGTTTCTTATTTTTCCAATCTTAAGTTCAGTTCTTGGCATCAGTTTGCAATCTTTTTAAAGTCATCATGAAAATAAGTCAGCATTTTAGTGTGTATTCTCCCGATATACACGTTTGTATGCAATTTTCCCTAAATGCACACATTTTTGCAAGCAATTTCCCTGTTACAATGCATTTTTGTGTGTTATTGTCACGCATACACACGTTTTTATGCACACTTCCACAGAAAATATACATTTTTGTACACATCATTTGGTTGGAGAACTGTATTACAAAAATTTGGAGAAGTGTCAGTTTTGAAGGATGGCTACAATCTGGTTTGCCTATTGTTTCAGGAAGTACAAATCAAAATGCAAACTGAACCCAATTTCTCCTCCTTTCCTCTAACTGTGGCAGTCGGTTTAGATCTCTGTCAAGTTGTTGGGATTAATTGTGTAAAGTGGGCGGGTTGCATCTTCCTAGACTCTAAATCTGTCTCCTTCCCTTTGCAAGCCCGCTAAGATGGTGGCCATTGCCACACCTTGTGGCAGTGAGTTCTGTATGTTAAATGCCCATCCTGCAAAAAAAGAACTTTGTCTCTGACTTACTTCTAGTGCATGGGAGTCAGAGGATAATTTCTTGCTATTCCCTTTTCTCTGCCCCATTCACAGATTTTGCAAACCTCTATCATGTCCCCATTCCGCTGCCAGCACCTCCCTTGTCTCCCTTCCCACCTTGTCCACTGAGAGGTGGCAGATCTGCAGGCGCAAAGAGATCTGACAACTTGCTGGTCTCTTATACAGTAGCTGCAAAGAGCCCTCTGGATTGGACATTCTGCTTCCTTCCCTCCCTGCTTTAATTAGGTATCTGAGTCACCCTTTAATAAAATGATTAATCTCCCGCTCCCCATCAGGTTTATTAGGTGGCCCGAGTTGTAATTACTTGAGCCTCCTCAGCACATTTTACACTTAAAGTAAATAATGACTTGCTTCAAATATTATTAATCGTGTTAAATTATTTTCCACTAGATGCATTATGGACTTGTCACTTTTCCAGCCAATGCTAAATAATGGAACCAGTATGGCATTTGCAACATCTAATCATGTTACGTGGAATAAATTTGCTTTGTTGGGTGCATATGTGTGTGTGTGCGCCTGTGGGAGAGAGATTGATTTGTTGTTTTGAATGTGTAGGGAGGAAAAAGCAAGGCCTAGGAATGGGGGGTGGGAAATGTGACTTTAGAGATATTTTTAGGGAACCCACATATTCTCATCTAGACTCTCAAGGTGAGTCCACACATTCCTTTAAATCACTAGGTTTCAAATATTCTACCTTAAGGGAACGCCGTGATCAATTCATATGCTGAGTTGCAAAGAACCCTGGGACATTTTCTAGGGGGCATACACTGTTTGTACAGGGCATCCTCAGTATTAAACACTGGGCTCCAGTACTCAGACAAGGCTCACTACTTAATGCCTGCTGTGGGCTCCACCTAATCCCACCCACCCCCCTTGTTGGACAATCAAGTGGCCAACATTTACATCTGTCACACTGTATTGCCCAATATAGTAGGATGGCTCCAGGGTGGCTTCATGCCAGTGGGACAGTAGAATCTGTTCAGAACATTCAAGGAGCTGTCCAAGGTCCTATCCCCCCAAAAGGTCCCGCACCTTGGACAGCTCCTTTAAAGTTCAGACTAAACCCTGAAGCAGATTCCACTGCCTCGCTGACATGGAGCCCCCAGGTGCCACTGCATGAGTGCAACAGCACTCTCCCCACTTGTGATTCCCAGCAACTGGTGTGCAGCAGCTTATTGACCCTGATCCTGTGAGGCAATGCACAGTATAGCCATTATTCATAGCCAATAGCCACCAATAGCCTTATCCTCCATGAATCTATGTAATTCTCTTTTAAAGCCATCCAACTTGGCGTCCGTCACTGCCTCTTGTGGGAGCAAATCCCACAGTCCAGTGGTTCCCAACCTTTTTTTTAACCCATGGGTCCCTTGAATATTGCTGATGGTCTTGGTAATGATTCTGTTGTAGCAATGGGAGTGCCCTGTGTTAAATGGGGTATGCTTTTCCACTGGATTTTCATTTCTTAGATTGCATTTTATTACAACACTAGGGACTGCCACCCCTGCTTGCTTTGCTCACCATCCCCACCTACAGTCACCAAAGCCCTTCTCCCCCATGCATTGCCAAAGCCCTTCCCACTTCCCCTCATGGGTCACCAAAGCCCTCCCATTCCCCCCCAGGTCGCCTGAGCTTTCCCTGCCCCTCTGCGGGTTGGCAAAGCTGCCGCCCAGCCATTGAGCTGCTGCCGCCACCACCACCTGCCCGCTGCCCAGTTTACCATCCAGGCTGCAGCTGTCACCATGTAGCCTGCCCGCCCGCTTGCCCAGTACACCATCTTTGCTGCTTCACCCCCAACATCATGCTGCGTCATGGCGTAACGGCTGAGCTTTTTATTATATAGGAAGACAAACTGCATCCCACAGAATGCAGTCTGTAATGCAATAAAACAAGCAATAAAAACCACAATGAAAGTCAGCCTGAATTATTAATGCAAACATGCTGTGGACCACCTGAACGAAGCTCCTGGGCCACGCTTGTGGGCTTCCCATTGTGGCATCCGGTTGGCCACTGTAAGAACACGATGTTGGACTAGATGGGCCATTGCTCTGATCCGGCAGGCCCATCTTCTGTTTTAGAAAGCCTTTGATCCTTCACTGAATTTGTCAAAATCCCTTTTCAAGCCATCCAAATCGGTGGCTGTCACTGCTGCTTATGGGAGCAAATTCCAGAGTTTAACTGTGCTCTGTGTGAAGAAATACTTTCTTTTGTCTGTCCCAAGTCTTTCAACATTTGATTTCATCTGATGACTCCCTTGGGTTCTAACTTAGAGAAAAACGTGTCTCTGTCCACACCATGTCTACCCTTAAACCCCTCTGCCATGCCTCCCACTCTCACCTTTTTTTCTAAACCCAAAAGCCCCAAATGTTTTAACATTTCCCTGTAGGGGAGTGGTTGCACCCCTTGATTATTTTGGTTTACCTTTCCTACAATATCCTTTTTGAGTTGCAGCAGCTGGAACTGTACATAACAGACCACAATGTTAACCAAAGTTAAAGCTAACCAGGGCTCTTACATAAGCAAGATTAGAAACTATGGGTTGTAATCAACTAAGTCCTTCTCAGAGCAGAAGCGCTGAAATTAAGGAAGCTACAGTCACCAATGGGTCTACTCTTAGGATGATGGTAACGACAACAGAAGAGTTATGTAACTGTAAAGTTGACAGTGAGGACATTGAACTTGTCAAGGATTATCAATACCTCGCCACAGTCATTAACCAAAATGGAGACAATAGTCTAGAACCAGAACTGTCACTAGAAGCTAAAATGATGAAACTGAGGTTATCATACTTTGGACACATCATGAGAAGACATGATTCACTAGAAAAGACAATAATGCTGGGAAAAACAGAAGGGGGTAGAAAAAGAGGAAGGCCAAACAAGAGATGGATTGATTCCATAAAGGAAGCCACAGACCTGAACTTACAAGGTCTGAACAGGGTGGTTCATGACAGATGCTCTTGGAGGTCACTGATTCATAGGGTCACCATAAGTCGTAATCGACTTGAAGGCACAGAACAACAACAAACTCTTAGGATAGCATGGAATGGCACCCCATGGTTTGTAGGCAATTTTGTGGGCTTCAGATGTAATTAACATTACTGCCAATGTCATTTGTTGCATGTGATGTATGAGATGTCCCATTCCTAACCCCCTCACAGGCATGAGGACTTTTTCTTCCTAACTGACCCAGAAGATTTCATTGAGAGTCATTACCCTGATGAACCAGAATGGCAGCTCATTCAACCTCCCATCTCACTGCAGGTGTTTGAGGGGAGAGCTTTCAAATCACCAGCGTTTTTTAAACTTCAGCTCATCCTCCTCTCTCCAGACACCTCAGTGCTTCACACAGGTCAGTTTGCAGTCGGAAGCTTTGGATGTGCTTTGACACACTCTGCAATTTTAATCTCACCGATAACGATGGGGTGGGGTGATTTTAAGACAGGTTTTTGGAACCAGAGATCTGTATCTGCTCAGATGCACTATGAGGATCTCCTGCAGGTGAACATGTGGATGGGTATGGAGGGATAACCGCCTCATTTCAATTGGGGAAAGCTGATCTATGGGCACGTAGGCATGCTCGGAGACTGCCAAAAGCCCTGTGGAAAAGTACACCTCCCTATGGTTTAGGGCAACCTTCCTCAACCTGCTGACCTCCAGGGGGTTTGGACTACAGCTCTCATCAGCCCTAGCCAGATGGGTCTGATAGGGTTTGTTTGCCCCAAACATTTGGAGAGTATCAAGTTGGAGAGTGCTGGTTTCAAGAGCAGATCCAGACTGTCTAAGGCCAATACAGAAAGGTGGGAGAGTGAGCTGTCCCAGGGGAAGAGTTGCACAACTGCAGGGCAGTGGCCAACAAGGCCCCGAGGTAACCATCTACTTACTTCGGTGCTCTGCAGTGAAAAATGGGCTAAACCAATGCTTCTCCGTCTTCCTTTCTACAGACCGAGGGGCAGCAACCGTGTCTTTAGCAAGCACCCATTCAACAGAGTTCACTTACCAGCTCTTGAAGCTTTGCCATGATAACAGCAAAGAGGATATAGGCAAGACTCACGGAATGCTGACCATGTCCTATAAAAGAATGGCCCTCAAAGTCTTCCTGCCTAGCGAGGGCCTCTTTGAGCTGCAAATCTTCGCTCGCCCTTCTGATTCCCGGAAGCCATATTCTTGGGTGTGTTCCTTTCATGTCGAGTGCCTGGAGTCCAGCTGCAAAGTGGAGTTACCAGAGAACCCTTTCCCTTTCTGGGGGCTACATCCTAAAGCAAGGGAGTTTGGGATTGAGGAGTGCAACTGGGAAGAAGACGTGACTGTTGCCACCACGGGGACACTGAAGTTGGCTTTGCAGACCCAATGGCCTCTGTTGGCGACCTATGAGTTGGTTCATCCAGATTTAGACAACGCCCTGAGCAGCAAGTGCCTGGTGTCCCAAGTGCAAGAGGAGAAGCTCAGCTGCCATGTGCTTTGCCCTTTTGTGGGTTATTACAGACTCTCTGCATTTGTCAAGGGCATCGGCGAGGAAGAGTTCAAGAACGCTGCCAACTTCCTCATATGTTGCTCTGGCTCCATCAACCACAACGAGCTCTTCCCATTGGGTCTCAGCCCGCACTGTGGGTCTGGGATCAGCTCCCAATGGAGAGGGCTCTCCAACCCGAGCCACACCAACCCCATTATCAATACCAAAAAGGGACGGTGCACGATCACATTTCATACCCAGCCAGGCTTCGAAGTCACTGCCACTTTGAGCAAGGACAAGATAACTAACAATACATACCCAATGGAACGATACGTCTTGGTTACTCACCTGGAGAATAAGGTTAGTGTTTCCATCTTGATCCCCGAATCGGGAGTCTACAAGGTAAGCTTGTATGGGAGGGACACCGAAAGCAAAGAATTCACCCACGTATGTGATTACGTTGTCCGCTGCTTCGCCAGTCTGCAGTGGCTGCCTTTCCCCAGGGCGTATAGCTTGTGGAGGAGGGGCTGCGTCCTCCTGCAACCCAGGACAGGAGTCCTGCAAGAGGAAAGCTGGGTGAGATTCCGGATCAGGATGCCCGGAGCCTACAGCGCTCATGTGGTCGGACATTCACGGATGGAGCTGAAACTAGGGCAAAGCAAAGTGTGGGAAGGGGATGTGTACACCGGCCTTGCTGGGACAACGCTGAAGGTAGCTGTCAAATTCTCTCGAGAGTCCCCAAGCATGGATGTTGTCCTCTTGTTCAATGTTGAAGGCAGTTCATCCACTCCAGCCGACTCTTTGGGGTGAAATCATTCAAGATTCTATGGACTTGGAGAACTGTGAGGAAACAATGCTCTCTACGCCATCCCCCAGGCCGCACCCTGATCTCTCTCAGAAATGGGGACCTTTCCTGGACTCCAACTCCCACAATCCCTTATACCTTTGGCCATGCCGACTGAGGCTGATAGGAGTTGGAGTCCAGCAACATCTAGAGGGTCACAAGTTTCCCACCCTTTGCTGTAAATTGTTCCAGGATTCAGCCCTGGAATAATAAAGGTGAGAATATCTCTGGCCATGTGCAAACAGCCATTTCCTGACCACAGAGGGATCACAACCAAACCCCACCATCATCTCTCTCTCTCTCTCTCTCTCTCTCTCTCTCTCTCTCTCTCTCTCTCTCTCTCTCTCTCTCTCTCTCTCTCTCTCACACTCACTCACTCACTCACTCACATGAAATCAAGGGCAGTTTCTGGCTGATTTTTCTTCCAGAACCTTTCTATTTAGAAATGACTGCTTGTGGGACTTCGTAGTATCCATTTCTTAATTTTATGGCCATTGGATTCCTTGACTCCCTGATGCTCATGAGTAATTCTCTGCAGTGCTGTTTCCCCTACCCCAGGAAGCCATTCAAGTTTGTGGGCACACTAGCCACTTGAAAAGCAGCCAGAATGGTTTTTCTGGCTGCGTTTTGAAGTGACTCTGCCCTCTGCTGGCCACACCTCCCTTCCCCACTGCTGCCTTCAGACCTTTCAGGACCACCCACAGCAAAGGGTCGGGCCAATCACCGTCTCTGTCTGAGCCTGCTGCGTTTCCATTGGCCGCACCTGGAAGACAAAGGGGTCAGTCGACGAATCATTTGTGAAACCTCCCTGAAGTTGAATTTAAAAAAAGATGCGCTGGAACTGATCTGACAAGGTTTTAATAGTAAAAAGGGGTGGAGTTTGACTACCGTTGTGTGCCCCCATTTTGAGAAAAGAGAGTCAGAGACGCACTGGAACTGGCACAACAGTAAGTGTGTTTCTACCCTAAGTTAGGCTCTAGGCCACACATGGGGGAACATGTGAGATCTCCTGTAGATGCTGCTGTACTCCCAACTGGCCATTGGCCATGCTAAGTGGAGCTGGAATCCAACAACATCTAGAGGTCCACAGGTTTCCCATCCCAGCTCTCGGCCCTCACCTCTGGCAGCTCTATGCCTCCCCCCGCCTTTGAATCAGGCTGAGTAGATGAAGAAAATCCAGACAGGTTTATTTATTTATTTATTGCATTTGTATACCGCCCCATAGCTGAAGCTCTCTGGGTGGTTTACAACAATTAAAAACATTAAAAACAAATATACAAATTTAAAAGCACATTTTAAAAAAGCCATTTAAAAACACATGCTAAAATGCCTGGGAGAAGAGGAAAGTCTTGACCTGGCGCTGAAAAGATAACAGTGTTGGCACCAGGTGCACCTCGTCAGAAAGATCATTCCATAATTTGGGAGCCACCACTGAGAAGGCCCTCTCCCTTGTTTGTGGGGTGATGCTGGCAGGGAAAGCGTTGAGCTTTTGGAGACTGAACGATAGATGGATTGGCGAGTCCTTTCTGGAAGGACGGGCGGGAAATTAATTAATTAATTAAATAACTAAATAAAATAAACAAACCCCAGAGAATAGGCTGTGTGTGCTGCTAGCCCCTTTCAACAAAGAGCCTTTAAAGGCCGAGGAATTCATTGTGGCGCAAGCTTTTATGGGCCAGAACCCAGTTAATTAGATGCTGCTTCAATGCTCCTGATGGCAGTTGGTTCTAGCCAAAAAGCTTGTAACAAAACAAGTTTGTTAGCCTTTAAAGGTGCTACAAGACTTCTATGCCGTTTTTGTCCTGTCCGAACAGCTCAGAGCCTAGCCACATCCCTGGCCCCGGCCCTGCTGTTTAAGAAGCAGGGGTTGTGGTGGCCAAGGGTGCGTTCCAGCAATTGCACTTATTGTATAGGTGCTGTTCCCTATTATGATGGATTCTTGTTATGCATTCTACATGGGGCTGCCCTTGAAGCTTCACCTGGTGAGTAATGCTGGTGCGCAGGCACAGCATGGGAAGGACTGTGGCTCAGTGAGTAGAGCATCTGCTTTGCATGCAAAAGGTCCCAGGTCCAATCCCTGGCATTTCCAGGTGGGGCTGGAAAAGGCCCCTCCCTGAAATGCTGGAGAGCTGCTGCCAGTCAGTGTAGGCAATACTGAGCTAGATGGACCAAGGGTATAAGGCAGCTTTCTAAAACCGCATGGGCCAGTTGTTGACATGGTTGCTTGTGTCCTCTGAAGCAGCCCAATTCAAGGTGCTAACGCTAACCCTTCGGGCCTTCATGGCCTGGGATCCACATATCTCAGAGGCAGGCCTTCCCTGTTGTCATCTCTGGTGCCACTTGCATCCTGAAAAGCCAAACCCTGCTTCATATTCCTTCATTCCACAAGATACAACCCTTTATAGCTAACAAGCAGGGCTTTTAGATCAGCGGCCTCCAGGCTATGCCGTGATCTCCTGCGGAATGAGGTGAAAAGTCCTAGGTTCCTGGTTATTTTTAGTTGATCGCTTGGGGTTTTGCTGTTGTTGTTTCCAATGGTTTTCACTTTGCTGTTTAATGTACTATATTGCGTAAGCCTCTTCATACATATGCAAAAGTTGCCTCTAAACAATAACTGAATAAATGAAAACACTGATCCCCCCTGTGCAGTGCGCATCTGTAGGAGAGTGCCATTCTAGATCACATTCTGAGTTCAAGCGGGTCAATAGTGAGGCCCAACAGGCCTAGATGGCATCCTTGCATGACCTTAATTTAGCGGACTTGACACATGTCCCAGAATCCTTTGAGGCATGCTGGACTTCCATGGCAGATGTGCAAGGATTCCTCAGCAGAAATGGCTGGCAGAGTGTGGAAGGAGCGGGTCAAAGGGGGACATGGCCGTAATATCTTGTCAAACATTCCTAGATGTATCATATCTGGGACCTTAAGAGACAGTAATTGCCCCTTATATAACTAGTTGATCAGGTGAGGGCCTCCTGCAGATGCCATCTGGAGATCTGCTCCCCATAACATAAGAAGCGGGCCTTTAGTGCTGTGGCACCGACATTTTGGAATTCCCTCCCCTTTAATATTAGACAGGTGCCATCTCTGTTATTTTTTTGGCACCTGCTGAAGACCTTCCTCTTTCAACAAGCCTTTTCAGTGGAGACCTTATCCCAGCCTGTGTTGGAATTGCTTTTTAAGATGTTTTAAAATATATATTTTTTAAAGTTTTCAAGATGTTTATTTTTAAGATGTTTTGTTTTTGACATGTTTTAAGTCTATGTTTTTAGTGTTTTATCCTTTGTTTGCCGCGCAGGGCTCCTTCTAGAGGAAGGACGGGATAGAAGTTGTTGTTGTTGTTGTGTGGTGGTTGTGTGGTTGTTGTGTGGTTGTTGTTGTGGTAGTTGTGTGGTGTGGTTGTGTGGTGGTTGTTGTGGTTGTGTGGTGGTTGTTGTGGTGGTTGTGTGGTGTTGTGGTTGTGTGGTGTTGTGGTGGTGGTGGTTGTGGTTGTTGTTGTTGCTGTTGATAATAATAATAATAATAATAATGAAGAATCCAGCCCGTACCCCTGCATTATATGGTAAACCCCCTCTGAATACCGCTTACCATGAAATCCCTATTCATAGGGTAGCCATAAGTCAGGATCAACTTGAAGGCAGTCCGTTATATATGATTGGAGAAGTCCACTCAGAGACATAGATTGAACCTTGTACTGTGAAACCTTCTATATTACAGGATTATCCCTCAGGTTCACCCTCTGAAGTGAGTAGAGGCACTTAACACTTGGAGCCAAATCCTTAACCCCCTTCCACATGGGAAGGAACCAGCTGTGATCCCAAAACTTTTCAGCTGCTGTTGAAATCTGCACGCAAGTCGCTATCCCTCAAGGTAACTGTGTTACCAATATTTCTGGTTGAGACACATCATAGAAAACTCTGCTTTCTATGCAGGAACCTTATACTGCAGAGTGAGGAATCATTCCCATACTGTGCTAGCTGCACTTGTCATCTTCAGATTTTAACTTTTAGAAGTGTTCTGGTTTTATTGCACATTCTGCTGATTAAAGTCAGCCCCTAAGGTAGGCCTTGAAAGAGATTCTTGGAATATTCCAACTGAATAAAGTGAGGTATTTATTGCTAGAAATGCTGGCAACAAAGTTCCCATCAGTCAATGAAGCTGTGTTTGGGCACCATTCTCCAAATGGCTTGGAGGCCAAAATCTTAAGGATGTGCCTAGCAGCAAATCTATTTCCCTGCAGGTCAGGTGTGCCTTGCAACAGATCTGTATCTTCGCAAGTCAGATCTGCTTTCAAAGATGGTGTGGAGTAATTTGTGAAAACCTTCCCTGAAAACACGATCGTGATCAAACATTACTATATCCCTTACATATATATATAAATGCAAGTGGGGAGAAAAATGCCCAAACTGGGGGAATCCGGATTGGGAACCTATACACTTGCTATTGCTAACATTAGCTATTGCTAATGTGATGCCACTAAACAGAGCTTCTAAAATGATGCAACCCACCTTCTCCGTATTTATGGTTTGGAATTTGCACAGTGGTGGCTGGTGCCCAGTGGGGTTGGTGGGGCGGAAAGCAGGCCAGCCAGCAGTCAGTGGAACCAGAGACCCCTGACTGGTCATAAGTAAGAAGGCAGGCAGGTGGGAGAGGCTGGCTGAGGTGGCTGGGGCAGTGCCCCATCCACCCTCATGAACCAGCCCCCACTGAATGTGCACCAAAGCCCTAGTTTTATTTGAAAGTACCATTGCAAGAAGAGCTCCCTGCTCCACATTTCCCCTACCCACCCCCACAGGTTGGAGTGTTCCATTAGTATGTTCTTATATGCATGCAGCCAGGGAATCTGCCTTCGGTAGAGATAGGCATTCACATAGTGGCAGCCTTTACATGCAGGTTTGCATATGCCCAGACACTGTTTACACCTTTGGATGAATGTGTGGAGGCTGGAAGCTGGGATAGCAGGCACAATCCCACCACCCCCACCACCCCACCCACACAGTCAGTGCAAATAGGCTGTTGAAGCCACCGGACAAGACACTAGGGGGATTTAGATGAGATTTGTGGACAAGAGTTAGGCTGGGAAGTGGTCAAATGGGCCTAAGAAGCTGTTTTATAGTCAGACTGATGGCTACACTGACTGGCAGTAGGGTTGCCAGGTTCCTGGCCTGAGACTGATCCTGTATCTTTAGGAGAAGAGAAAGTCAGCCAAGTGCAGGTGTTCTTGCAACCCTGTAATGGGAAAAACCACAAGGTGGAATTCTCCCTTCCCCCTGCACAACTTTTAAAGATACAGAAGACCTCTTGGAGGCTGGCTTCTCGAATCCAAAACATCCGGTGCAGCTTTCTAGTGCTGTAGCCAGAGCAAAGATGCAACAGAAGAGTCCAGAAGTGAAACTGTTGGGTTGTTCTCCCTTGCCGACATAAAGCAATTAAACAGGCATGGTGGCAATTGCTCTCATTTCCTCCCCCACCCTCCCAAAGGGGCATGACTTGACTTACCTGCTTGAAGGTGCTGCATTTACTCTTTGCCAAGACCAAGTACCCCTCTGTGTGTCAGAAAGAGATCAGGGTTGCTCCAGCTCACTTTCAGAGCACAGAGACCAGGCATGGTGCCGTCTTCACAATCGTCTGCACACACAGACTCTAAGCACGAGTTCTGTATCATGGGCAAGCTAGACTAAACTCAACTTCAAAATTAGACAAACTGGACTAGGAAAAGAGAGTCAACAGTGTGATGTGGCTGCAAAAAAGGCAAACGCTATATTAGGTTGCATTAACAGAAGTATAGTTTCCAAATCACGTGAAGTATTAGTTCCCCTCTATTCAGCACTGGTTAGGCCTCATCTTGAATACTGTGTCCAGTTCTGGTCTCTGTACTTCAAGAAGGATGCAGACAAACTGGAACAGGTTCAGAGGAGGGCAACAAGGATGATCAGGGGACTAGAAACCAAGCCCTATGAGAGACTGAAAGAACTGGGCATGTTTAGCCTGGAGAAGAGAAGACTCTTCAAGTACATGAAAGGTTGTCACACAGAGGAGGGCCGGGATCTCTTCTCAATCATCCCAGAGTAATAATGGGCTCAAGTTGCAGGAAGCCAGATTTCGACTGGACATCAGGAAATGTTTCCTGACTGTTAGAGCCATACGACAGTGGAACCAATTACCTAGAGAGGTAGTGGGCTCTCCGACACTGGAGGCCTTCAAGAGGCACCTGGACAGCCATTTGTCGGGAATGCTTTGATTTGGATTCCTGCATTGCGCAGGGGGTTGGACTTGATGGCCTTATAACCCCCTTCCAACTCTACTATTCTATGATTCTATGTATCTCCAGCATCTGCAGGCAGGGCTGGGAGAGATTCCTGCTTGCGATCCTGGAGACCTGCTGTGGGCCAGTGTAGACAAGAGTGAGCTACATAGACCAGTGTTCTAACAGCTTCCCATGGTCCTATGTGAAGAAGTCCTAGGTCAGCCTTTCCCAACTAGTGGACCACCAGGTGTTGCTGGACCACAACTCCCATCAGCCTTAGCCAGCATTGCCAATGGTCAGGAAAGATGGGAATTGTGGTCCAACAACATCTGGTGGCCCACTAGTTGGGAAAGGCTGTCCTAGGTGATGGTCTTATGTGAAGGACTTTCTTTTGTCTATCCTGACTCTTCCATCATTCAGCTTCATTCTGGTATTTGTCTTTATTAGGCCAACCAAAATGTTACAAAATAGCTTGCAAGCTTTCCAGTTTCTCCGGAACTCTTTATTAAGCTAGATGGTAAACAGAACAAGAGAAGAGAAAAGTTGGCTGAAGGCGATGCCCTGGAGTCTGCATCTGGCCAGAGTCTCAAGATGGGATGGTGGGGAGGAAATTCAAAGGAGGATCTCTTAAAGGTGCTTTGCAGGTTCCAGGTTGCACCAAGACCTGCCAGGAAGTTCCAGTGGTTGATCTCCCTTTTCTGAAAACATAAATTCTGATGGTTATCCAGGTCTATCAGATGAATCACAAGAGATTCATTGGCAGGGGGTGGGCAGATCAGAGAAAAACCATTCGGTTTCCTGACAGTTACACACCTAACCTCTTCCTGATCAAGAGAACAATCTGCCGAGAGAGACAATGGAAAAGAGAGGGTACTAGGTAGCATGGGCACTGATCCCATCTTTGATGAAGAGTAAAAGAATGTCTCCAGCCAAGGTCCCCCCCCCAGAAAAACCCCACCCCCTTGCTCTCACCCAGCTGCTTTATTAGCACCTCGTTATCGCTCTCTGCAACTTAGCGGGATTGCAAAGTTGGCCTTGGCAGCTCATCACTCCTGTGCAGGAGATAAAGTGGCTCTGGACAAGGCAGTTCTGCCAGCACTTGAGGCAACCAGCCCAGTCACCTCTGTAAGGACACGGCCAAATGTGGCTTTCCTGCTTCAACTGAAGCAATGGGGACAAGCAGGGGCCTACCTGAGGGGGCGGTGTGGATGATTGCCGAGGGAGGCCTGCCTTCACCCCGGCTCACAGCATATCTTGCTTTGCAGTGGACGGCCAAATTGGCCATACCAAGACCAGCACGGGTGAAAGCCTTTCTCCGTTCAGCACTATGCAAGAAGTTGCATCCCTTCCATCTGTTGTTACGTCAACTTGGGGGAACAGCCAACTACTCCCACTGTGTGGAGACGTCCCCTGTCCAGTATTTAATGAAAAGGCCTTCGTCTAGCCGCAATGCTTTGGAGGGAACCATTTGTTGAGAGCTGCTGCTTTGCTAGTACCGGAGATGGAAATTCAGCCCTGCACATTTATTTCAGCCAAGCTTAGAGAATTCAACCCCAAAGTGTTCTCATCAAACGTGGCAGAAAATGCATCTACGATGGAAAACTCTGGGACACTGACCGGCTACAGATTTAGAGCAAACTAGTCCACAAAGTGCATAACTTGTGGAATTCAATGCAGCAAGATGTGGTGATCTAAGTCAATAGCTCCAACAGCTTTAGAAGAGGAATGGGGAATGCTTTTGAGCTTGAGGGCCACATTTCCTTCTAGGGGCCATATACCAGAGGTGGGCAAGGCCAGAGGCAAAAATGGGCGGAGCAACAAGCATGAATTTTACCTCAGTAATTAGTCTATTGTAGAATCATACAGCCTTCTCTATCCTCCATCTTGACAAGCCAGAAGCATTATTTGACTTCAAGGGCATGTTCTAGCCAGGCAAAAACTCCCACGGCAGCTGCAAAGTAGGTCCAATGAAGGGCGTGACCTGGAGAGAGGGCATTGTATGGGGGGCGGAGTCCCAAGGGCCACTTAGAGAAGCTTGGAGGGCCACATTTGGCCCGTGGGCCTGAGGTCCCCTCTGCTTTAGAAAAACGTTAGGACAGGTTGACTAACCGGCAAGATTACTTGAAAGTATGTCTCTGAATGCTAACTGTTGGTGGCCAGAGTAGATTATTGCATTCATGGCTGGTTTCTAACCTTCATGGAAGCATCTGGGTGACCAGAATGTGAAGGAGAAGAGGGCACTGGGACATCTCCATGCACGCTCACAGCAAACAGGCAACTTCTTCTGTACTGAAATGTGGTACTTGTGGTCAAGCCAGCCAATGTATCCGTGGTAGAAAATCGGTGTACAATGAGCACTCAATCAACCCATACTAATTCACCTATTTATGTTTGTGCCAAAGCAACCAAGAGGCTCAGGCACAGATCCAAAACAGACATGGCTTTCACATCACTATCAACAAGAGTTAAAAAGGAGAATGAAGCCTTAAAAACAAAATGTGGTTTATTACACCATGATTTATGAGAGAACACACCAGTGAAGTCCCAAACGCTCACTTGACACTGTGTACATTTTATTTTGCAGTGCGCTCCGGAGGCCACTCAGTGGAATTGTTTATCCATCAAAACAGCTTCACTTGTCTGAGGTTTACGTGGGGAAGAGAACTCCTCTGGGAAAGGCTTGGGACAGAAAACAAAATTAATTTATAGACTGAATATTATGCATCAGAGTCTAAAAAAGTCACCCGTTTTGAGCCTAGGTGGCTGATGTATTGCAGAGACAGGATCTATCCCCAGCCTCTGCCTGCATGCCTGTTGCACATTCACTTCTCTGCAGAAAAATGGATGAAGGGAGCTTGCATTGACTTGCATCTGAATGTGTGGACTACTGGGAACAGACAATATTGAAAAACACAGTATAGGGCAGCCTTTCCCAACCAGTATGCCTCCAGATGTTGCTGGAACACAATTCCCATCTTTCCTGACCATTGGCGATGCTGGCTGAGGCTGATGGGAGTTGTGGTCCAACAACATCTGGAGGCACACTGGTTGGTAAAGGCTGGTATAGGGTGCAGGGGACACCACAACACTCCCTCTGAAGCCCATCGCAAAGTGCAATGTGTGCAAAGACAACACGTCCCTCTGCACTCAAGGCCTTTCACATAACATGCTGGTGAAACTGGCATTGCAACAAACTTGTGAAGAGTAAATTGAAATGTGTCCGCCTAGAGTAACGAGGCTACCTTAGCTTAGCCACATCTAAACATTTTTAAGATGCCGGCAAATGGTACTGTGGGGACCTTTGCACAAGTGATGCTGAGAACGCTACAGAGGTGATGCTAAGGACACAGAGACCTCTGCTATGGCCCAAAGGAGGAAGAGCCAACTCGGAGGCTGCACCCCTTTGCTCCCACAAAAGCCATCACGGCGTGGCCCCCAGCCTTTGGCCAAAGAGAATAAGCAGCTCCAGGGAACTTGCCTTCCCCCCTGCCCAGCAAGAAGCACCTTCCAATTGCTGGTTGCTCTATAAGGGCAGGAGAAGAGGGGGAAGGTTGCCCCACCTCCATCCTTGCAAGGTCAGGCTAGACTGATCTCCCTCTTTCTACCTTTCCCTCCTGCTCCCGTTTCCTTTGTGCAACTTATCTTTTAGATTGCAAGCCGGAGGCTCAGACTGACTGCTGTTTTGATTTATGCAGAGTACCTGATTGATGAAGGCATTCTAGAAATTTGCCCTCCAGATACTGTCGGACTCCAACGCCCGTCAGTGCCAGCCAGCATGGGATGATGGGAGTCGGAGTCCATCAACATCTGGAGGGCACCACATTGACTACTCCCGATATATCTTATGCTGTATGTGTGTGTAATCTATTTATCTATCATACACCTACCCCTTATTCTCTACAGCTTAGGATAGCCTACAAGGTTCCCCCCTCCCCTCTCTTTGTCTCTCACAACCAACTTGCGAGGTAGGTTAGACAGCAGGTACAACTGGTTCAAGGTCAGTTTCAAAGCTGAGAGGAGATGCCAAACCATGTTCTGCCCCCCAGTCTAACCATTACACAGACTGGCTCGCCTTTTGGCAACCAGTCACTTCTATGGGAGAAATTCAAAAGGTGTGCAACTGAGGGTCACAACTGGAGGAAAGCCAACCCTGTCTTATCCCCCATTCCCCTTTGGGACTCTTGGGCTTAGAAGGCAAAGGACAATATTTGCAGACTAATTTTGTTCCACAGAACTTAACGGGACTCATTGAGAATCAAGCGTGTTTCTAGCTGCAGAGTCTCAGCCTGGGGGTACAAAAGTGAGAAAATAGAATCTTGCTCAATGGCAAATGGCAGAGACCAAGGCCAGGAATAAGCAGCAGCTCAGGGATCTTTGACAAGTGAAAGGAACCTGGAGTGTAGCCTAATGCAGCCTCCCACAACCTGGTGCCCTTGTTGGATTGCAGTCGGTGTTATCTCCCACCAGGGGTGAGGGAACGATGGGCGGTGGAGTCCAACATCAGACTGGGGATGGACTGGCCTTAAGGGACTGACGGTAGAGCCTGACACTGATTTTATGCCTTCTACATTACATTTTACCTTTGTAGACCCTTTAGTACCACTCCCTATACACATGTATGGGAACATACAGATCACAACAGTTCCAGCAGCACTGACAAAAAGGGAGAACTTTTGGATTTACTCTCTGGACACATTGGCACCACATGGCCTGAACCTGGAGGACAGTACCACCACCACTTAGCTTCTGCCAATGAAGCCCCTCTGAGCATTCCATCCTCAAAGCTCTATAACTGCCACCTTGGTAACAGCATTTGTATGTTAGCAGCCGATGAAGGTGGAAGCTGAAACGTTTTGTTAATATAATAAAAACCTCTGTTTGGTTAATCACAATTACGTTCTATATATATATATATAGTATTTTATGTATTTTCATTGTATTTTATGTTTTTGTGAATTTACTGTTTACAATTTTATTATGTACATGTTTGATTTTATTTTTGTAAGCCGCCCTGAGTGCCCTATTATAGGGTAGAAGGGTGGGATAGAAATATTTTAAATAAATAAATAAAGGCTAGTTTTACCAAAAAAGAAAAAGAAAAGCTGAACTCCTGCCAAGGCTCCTTCTCCTCTCCAGCCTTTTAAAAAGGCTACGTGGCTACAGACCCAGAGGCTGCTATCAGGCTGGAGGAATGTTGAGCATGGCCTTCATATCCACAAATGATTTCCTCCTTCAACTATACATGCATGGAAGCTTGCTACCGTTGGTTGAAAATGCCCGCTAGGTGGACTGGAGTGAAAAAGAGTTCTTAATTTATTGTGGGATAAGCTTTTACAGGCAAGCGTTTGAAAGCGGCCAGATCGTCCACTGTTCTGCATCAGTTCAGCCAACACAATCCATGCAACAGAGGGTCACTAGCAGAGAGAGCAGGCACAACCCGTAAGAAGGTGCTTGCAGAGAAAAAGTGCGTAACATGACTCAAGAAAGTGAGCCAATGGGCGTTCACACACAGAGAAACGGAAGTCAACAGATGGATATAATTTATTTTTGTTGTTTTTTAGAATCGCATCCAAGTTACAAGTGTAAAAAATAATAATCACAAACAGCAGGTATAAACGTGTAAAACAATACAAAAATAAAGAGAAAGGTATTTTTATATATTTACTGAATCAAGTAGTGTAATAAATACAAATAAGCAAAAAAGCTTCAATCACTCATTTCAGTTTAACTGAAGTTACAGTAGAGTTTTGTAAAAATAACACATTTTTACTGAACGTTGCAAATATTAACGCGTTGAAAACTAGTATGAAAAATTAATTTTGGCACCTGGTAAAAAAAGAAGAGTTTTGTTATGTGAATCTTTTACAAGTGGGTAAAAGGACAAAGCAGTTTTCTTACTAGTTTTCTGAGGTACATTTTTAAACATCAATAATTAGATTTAGCAACGCAGTTCTAACAACTCACAGTTTATGTATTTTCCTTCCCTCTCCGTGCTGAGTTACAATTTTCCCTTTCAAGAATACCTGAAAGGTATTCCAGAGCTTATTAGCTGTGCAAAATTCAGGGGAAAAAACTCAAAAAGAGAAAAAGAACACAGGGAACACTTTTAGCATACAATCCTGATCCTGTGCTGCCATCAGACATTCTGTAGGGACGCCGTAACATTTTAGAATGTGCAGGGGAACCGAAGGCACAATTGAGAGGGAAGGTCTCCTTCACAAGCCCCACTGGAATGAATGGGAGTTGGACAAGAGCACTGTGCCCACAATCCCTAGCTGAAGATGGAACTAGATGTTGCAGGGAAAAAAAGGGGAAAAAAGCCCCAAACCCAAACATCCAAAGGGCTCCCACTGAAAACAGTCATCCTATGCTGACTTCTTTCCCTTGTAACATCTAGTTATAACTTAACTCGTGTCCCAATGTCATTGCAGGAGCGTGAAGGGACTGTCATTTTCAGTGGCATCCCCGTGTTTTACTGTAATACCTGCCCTAACAGCACAGTTCGGATTGCAAGTGTTCCCCTTTCCAAAGTTTGTTGCTACCCCCCCTCCCCACTATATAACTTCAGCCACTCCTGACCACACTCATTCTCAGGTGATATGAAACCACACAAGTTGCTAGTGGGAAGGTCAGCAAGCACAGAAACCCCTTGAGGACTCATTTATGCACTTCCACAATATATATATATACTGAGGAATGCTTGAACTCTTGGCACTGTAGCCGTTTTCATCAAACGGCAACAGTGGAAAGAACAGTGTTAATGGCACTTCTGAGTCGGAACAGTTGCAACTAGAAACGGTGCTCTGTGTTTTACAGTAGCTTAAAACATTTCAAAACTAGATATTTATCAGCAATGCAAGTTCTCTCCCCCTTGTAAAAAAAAGTTAGCTCTCCCCCCCCTTTATAAAAATGCTGCCAGTTCATTGAAGCAATTCTCAAATATAATTGCCTTCAAAACACTGCCAGGATCAAGTATTTCACCATTTTTTTTGTAGTCCTCAAAGAGTTTTTCTTAAAAACAAACAAACACAACCACCGAACAACTTAACCATGTGCACTAAAAATTCTTTGCTAGGTTTAGAGTCCTTTCACCAAAATGGTTTTCTCCCTTCAAAAGAGGGCACACGTGTTAGGAACCACGGTGCCGTCCACTTGTGCAATTTGTGTTGCGTGTCGACGGCGCCGTAAGCAAGGCACTGATATGTCTTGAACAGGATCCTATTCTCACAGTTTCAATATTTTGGCTATTTTATCCCTCACCCATTTTTTTTTTTAAATCACAGTTAAACATTAACAGCGTTGAGGTAATCAAAACAATTTGTTCATACCAAAATAGTTATAGTACCAGGATGGTGAAAGGCCCTTGTAGTATTACATGGTTACTGTTCTGACTTAACATGCAGTATAGCATTTTTCTCTCTCTCTATCATGCCTTTGTGGTGGAGCTCTGCTAAAACTCTGGACTCATCTGTGCAACCTAACTGGGATGGTTGGGTGGGAGATCCCTCACCCCTATTCCTGCATGGTTCTCACAGCATGCTATCTTAAGTACAATTGAATCTTCAGCTGCAAGGCATGGGATCAGGCCCCCCCCCGCAAATTCAAGTGGCAGCCATCACAGATGCCGCTGTGCGAATCTCTCACAAAAGCCATTCTCATGGCTGAAAAAAGACGATGGTCAAAACCAGCCCTTTGAGGCCTGCTTTCCAGGATCTCTCCAGACTAGACCACTGCTTCCGTTTCACAGAGTTCAGCAGAGCTAAGTAAGCTACAATCTTCTCACCTATCTAATAACAATTGCACTTAAAACCTATTATCATTATCGATGAAGAAGGTGAGGCAAAGCATCCAAGCTGCCATTTGCCTCAGCTTCCAGAAGCTGGGTAGTAACAGTTATTTCTATATATGGCTTTTGCAGATCATTAGACAATCTATGCTAAACAAGGAGCAATCAAGGTTTGCATTAAGTTATGTTGACTGGGGGAAAAAAGTTGCTTAATGCCCGCCTCTCCCCACAACGCCCTTGGCACAATCCACCTGGAACCCACATTGACATCGATGGGAGCCTTAGAAGAAGGAAAGAGTTCCCAGTGGATCATGCTCAGTACCCTTCTGGTTACCTCCAGATGGAACAATTTTTGAGTGCCTTCTGCAATCAACATGTGGCTCAAGTGTGCCACATGCCACACTTGCCAACATAACACTTTTGCCCAGGGTGGTCATTTCAACAGACACACAAACAAGAGTAAGTGAGAAACTTGTAAGGTGGGGGGGGGGAGTGAAAGACAACAGCAAAATGCAGCCCTTGCCAGTGAAATCCAGGCTTTGCAGCCTGTCACTAGGGAAACAGACTTTAAACATATTTAATGGCCACAAGTTAAGAGCTCACCTGTGCTCATTGAGGGAGCCTGCCTGCAACTGGGCCACCTCCAGTGACTGATCCCTGGCCTCCTTTTGCCAGAATCATTCTTTGCTGACAAAGGACTATGTTCTGAACCTGATCTAAAGGCTTCTGCCAGAGCTCCCGTACATGCGCATGGAGCCCTCCTGCCCACAATGGCTTCCCTGGAAGAGGCCAGCTCCAAAGGGAAAGCCTGTTGATGGGAGAGCCCCATGTATTCAGTAGGCTAGTGTTCTTCAACCTGGGTTTGTCAGAGGTTGTTGGACGACCACTCCCTTCATCTTTGACCACTGGCTAAGGGTAGCTGGGGATGGTGGGAGTTGTATTCCAACAACATCTGTGGCCCTAAGGTTGGGAAACATGGCACTAGGCTACACACGGTGCTCTTAATCCGAGGGACTGGATTATGCAGGTCCACAGCCACACCAACCCTTCCTGAAAAGTTGCTACTCATTATTATTTTCTGGAGGAATAATTCAGCACCTGGTGCAGGTTAAGCAGGTAGGCTTCCTTTTTGGAGTGTATGGAGGAAGGTCAGGCAAGACCTCACCCGTGCTCATTGAGGGAGCCCATTCACAACTGTGCCATCTGAAGATGACACCTTACATGTTTTCATATCTTCCAGCCAAACTGACTTAGCTTTAACACACCAACTGCTCCTTCAAAATTAATTTGCTAGCTACATTTATACTACCAGGCACTATCAGCATATTTTAAGAATAACTAAGGTACAGTCATGCATAGATAAATCCACAATCCTTATAAGGATGCTCTATTACCTGTAATATGGGCATTCACTATCCCACAGAAAGATTAAATAATATTTAGTCACAAAAACGGGCTTTCAGTTTTAAGGAAATCATTTCACGCCTGTTAAAAGTCCTACGGAGTGCAACAGTAATTTGGGCTTTATTTTTTTAAAAAAACTTTATAGGTGTTATGCAACCACCTTAAAACATTCAAGATCTAAAATGAGTCTCGTAAAATTCTAAGCTGTGGTTCTTTTCCAAGGATGAGTCACCTGGAAGCCTCCAGGGCCAGGAGTCAATTGTGCTAGGCTACCAACAAGAGCTCCTACTTTTACAATCTACTTAAAATTTGAGCCACATGCAGCAAAAAGGAGGGGAAAGGCTAAGAAGTTGTCTCCTCAACATAGCATCGAGCTTTTACGAAGCCGTGGGCTCAGCTTCAGAAGTCCAGAGTTATTTCTATTATTTTTGATGGGCAAGTAGGTTTCTTTGACACTGTTTTTCTACTTCAGTTTTAAAAATGCCTTTCAGGAGGTGGGTCTTTGAATAGCTGGAAGTACCAAGATGCACATACGCAACAGAGTTTTTGCAAGATGAAAACCTTCTCCTACAGCCTTTAATTCCCAGGTTACGGTAGCCACTGCCATAGCCACCAAACAACATGGTTTGGGCACAATTATTGCATCCTACTGGACACATATGCAAACCCTATGTGCATGGCCAGATTCCAGGGTTTGTTCCCATGCCAGCATGGTGTTCTGATATAATGTCTAAGGATTGCCTCAGGGTAGAGTAAGTGTGTAGGGCCTACCCATCGCTGAAGAGTAGGCTCATAGACTCAGTCACTGGGTACGCCAGTTCCACTCCAAGACCCATCTGACGTGCATGCGTTGGGCATAAATACCTACACAGAACTCATGCGCACAGGGCCAAACCAAGATTCAAGGCATGACTGCTCATTCAGGCCCATCCACAGAAGCCATGCAAACATGACCTCCAATGCATCCAGCAGGTAACAATCCTGCCTCAAAGCAGTAAATCCTTATCCAAGCCAGCACTGAGTCAGTTTCAATTTTCCCAATGCTGGGAACATGTGCATCTATGGACATCTACCAGAAACTCTCTTAAACATAAATTCTTAATACTCAAGTAGAATTCTTAATACTCAAGAAGCGCCTGTGAATCTTATTTCAATTTGAAATGTACCGACACATTCCTGTTAATATCAAACTAATTTCATGTACTAAAGCCAAGCACAGCTGAACAGCTAAAATTCCTTTAGAACTGAGAGCTCAGTCAGTATCAGACAGAATTTGCTGAGAGCTCTGATTTCTTGCCTCAGGAACACCCCCAAAAAAACACCAATGCTGGTTGAGAGCAGCCCTCAAGAGCGCTTGTGTCCCCCCATTTCTCGCTTTGGGAACACCCCCAAAACCACCATGCTGGTTGAGAGCAGCCCTGAAGAGCGCTTGTGTCCCCCCATTTCTTGCTTTGGGAACACCCCCAAAACCACCATGCTGGTTGAGAGCAGCCCTCAAGAGCGCTTGTGTCCCCCCATTTCTCGCTTTGGGAACACCCCCAAAACCACCATGCTGGTTGAGAGCAGCCCTCAAGAGCGCTTGTGTCCCCCCATTTCTCGCTTTGGGAACACCCCCAAAACCACCATGCTGGTTGAGAGCAGCCCTCAAGAGCGCTTGTGTCCCCCCATTTCTCGCTTTGGGAACACCCCCAAAACCACCATGCTGGTTGAGAGCAGCCCTCAAGAGCGCTTGTGTCCCCCCATTTCTCGCTTTGGGAACACCCCCAAAACCACCATGCTGGTTGAGAGCAGCCCTGAAGAGCGCTTGTGTCCCCCCATTTCTCGCTTTGGGAACACCCCCAAAACCACCATGCTGGTTGAGAGCAGCCCTGAAGAGCGCTTGTGTCCCCCCATTTCTCGCTTTGGGAACACCCCCAAAACCACCATGCTGGTTGAGAGCAGCCCTCAAGGGCGCTTGTGTCCCCCCATTTCTCGCTTTGGGAACACCCCCAAAACCACCATGCTGGTTGAGAGCAGCCCTCAAGGGCGCTTGTGTCCCCCCATTTCTCGCTTTGGGAACACCCCCAAAACCACCATGCTGGTTGAGAGCAGCCCTCAAGGGCGCTTGTGTCCCCCCATTTCTCGCTTTGGGAACACCCCCAAAACCACCATGCTGGTTGAGAGCAGCCCTCAAGAGCGCTTGTGTCCCCCCATTTCTCGCTTTGGGAACACATAAGGCTTACATGTTGACAGAAAGGTGTACTATGACCCTGAATCCTTTCCCCTTAAATCTGAACATCAACAGGGGCATTGTGGGACATCAGAAGAACTACAGTCAGGACCAGCTTCATAAACTGGGAAATAAAGCTTTGTAAAGTAGTTAAAAACAAAGAAGAAGAAGAAACCCTAAATCTCATTTCCACTTTAAGCCAAAGCGAATTCTAGGTCTCAGAACTCAATATTAACGTGAAAATCCATTATAGCACTTGAATGCTGCTTGGACAGTCAGATTAAAAAAAAAAAGGCAGCTGTACATGAATGTAGAGTGAATATTAAAAGAACAGTTGAAAACAGATGATTTTACTTTCCTGTAAGTCAGCAAGGAGATAAAGTGTTTCTCGGTCACTGACAATGAGTTCCTATTTGAAAGATGTTCCTGTGCTCCTGCACAGGCGGGAAGCCGCACTTAGGTCTTCTGCTCGAAGAGGTCATGGAATTCCAGCTCCTCCACCTCTCTGTTGTACTTCTCAATCTCACGGTTCGCTTCCTCCAAGTAGTCATTCATAAACTGGTCCATTACTGGGGGGGGGGGACAATTAAGGAAAAGAAATTCTGCTAACAGTAGAAAACTGTTTAAGGCGCGGACTTAAAAAATAACAATCTGGCAGCTCCTTGAGGATGGCCTGAAGTGTGACACTCCCCCCCCCAAAAAAAAATGGTTTAACACAGGACCCAGGAGTTTCTCCATGATCCTCAAGCAAATTAAGAGCTCAGAAGTGCTTGAAACAGCATAGACCTGTATTTGTTGCCTTTTGCTGTAGCTCACTCCAGAAGGTCCTGGTTTATGTCCAGTTACCAAGATCAGTTTGCAGGTAATGGGGGAAGGACTCTGACTCTCTCTCTCTCTCTGTCAAAGATCCTGGAGATCCACAGTCAGTCAGAGTAGGACTGGGGTAGCCAGCAGGGTGCTCTCCAGATATTGCTAGACTACAACTCCCACCATCCATGCAGTCTGGGGCTGATGGGAGCCCAACAATGTCTGAAGGGCACCACACTGGCTATCCCTGGAACAGACAATACCAGGCTAGACAGACAAACAGCGTGACCTTGTTCAGAGCTAGTCTCAAGCTGGTGCCGTATATTGATATTATATCTGACCCAAAAAGGCCTGCAAACCCGCCAGCTGGCTATCCCAAATCTGACCTGTTGCCAGTAGTTCTCAAGTCTTGCTTCCCAAAAGGCTTACAGTGGGGGTGGGGAAAGTCAGGCCCAGATGCTGAATGCGGCCCTCCAGGCCTATTGATCTGGCCCTCTGAACTCTCCCCAAGGCCACACCCCTCACTGGCCCGTTTCACATCCTCTTGGAAGCGTGTTTGCCTGGCTCGACTGCGTCCTTGAACTCTGCTCATGCCTCTTGCTTGCCTAGAGGGAGGGTAGAGAGGGGTGTGCAAGTGTCTGCAGAAACTAGCCTACTGGACAAAATGTAACATTTACATTCATTGTTCTCCCCAATTTTGCTTCTCGCCCTGACTACTGCTGGCATGTGGCCCTCAGAAGGTTTCCTAGAAGTGAATGTGGCCCTCGGGCTGAAAAAGGTTTATTTATTATTTATATATTTATTATTAGATTTATATCCCGCCCTTCTTCCCAGTAGGAGCCCAGGGTGGCAAACAAAAGCACTAAGAACACTTTATCCGCCGGGACTTAGACTCCAATATTACGGCAGTTGAACCTAATGAGGTATCTGGAGCACGGTCTTGTCCTCATTTATTGGATGAATTTCAGTTGGTACAGCTTGAAGACGTTGACAAGGTACTTGGACTGGTGCGTGCAACCACTTCCGTACTGGATCCTTGCCCCTCTTGGCTAGTGAAAGCTGCCAGGGTTGGAACAGCCGGCTGGGCCAGGGAAGTGATAAATGCCTCCTTGAGAGAGGGAGTGGTCCCCTGCTGTCTGAAAGAGGCGGTGGTGAGACCACTCCTGAAGAAGTCTTCCCTGGACCCAGATAATCTGAACAACTATAGACCGGTTGCGAACATCCCATTTTTGGGCAAGGTTCTAGAGCGTGTGGTTGCCAACCAGCTCCATGTACTCTTGGATGAAACCGATTATCTGGATCCATTTCAATCCGGTTTTAGACTCGGTTTCGGCACCGAAACAGCCTTGGTCGCCCTGTATGATGACCTATGTCGGGAGAGAGACAGGGGGAGTGTAACCCTGTTGATTCTGCTTGACCTCTCAGCTGCTTTTGATACCATCGACCATGGTATCCTTCTGGAGAGACTCGCGGAATTAGGAGTTGGAGGTACCGCTTGGCGGTGGCTCCGCTCCTACTTGGCGGATCGTCTCCAGAAGGTAGGGCTTGGGGAACATTACTCGATGCCCTGGACTCTCCATTGTGGAGTCCCGCAGGGATCGGTCCTGTCCCCTATGCTCTTTAACATCTATATGAAGCCGCTGGGAGCGGTCATCAGGAGCTTTGGAGTGCGTTGTCACCAGTATGCTGATGACACGCAACTCTATTTCTCCTTTTCATCTTCTTCAGGTGAGGCTGTTAACGTGCTGAACCGTTGCCTAGCCGCGATAATGGACTGGATGAGAGCTAACAAACTGAAGCTCAATCCTGACAAGACTGAGACGCTGTTGGTGGGTGCCTTCTCGACCCAGGTGGTGGATGTCCAACCTGTTCTGGATGGGGTTACACTCCCCCTGAAGGAACAAGTTCGTAGCTTGGGGGTCCTTTTCGATCCATTCCTGTCTCTTGAGGCTCAAGTGGCCTCGGTGGCACGGAATGCGTTCTACCATCTTCTGTTGGTAGCCCAGTTACACCCCTATCTGGATAATGCTGACCTCGCCTCAGTCGTCCATGCTCTGGTAACCTCAAGACTGGACTACTGCAATGCACTCTACGTGGGACTGCCTTTGAAGACAATTCGGAAACTTCAGCTAGTGCAAAACGCAGCAGCCAGACTGCTGACGAGGACCAGACGGTCCGCACATATAACACCTGTTCTGGCGCGTTTGCACTGGCTACCTATTTGTTTCTGGGCCAGATTCAAAGTGCTAGTTTTGACTTATAAAGCCTTACACGGTGCGGGACCACAATACCTTGCGGAACGCCTCTCCCACTATGAACCTACCCGCTCACTACGTTCAACATCTAAGGCCCTCCTCCGAGTCCCGTCCCATGGGGAAGCTCGGAGGGCTGTTACTAGATCCAGGGCCTTTTCAGTAGTGGCCCCCAAATTATGGAACAGTCTGTGCAATGAGGTGCACCTGGCGCCTACTCTTCTATCTTTTCGGCGCCAGGTTAAAACCTTTTTATTCTTTTAATTGCTTAATGTTAAGTTAATTTTATATCAAATTATTAAATGTTAATGTTGTCTGTTTTAGGGATTTTATCTGATTCTTTTTATTGTATTGTATTTTATTCCTTGCTGTGAACCGCCCAGAGAGCCATTGGCTAAGGGCGGTATAGAAATGGAAAGAAATAAATAAAAATAAATTTAAAATATCATAAAAACAAACTTTAAAATATAGTAAAACAAAACATCTTTGAAAAGCTTTAAAAACATCTTTTTTAAAAAAAGGTTTAAAAGCATATTAAAAACAAATTCCAACACAGATGCAGACTGGGATAAGGTCTCTACTTAAAAGGCTTGTTGAAAGAGGAAGGTCTTCAGTAGGCGCTGAAAAGACCACAGAGATGGCACCTGCCTAATATTTAAGAGGAGGGAATTCCACAGGGTAGGTGCCACCAAACTAAAGGTCCACTTCCTATGTTGAGTGGAACCGACCTGCTAATAAGATGGTATCTGCAGGAGGCCCTCACCTGCAGAGTGCAGTGATAGACTAGATACACAAGGGGTAAGACGGTATTTCAGGCATCCTGGTCCCAAGATGTATAGGGCTTTATACACTAAAACCAGAACCGTGAACTTGGCCAGGTACTTAATGGGCAGCCAGTGCAGTTCTTTCAGCAGTGGGGTGACATGTTGGCGATACCCTGCCCCAGTGAGCAATCTCGCCACCACATTTTGCACCAGCTGCAGCTTCTGGACCAACCTCAAGGACAGCCCTGGGGATTCTCTCCCTTGCCCCCCCCCTCCAGTTTACAGCATGTTAGAGTTTGTCACAAGCAAGCTAGGGGGGTTTATAGAAGTATGCTGTGGGTTTCTCCCACATGCAAGGGTCAGGAACCCAACACCACAGAAAAGGGGAGCAACCGTGACTGTACGGGGACTTTTCCCAGGCTGGCAGGTACCACCTACACCCCCCTTCTACATGATGCCATCCAAAGCAGCTCCCTATGGCTGCCCAGCTGTTTTTAGCCACGGCCCAAATCATTACTGTTATCGCTTCAAAGCATTTGAAGAACTGAACAGGCTGCAAAGTGCACAATTATACACATACTATCGAGTTTTTTTAGAAGGATACATGGATGATAATCCATCTTGTCACCAAAGAAGTTCACAAACTGCGTCCCGTTGTAGAAGTAGCCAGCTGGAAGTGGGTCTAAGTGGCGCTTCACCTGCATTCAAAGGCAAACATATGGCTCAGAGCAGCTCCCTGGCATTTACAGCGACGTGAACTCATATTTCAGGTGCTTCACTGATAAGGCGAGTACCAGGCTAAAAAAATATGCCCAGCTAAGCAACAAAGCCCAATGAGGAAAATCTTTTGCAGAGGCTAAAAAAATAGATTCATTTTTGCTTTGCTCTTTCTTTCTGTTTTCTCCAGACACGAGCATCGCTGCCGCTTACCTGGCTGGCGCTGGGCTCAGGCAGGGCAGGAGCAGTGAGATCAGGGCTGTGTGGAGACAATCCCAGTACCAGCGGCGTCTCCACAGCCCGAACCTCGTTGTCGCCTTGCAGTGACGCTGGCAACCAGAGGGCAGCTCCGTGGCTCCGCCCTACCACAATGGCCGCTACTGTCATTCATAACTGTTAAAAGAGTATGAAGGCTGCAGAAAAAAGAACTTTCCCTCTCTAAAGGCGTTTTTTAGTCATTCAGCCAAGTCTTCAACAGTCGGCTGCTAAACAGGGCTTCTTCACAGCTGCAGAAAAGATATTAAACCTCTTGCCAAGGCTCTGCATCGCACCAAGAGAGGAGGTGGGCCAGGGCAAAGCAGAGGGCCCAGATCCACCCACTACTCTCCCAAATTGGATGGCAGGCTGCAGAGTTCCCTGGCTAGCGCAAGGAGTACCAAGAAACTGTCTTTCATGAAATCCAAGTTTCTTGCGCTTCCTGATTATATAGGGCGGTGTTCAGCTAAATGAATGAGCCAGCACAAGCGTCACCGCTAGCGCAGTAGGACTCGCCCCTCCCTCCTTCCACGTCCTCCCCAAATCTCCTCTGGAGGGTTGGGGGAATCCCTAGAACAGATTTAGGGGCTGCCCCGGGGGGAGGAGAGGGCAAGGATATTCCATTGCGCAAGGAGAAATCCTTCTGCTGACAGAACGTTTGCTTCAGCACTGCACTGAATACAACCCCATGAAACTGGATTTCATGGCTACACATAAAAAACACCCGAACCATGGAGTCACTCTGTCCTCCACAAGCGATCCCTGCTACTCCCACTTCTTCACTGCTAGCATTCATACTTCTACACACTTGGCCGCCACTAACAAATTGGCGTTCAAGCAGTTAACGTACAGTCTGGGTCAAATGACAGGGCGGGGAGAATGAAAACTGAACCTACTTAGTCCAGGGTACAGCTCACTGTTTTAAACGGTGCCCAATTAACCTGAAAGGGCTCTGTGAGCTAAGGGAGCTCTCCTTTGGGTGTCTGCATCCAATCATTAAAAGCAAAACAAAACACAGCACCATCCATGAACATGGCTTTTGATACGGATTCAATTTTGCAAATCAAACGGCAAAACAAAAGCCGTGATTCCCACCCCCAAGAAGTGACATGACCAGAGTAAAATACTGAGAAGGGAACAGGAAGAGCAAAGCGCATTGGGGTAGTGGGCTGTGTGTGTGCGTGCGTGCATGCGTGCATGAGAGAGAGGGGGGGGAGAGAGGGAGGGGGCGGAGAGAGGGAGGGAGGGGGCGGAGAGAGAGGCATCTTTCCTTTAAGTAACCACAGGGATCCATCAAAGAGGGGCGCTATTTGTCCAAGGTTGGGGGAGCACTCGTCTCTGTCCCCAAAGAGTTTACAATCAAAAACCGGCAGCAGGGAAGACAACTCAAAGGCTGCCCTCTCTTGTGCCTCTCATTGCTCAGCCCTGGCCTGCTCGCAGACGTGAGCGACACTCCTCCTGAACAGGACACACTCCTGCCCTCGAGCCAGAAAGACACTTTCCCTGTCAAATGGCTCACACTTACGTGGATGTTCTTGATCTCCTGTGAGGTCAGCATGCCCCGAGTTTTCAGAGCTTTTCTCTGTGGTTTCTGCAGACAAAGACATCGGAAAAAGCCCAGTTCAATGTCTTGACCGTTTGAGGATGACAAGAACGGAACTAAGGATCAGACTAAGGGGAACACACCTAAGGCTTCCTTTGGCCAGAGATGGGTTGTTGCGCACTGCCTGAGTCTTCACAATGGCCTGATTCACATTTAACACATGGAGGAAATGAGACCAGGTGTGGCACCCGGTGCTTTAGAACCAACCAATTCAGACCAATTAAACTAGAGGTCACACCCACATCATACCTTTACAGCACACTTTTAACAGTCATGGAGAATCCTGGGAACTGTGGTTTGTTAAGGGTGCTGGGAACTGTAGCTCTATGATGTAGCTCTATGATATAGAGTTGGAAAAGGTTCAGAAGAGGGCAACCAGAATGATCAAGGGGATGGAGCGACTCTCTTACGAGGAAAGGTTGCAGCATTTGGGGCTTTTTAGTTTAGAGAAAAGGCGGGTCAGAGGAGACATGATAGAAGTGTATAAAATTATGCATGGCATTGAGAAAGTGAATAGAGAAAAGTTCTTCTCCCTCTCTCATAATACTAGAACTCGTGGACATTCAAAGAAGCTGAATGTTGGAAGATTCAGGACAGACAAAAGGAAGTACTTCTTTACTCAGCGCATAGTTAAACTATGGAATTTGCTCCCACAAGACGCAGTAATGGCCATCAGTTGGGATGGCTTTAAAAGAAGATTAGACAAATTCATGGAGGACAGGGCTATCAATGGCTACTAGCCATGATGGCTCTGCTCTGCCACCCTAGTCAGAGGCAGCATACTTCTGAAAAGCAGTTGCCGGAAGCCTCAGGAGGGGAGAGTGTTCTTGCACTCGGGTCCTGCTTGCGGGCTTCCCCCGGGCACCTGGTTGGCCACTGTGAGAACAGGATGCTGGACTAGATGGGCCACTGGCCTGATCCAACAGGCTCTTCTTATGTTCTTATGTTCTTATGTCAGCACCCTTAACAAATTACAGTTCCCAGGTTGCTTTGGGGGAAGCCATGGCTGTTAAAGCACTGCTAAGAGTGCTTTAAACATACAGGGTGGATATGGCCCGATTCCCTAAAGATAACGCAAATCAAATTTATCTACAAAGTTATTTTACATAGCATGTCCTAGTGCAAGGGATGCTCAAAAGCTTCTTTTTTTTAAAGATCTGACATACATCAAGGGCATAGCAATCAAGCTTTTAAACTGATTAAGGTTCCAGATATTCATTTCCATGCAATACACAGAATTGACAAACATTAATTATCTGAATCACAGCTGCTAAATTGTGGTCTCTCGTTAAAATGCCGTTCATGAATTTTAAAACGCTTTTTAAAATGTCAAGCTTCTGAGGAATTTTTATCTTTTATGTGCAAATTGGGTAGATGCACAGCCTGTGTGTGTGTAGACTAGCTGGGTGGGGGGAGGGAAACCTTACTGTGGGTGGTATACAATGCTAGTTGACTGAGTGAAGTTAATAGACATGACTAACCTAGAGTAGACCCACTAAAATTAATAAACCTATGTTACTCATGTCTATCAACTTCATTGAGTCTACTCTGAAGGCTTACTTAAATACAAGCCTAATCCACCAAAGGGGAGAAACACACTGTGCTTTGATCCTCCCAAGGAGTTATGGTACTCTTCGACAGGAGTACCAAGAGCAATTTTGCAAAGTGGGCGATGGGGCTGGCAATCAACAGTGCGCTCTCTCTCTCTCTCTCTCCCCCACTTCAGCTGGCTGGGGCTGATTGGCCGCAAGTAGGTGATCCAAGGGGCCAACCCGAAGACAAAGGAAGACGAAGATGACGCAAAGGGGAGGAGTCCAAGGATGACTAGGACTTTCAGCCTGCGTCAGGATAGGTGAGCGTGTAAACAACTATCATGATATAAATATGGGTAAGACAGATATGGGTGAGAGCCAGTGTGGTGTAGTGGTTAAGGTGTTGGATTATGACCTGGGAGACCAGGGTTCGAATCCCCACATAGCCATGAAGCGCACTGGGTGACCTTGGGCCAGTCACTGCCTCTCAGCCTCATGAAAACCCTATTCATAGGGTTGCCATAAGTCAGAATCGACTTGAAGGCAGTACATTTACATTAAGACAGACTAGCTTCCCATTGAGAACTGCTACATTTTGAGTCGAATTTCTCAGCTACTTATAGCCTATTGTTTCAGCTCAGCCCCATTTACTGAAATCTCTCAGTGGCAACGCTCTCATCAGGAATACATAGCTGCACCTTCTGGGAAATATGGTGCCTGTTAAAATGGGCATCTGTGTGTCATCTTTTCAGCCAAGACATATGCTAAAAACACAGGAACAGACCAAGGAACCATCTGATCCTGTGGCCCTGCAGGTGACTTTGTGACTCCAGCTCCCATCAGCCTCAGTCAGCATGGCTAAATGGGTCAGGGATGATGGGAGTCATAAAGCCACAGATTCCCCACCCCTGGGCTGGTCCAACAACCTGTCCCTGCCAGTGGCCGACCACATGCTGCCGGGAGACACACGAGCAAGAAAACAAGGCAACACCCGGCACCTAAGAAAACAAAAGGGCCCTGCAGCTGGATCCGGCCAGGGGCCCATCTGGTCCAGTGTCCTGTTCTCACAGTGGGCAACCAGATGCCTCAATGGGAAGCCCACAAGCAGGACCTGAGTGCAAAAGCGCTCTCCCCTCCTGCGGTTTCCGGCAAATGGCATTCCGGGACATACTGCCACCGACGGAGGAGCTAAAACATAGCCATCATGGCTAGTACCCATCAATAGTCTCCATGAATTTGTCAAGTCCTCTTTTAAAGCCCTCCAAGTTGTGGCCATCACTGCCTCTCTGTGGGAGTGAATTCCACAGTTGGACAATGCACTACGTGAAGAAAGGCTTCCATCTGCTGGTCCTGAATCTTCCAACATTCAGCTTCACTGGATGTTCACGAGTTAGTGGCATGAGAGAGGGAGAAAAACCTTTCTCTATATCCACTTTTGCTACACCATCCAAGTACCCCAGGCTATATTTCCCCCCCGAAAGTATAGCCTGGGAAGGCAGTAGTAAAGCCGGTTGCAAGCCTGGGTTATCCCTGTAACGTTGCCCATCACCAAGACAGTCTTCTAACTAATGACCAGAGGAAAGGTCCACCTGGGACACCTACTTGCTTCGCTGTTTGTCTCAGCCAGTCTTTCATGTCATCTTCTCGGAGGGAGCAGCCAACGAAGACCAGGAAGCACTCCTGAGGCCCACCGTGGTCTCGGCTGCCGCTTCTTGCGTCAGGAGGAGGGGAAGGAGCTGGACCCTCCTGAACAGGCACCAGGCTTAACATGTTGGAGGATGTGTTGTGGCAGACCTCTACCATCCGGTCTGAATCTAATACAGAAGAGTGGGAGGTGATATTTTTAGCATCCAAGTTTTGTTTACATAAAGGGCACCCAGAATTTAACTTACTGAGATCCTTACCTCACTTTTTTAAAAAAAAAATTAGTGTTCCTTAATACTAACAAACAACTGCAAGCCTAATCAAGTAACTTCATACATCATTACACAAAACCGAATTACATTTTTAAAATAAGTAAAAAGCAAAAAAAGAATAACAGATTCCACCAACTCTCTAAATGTATTTCTTAAAATCATTCCCCCGCACCCCCATGTGCAGCAAGATAAAGTAAACAGATGAAGCACTCTAAAGAGAGAGATTTGTTTTGCAGGGGAACACAGTCAAAGGAACTCCGTGTTAATTCAAAACAGCGCTGTAAAAGGTGAGATATAAAGGCATGGCTCCCGACTTGCTACTTCCGTCCATCAAAGGGAACACAAGCCGATGGAGGCTGCTGCTGGCGGGAGGTGGAGGAGAGGTGACGTCCACCGGTATTTCCTTGTAACTTTCACCGTCACCTCCGCTGTTCAGGAGCAGATTTCCGGGAAGGGGGCACAAGGAGCTGCAGGGGAAAAGGGGAATTGCATCCCCCCCTAATCCATGGGGTGGGGGGAATCCTAGCCATAATGTTTGATTTGTCGAAGGAGATAGATGGTGACCAACCATTCCATTTTAACCTTTTCTTGCGCTTAGACTGTTTAGACATTACAACATAATTGTTTCATAGTCTTAATTTTAAAAAATTAATCTGGCTATAAATACTTTTAAATAAATAAACAATCCATTACAAATACATTATTTTACACTAAGCACAGAGGTCCCCCAATACAGTATTTTGTATCAGGGACTCAAGCAGCCACAGCCATAATTAGCAAATTCAAAAATGCTGACTTTGTATTAAGCTATGATTATATGATAAAAAGGGCAGGGGGAATAAAAGTTCTGATTTAACTGAGTATAGTAGAATCCCCCCCAATATCTAAATTCATCTGCAGCAACCATGGCAAGGACAAAGCCCCCACAGCTATCATTTGTTGAGAATAAACAGGCTAGCTTTGCAAACAGAAGTTCCCCGGTTCAATCGCTGGTACCTCCAGCTCTCTGGGTAGGTAGCAGGCAGGGAAAGGCCTCTTTCTGCTTTATTTGTAAAAGTCAAACAGGTGCAGACACAGAGACTCTGTGCAATTCATTAAATACTAACACAGATAGTTTGAAAAGATGAAATCAGAAAGCGGGGTGACGGAGGCAAAGGCTCATCAATTACCTGAAAACTTAACTTTCCCCAAAATGTGGTAAATATTTCCAGAGAAAGGACTCTGCTTATGGGAGGACTTCAGTGCTGTTTGAAAATGCAAGAACAGAGAGACACGGAAATTATTTCATCTTCCTTGATTAGGCAGGAGTGCTGTGACGTTTGAGAAACCCAAGACAGTTGCAATACCTATTTCACCTTAGAATTAATTCTACACAGGCCATAAAATATGGTACTAGAAAGTGACATGTATGACTGAAGTGTTGTGAGGAAGTGTTGCGAGGACTGAAGTAGTGTTGCTCCTTCTTGAGCACCCAATAGGTCACATATATTAATATGCTGCCCTGCAGATGTTTTGGACTACAACTCCCATCAGCTGGCTGGGGCTGATGTGAGTTGCAGTCCAAAACATCTGAAGGAAACCAGGTTGGTGAAGGCTGCATTAAGCATACAAGAATCTGGTAGTTCCCGTTTCCTTTTTTTGAACCCCCCTTTTAAATTGAGTGTCTTCTAGGATCAGATACGTTGAGTGAGGCGACATGAACAAAGCAGAGACCAAATACAAATAACTACAAGGCAGATATTTTCTGGTATACAACGATACCAAGGATGCATTTAATAAGGCACATGTAGAGCTACTGAACTTGAGATTTCATGCCAAAATCGGGCACCTGGTGCAGAAAATGAGGCTCCCAGGAATCTCAGCTTTTGTGTTTCTAGCTGTCATGGTGGTAGGGAGAAGTTAAAATATGTTCAGGCAACGTTTGTAAAATGCTTCATTAAGCATAACAGATAACAGCTGCATGCCATTCAAGAAGGGCTGTAGCTCTGTGGCACAGATGTTTTTGCCTCATTCAATCCTTGGCATCTCCAGGTAGGGCTTGGAAAGACTCCCTGCTTGCAACCTTGGAGAGCTGCTACCAGCCAGTGTAGACAATATTGAGCTAGATGGACTTGGTGTAAGGCAGCTTTTTAGATTCCGTTATCTACTCTCAGCTGCTTGACTGAGAGGGCTAGGAGGGTAGCTGATATATATACGGATCAGCAAATCCCCACTTCAAATCTCCCCTCTTCCATCAAACTGCTTGGTGGTCTTAGGTAAGCCTCAGCTCCTTAATCTGCGATACTAGGTGGGTACTGACCTATCTTAGCAGGGCTGTGGCAAGGATCATAGCAAGCTAATGCGTTATGAAGCACTATATCAATATGTACAGGCAGTGACAAGACAGGAAGTTCTATAAACAACTCAGAACTAAAGGCAGGGTAGTGTGTATGCTAAGAAAAGACAGGGGGTAGGGGAAACTCTGAAGTCCATGCAAATTTATGCAAACCTCTTCCCATCTTTCTGGGGGACTGGGTCAGAGGGGAAGTGGCTTTAAATTTCCTGCGCTGCCTTAGAATTGAGTGATATTATGTGGGGCACTCTGGGAAGTTTCAGGTGGCAGAAACCCAGCTACCCGCTGCTGCTGCCTCCAAACAAGCCGACAGCTGCGGTGGAGGGGGGCAGCAGATGGCACTTTGCCAAAAGCCCCCTTCACCGTGGAGCCAGCCCTTAGCGGAAATTCCTCAGGAGACTGTAGAAAACAAAGAGCGAGAGCCCGGGAGACTCCACTTAACCCCCCCCCACACACACAAAACACAAACACACCGGCTCCCTTTGACACTTTGCTAGGCCTTGTCTACAGGTTTTCAAGTCTCTCTTTACATTCATGAACGCTAGAGAAGTTGCACTCTCTCTCTCTCTCTCCTCCGAATGAAAGCTGAGGTTCTCAGATGCTCAAGCCTGTACCCACTCCTAAACTTCACAGCTCTGCCAAATGATAAGAAGTGTGCGCTAAAGCATGCAAACTGAATTTTGGCAGAGAAAAACAAGCGCTGACTCATCCCCTCTCGCAGACATGTAGAATTTGTTTTGAGCACATAACAGGAAGGTCTGTGGTTGTAGATTTACAAGCTTCTGTGGTGAAAACTATGAACAGATGCAAGCTGGTGAAGCATTGCTGGTCACGTGGGGGAGGGCCTGGGAGGTTTTGCAGCATGAGGTGGAGCAGCAAACATCACTGTGTCCCCCAAGTAAAGGCACACAGGGCCCTAGGCTGGTCAGGTTATTTTGGCACCTAAGACACAATACCCCACTGCACTGTCCCCACACCCTGGTCATTAAAAACAGTAATAAAAAGTAACCAGCAATTTTCATGACACTGAAAAACTGTCCAAGGAAGCTTCCCTCCCCTCACCTAATGGTATAGCCAGCCTCTGTGTGTGAGCGTGCATGCGTAGTTGCCAGTCACAAATGTAATTTGCTAACAATGTCAGGGAGAAAATGCCATACTAAAGTTAAACCCCATATTATTACAAAATTGCTTTTTACCTTTACATTTGGCCACAAACCGCATTTTCTCCAAAGGACGGTTAAACCACACACAGATCTGAACCATCGGGGGAAAGACTGAACTAGCACGAAATTTGCCCTCATACCTGAAAAAGAAAAAAGCATGCCTGTATATCAGTTCTCCAGATTCAGGCCAGTCCCGAAGCTCTTGCAGCTCACTATTTGATGAGGATCGTGTCAAAAAACAAGACTTTTACTGCTTTTCATTAACAGGCATCCGCAGATTCCTTTTCCAGTGAAAATAAAAGGTGTGAAGGAGAGGAAAAACAATGAATGAGGGGGCAGGTAAAACAATTCCAAGGAAGGGGGAGAGAGAGAAGACCGGGTCGGGGGAAGGCAGGGCTCAGTATGTTTTAGGGGAGGGAAAACACACGCCTCTTTTGGGCCTAGATGAGGAATAGGATTAAAAATAGTAAAGCCATTCAGGATTTTGGCTGCCTTGAAGTCTGAGACACACAAGCATTTTTAGTGGCATTAAACAAGAATATTATGTTCAAGGCATAAGAAGGCAGCACGTTCAGTCAACTGGACCTTGGTTAGGCCTCAATCCAAAGACTGCACCTAGCGCTGGAATGCCACACTAGTTCGGGATGCATGACTCTCAAATTACTTTCTCTAAAGAGAGTATTAACAGTATGTGCTGGAGGAAAGGTCCATGGCAGACCGTATGATTTGCATGTTGAAATCCCTGGATTCCATCTTTGACATCTCTAGTCCCCTTAAATATTAGGTGCCATCTCTGTTATCTTTTCAGTGGCTACTGAAGACCTTCCTCTTGCAACAAGCCTTTTAAGTAGAGACTTTATATCAGTTTGCATTTGTTTTGAAATTGCTTTTTAAGATGTTTTTAAGGATTATTTAAAAGTATTTTTAAGAGGTTTTATTTTTTAAATGTTTTAAACATGTTTTTGAGGTGTTTTAATATGTCTTTAGTGTTTTGTCCTTTGTTTGGTGCCCTGACTCCTTCTGGGAGGAAGGCTGGGACAGAAATTGAATTAATAATAATCATAATCTAAGGGAGGTTCCTCCACTCATTATTTCCCGCCTAGCTCATGGATGTCTCTCAATTACAAACACCTTTCCAAACATTTAACTCCCTTACTGTTGCCCAAACAGCAAAAATCAGAGCTGTTCATGCTTGTGAAGACCTGGGAACATTGAAAGCAGATTGACTAGGTGGCCTCTAAAAGGTCTCGTCCCTGTTCTGTGGAAGCTCTCCAGTGCTCTTCCAGTTTAGGCTAAATTTTTAATCAGAAAATTGGGCGGAAGAGCAGCGAGACAATTGAATGAATTCCTCAGAGAAACTAAGTGCAGCGTTCCATTAACCAAGTGATTTATCTGCAGAGATTAAATGGATGGGAAATTAAATCTAATAGCGCTTTATTATGTTCATGTTTATTAAAAGAATTAAATATTTTGCCAAAAGGAGATACTTGCCAGCCAGGGTATGTTAAGTAGCGAGTTGTCAGCATCTGTGGAGTCGAGAAACTGTTTTCAGAGAGGATTAGTTCAATGTCTTCATTCCTAGCAGGAGAGAGATCAAGGTTTTATTTACAGAAAACAATCAACTTTAAGTGTGCTTGCCCAGAAGTGCTGGCAACCATCGGAGCCACGCATGAATTCAAGCCTGCATCCAACCTACAGCTCCAGGCTAATCAGACCAACCTGGGTGCCTTCTGGCTTGCAATTTTTAACATTATGGTAGGTGCGTTTTCACTTCTAGTTTTCCTAATTCTGGAGATACCAAAATGGACACCAAAGCCTATGAGCCTCTTTCCTTCACCACGAATCAAAACACTTTACATTGATTTTTTAAATGCAATTTCATTACAAAAAAGCAAGGAAAAACCCATCAGCTCACACTAACAGAACATTTGAACATCTATACATCCATTTTAATTTACACATATAGATCAATATATGCCGTTCAAATGTCCACATAAGTATCCAGATGAAGTTGGTGTTTCTAGAAAGGGTGCACAAAAGTAGGAAGGGTGTTTAGATCATCAAAACATTGCATAATAGTTGGTGGGTATTTGTCCTTCCAGGCTTGAAGTACAAGTTTCTTAGTGGCCATTACGGCACATAAAGTCCATCCACGTTGCCCTGTCGTTAATCCCCAAAGGACAGGAATGTATGTTAAAAGTACGGTACATGGACTTTCACAAAATTCAAATATTTTGCCAATACAATGTTAAAATGGACAACTTCAAACCAAAAAGAAGATATCACTGGATGTGCCCACTTCATATGCTTTAGCGAGGCATTTCCTGCATTGCACCTCCAGCATCTATCCGAGTTAGACAAATTATTACTATTTAATTTATATCCCTCCCTTCCTCCCAGCAGGAGCCCAGGGCGGCAAACAGAAAAGCTAAAAACTTTAAAACATCATAAAAAGACCTTAAAATACATTAAAACAAAACGGTTAAAAACATTTTCAAAAAAAGCTTTAAAAACATCTTTGAAAAAAAAACGGTTAAAAACATATTAAAAGCAATTCTAACACAGATGCAGACTGGGATAGCTCTCACCTTAAAAGCCAATGCCTTCCTATAAAGACGTTTATACCTAAAATATATTCAAAACATTTTAAATCCACTTTTCCTCAACCCTGCAAAGAGAGTTTGATTGTAGCTTGCAGCCATTTTACTGAATTAGGACAACCTTTTAAGAAATCTTTGGTGAGTCACAGAATCAGATCATCTGGTTGGAGAGCAGGAACTGAGAACAGGGAAAATGTCAGCATGCCACCAGGAGCAGAGTTTTCACCGCTGCAAAATGGCAGCCAAGACAATAGAAAAATGTGTATTTTTAAAAAATTCCTATGTAAAACACCAAACCAGAGCTGACATTTCTCTCCTCTGCTAGAACAAGTGTCCTGTGTGCCACAGAAAACAGGGAAAACATCTGGCTTACCTAGTCACAACCCCATTTTCTGCCAGGATAAATGAAACGGCGGGGTTTGCGGCTCGGATGAGGTTCTGGAGCTGAACAAGGAGAGGGTTCCTCTGCTCGGTGGTATGGCTTGTGAAGACCACGTTGCTCACCAAACCTGCAAAAGGAAATTGGCCAGCCATCTTAAGGAAAGCATCCACCAGCGTTGGTGCCCTTGAGCCCAAGTGCAAGGCGATAAAAATCAGGTCATTCAGTCAAGGACAGGACTCCAGTGTGGGCATTTAAATGCCAGTTTCAACTCTCCTCCCTGAAGCTGCCGTGACACAACGATCTAGCTCTCCTGTTCACTTGTCAGCGACTGCCACCCTCTTGTCCGTCAGCCCCACTTCGGGATCCACTTCTTAAAGCTTGTCTTAAGCTACCAGTGATTTGTGCTATGCTGCCATTTGCTCCTCCTCCATTGCTCTTGGTTTCTAGCTTCTGATCTCTTGCTGCACCCTAATTTCTGATGTCTGCTAGGCAGGACCATTACCCTTTATGTATGGTGCAGCTGACTTGAGTGCCTTGGACAGGGGACACCCAGGATGAATTGCTGCTCAGTCATAAAACTTATATGGTGACAATGGACCAGCTCCTTCCAGAGTCCAACCTACCCTACAGGATTGTTGAATGGACAAAACACAGGAAACCCCCATATAATCTGCCTGCAACACCTTGGAAGAAAAGCAGGATACAAATGTGGAAAATGTGCATATATGTGCAAGTGTAAAGTGCCTTGCACACTGTTGGCAACCCAGCAGCGAGTTGGAAATACAATCCTATTGATACCTTTAAAAAAACCCTGGAAGCCATTACCCTAACTATGCCTAATTTTAGAATACAGATCACAACCATGTCAGTATTTCCATGCTCCTTGCAAGTGTGCAGTGGTAGTTTACATTCTTCTTTTTACTTTAAAGCCAAGTTGGCCTTGTAGGCATGTATATGTGCAGGAACAGAATTTGACTCATGTTGCAAAATTCCCCACACAACTCCAAACATGTTCTGATGGCTCTACATTCTCATCAAATCTCCAGTTTAATCAATACCATGGACCTGATTAACACGCCCATTAAAAAAGTAATAATTTTTGGGGGGGAAATTAGGCTGGGAAGCAAATGGTCTGTTTGCCATAGCAGTCTTGGAGCAAAGGAAGTACAGGAAAGGTCCCCTGTGTGGAACAGTCAGCTCGGGACAGCTGACTGCAGCTAGCAGGTTTCTATTCAGAAAACCCCGTCACATCCACTAAAATGGCTCCATGGGGAAGTTGTTTCCTCTTATGGAAAATGGGAATTTCCAGCCCCAGGTTTGCTGTGCTCCGTCCATTTGCAGCTCGAAGGTGCACCTACACAGCAGACAGGGAACCCATCAAATCTTCCTCTTTTTCTTTCCGCCCACTGGCACCCCAATGAGCCCTGCTGCCAACTGCACAGGGCTGCCCCTCTCTCATTTCATAGAACCACCTCAAACCACACATTACTTGGCTGCATAACTGGAAAAAGAGTAAACTCACTGTTCAGGTCCTGGCAACGTTGTGGTTGACCCTCTAAGTCAGAGATGGGGAGCCTGCTGGCACTCCTGCTGCTGGACCAGAACTCTCATCATTCCTGACTACTGGACATGCTGGCAGGGGTAGACAAGATCTGGAGGCCAGCAATGCCTGGATGGTCACACACTTGCCATCCTTGCTCAAAGTGGTTTCTTGGACAACTAGAAGTTCTCCACCACAAACTAAGGGCAACAACTGAAAGCAACTGTTTTACCTGAATTGCAACTACCCCCAGAGCGGACGTTGTGCTACTTGTAGCAAAAACAACTAAGTGCCATGATAAAGGAGTCTTTAAGGTACCACACTGCTGCGTGTGATTTTAATCACATCTGCCTGTAGCAGCACTCAGTTTCCTTGCAACTTACAGCTTTCCAGAAACACTGAAGACACATTGCAGTGATGTGCATTCCAGTGAACTCTTAAAATGTGAGAATATCCCTTAATGTGTTACAGGATCTTGTCTATTCTTGCCATTGCAACTTCTCTGAAAGGTAAGTAATCAGTTGGTTGCTCCTATTAGAGCAGTGCCCTTACTGAACCTCAAGAGCTCATCCTCACAAAGTTAATGCTGTCGCTTGGTAAGAGGAAAAGAAGAGAAGCAAAAGGCAAGTTTGATGCTCCTCTTGAGGATGGAGATGTTGGGTCTTCTCTCTTCTGTGATGCTTCCGACATCCTTGTCAAAGGTGCAGACAGGGAAGGGGTCATGAAAGAGCAGATTGACTTTTCTCTGCTTCCAGTTTGCAGGGTAAATTTAACCTATGTGTTTATGGTTTAGCTTATTTATATCTTGATTTTGTTCTACGAGAGCCAGTGTGGTGTAGTGGTTAAGGTGTCGGACTATGACCTGGGAGACCAGGGTTCGAATCCCCAACAGCCATGAAGCTCACTGGGTGACCTTGGGCCAGTGACTGCCTCTCAGCCTCAGAGGAAGGCAATGGTAAACCCCCTCTGAATACCACTTACCATGAATACCCTATTCATAGGGTCGCCATAGGTTGGAATCGACTTGAAGGCAGTCCAATTCCATTTTTTTTGTTCTATACAGTAGGGCCCCGCTTTACGGCGTTCCGCTGATAAGGCGGCTTTCGTTTTCCATTTTAACAGTTTTTTCCCCCCTTTTGTGACGTTCTGTGCCGTTTTCACGTCATTTTTGCGCGACGTGGCCCATTAACGTCAATGGGGTTCTGCTTTACGGCGGGGGTCCAGAACGGAACCTGCCGTATAAGCGGGGCCCTACTGTACTGTAATGACAGGGCAGGAGACATCTTTTTAAAAAGAACTATTTTCTACCCTGTAGTGCATAGACCTGTAAAGTTTTTGAACCTCAATACATGACTGACTGACATCATCAGTCACGGCAGCAGTCTCGACAAGATGCCTTAAAGGTTTACAACTGTATTTCTGAAAAAAGTGTGTATTTTTTTTTAAAAAAAGAATTTTTACCTTGTGAACACTGGTCCAACAACTTGGGGAAAAGAAACCTGCAAAATAAAAATTCACAGACATCTTGGCATTAATAACTACACTTCCAAGCACTGATGGCCACCACGCACACAGGCAGATCATCGGTGCTTCAAGCACAAGATTATCTATTATCTACCTCAACTGATGAGTTTGCAGGGAAGACCTTTTCATCTGAGACGGCAGGAACTGAAATGGGGTTCCTGCAAAGCATGGGCTCTATCACTATGCTTTGCATCTCCCCCCCCCCCCCCCCCCCGGAAAGATAAAGGCCTCTACTGACTCTGGTACAGAAGCGGTGGGAACTCAAACCACAGCCTTAAAAGCTGAGGCCAAACGCTGTCACCAAAACCACTACTGATTACAGTATAAACATAGCTCAAATCCTTCACCATGCCTGAATAGCGTATTATTCTTTTAAAAATCTGATACGACCCCAAAACTCTTTTCTGGTGTAAGACACACATACATTAAGCAAAACGTGCATAGCTGTGCTCTTGTGCAAAAAAATGTTGCCATCAGTTTCGATGGAGACTAAGAGCAGGAGATGCTTCCACTGGACTTTCCAGGCACTCTGTTGCACCTTTTCGGCTTAATGGCTTCAAGCAACTGCCTTCCCCTCTGCTTCGTTTTGTCTTGTATCGTTCCGAATTACCAGAAGCAGGCACACACTTGAAGAAGATGGAGCACTCAGAAGCAGCTCAATGACTGCACACCTTTTCCTTCAGGGTAGAGCATAGAAATAAATAAAAGACTCCGGTCCGAGACTCACTTTAGCCACAACGCAACGTGAGAGAATACTAGGGAGTTTATGCAAGTCACCACTGAGAGGTTTGTGAGTTGCATGCACTGTACAAATAAATTAATAAAGCCAGCCCATGATGAAGACTACTTTGCTTTCTCTCCGCTACACACGTTGCTTTTCTTTTCATCGCTTTACACATTATTCTGCTTTTCACATGTTATTGAGATGTTGCTAGGCCTGCCTCCGCAGAGCAGCTCTTAAGAGGTTTGCTGTCTCTTCTGTCCACTTCCTAGCAAGTGTCTGAAGAGGACACAAGATATAGCTCTGACCCGTTTCTAAAAGAAAAGGAGAGCCATGGCAACGGCTGGTGCGAGTTGGAAGGCTGTGACAGTGTTTAATGGCAATGCAGTGAAGGGAAAAGCAGCCGTTGTGCCTGCCGCTCTGAGACACACATGGCAGGGACATCAGATTACCTCACTTGTGGGCACAAAACCTGAACATGAAAAGAGTCCTGCTGGACCAGGCCAAAAGGCTCATCTAGTCCAGCGGCCAACTGGATGCCCCAATGGGAAGCCTGCAAGCAGGACCCGAGTGCAACAGTGCTCTCCCCACCTGGGTTCCCCAGGCACTGGTATTCAGAGGCACAGAATCATAGAATGGTAGAGTTGGAAGGGGCCTATAAGGCCATCAAGTCCTGCTTAATGCAGGAATCCAAATTAAAGCATACCTGACAGGTGTCTGTCTAGGTGCCTCTTGAATGCCTCCAGTGTTGGAGAGCCCACCCTAGGTCATTGGTTCCATTGTTGTACCACTCTAAAAGTTAGGGCATTTTTTTCCTGAAGTTCAACCAAAATCTGGCTTCTTGCAACTTCAGCCCATTATTCTGTGTCCTGCACTCTGGGATGATTGAGAAGAGATCCTGGCCCTCCTCTGTGTGGTAATTTTTCAAGCGCTTGAAGAGAGCTATCACATCTCCCTTCAGTATTCTCTTCTCAAGGCTAAACCTGCCCAGTTCTTTCAATCTTTCCCCATATAGCTGTTTACAGTCCTCCGGTCATCCTTGTTACCCTCCTTTGAACCTATTCTAGTTTGTCTGCATCCTTCTTAAACTGCAGTATCCAGAACTGGATGCAGAATGCAAGATGAGGCCTAACCAGTGCCGGACAGAGGGGCTCCGACAGAGGAGGGAGAAGCTTAGCCATCATAGCTACTCCCTGCTCCCCTGTCTTGCTCACATGAACCAGTAGGGGAAACGACAGCATTACAATGCACATAAGAAAACAACAACAATTACCTGCTGGTCTATTGTCATCCTTGCTGCCTGCAAAGCAGCTCTTTTTAGAAACTCATCCAGCTTTTTTTCTTTTTTTGCCAATATCAGCAAGTTTGGGAGGGTCAAACCTAAACACCTTAAACAAAGCACTTTCATTGTGCTATTTTAAACATGTGACTCTTGCAGAGCTTGGAAAAGTTACTTTTTTGAACTACAACTCCCATCAGCCCAATCCAGTGGCCATGCTGGCTGGAGCTGATGGGAGTTGTAGTTCAAAAAAGTAACTTTTTCAACCTCTGGTCACTCTCGGCTTAGTGTTGAGTTTGGCTCCAGTTTCCTTTCTCATCTCCCAGAGCTGTATCCTACCAACAAGATGTTTTATCATCTTGACTCTAGTCAGCTTTCACTTCCAAGTTGACCAAGAACAGGTCAATCATCTAGGCTGCTCCTTCCTACTCTCCGGCTAAGAAATGCATTTAACTTTTGTGATCTAAACGTGGACAAGCTCCCCACAATGTACATGCAGCAGCTTGAAAGGCTACCTGTGCTCCATATAGCAACTAAGTGGTTCGACACAAGTCGTGATCGCTCCAATGACAAAAGAGGCCTTCACGTCAGCATCTGGATGAGTTTGAAGGGCCTGCACAATGTCAATCACATCCGTGTATCTGCAAAGGGAACAAAGCAACGAGTTCTCAAGTGACAGAGAGCAGGAGGACTATGCTGCTGCCAGTCAATTTGGGGGTGGGGGGGGAGAAAGAGAGAGATTGGTGGTATATGTGTATGACTCAATGGGTTGCAATTCTGAGAAAGCATGTTATCCAATTCCCTGGGAAGGAAAAAAGCACTGACTCTACTGTCGTGATTTCTGCAAAGGCATTTCTCTCTCTCTCTTCAGACAGCTGTACATAGAGGAACACTAGAGGTCCCAGGCTATGGTCTGAAGGCACATGAGGCCACCACCTTGCTGAAGCTAAGCAACTCTGGGTTGGTCAGTGCCTGGATGAGAGACAGCCTGGCAACTACATGTATGCCGCCTTGGGTTCCATGATGAAAGAAAGGCGGGGTGTAAATGTAACAAGTAAATAACAAATAATAATAATAAACTCTTTGTAAGAATCCATATTCCTGGGAACTTACATCTGAATGCAGCAAGTGGAATTTAACTACAAAAGTGATGTGCCAAAACTGATGCCTAGTATAGATGATATAGATGGTATAGATTTATTTTATTTTATTTTCTTTTCTTAGATCAGGTCTCCTCCTGGTGACCTCCAGATGTTTTGGACTATAACTCTATAACCGGATGGAGAAAGTTGTAGACCAAAACATCTGGACAGGCTCAGGTTGGCAAAGGCTTCCTTAGATACTAAAAATGGAAATGGAGTGCCTTCAAGTCAATTGTGACTTATGGCGACCCTATGAAGAAGGTTTTCATGGTAAGCAATATTCAGAGGGGGTTTACCACTGCCTCCCTCTGAGGCTGAGAGGCAGTGACTGGCCCAAGGTCACCCAGTGAGCGTCAGCGGCCGGCTTTGCGTTGCCCGCAAACAAGAGCTTCCAGGAGTGACCTGGTCCTGCCAAAGAAGGCTTACAACAAGTGTGGGGAGCCTTTGGCCCTCCACATGGTGCTGAACTACAACTCCAATAATCTTGGCCATTGGCCATACTTGCCAAGGCTGATGGGAGTTGTAGTTCAGCAACATATGGAGGAGCAAGGATGTTCCCACCCATGGCTTGCGGTGTATCATCTTTGGACAAGCCCTGAGGCAAGACAAGAGCACAGAATTTGGTGGTGGCAGAAAGAGGAGTTGGTTAACGAGAAGCTGCCCGAGGGACGCAACCTGACTGGGAAGGGAAGGCTGTTCCAGCCGTGCAAGGACAGCAAAGCAAGACACTTGGATACTGTTAGGGAAGACAAAAGCAGATATGGTCAGGCACCTTAGCTGGGGAGCCGCTTAGGTGGTTCCAACAGACGATGAGAAAATTATGGGTTGTGTGACAAAACTGGAGTGGAGATGAGGAGAGAAAGGACACACCCTTCCCCCTGCTCTCACAATTTGGGGTCACTCAACAAAGCTGATTAGCAGTTTGTTCAGGTCCGAGAAAAGGCAATTGTTCATCATATGAAGGATAAACATTTTTGCCCCATGGAACACAGGAAAATTGTTGAGGCTCTCGGTGGACGACTTAATGATTCTTCTGCCTATTGCAATGATTGCAACAATTGTAATGAACTGTGCTAGACGCTGTATGATTTTTCATTATATTTGTGTTGCTTATTTTATTTCTTATATACTATATTTTATTGTATTACAATTTGAATTCAAACTATAATGCAATGAAGTGTGACATAAGAAACAAAAGAAGCAATAAAAGATAGTAAAATCAATATTAAAAATATTAAAAGTAAAAAGGTCCTCCTATGGGTGCCTATTCTAAGGGAAGCTCGGAGGATGGCAACAAGGGAGAGGGCTTTTTCAGTGGTGGCCCCCAAATTATGGAATGATCTCCCCGATGAAGTTCGCCTGGCGCCAACATTGTTATCTTTTCAGAGCCAGATCAAGACATTCCTTTTCTCCCAGGCATTCTAACAGCATGTGCTGAGCTCTGACCCCAGGTCTTACACCTTGTTTATCTGTGCTTCATGGTTTTAAACTTTGCATGTCTTTTGAAATTGTATATTTGTTTTTAATGTTCAGTGTTCTTAATTTTTGTAAACTGCCCAGAGAGCTTTGGCTATGGGGTGGTATATAAATGTAATAAATAAAATATGAATAGTTAATGCGATGGATATGCCATCTCCCACCTTCAACCACAAAGCCACAGACTTGCCGCGGACCACCTGAATGAAGCTTGCTGACCACTAGTGATCTGTGGACCACAGCGTGGGAAGCCCTGAACTAAACTAATTTGCGGAATTTAACTTCCACAATACACGGTGATAGCCTTTTATTCAGAAAAAGACACCTCTACCAGCAAACAGCTGAAAAGAACCTCAATGTTGAGAGGCTGTGCTGGCTGGGGGCTAATGGGAGTTGAAGTCCAAAACGTCTGAAGGTTATCTGGTTTGGGGGAGGGTGCCATATACACTGGAACATCAGATGCTTAGCAGGGAAGCAGAGGGCAGTGAAATGATAGCAATGTCACTGTTTTTTCACATCAAGTCCACCCTTTGGCAGATTGGGTACGGTTGCTGATCTGGATGGCCTCCTTGGAGAGGGTTCTATGTGATCTCAAGCAGATGGGGCAGGGATGAGGCGGGGTGGGGGAGATCCTTCTCATCAGACCACAAGCCCACGCTGTTTTTGTCTGCATTCATCAACCATGTCAACACACTTGCATTGTACAGCAACAAAAAAGGACAAAAGGTCATGCACCAGTTGGGTTTTCTGGTTTCCCATTGTGTTCATCTCGTTCTCAAAATGCCAAAGGTTACTGTTTTTATCTGCTGCTAACAGCTTTTTCAAAGGACTTCCCAACGCTTGTTTTGTGCTGGTGGGCAAAAGGATACTTGACCTAACTTGACCTGAAAATCTTTAATGGAAATGTCGTGGTGCATTATTTAACGGGCCTCCACGCTGGGTCCATAACTCCCCTGAACGAAACAGCACTTCCACTGGAAAGGGAATTTATGATACTTCACCCAAGGTAAAACGTTCGCCAAGGCCACTGTTGTATTGTGTCGGCCATTCTGATAAATCCACTAGATGGAAGCGGGGCTTTTAGGCATGAAGGAAGAAGCCAAAGACCATTTTATTTGGCATCTTGGGGCCACTTTAAGGTTACAGAAATATTTTTATTTCTCCAGACATATGAGTGGTTAATGTAGGTGTGTATTGTTTTGGGTTTTCTGGAATGCATATATTTGTAGAGAAGCAAAAGGCATCTAAACATCCTAAAACAACACCAAGGTCCTCCCTTTATGTCAAGGTGGATCTGAAAATAGACCATCAAAAAGTGTTTTTGTATGTGGGGGGGGGGGAGCGTTCCCTGGCCTACAATATATTGGCTATGTTGTTAAGGGTATTACTGTTAGATATTGTTCCTCTACATAGTAGTACTCTACAGGACTGAGCAGACTTCAGGCTTGTGGGATCAACTTTGTTCTTTTGCTAGCATCCACCAGCTGGATCCTGGTCCATAAGAGTGTGAGGCAGGAAAAACGAACTGACGCTCCAGAGGAGGAAGACCAGAGCGCTTCCTGTGGGGCATTAAGGCTTTTCCTGCCTCAAGCAACAGGAGGAAACACGTGGCCCAGTTGGGGGTGTCCTAGTGCCCGCTGGAGAAGACAGTTTCAGCCAGGTCGACATGCAGTAAGAATTAAGGAAGAGAAATGTCTCTGAGCCCAGGGATTTGTGATCAGCGCTCACAAGATCTTTCACACAAAAAAGGCCTGGTTTCTCCCCCCCCCCCCGAATTGTTTCTCAGCAACCTTTTTTGGGGGGGGGGGAAGAATGTGGTTTTTAGTTCTTGCTGGAAGGGCAGGATATAAATCAAATAATAAATAAAATATTTAAAAAATAATCGTTGTTGCCACTGTCAGGCAACTGGGAGTCAGAAGCCATTGCCAATATACTGCAAGTCACTCAGAGATCTACCAGGAGATCCACATCTACCTTTTCTTGCCCCTCCACCCCCCGAATCACCCACCTTACTGCATATAAATCCAGATTTGAGATGAAACTTATAACAGCGATAGGAAAACAAATTTCTAATGCTACATGTTCATCTTGTAGCATCGAGGAGTCTCTCACCCTTGGAGAACCACCAGCAACCTGATTTTTTTCCTGTTGTAAGCTGAGGGACGGGCACTTCGGTTGTGCTGGGATTCGAGAACGCTGGCCAGGTACTTCTGGAAATGGGCTGCGCTGAAACATTCAGGGCTGTCCATGGTTTGGCGATAAACAAGCCACCTAGAAATGCACCGTGGACAGAAAGAAGTCAGACTGGTTTCTTTATATGAGGGTTGGAGAACCTGAGGCCCAAGGGTCGGATCTGGCCCCCCGAACCTTCCTATCTGGCCCTTGGGCCTCTCCCCAGGCAACACCCCCTCCCCAGCAAGCCCCCTACTAGCTTTGCTTTGCAACCTCCTTGAGTGTTTTTGGTCTGTGCCCTTGAATGCTGATAATGCCTCTTGCTTGCCTTGATGGGGAGAGAGCGAGCGGAGAAACTACCCTACTGTAAATGTAAATGTACTGCCTTCAAGTCGATTCCGACTTATGGCGACCCTATGAATAGGGTTTTCATGAGGCTGAGAGGCAGTGACTGGCCCAAGGTCACCCAGTGAACTTCACGGCTGTGTGGGGATTTGAACCCTGGGCTCCCGGGTCCCTGGCCTGGCTTATTTTACTGGATCTATCCGGCACCAGAATTTCTTACTTGTACAATATCTATATGCACGCACCGACAGTCCAACACCTTAACCACTACACCACACTGGCTCTCATACCCTACTGTACATGAGCAAATTTACATTAGTTGCTCTGGCCTCTGGCTCCCTGGGTATGTGGCCCCAGAAGGTTACCCAGAAGGGAATGTGGCCCTCCAGCTGAAAAAGGTTTCCTACCTTAATTATCCTACCTTTATATCATCAGTATATTATAATTAATTTTGCCCTGGATTATCATTTCCTTTTCTTCCTGTATTTTCATGCCCTGTATTTAATATTGTTGCACACCGCCTCAAGATTTGACATGAGAGATGGCATAGAAATGCTTTTAATAAATAATAATACTCCCCACCCACCCTGCGAACAGCCCTCAGAAAAAGGCCATATTGCTCAGTGGGTAGAGCATCTGCTTTGCATGCAGAAGGCCCCAGGATCAATCCCTGGCATGCACCTTCAGGTAGGGCAAGGAAAGAAAAACTATGACCTGAAACCCTGGAGGACCCCTCCCAGGCACCGTAAACAACACTGTGCTAGATGGACCAATAGTCTGACTCAGTACAATGACCGCTTCTGTTCCACAGGATCCATCCATGCTGGCTCAGAGGGAGACAGACAGAGGAACAGAGGGCAAAGACTCGGCAGCCACAGGAGGACCAAAGCCAAAGACCTACGGTCTGACCAAAAGCATTTTGGCCTCGGAAAGGCTGTAGCTCAGTGGCAGAACACTTGCTTTGCACGGAAAAGTCCCAGGCTTAATCCCTTGCATCTCCAGGTAGGAGTGGGAGAGGCCCCCTCCTGCCTGAAACCATGGCGCAGATGGGAGTTGTGGTCCAAAACGTCTGGAGGATGCCATGTTGGCAAAGACTGGAAGAGACCGTATGACCCCCTCAGTAGGGCTATCGTCAGAACCAACTCCAAGGCAGAGGCCTCTAAGGAGAACTGACATACTTTGGAGATGAGTCTGACCCACTAAAAGCTACATCCTTTCATTCAGCCATCACTATTGTTTTAAAAAATAACAACAAACTAAATCTCAACTAACCTTCCATATTCTTTGTTAAAAGTAACCAGGAAAGAGCAGAGATCACTTGAGTAACATCCTGGGAGGCCTGTCAAGATGGTGATCATCACCTCAAAACAGAAGAACTAATTAAATTGTTGCTATTGTTACTGCACTGCTAGTTTTAAAAGGCACTAATTTTTTCTTTTGCAGAAATGCAAATTAAAGTCACTCGCCCCCCTGCCCCAAACTTACATCCGATAACCACCTTCAAGAGGATTATGAACCTAGAAGTATCACACATTATTTCTTTTGCTGAATCTTTTCTCTTCTAATATTTTTAAAACACCCTGGAGGAAACGGAAGGCAGTTCATGTGCCTTCTGTGAGTCACCTCTCCACTTTGATTACGTTTAAAAGTTAACATGTGTGGGAAACTAAGCTTAAAATGAGGGTATGATGAAACACTTGCTATGGGCTTTATGAGGCCCATTCATCTCTGACCGGCGATGATTCCTTCCAGTGAGACCACCTATAAAAAGAACCAGAAATGGTTCACAAGCAAGTTTCTCTCCAATCTGGTACTAGAAATCCATTCAATGGAGACAAAAACTTGCTATTTCATACATGCAAAATACGACCTTTACTAAAAGGTGGCATTGCTCCCAACACAAGGCCAATGTCTTTTCAAAAAGGTACCAGAAGAATATTTCCAGATAGACAAAGAATAGCCTTTTTTGGGGTGTCTGTTTGGAAGAGTATTGCAATTTAAGATTTTTTAACCTGATCTACGCCAATAATATCAAATGAACGTGTCTATCAATGGCTACTAGCAATGATGGCTATAGTCTGCGTCCACAGTCAGAGGCAGTTATGCCTCTGAATACTAGTTGCCGGAATCCACAAGTGCTCTTGCGCTCAGAGTTTGCTTGTGGGCTTCCCATAGGCATCTGGTTGGCCACTGGGAGAATGGGATGCTGGACTAGGTAGGCCACTGGCCTAATTTAGTACAGGTCCTCTTATTTTCTTAAGTTCATTAAATAATAAAGCTGTACAACGATTTTCATACTGTGCACAGGAGACCAGTTTGTGTTCAAGGGTCTGTCAGTGAAAAGAACAAACTGCAGCCCCCCACATTCCCCTGCAAGGCAAGTTCTGGGACACGCTCTTGGTTCAAGTTATGCAAGCCTGAGTCCCAGCAGCCCAGTATCAAACCCACATAAACCAAACATGCTCTCTAAAACAGCCTGCTAAATCCAGTGCAATGCACTGGAGTTCTTCAATAGCTGAATTAATATGGGAAAGGATTCCCTGAAAGCATTTGTTTTTTAAAAAAGCAACCCACATTGCATGATATTTGACAAGCATTTAAAACCATCTCTCCCCTTCTCGTACCATGAACACAGGGCCTTTTGTGCCCCTCCCCATTACCTTCTCTTTCAAAACTCCATGCTTTCTCATTCCAAGTGTAGCCTCAATAATGCACAATAAATTTGCAAATTTCACTAAATCCCATTTTAAAATTTGCAGAATTTTGTTCCAAGGGAAGAATCTGGACTCTGGTGATGCACAGGCAGAGAACTCTACAGTATTCTACATTTGTAATTAGGTACATAAATTGCGTTTGCAATATAGATACTACTTCAAGGACAAAAAAAGCCTAATTTTAAAACGCAATTGACAAAAAAGGGGGCAGACAACCACAAGCATATAAAACCCCTTGCAATCAGCTAGTCAAAATGGGTGACACAGAATTGGAAATAAAAGAATGCTATAGAATAAAAGTGTAATGCAAACAAATGACCTTTAAAAATGTTTGCAAGTGTTACATTGGCTCTCTTACCTTATCATTCTCTGCCTCATTATCAGGAATGGTTTTGGACTGCTGCAGCAACATTGGCAAATGGGCTCTCATCACAGGCTCACGGCTTACACTGCTGACCGTAAAGTGCTGTACAAATCTTGGAGGGAATAAGACAGCACACAGTTCTTTGCAACCACACAGGGCACTTACTTTTCAGAAGGGGGTAGGGGAATCTCTTGAGGCCTGTACAGCTGCCACTGAACCCACCCAGTATGGAACCTAACTGTCCAATAATAAACAAAAGATGCTGAGAATCCAGCGAAGGACCAGTTCAGATGGAATGACCTTCATTCAATAAACCACGTAGGGTGTTTGGGACCAAGAATAAGCCAGGTGCCCATGTGTGCCTGCCTCCCTTTCACCCCTTCCTTCACGTACCTGGCTTCAGCAAAGCTATCTCGGTTTCTTAAATTACAGTTTCCAATTATTTTCAAGCTAGCCAATTGTGGTTTAAGGCCTCCCTCCAAACCAAGACATCAAACCACGGTCTGATCTCCCCCCAAAGTTGAAGAGGCATTCGCACAGCTAACAAACAAATTATGTAACTGGGATTCTATGGGTAATTTGTCCTTTGCTCAGCACAAAGGCTACCTTTGAAAAGTCTTACCTGTCCAGATCTGGGAGACTTATAGATATTCTTAGCTGGTTCCATCTTTCCCCAGGGGGATAGGACAAGATGTTGAACAGTTTCTGCATGTTGGAATGCCTAGAACAAGGATACACTTTAAAACAATTGCTCTTATTTAGGAAAACACTGTCTGTTTCTTTACAATCAACATGCATTATTGGGTTTTCATGGTAAGTGGTATTCAGAGGGGGTTTACCATTGCCTTCCTCTGAGGCTAGGAGAGAGTGACTGGACCAAGGTCACCCAGTGAGCTTCATGGCTGTGTGCAGATTCGAACCCTGATCTCCCAGATCATAGCCCAACACTCTAACCACTAGACCAAATTACATTAATTTGTAAAGCCAGCCAAGTTGGTGGCCATCACTGCCTCTTGGGGGAGCAAATTCCAGAGTTTAACTATGTGCTGTGTGAGGAAGGACTTCCTTTTCTCTGTACCGAATCTTCCAACGTTCAGCTTCATTGGATGTCCATGGGCTCCAGTGTTGAGAAAAACTTTTCTCTACCCACTTTCTCCATGCCATGTATCATTTTATACACTTCTATCAGATGATGGTCTTATTCACCTTTTCTCTACACAAAAAAGCCCCAAATGCTGCACCCTTTCCTCATGGGGAAGGCACTTCCAATCAGTGCATGTCCAATAGCTTTCCTGCTGAAATCCTGTAACATGTCCTCTTTTGCATCTTGGTAACCTTCTCTCTCTCTCTCTTTAAAAAGAAACCCAAACAAAAGAGAAAATGGCCGTGGCACATGGCTGCTGTGACCCACCTGAGGTTGAGGCGAGACTTTCTTGTAGGTCCCAGCCAGGGCCGGATTAAGCTGAGGAGGGCCCCTAGGCTGATTGGTGTTTGGGGGCCCCTTCTCCTCTTAGGCACGCATGTGTGCCATCAGCCAAGATGGCGGCAGAGGCTTCAGCCCCTTAGGGAAACCTCGACCGCCATCTTGATTGATGGCAAACCGCAAAAAAACAGCAAAGAAAAAGGTAAATGAAGCCGGGGGATGGCAGGCGGTTTGGAAGCTCTTGTCTCGCGATCCGCAGCTCCTGTCCTGCTTCCGTGGATCGTGGAAGGAGAGCGGAGGGCCCTCTGTAGCTCCAAGGGCCCTCGGACCAGTGTCCCATGGGCCCCCAAGAGCTCTGGACCCCGAGGCTTCAGCCTACTAACCCTAATGGATAATCTGGCCCTGATCCCAACCCACCAACTGAAGGCCAGTGGCCACAAAGGAGGCAGGAGAAAAACTCTGCTATAATAAGCTAGTGACACTGTTCCCACAACAGACTGATCAAGGGATGGGAGAGAGAGAATTAAATGCTCCATAAAAAGCAGGAAATAGCTCATTATTGATTAGCGTGCTTCAGCGCAACACACACAAATAAGAGACCCCACAGCACACATGTTCTACATACTAAGAGTGAATTTGCCCTTCAGTGTGGATGGATCCTTAATCTAGCCAAAACAGCAGAGGGAATTATTAGCAGGCCTGGAAGTATGAAAAGCCCTTGGAGGGGGCAGGGATACCCACAAGCAGGCATGAGCTCAAGGAGGGCTGAATGTGCTCAGTGGGCACAGAATGCCAACTGACTGCCGGGGCAAAAATGGAAAACTGGAGTGGGGTGGGGATGCGGAATGGAGTATCCTGGAAAAGGGCATGGCTGCCCGGGTGTCATCCTAAGACAGGAACATTCCACACTGCAGTGTCTCCTTGCAGGTCCCACTTGTTTCATGCAATTCTATAGGGGTGGGTGGGTGAAGGGAAGAGCCATCTGCTCACAATCTCTCTTGTTCGACAGGCAGGCAGCTATCTTGGGTCATCTTTAAAGTTACTCCCGAACTCCCTTGTTGTTGCCAGACAGAGCAAACCTACAATGAAGAACACAAAAAAATCAAATCTCACACATTTAATATTGCACCTGATAACTCCAATGGAGTTACAAGGTAGCATTTGTTCAGGAAGGCAAATGGCCATGACAGTCATAAAAGGGGCTCCTGGGGTACTAAGCTATTAACATTTTTAATTAAAAAATCCTCTCTCCATGCAAGGCATTTAAAAACATTGAACTGTGCTTCCCAGAATAACCAGGGCTTGATGCCATCCATGATAACAAACTCCAGTACTAAGACACAGAAACCAAACACACTTGGAATGCTTTAAATGGACTATTTAATAACAAGAAAAAATGAGCTATTTTTCATTTCAGCATTAAACCAATTACATTTTGATACTCCTCTACCGGTAATCACCAGCAATTAAATCATTACTCTTGAGAAAAGAGTCATGTGCCAGCATGGCTCGTGCTCATCAAGGTACATTGATTTCAGGGGTAGTGGTTACCCCAAACAAGCAACAGCATTATAATCTCTGGCTGTGTTAGTTGGACTGGCAACCTTCCATTCCATCTGTACGCTGCTGCTGAGGTTTGCCCAGTCCTGGCCATCCATATCATTATGATATTGCACATAGAATCACAGAACAGTAGAGTTGGAAGGGGCCTATGAGGCCATCCAGTCCAACCCCCTGCTCAATGCAAGAATCCAAATCAAAGCATTCCCGACAGATGGCTGTCCAGCTGCCTCTTGAATGCCACAATAATACAGCAATTGCCCTGACAATTCAGTAAAATAAAGGCATCATAAAACCAATCTCTCTCTTGGCTCCTCATAACAACATTCCACTACTGCAGGGGTCCCCAAACAGTGGTACATGAGCTTCATTCAGGAGGTCTAAGGTGTGCCTGTGGTTGAAGATGGGAGATGGCACATCATAGAATCATAGAAAAGTAGAGTTGGAAGGGGTCTATAAGGCCATCAAGTCCAACCTCCTGCTCAATACAGGAATCCAAATCAAAGCATTCCCGGCAGATGGCTGTCCAGCTGCCTCTTGAATGCCTCCAGTGGCAGGTACCACACACAGTACCATCTGACATTGTGGCAAGCATCTTTGGAACAAAAGCAGCAAAGCAAGATGCAGAAGTTAACAAAAATGAGGGCAGCAGGGAAGAGGCAGACTGGCCCTAGAGAGGGTTGGTGGCAGCTTGGAAAAGAGTAAGGGAGTGGAACTCACAACTCCACATGGGAACTTCAAAGACCCTTCTTGGCTTTCCAAAAATCAGTCCAACAGTGATTGCTTTACTCCCTGACCCCAAATATTCCTGTGTTCTCTAATGCATTGTCACTATATTTACAAAGAAAGTTATTGTAAAAGCTAAACTGAGCTGAACTGCACAGAAGCAAGGGCAGCAGAGCAGATATGTCACCCTGTTCTGTTTATATATTTATAAAGGAAAAAAGTCATTGCAAATTTGCTAAGTGGCTTATCTCATTTACAAAAAATGGAAATGGGCTGCCTTCAAGTCGATCCCGACTTATGAAGACCCTATGAATAGGGTTTTCATGGTAAGTGGTATTCAGAGGAGGTTTACCATTGCCTTCTTCTGAGGCTGAGAGGCAGTGACTGGCCCAAGGTCACCCAGTGAGCTTCATGGCTGTGTGGGGATTAGAACCCTGGTCTCCCAGGTCATAGTCCAACACCTTAACCACTTAAAGCAAGTTAGCTTGATCAATTGTTCTGCTGAGAGTTGATGAATTTGCAGTTGGTTGCATGAAAATTTGAGGAAAGAATATACTGATGAAGGCTAGTGCAGTAACTATAAAAACTTTGCAGTAATTTAACATCTGTGCTACATCAACCAACTTCCTTTTGGTCATTGGACTCTGATGGATTAATAACTCTTGATTCTTTAAAATCTGATTTTACTTCAACTGACACATTGCCCATTTTTATTTTAGGTTGGTATTCTTTTTTATTAAAAAAAAACAATGTAAGAAACTCCATTCATCAATACAAAACGTTGTCTCTCTCCCTAGAGCCAAAGACAGTTCCCCACACGTTACTGTTGCACTACAAAGCTTTTTGCTTAGTAATTCACATCTGGATGTGTGAACTGCCTCCACTGAAAAGCTTTTGTACTGGAGACATTTATGAACGTACTGTTAGTGATACCTGATCTGTGATTCACACATGAAAATGCTCACGGTGCTGCATTCATAGGGTGAGGAACATGCATGTGTGAATTCAAAAAACAGCACCAGCTACAGAGAAGACAAACAGCATAGACAACAGCCACTGGGGACAAAAAAGGCTCATCGCTTCTTGATAAAACCAGATGTACCTCCACCAGGGTTTCAGGACACAGCCCTGCCCAAGACCTTAAACCTGCAGAGGAGCAGGAGTCTCCAGCTGATCTCCATGCCGACAACGACCCAGTGGACCCACTGGATCGCAACATCCCTGCCCTTGCACTGGAGGTCCCCACACCAGCTGCTTGGGTTCCTGGTCAGCTTGCAGACCACCCCAATCTCCCCCAGGGTCACAGGAGCAGAGGAGAGAGAGCAGACTAGGCTTCAGAGCCACTGCCAAGGTGCCCCGCTAGCTGCCCGTGAGGAGGAGGGGCAAGTGCATGGAAACATGTGCCCGGATCAGGGCCTGGCTGAGAGCCAGGAAGGAGATGGAGCTTCCATCTCCTAGATAAGGTCCCAGTCTGAGCTGCTTCACTGCTGAAGCAACAGCTCTTTCCAAGCCCCAGCCTTCCTGACCTAGGGACACATGAAGTGAGGGAGACTGGCAGGCAGGGGACCATTGCAATACCCCCGCTTCTGTCTCTCTCACACACTGTTCACCACCATGCTTACTTTAGTCGGAAGAAAGATCTCTTGTTTACATCACCTGTGAGTAGAAAGCTTTATAAACCTTGGACTTTGGGAAAAGTATGATCATCAGAGAGTTGCCTGGGGTATGGAGCTGGACTGGCAAGTGAGCAAGCAGGGAGCTTTTGTAGTCTATAAGGAGAGCGGCAACAACACTTGTGGAGTCCTAGGAAAGAGGAAAGGGAGAGTCTTTACGGTAAGTCTGCACCACTTCTGAAAGGAGACAGCTGAGCCTATTGGCCTTCCCAAGAACCCCTGCCTGGCCCCCTCACCCGAGGGTCTCTACTATATCAAAAACCCAGCATCACATATATCCTTTTGCATATACTCCCAAGGTTTTTAAAATGGCTGGTTATATAGACCGGCTAAGCCATTTTGTGCAAATGTGCACCACTATCCACATCTGTTTAAAAACAACTTCTCAGAACACGATTTGATTACACACGAGTGTGAATGGCCTGATTCTGGATTAGCCAAAAATGAGGCACAGGAGGCGTACTTTACTACGTGTATTCACAAGAGACATAAACAGAGTGACTGGATTACAATTTGGACTTTCCTGCAAGACACCATTTATCAGTGTGGCAATGCAATGGCTGCTGTAGTGTGCCTTTACTTCCTTCCTGTGTAATAGATCTTTTGCCTCTAAGAGTCCTAGGAGGCTAACAGCGTAAAACCATTTTAAAACCTGCACACTAAAACTATGAAATAACCACTAAAGTTTCCCCATGAAGCAACAAGGAAAACCAATGACCACTTCAGCTTCCCTCAGTCCTCAAATGCTGGCAGAAAAAAAGGGTTTTGCCTGCTTTGAAATAGGTAAAAACAGACACAGCTAAGCTGGGCTCAGAAGGAGAGGCCACCATGTCACAAGACCTTGCTCCTATCTTCCACAAATAATGGGACTCTGAGCAAGGTCTCCATCAAATAATATGAGAGCACAGGGAGCCAATACACTCCAAGGCAGCCTTCCCCAACCTGGTGCCTTCCTGATGCTGTTAGCCAACAACTCCCATCAGCCTCAGCCAGCATGGCCAATGGTCAGGGATGATGGGAGTTGCCCAAAAACACCTGGAGGGCATCTGAGTGAGGTAGGCTGCTTTTAACATGCCTGGGACACTGGTCGCAGAGCGTGTTCGAGATTAGCAGCAGCAACTTTGCATTGAGCTTGGAAACCAACCAACTCGCTCAAAGCTGAACCAGTGTTAAATGCTAATCCATATTAGCAACTGACTAAGTGAATTGCATTGAAATTGCCTAAGAATGGTTCACTGTACAGTGATGGTGTAACACACAAGTCCTGGTTCGTAGATAATGATCTTGATCTAATTAGTCAATTAGATCTTGGTCTAATTGATCAAGTTATTGATCAAGAACAAATGCTGTGACTACATGTTCCCCCTCCTTCCTTCTCTTGTGTACTGTTATGCAAAACCTCTGGGGTTTATTAAGCCACAGTTTCCCATTACATTCAAACCAGGAAACTGTGTTTTTAATCTCCAACTTCAAGCTAGGATCTCAAACTCAAATCAGACAGCACAAGAAAGAGGAGTAGGGAATGTGCAGGCACATCACCTGTTGATGGTCTAATAAACCATGGCTCATCAGGCCAAGGTCTTTATGCCCAAACCTCATCAAAGAGCTTCTAGAGATAAGCCAATATGAAACGGACAAACATTTAACCAAAGTGAAACCAGCAAGGATGCTAAGGTTGCTGGCAAAAAGTTATCTGAAACCATTTTCACCACCCCAGACAAACCCTGCTGTAAGTAAAATTTTAGAATGTAGCAACAAGGTGTACAAACTTCAAATGCTAACTTTTCCACAATACCCCACTTTTCCTGGATGACTATCAATGGAAATATAGTTAAAGGTAAGAATAAAACAGGCAGCTTACAGTATGCAGCCAGGGTGCTTACTCACTTAGTGATTAACATGCTTATCTTTTCCTGTATATCTGTATTATTGCTATGCTACAGATGTCCCCAACTATCGCCAATTCTCATCTCATTTAATGTTATTTTTAGTTCTCCAGACTCATGCCTTGCCAGGTCAGTGAAACAATATAAATTCTCTTTCAAGGTTTTTGCTTTGCACAGAATACCTGGCAGCAGTTCAGAAGCGATAGCCAAGGCCCCATAAATAGCCAGAGGTTTATAGGAGTTGGGTGTCTTGAAATCAAACAATAGAAGGAAGGTCAGGGTACACACAGCTTACCACACTACAAAGGAGCAGGCAGGCAGGGGAGATATGAAAAAGGGGTTGCTCAGATTCTTCTGGATTCAGGGCTTTTCAAGTTTGAACTGAAGCAAGACCCCCCTCTGCACTGTTCTTCGTGTATAATAAACCACGGCTCCACCAAACGCTTTGGCAGATTGTGAAGTGGTGATGTAATTGAAGACTCAAAGCAGAGGAATACACTCATATACAGACAAGCTTTGGGCACATCTAGGATTGGCTGACATGATGCACCCAACTGAACCTACCGGGCACAAGGAGAAAGGAACATGCTCTCTATGTCAGACAATTAGTCCATCAAGGTCAGTACTGTCTGTACTGACTAGCAGCAGCCCTCAAGGTTTCAGGCAGGGGACATTCCCAGCCCTACCTGGAGACTGAACCTGGGACCTTCTGCAAGCAAAGTGGATGTTCTACCACAGAGCTACGGCCCAGCCCCTCCATGCCAACTTCTTCCTTCTAGAGCACAGTCAACGCAGTGCCCTCCAGATGCTTCTAGACTACAACTCTCATCCTCTCTGACTTTTCATAGAATCATAGAATAGTAGAGTTGGAAGGGGCCTACAAGGCCATCATGTCCAACCCCCTGCTCAATGCAGGAATCCAAATCAAAGCATTCCCGACAGATGGCTGTCCAGCTGCCTCTTGAATGCCTCCAGTGTTGGAGAGCCCACTACCTCTCTAGGTCATTGGTTCCATTCATTGTCATATGGCTCTAACAGTTAGGAAGTTATTCCTGATGTCCAGTCGAAATCTGGCTTCCTGCAACTTGAGCCCATTATTCTGTGTCCTGCACTCTGGGATGATCGAGAAGAGATCCTGGCCCTCCTCTGTGTGGCAACCTTTCATGTACTTGAAGAGTGCTATCATATCTCCCCTCAGTCTTCTCTTCTCCAGGCTAAACATGCCCAGTTCTTTCAGTCTCTCCTCATAGGGCTTGGTTTCCAGTCCCCTGATTATCCTTGTTGCCCTCCTCTGAACCTGTTCCAGTTTGGCTACACTGGCTGGGGCTGTAACTCAACACCACCTGGAGAGTACCATATTGGCTACCCCTTTATTACAGCATGAATTCCATCTGCACACCTTAGCTAGAGGCTTCCTACTGCCATCTTAACTATTACTACACATTTACTTCAGGTATTATATGCATCATTTGGTTGTGTGATATAGAGATCAAAGCTTGAAAAAAAACACCACATTTTTTAAAAGCTTTGATCTCTATATCCTACCTCATTGTGGACACACAATCAAATGTGTATGTGTGTGTGTGGGGTGACAACTCTGGGGTTATGCCAAATCATGCCCGTCCATTTTGATAAACTTTCTGCCTGCTGAGAAAACAGTGTCCAATTTTTTGCCTCTTTCAAGAGGTCAGATGACTTCTGGTGAAATATCCAGGAGGTGGAGGTAAGGGGATACATTAAGTGTATACCTTAATAATTCATTTTTCAGAGCTGTCAAAAGATGCAAGGAGGCAGTCTCTCAACTTTTTTTTTTAAAATAATCCTTTTGTGACACTCCCTCGCCAATACGCTTTCTAGAGCGCCCATGGGGAGATGTAATGTCACGACATCCCTCCGCATGGGTATTTTAGGAAGTGCACCAGCCAGGGTGCCTGTACATTTTCAGAGGCTCTAAGTGCAGTTCATGCAATCCCTGCATTCAAAGGGGCAGCCCCTCTTCTCTCTGCAGGGAGAGAAAAGCATTTTCAAAGCACATGGAGTGCTGGGTGGCAGCCAGCGTGGACTTTGCTTTCAAAGTAGTCTGCTCTCCTGGAAGTGCGCGGGGAGCCTTCTTCTGACCGAGCAGGGAGGGTGGCTCAGAAAGCCAGCAATCAGCGAGCGAAAATGCCAGAGAGAAGCAAGGAGTGGTATGCAGTGCTGGTCCTGCTCAGAACAGACCCGCTGAAGTTAATAGAGAAGACTAACTTAGCGTCATTAATTTCAGTGGGTCTACTCTGAGCAGGACTTAGAAGACTACAGCCCAAGATTAAAAAAAAAGATGGGAAAACATTATCTTTTTTAACTATAAGGCTGTGCGCTGCTCGGGATCTCTCCAGCCTGCTGCACTTCTCAGAATACCCGCAAGAGGACATCACAGTACAATGTTCTCCAGTGCGCCAACTGGAGAGATGACAGTGAGCACCATGCAAGGTTTTTTTTTAGTTAAAAAAAAGAGAACATCTCTCAACCATCTCACAAAGTTCACTTACTGATAAATGCCAACCTGCTGTTCCAAATTTTACTGAAATTCAGCCCCACCTCCCTCCAACTTTTCAAGGCAGCTTCTTTTCGCCTCTGCCGTCAATGAAATCCCCCCCCCAAAGTTGAGCTGAGAAGTTTGGCCCGGATCTAGCCTTTGTCAAAACTGAGCTCTGGGGGTGGGTTGCTGCCCTGTAGAATTCTGCATTTGGGTGTTGCAGGGGAACGCTGGAGAAAGCTCCTTTGCTTCCACAGAGCAATTGTGATAAGGACAGAGAGCGGAATGGGTGAGTACTTTACCCCATCGTAGAACCTGATGGATGTCATGTGGGTCTTGGAAATGGTGATGCTCCCATAGTGCGGATGGCAGAACAGAAGGCCCTCAGAGAAGAAATAGAGTTTACCTGCAAAGGGAAGGGGGGGAAAACAGCCTGAGGTGCTCCATGAAGCCTTTTGATGCCATATGTCAGCTTAAAATTCCTCTGCATAAGTGACCAGGCAGGCCCTTTGGCTGAGTCAGGTTTAAACACTAGGATTATGCGCAATATTGATCACCTTTGTAAAAATACTAAAAAAACCAAACAAAGTGCAAGGGGAAGACGGGCAATCAAAATGGAGTAGGCCATTATGTTGCCTTGGCCAGGGGAGGAGGGAGAATGATCGTTTTTAGGAACTGCTCCGAAGGTTGCTTTTTTCCTCCCCGCAGCTTCCCTTCCTCTTGTTTGAATTTCAAAAATATTAAAGTTCATTGGATTGAGGTCGGGGCCCTCTACACATTCAAGTATTATGAACATAAAAGCTTTGTCTTAAACAGACTTGACTACTTTTCTGTTTCAGGTGCAGTGCTTTGCCTTTAAGGGCAATAAAATGAGGTGAAATCCATTTTATGGTTCCTCATTCCTATAAAATGATGCCACAGACCCCGAATATGAGATGCACCCAGGGAAACGCACAAGAAGTTTCTGTATTTGTGTGTCACTTTCACATTCAAAAGTATGAGTAACCATATTTTTTTTAGCTTGTGATAATCTTCACTTTTTAAAAAAAAAATGCAAATGACATACAAAAATTCACTCTAATTCTTAAACCCACCAGTTACCGAAATTCACCAAAATATACTAGCCTTCTATTATGTGTGCAGAAGTATTATCTCAACTTTTTTTTTGAAAAAAAGAGGTCATATTTTGGAAGCAAAGGTTTTTAGAACAAAAGCATCCACACACATCTGCATTTTTATTACAACTGTTGCCTTTTAAATGAAACTGACAAGGTAACCCTTGTCACCCATGCACACTGTCAGGTTATCTGAAATTCTTGCCATCTTATGGATGGACTGCCTTCAAGTTGATCCCAACTTATGGCGACGCTATGAACAGGGTGTTCATGGTAAGTGGTATTCAGAGGGGGTTTACCATTGCCTTCCTTTGAGGCTGAGAGGCAGTGACTGGCCCAAGGTCACCCAGTGAGCTTCATGGCTGTGTGGGGATTTGAACCCTGGTCTCCCAGGTCGTAGTCCTAGAACAGGTAAAACTGACCATGGGGGAGGAGGATGGGGAGCGAGGAGGATGGGGCGCGGGGAGGAGGGGTTGGGGGGATTGGAGGGGGAGGGGAAGGGATAGGAGGGAGAAGGGAGGGTGGGTTTGATCAGTTGCATACTTTTTGAGTTCAATGGGATTTACTCCTGTGCAACCATGTTTGAAAATGGAAATGGACTGCCTTCAAGTCAATCCCGACTTATGGCAACCCTATAAATAGGGTTTTCAAGGTAAGCAGTGTTCAGAGGGGGCTTACCATTGCCTCCCTCTGAGGCTGAGAGGCAGTGACTGGACCAAGGTCACCCAGTGAGCTTCATGGCTGTGTTGGGATTCAAACCATGGTCATAGTCCAACACCTTAACCACTACACCACACTGACTCTCTTATCTTATGGATAAAAGGATCAAAATGAGATTCCCCAAAGTGAACCTCTGAGGAACTCAGGCGATATACCAGAGGAGGCAAATTCAGCCAAGAGCACCAGAGCGGTGGGGCTAGACAGACTCTTGGGAGACTCAAGTTAAACAGGCTCAGGGAGTTTGGGCGGCTTTACTAATCCATGGGACACATCTGCACCCCCAAGGAAATATCACCATGAGCGGCAATGCAAGATGCTTCAACCTCAAAGCAGTTTAGTCCTGGAGGAGGGATGGAAGGAGACAACTAACAGCAGATTTATTTGAAGGGATACCCATAACGTTAAAGAACAATTCTTTCAATAGAGTTAAAGAGGCACTAGCTACAGATATTGACTGGGACCCAAGAGCTGTTTGAGGCATGCCAAAAACCCAGTGGCATTTATTACCTCTTCTGGATTTCACAGCAGGCCCCCTCCCCCCTCCCCCCACCTGAAAAGCTGCTTTTGAAACTCTCTATTTTGAAAGGTTTGTTGTGCAGCAATGGAGGGAGGGGCTGCTCCTAAAACATGCACACGTGTGTGATCTAGAGCTGGACGTGGGGTCCTTTGAATCCTGGCCATGGCATGTTGCTTAAAATACAAACTCTTAAATGTCAACAAAACAGAGCTTCCAGGATAAGAGGAAGAATAAAAAAGAGGGAAATTCTGAAATCAAAGATGAGCATGTGTGTGCAAGTCTGTCAACCTTTTTTGCATATGTACCACTAGGCAGTTACTCACCCTCTTCTGGCCTACATAGGGAATTGCTAGAAGAAATGTAGGCTCCATCGCCTCCAGTCAGGAGGCTCCCCAGGAAGGATTCTTCTTCCTAAAGGAGGAGAGTTTTAGAAGATCAAACAATGGCAACAGAGTTTCTGAACCTGATCAATTATATTGAGCAACGTGTAGTTTCCAAATCACATGAAGTACTACTTCCCCACTATTCAGCACTGGTTAGCCTCATCTTGAGTACTGCATCCAGTTCTGGACAGACACCACACTTTAAGAAGGATGCAGACAAACTGGAACAGGTTCAAAGAAGGGCAACAAGGATGGTTAGGGGACTGGAAACAAAGCCCTGTGAGGAGAGACTGAAAGAACTGGGCATGTTTAGTCTTAAGAAGACTGAGGGGAGATATTGATAGCCCTCTTCAAGTACTTGAAAGGTTGTCACACACACAGGAGGGCCAAGATCTCTTCTGGATCATCCCAGAGTGCAGGACATGGAATAATGGGTTCATGTTACAGAAAGCCAGATTTTGGCTGAATATTGGGAAAAACTTCCTAAGTGTTAGAGCAGTGTGATAATGGAACCAGTGACTTAGGGAGGTGGTGGGCTCTCCAACACAGAAGGCCTTCTAGAAGCGCCTGGACAGTCACCTGTTGGGTATGCCTTAAGATGGATTCTTGCATTGAGCAGAGGGTGGACTCGATGGCCTTATAGGCCCCTTCCAACTCTACTAGCCTATGATTCTTATAGCAGCAGACCCAGAAAGAAACATACTTGTAAAGAGCTTGTAAACCACCCAGAGAGCTTCGGCTATGGGGCGGTATATAAATACAATAAATAAATAAATAAATAATTCTGATGGGATGTCAAGCTTAATCAACAGGCCAAGTTGCATCACAAACCTTCAGGATTTGCTGGGCCTTCTCTGACAGCTTTACCTCATTATCTTCAACCTATAACCAAAAGCAACAATCGTTTTAGCTAAGCACATTTGACTTAGCAATAAGAGTCCTGCTACTATGGTGGATCTCTGTCACAATGTGCCCTTTGCACTGCTTGGAGGTACACATCTTCCCTTCATACCTTATGTGTTCACCGTGGCAATCATTCATGCATCCAGGTTGCTGGAGAAAGTATAAAATGGCTCTTAGCCACAGAGTCATTTTTGACAGTTTTACTCTGGCGCAGCAGTTAAGGGACTAAGCTATGAACCACAAAACTCCCAAGTGTAAATCTCATTACTGCCATGATGAAGCAGAATAGGTCATTCTTTCTCAACCCCCACACCTGCAACATGAGGGTCCAATCCCGATCTCCCGTACAGTGCTGCAAAGACTAACGTAATAATGTGCAAGAAGCTCTAGATGGTCCTTTGCCAGCCTGCTGCCCTCCAGATGTTTTGGACTGCAACTCCATCAGCTCCAGCCAACATAGCTACACTTGCTGGGCCTGATGGGATTTGTGGCCCAAACCATCTGGAGGGTATCAGGTTAGCAGAGGTTATTATACATAAACACAAGGTGTTAGTAATATTAGATTCCCATGTAAAAAAATGCAAACAATGGCCAATGACATTGGGCTGTTGTGAGAATGAACAAAATAAAAGGTTACAAAGCACTCTGCATACTTGAAAGTGCTACAGAAATCCATAATGAAATACTAATCTTCTAAGGAGTCCAGCACCAACATTTTGCACAGATTATTTCCACACCACCCAAAACATGAAATTTTGGGGTGAGGGTGTGTGCACACTCACCCTTCATAGGTCTAAAGCTTTATTGCAGCATCAAAAAAAAAGACATTTGTAAGTAAGTGAGCAACCCTGAAATACAACACTGGTGCACTTACCAAGAATGGGCCTTCCAGGCTGGAATAGTGAGGCATTCACAAGTAAAGATTGTGGCTCAGAAATAGAGCTCGTGCTCTGCATGAAAATGGTCCCAGATTCAATTCCTGCATCTCTAGGTAGGGCTCAGAGATACCCTTGCTTGAAATCTTGGGGAGCTACTGTTAGCCAATGCAGACAGTCAGTGAGCGAGAAAGACCAATGGTCTGACATGGTAAAAGGCAGCTCCCTATGGGGTGTCTCTCCAAATCAGGCAGACACCATTTTACTTGAGCTTTTATTATATATTCTTCCCTCTAGCCCATAACAAAGCTCCTACTAGGAAGTTTCTGAACAAACGAAGAACAAAACACAGGTGGAAGTGCTTTCAAAACAGTGTTGCCGTCATTAGGCAAGAGGATTCTGGAAAGCAGTGGCATCACTGGCGCATCTACAAGAAGGACCTTGAGAAGGTTTAAAGATGATTTGTCACTCTAGGGCACCTGCCACTGGCTAGCCCATTACCTGAAGCTGAGTTAGTCTTTCTTCAGGGGTGGGGAACCTGTGGCCCCTCCAGATGCTGCTGAACAACAACTCGCATCATCACTGGCCATTGGCCATGTTTGCTGGGGCTTATGGAAGTTGCAATAAATCTGGAGGGCAAAAGGTCCCCCACCCTTGCTCTAGGATATAATTCCTCTGAGCATAACCATAATTTATTATTATTATTATTATTAACCAGAAGATTTTTTTTGCTATTTAACAGATTAGCTGATTCTTTCATAAGAATGGGTGGTGTTCAGTGCTAGTCCTACTCAGAGTAGACCCATTAAATTTAATAGACATGATTGACAGGTTCATTAATTTCAATGGGTCTTCCCTGAGTAGGACTTAGTTGAACCCCAAATCTTTAAATTCTTTACGTAAAGAAACAGATTTCTATGCCACAGCTGGAGAGGGCAGGAACAAAGGCACCCTTAGAAACTGGTTGGACTAGGGCCAGTGGGACAGAAGCCCAAAGAGGACAGTGTCTTAGAGATAAGAGACAACCCAAGTCTTTAAAGTAGTCTAGCTCTAGTGGGTTCTTCTGAGTCAGACATGGAACACCAATTCACATGCAGAATTCGCTTCACACATAGAAAGTCTCATATTCAATTCCTTGCATCTCTAGGTTGGGCTAGGAGAGACTCCTGCCTGAATCCCCAGAGAACCGCTGTCAGTCAGTGAAGCTAGATGGACCAGTGGTATAAGGCAGCCTTTCCCAACCAGTGGGCCACCAGATGTTGCTGGACTACAACTCCCATCAGCCCCAGCAAGTATGGCCAATGGTCAGGAATGCTGGGGCTGATGGGAGTTGTAGTCCAGCAACATCTGGTGGCCCACTAGTTGGGAAAGGCTGGTATAAGACATATAAGCTATACGGCAGCTCCCTACGCTTATTTAGGGAAGGGCTGTAGCTCAGTGGCAGACCACCTGCTTTGCATGCAGAAGGTCCCAGGTTCAATCCCCGTCATCTCCAGCTAGGGCTGGGGCCACATTCACACCATACCTTTATTCCATTATTATTCTACTTTAAAAGGTCATGGCTTCCCCCAAAGAATCCTGGGAAGTGTAGTTTGTGAAGGGTGCTGAGAGTTGCTAGGAGACCCCCATTCCCCTCACAGAGCTGCAATTCCCAGAGTGCTTTAACAATCCACCCCTCTTCCCATGGTGGAAACTGCAGATCTGTGAGGGAAATAGGGGGGTCTCCTAACAACTCTCAGCCCCCTTCACAAACTACACTTCCCAGGATACCCTGAGGGAAGCTATGACTGTTTCAAGTAGAGTAACAGTGGAATAAATGTGCAGTGTGAATGCAGCCTTGCTTGAAACCCTGGAGAGCCACTGCCAGGGAGTGTGGACAATACTGAGCCGGATGGAGCAACCGTCTGACTCAGCATAAGGGCACTTCCTGGGTTCTTATATTCCGCCACTGGCCCTCCTCTAACTGGCACTCAGACAGTCTCATTTTGATGCTCATCCTTTGGGGGGAGGGGCGGAGAAAAAAGCACAGAGGGAGGGAGGTGGCCTGGCAGAATGCAGACCTTTGGCCATAGCCACTGGATCCGGCAATTCATATCCAGAAGGCTCTGTGGAGTGAATAGGATCTACAGACTTGGGAAGTTTTGCTGATGCTTTAAAAAAAAATTCCTTTCCTCCCGTTCCCATTGGCATTATGAGGAGACGTTGACTCAGAAGAGGAGGAGGAGGAGGAGGAAGAATGCTTGGCATGCTTTTTGTGTTGAGGACTACTTTTAAGATTAAGCTCCTTGGAAACATCTGCCAGCAAAGCCTCCTTCAGCGATGAAACCATTTCTTTAGGGAAGGTCAGGGGGTGGGGGGTTGCTGAGGTACAGCTGGGCTGGATCTGCCGGGATTCATACAGGCTGGTTTGCTGATTGGTAAAATAAAACAGGCACAGCATTAGTCTTACAGTGTCCTCCGAGGGCCTCTGATGGGCAGAAAAAATAGTGCAACCCAAACCTTCCAAGGAAAATAGACTCGGCTCCAGTTGAAGGGGAAGAGGAAACAGCATCTAAGCCTGAGTGGCTTCATCTGAGGTGTGCTTAGATCAATCCTGGAAAAAGGAGAAGCAGATGGGATCACCGCTTCCTGGTTCCTTGCCCTGGCTGCTGCTAAAGCTGCCTCCTTTGTTCTCCGAACCACTCCGTGTCTAGTTGCTAAGAGAGGCTCCGCAGGGGCAGCGTTCATGGCTGGAGCTGCAAGGGCTTCGGTAGGAGGGCAGATGGAGCTAAGTGATGGAAGAAGCCTCGCGCAGGTAGGGGCAGTGTTTGAAGTAGGTGGGCAAGGAGAATCTTTTCTGCAAGCCCGTTTTGCTGAAATCTGTTTTGGATGCTGTTTGGTCGGAAGCCGCTCGGAAGAGTTAAAACTATAAAATTCACGCCCCCAAGAGGTAGCGTTGGCCACCAACTTGGATGGCTTTAAAAAAGGATTAGACAAATTCATGGAGGATCACAAGCTTTCAATGGCTGCTAGCCACAATGGCAGCTAGCCACAATGGCTATGTTCTGCCTCCACTGTTGGAGACAGTAGGCTTCTGCATGCCAGTTGCTGGGAATTACAAGTGGGGAGAGAGCTGCTGCACTCAGGTCCTGCTTATGGGCTTCCCACCTGGATGGGCACTGTGAGAACAAGATGCTGGACTAGATGGGCCACTGGCCTGAGCCAGTGGCAGGGCTCCTCTTCGGTTCTGAGGCTTAACTGGTTGTTTTTTCCTTGCCTGCAGGCACCATAGCAGCAGAGAAAGCGTCAGAAAAACAGTAGGGCCTTAAAAAAAAAGACACACAAACAGAGGAAAGATACCAGAAGAACAAGAACAAGGAAGATGAAATAATGAGGAAAGCAGACAGAACACAAGGCAGAAGGGGGGAGAGAAAACACACACACACAACTGCTTGGGTTGACAATATACTAAAGGCTCAAGGCACAGAGTCTCTGCTGCAGCAAATCAGGATCAGACAACCCATCAGAGGCAGGTGCTGGCTCCATGTCAGTTGCTATTGTTGTTATGTGCCTTCAAGTCGATTGCGACTTTTGACGACCCTATGAATCAGTGACCTCCAAGAGCATCTGTCATGAACTGCCCTGTTCAGATCTTGTAAGTTCATCCATGTCAGTGGGGCAGTGGACTCCATTAGGGGTTTAGTCCAAAATTTCAATGTGCTGCCCAAGGTGCTTGGGTATCTCCTTGGATATCTCCTTGAAATTTCAGACTAAAACCCATGCTCCACTGACATGAAGCCAGCTGCCCCCACTGCAACCCATCACATGGATGTCTCACTATGCCAGCCTGAGAAAGATACACTTTAAAAAACAACAACACAGGAGTATAAAATGTGTGTGTCCCTAAAAAGACGAGTTTTAAACTAATCACATTTGCCAGGAATGACTAGTAACTACATATCTCGTTTATCGACACACATATACCCCACCTTTCTTCCAAGGAACTCAAGATGATGTACACACTTCCCTCCCCTCCATTTTTTATCCTCACAGTAACCCTGTGAGGCAGGTTAAGCTAAAAGACAGGAAATGGCTCAAGGCTGAATGGGGATTTGAACCCTGGTCTCCCAGGTTCTAGTCCAACACTCTAACCACTACACCACCCCGTCTCTCTTCTTTTGTGAAAGTCTCCCACGTCATGTTAAAGTACCCTCCTATTTTGCAATCCCCCCCTCCCCCCAATTTCATTTCCTATGGCACAAAACTCACATACTTTGGCTGAACATGAGCACAGCAAAAGTTAACCTGATCCTCCTTAATTGATCAGCTTTCCCCATCACAGTGAGAACCCAAAGTATAGAATCAATTTGCTTATTTATTTTATTCAAATGAAACTTCAGTTGTCCTTGGAACAGCCTCAGAGAAGTTGACTTGCTTGCTTTTGGCAGATTCAAAAGAACAGTTCTGAAATAGTTTTGTTTAAAAGGAAAAACGGGCTTTGAAGGGAATCAAAACATGCTCACCAGCCAAGAAACCGATCTTGGGATAGCTGCAGTGAGAATGATGTAGCTGGTTTCTGTGTTAATGCTGCCATCTGCAGGGAAGTTAAAATATAATTAAATAAAATTAGACCTGGCATGGCTCCTGAGCTTCTGCCTGTCTTCTGAAAAGCAATACTTTTAATAATGAGAAGTGCAAAGCTACTGGGTTGAATTTCTCACAAATCTCCCTTCAACTCCACAGGCCACTTCCTGTAGGAAAGCAGAGGTGAGGGGTGGGCTGTACACACTAGGTGGAAGAATGTTTCACGTGCTCCAGCTTCCAGCAATAATAAATTCAATAAACTAGTTTTCTTTAGACAAGCCCATGAAGGCGAATAGGAAAAAATGTCTGCCTGGTAATGTGTGAATTTCACACTGAAGCTGAGCCATTTGCTAGTTGTGTCCTAGATAAGAATTCCGTTTTTGCTCATTGGGTTGGTTCACATGTAATGCTAAACCATCAGCCATTAAACGGAAGAGCTTTGGATTTATGTGCTGCCCCACTCATTCCCCCCTCCTCGCTCTTTTGTAGCAAACCACAGTTTGCTATTACATCCAAACTGACAAGCTATAGCTTGCGCTTGCCCTCAGAATTAACTACAGATATAACAGCCAACTCTGCTTTCCTGTGCAAGAGAGGAAATCCAAGTGTACAAGAGGAAAAGAAGGGGGAGAGGAGATATGTGCAAGCCCGAGATTAGCTCATATAATACCAGACCATGATTTGGGGTTACATACGACCCAAACCATTGCATATACAAACTAATTCAACGCTTTAATTAAAAGAGTGGGTTTTTTTCACTGCAATTTTTGCTGGACAGCAAAATACCTTTTTCTTTCACAAGAATCTGTGATGCCAGGAAAGATTCTGAGAAGACCACCGACCCAAGGCAGCCCCTTCCGCCTAGTAAGTCTGGAATGTCATATACAGTCATGGACATCTGCAGCAAAATGGGGAGGGAGGGGGAACTTGGGTCAAACTCCCATTTTTATCCATCACATTTCCTCTCACATTTTAGTCTTTGTACGGTATGTTAGTCTCTACACATTCACATCTCACTATCCATCCAGGCAAGCAGGAAGTTCCGTCGTTACTAGCTGCATTCCAGCTAGGCAAAATGCTCTGAGGGAGGGTGCACGCAAGGCCAGTGGAAGATGTAGTCTGGGAGGGTGGATGGCCTAGACGGAATCCCAAAGGCAGGCAGAGAAGCCTGGAGGGACACAATTGGCTGCTGGCCTGAGGCTCTCCTCCCCACGCATGAAGTATTGCAAACATGTGTTAGTGGGTGAAGGGCCAGTCCACATGTTATGCTTGCCAAGGAAGGCCACCGACAACATCTCCCTGTCCTGCCTTTGGGCTTCCCACTGGCATCTGGTTGGCTCCTGTGAGAACAGGATCCTGGACGGACGGATCTTTGGGCTGATTCAGCAGAGGTCTGTTGTAAACCACCCAGAGAGCTTCGGCTATGAGGTGGTATATAAATGCAACAAATAAATAAATAATAAATAAATAGAGGTCTTCGTAAGTTCCTACTGTGTCTGCCAAATCTCAACAGGGAGGTATTCCACAGGGTACGAACTGCTACTTAAGTATCATTTCTGACCTTTCTCCCCAAAGGGAGCCTACCCTATTGACAACATCAACATTACATACAAGCAACCTAAATTAATTGGGAAGGCCCTCCTCTGCCCCACAGCCAGATGTACCTCTGTGCAACATGGCACAGTCTGTAGGGCTGGAGAATCTCCTGAACTTTTCTGAACTTGCCAACACTTCTCAAGATATTCTAGTGAAAAAACATGGACATTTCGCTAATAAAGTATATAACTCCATAGCAAACTTAAAATTCTACTCACTGTTTTCACTAAGTAGAGGCTATCCTCATTATCCAGTAGAATAATTCTGGAAGAAAAAACCATGTTTTTAGACAACTTTCATTACAGCTTGAATCAGCCTCACCACCACATATCAAGCAAACTATCAAGGCAAATTAGGAAGGTTTAAAAATGCATTCAGAGAATGGATTCATAGGATCTCTTCACCTGAATCAGGTTCTCTCCATGTATACGCGGTACTCCTCCTCAGGAGCAACTGCATGATTGAAAGAGCTAAAACAATGTGCCACCACAATTGTAGACATCACGAAGCAGCAGCAGGAGCAGCAATATCTGCAGAGTGCCCATTTCATACATGGCCCTTTTGGCCACAAAAGCATCTCCAGACACTTGGGTAGCACATGCAGGCAAGCCTGATGGTGTGAATTGGCCCTAGAAGCTTGAGTTGCGAACCTTCAAACCTAAAGTCTTACATGACTAGAGAAAGCCCGCCTGGCCCAGTCACTGCTCACCATTTGGCTGTTTATAGAGAACTTTGGGGCAAACTATGATTCTGCAGCTGCTAAATTATATTAGTTAATATGACTTTTTTGTGCTATTTTTTATAGAGTTCTAATTTTTTTTATATTTAACATTCGGTCAAGACTCAAGCAGTTAAGTAATCACATTTCCATGCAAGCAACCATTTTTATATACATATTTTTGCAGACTGCAATCTCAGGGTACTCAGTGGTTTCAGGAATGCCATATGCTATTATTCACCTGGCAACCACAGGTATCGTGGCACCAAGTTCCTCATTCATTTTGCTCCACTAAGTTATATGAAAGACAAACTCTGTTTCTTTGAAACTGTCAGTTCAAAAGATCTGCAGCCTCCTGACAGGGAGGAACAAAAACAAAAGCACTGACCTTCCATGGTTATTCACAGCTTGGATCTGAAAATTTATTCTGGTGCTATGAAAGAGGTGGGGGGCGGGAGAGAGAGAGACAAAAGAACACTAAATTTTAAAAAATGGCTTATATTCAAATGAGTGATGTTGTTTCAGATTGAAGGGCAAATAACGCTTTAAACACAGACAGGCGGGTAAAGGTGCCCTGCTAAGGGGTGGGGTGGGGGTAAAGTGGGGCTTGAGTGCTCCATTGCTCTTTTTTGCTCCAAATCCCACCCAGAACCCCTGCACACACACAAAGTTCCAGGTTCCTATTTACTCTTGCAAAACACACACATCTGGCTCAACCCTGGAGAAAGAAAAGACTGTGCAAAAGTGGAAAAACTGGAATGGAAAAAGAATGGCAAGGAAAGGGCGATGCACCACTCCCTCATCTTCCTCTCTCTCAAGTCACAGCCTCCCCAGGATGTGTCGTTTGCCCCTAATTAAGTAATAATATGGATCTCCTGTACTGTTCTTCAAGCCCTATTTAAGAGGACATACTGAAGATGCCTGCTATTGTGATCTCAAGTATACACACAGACACCAGTCCGTATTGTGAACCTGTTGCAATGAACGACCGTGCATGCTATTCTACCTGTATCTAGGAAACTTCCTTGACCAACCTTTGCCAAGCTGGTGCCCTCCAGATGTTTTGGAGTACAACTCTCATCAGCACCAGCAAGTACAGCCGTGCTGGCTGGTGCTGATGTGAGTTGTCGCTCAAAGTATCTATAGGACACGAGGTTGGTGAAAGTTGCTCTTGACAAGCATGGGATTCTTGGTCCAAAGCACACAGGTACCTATTCATACAAGTGGGTAATTACGAGGAAAACTAGTAAAATGTGGTTTGAGATCATGACCTAGGCACACACTGCTTGTGTAAAACAAATAGTAGCAACGAGAGTGTGGGTGGGATGGAGGCGTACGTGGAGAGAATAGGTGGCTGAGTCTTCATAATGTCACACAGGTTGGAGGAGAATATGGCAACAGAGCTGAAAGCCAGCCCACCAGTCTTTGTGTTACTGGATTCTGACAGAGGAAGGGCTGTAGCTCAATGGCAGAGTATGAGCTTTGCATGCAGAGCAACAGATTCAACCGCTGGCATCGCCAGGTAGGGATGGGAAAGATTTCCTGTATGCATCCCAGGAGAGCTGCTACCAGTCAGTGCAGGCAATACTTAGCAGGGCCGGTACCAAAGCGCAGCCAGGTCGGGCCCTGGCTAAGGGCCCCTGCAGCCCAGAGGGCCCCTGAAGAACCCCACATTAGGGTGGGAGAGTAGCGCTCTCCTGCCATGGATGGTAGGGATGGAGCTTCCAGGCCACCCGCCCGTTTGCTCCACCTACCTCTCTCCTGTGTTCTGCTGCTGTGCACGCAGGGCTACCATCAACCAAGATAGTGGCAGAGGCTTCTTTAAGGGGCTGATGCCCCTTAGGGGCTGCCATCTTGGTTGATGGCAGGCATCTGTGTGCACGTAGCATACCGCGCATGTGTGCCACTAACCAAGATGGCGGCAGGGGCATCAGCCCCTCAGAGAAGCCTCCACTGCCATCTTGGTTGATGGTAGCCCTGCGTACACAGTGCGCACAGCAGCAGAACACAGAAGAGAGGTAGGGTGGAACAGGCAGGAGCCATGTGTCCGGGGCAGGCTGATGCCTAAGGGCCCAGTCATGCCTGGCGCCGGCTCCGATACTGAGCTAAAAGGACCAACAGTCTGTCTCAGTATAAGGCAGCTCCCTACATTCCTCAGACTTTCCACAACTTCTCTTGATATGTTTTACACACACGCAACTGGCAAACTGGTTCCAAACGTTTACGGAGCTTGGAGATGGGAGTGGGCAGAGCCAAGAGGCAGCAAACTACTCTCTGAGTTGCACAGCCTGCATACATTGGAAGCCATCCCAAGCCTTTAATAAGCCCATCAGATCCCAGCCAATTTAAAATACCCGGTTTAGTCTAGGTTTTTTATAATGATGATGATGATGATTGATTGATTAGATTTATATCCCGCCCTTTCTCCCAGTAGGAGCCCAGCTTACCGCAGTGGAGTTTTAAAGTAAGTAAGTTCCAAGGCGTCTAGGACATTGAAGAAAGTTTGCTCTGCTGCTTCCTTTGCCTGCAAAGACAAAGAGGGAAGGGGCAGGAAACAGAGTCAAACTGTTCCTGATCGAGAGGTTGCAAGAACCAGGGGAAAGGTGAGCCTTTCTTGGGATCCAAGGTCCAAAGGACATTCAGACAGGTCCACACGCCCACTTTCCATCTCAAGAATTATTGTGTGTTATTGCTTGTTAAAATGCTTAGAAGCCTACTAAGCAGTATATAAATTAACAGCTAACGATCATCATAATAACAATAATCGGGGGGGAGGATATGAGAAAGCCACATGTTGCAGTTATCTGAGAAGAAGGAAAACTACAGTTAACTAGCCCCAGTGATGCTGCTAGGTTTTAGGGCAGAGGTGGGCAATCTCCAGCTCAGGGGCCAAACTTGGCTTCCCCATTTGGTACACGAGGCCATTTCAGGGAAGCCACATCTGTAAAGACCTCTCGCCAGGGGGGTCAACTTCTAAGCCCAGGGTAATTGATCTTGGCCAGTCACAACCCGTGCCTCCCTTAACAGAGCTGAGTTAAACCAACACCAACCCTCCCAAGTATGTAGACTGCTACCACCCCTTAAACCTGGTCAATCACTCTGGGCCAAGGGGAAACCCAAAGGGCCAGAAATAGACCTGCCAAGGATTCTAGGAAACAAGAGCCAAAGATGCAGTCCTTGTCTTGGACCCTTAAGGCAAAATACCCAACTATACGGTAGTCTGTGGCTAAATGGCCAAGGTGCTGGATTCAGAGCCAAATTTCCCCTGAAATGAACACACACTAAGAGGTAGCTTTATTAGAATAAAATATAAGTGCACAAATATAGTAGCAAAATAATTCCTTAAACCAAACACCCCAAGGGTTAGGTAAAACACAAAATGCAGAGAGTTCAAATCACAAGAAAAAATAACAAACCTGTCTAACCTATTCTATGCTCACACCTTATAGGAAGACAGGCAAAGTAACTTCATGATTCCACATCTCCCCAGAGATGTACAGCCTGGATAGCAGATGGAAGTTGGAACCCCAACATCAGGTAGCAGCACCAAGAAACATTGGGGACAAAGACCCAGAATCTTAGTTCTACTTTTACAGGGAAAAACCCAGCAACAGCCAGGAATTAAGAAATCTTCCAGAGCTTTCATGCCTAAGGGTTGCGCTTCTCCAACCTTCCCAGGTCTGTGGCCTTGAGGTACCAGTCTCAGGCTGATAAGCAGGTGTTCTTGCTCACTGCCTAATTAATTGCATTCAGCTGTGGGAACTGACAGTAGCATGGCCTCCCAGAGGCCCTAATTCAGGCAAGATGCTCCCCCCACAATTCCTTGCCACAGAACCATTTTAGTTAACATCCTTAACAAACCAGGCATGCTCAGCAACACCCATCCACCCTACACCTGATATCATACGTGATGTCATGTGTGGGGAAGGTAAGGGCTGTGTTTCAGAGGAACAACTGGGAGCTTAAAGTGGATTCCTGATTGTTCCTTTGCTGTAATAAGGCATGCTCGCATCCAAACTACAGCGCAAGGGGTGTTGCCAGCCTATGCCTTGCAAGCCGCTTTGCACGGCTCCTTTTAAACTCTTTCGGAGGTTGAAAGCAGCGACGTTAAGCAGCCTGTGAAGCATACGGCTGGAAATGTCCCTTGCGCTGTAGTCTCCAAGCCTGGGAACCCCACACAAGAGATTTTGACAGGCAGGCAGGCCAGCCCACCAGTCAATCGTGTGACATCATGTGATTGACAGGTGGGTTGCACCACCCACCTATCAACATTGGCCCATGCGGTGCAGCCAAATAAATACCTTGCCCCTTGAGTCAGGGGGACTGGAGCAACAGGGTCTTCAAGGGGAGGCACCATGCCTCTTTCTCCTCTCATCACACTGAACATCCTGATAAAGGGGGGGGATAATGAGTCCCCTTTCTTTCACTCACCAGAAAGAAGGAACAAAAGGAAGTACTTCTTTACTCAGCGCATAGTTAAACTATGGAATTTGCTCCCACAAGATGCAGTAATGGCCACCAGCTTGGACGGCTTTAAAAGAAGATTAGACAAATTCATGGAGGACAGGGCTATCAATGGCTACTAGCCATGATGGCTGTGCTGTGCCACCCTAGTCAGAGGCAGCATGCTTCTGAAAACCAGTTGCCGGAAGCCTGAGGGGGGAGAGTGTTCTTGCACTCGGGTCCTGCTTGCGGGCTTCCCCCAGGCACCTGGTTGGCCACTGTGAGAACAGGATGCTGGACTAGATGGGCCACTCGCCTGATCCAGCAGGCTCTTCTTATGTTCTTATGTTATGTTCTTAAGGGACTCATTCTCCCACCACTACTTCTTACAATGCCAGGTTGGTCATATCTCCAGATATTGGGTATCCCAGCTATAACATCTTTTTTAAAAAAAGAAGAAAAAAAGCAAAAAACTTTACAGTGAGTGTACTGCTGGAATACAGCAAAATTCCAGATAGTCACACCTGCCCTCTTTAGTTCTCACAGTGCCCCTGAACCCATATGAGAACTAGAGGAACTCTGGAGAATTAAAGACTGCAGGTGCAAGTGTTGGCACAGTTGCAGTAGTGTGCCTGTTGTTGAAAGAAGTTATAAAAAAAAACCCTGAGAGGATCCCCAGCCATGCCAGTGCTGTCATTTGGGGCTCCAGGGGCTACGTGGCACATATTGGTCCAGCCCTAGCAGTGCCACTGGCTAGCCTACTACCTAAGGCTGAGCCTTACTTTTCTCATAGTCCATTAAAGAGAAGTCAAGGAGGGGCCCCTGGCCACATCAACTGATGTCATCACAACTGGATTAAGAAACCATTATAATGGCAGAAAGATGGGATTCTATCTTTGTGAAATAAACGGGAATTGATAAAACTGGCTTCTTAATAAATAGGAAGGCGACAAGTAATATAAAAAGATTAGTCAATATGATAAAAGAGTGCAAGATACAAAAAATAAAAGCAGTTTTGTTATTTCCAGGTGCCAAAAAGGCACATGACAGAGTGGAATAGGCCTATTTAGAGGAAGTGATGGATTGCTTTAATCTGGGTTTATAATTTCAAAATTAGATTCAAAACAGTTCTCTTTGTCCAGAGGAACTAGACAAGGATGTCTTATTATCATCCCTTTTGTTTACCATACCATAGAGAAAATCTTAAAATTTTTGGAATAGAATTTGGATCAATGCAAAATAAATTATTATTAAATGTGGATGATATCGTGTTAACTCACTCATCCAAATATCCCTTGTAAAAAGCTTTAAAAGATCTTAGGTGAATTTGGACAGTATTGCCAATGACTTGGATGGGCCAATTATTAGTTGTATGATGAACCTACTACCAAGATTATTATTTCTATTTGTGAACATACTGTTACGGGTCCTATCATGTATCTTTCAAACTTGGCATAAGGTTTATTTTGGGTAGCCAATGTACCATATAAAAATGTAGAACAGGGAGGAACGGGAACCCCTCATTTAGAAAATTATTACAACGCAACAAAACTAGCCGATACAAAATGGATCTAGTCACTTAGGCAGAAAATCATATATAAAAGAGACAATCAAAGGCAATGTTATGGTTTAAAGAAGGTAACTGGATTCAAATTGCTATGAAGGTTCCATCTGTCTGTGTTGGGCTGTCAATCTGGTATGAATTCAGAGAGAAAATATGTCCAGGATTATCACTTCACGCAACCAGCACCCCTGAAAATGAGAGCCACTGACTAGAAATACAGTACTTTCAGTGCCCCTTTTGAGGTTTGCTCTCTTGTCATTCTGCATTGGTGCTCCTCATCCATTCCTTCCACAGGTGAGGAGCTCTAGCAGTTTATCAGATGTCCAGACTGCGTGCACAGGTGAGACAACGCAACCTGTGAGAACGAGGTTAGCAAGTTGCAAGGACTATGGCTGAAGGAGGAGGATCTGCAGCTCTTGGCTCCAGGATGGCTTTCTTGCTACCTATTACCATAGAAGCCTACACTGCAAGTAGGAGAGCCCGAGGCTTGTTGGTAGGCTAATTTACCCATGCAAGTTAGCAAACGAGTTCCCAGATATAACAAAAAATATAAGTACCTTGCTGGTACTGGATGTTTTTGAATAGAAGTCTATACCAGCCAGAACAGCTTCTACAACAGCAGCATAGATTTGAGACAGCAGCTTACTAGAAAATAAAAAAGCAAACGCAATGCAAATTATGAGGATGAATGGGTAACCAAGAAATAGATTTCTAGCCTAACACAATTCAGAATATTTTTATATGACAAAGCCACACATGAAAGTATCATGGAGGATTTCAAAAAATGATTACAGCAGTGATAGAGTTTAGGATCTGGCAATTGTTTATATAGGGATGCAGTAGGTGAGTGTCATACAGGTAAGTGAGAAGCATCCAGTTTTTAGATGTGGACCAAATCCACTGGATTGGAATGTGGGAAAAAAGCAGCCAAAGCTTCACTGATGTACAGCGAGCAACAGAAACTGGAACATATTCTAATAGTGTTAACCTGATGGCCCAAGAACAGTTTGAAACAGAAAAATTAAAGCAGCATAAAGCAGAAAAGTTTTTACAACTTTAAAAAAAAATGTTTTTAAAGATGTTTTGTTTTAATATATTTTAAAGTCTGTTTTTATGATGTTTTAGTGTTTTTGTTTGCCTCCCTGGGCTCCTCCTAGGAGGAGAAATGGGATATAAATTTGATAAATCAATAAATCAGTAATTCAATCAATCAATAAAAACCAACTTACACTTGTTCAGCTTTCTTTTCCATCTCATTATCATTGCCTGTTACGAGTAAGAAGGGGCATTATTTTTGCATTCTGGCACACTGAGACAGACCATCTTTCATGCACATATCAATAATTTTGTATTATTTTTAAACTACCAATATTCTGCTTGCGGAACACAGAGTTTTTGGTAGGGAAAGACTGTGGCTGAGCGGTAGAGCATCTCTTTTGTATGAAGAAAGCCCCAGGTTTAGTGTCTGGCATCTCCAGGCAGGGCTGAGAGAGACCCGCTCTGAAACCTTGGGGAGGTGCTGCTAGTCAGTACAGACAATACCAAGCAACGTGGGCCAATGGTCTGACTCCTCTGTGGCCAATTAACATCACTTGAAAGGCTGCCAGGTTTTAAGATACATCTGCAAGGGACAGAAGAGTAGTGTATATACTGGACAGACAGCTAGCAGCATAAGAAGAAAGGAAAATGAGAAGTAGGATTTGGGGGGGGGGAGCAAGAGACCAAGCATAAAGTGCTTGCATTGAGGAAACTCTTTGCTTAGCTGTTTCAGAGTAGCAATTATTGCAGGAAAGGGAGGCCAAGGAAGTCTTGGAAGAATCCACACGTATTGGCCTGGCTTCCTAGCCAGCCTCCATTTGTTCTTGCCCCCCAATCCCACCCCTCCCCAAGATCCTCTAGCATGTGCAGGGGGTTTGCAAGAGAGGCAAGGGTTCCTCTCATTTGCCCTGGGGTATAGAGAAAGTAAACAGTTGGAGAGGCTCTGGACGTTTCCGATCTTGCTCAAACGTCAGTGCATATGAGAAGTGCCTGCCTGCCTCCTATACGCTCCATGCATGCCAGAGGGCTCAAGGGAGAGGCAGAGTTCTCTCACCTTTGCAGTGGTTCAGTGAAAGCATGAGGAGGAACAGTGGGAGAAGACTCTTCCCTTCTCCAAACTATGGCACCAGCGAGAGCTCAGAGTGGGAGGAATGTGTTCTTCTGAGCACACTTCTCCCTCAAGGGGCACTTGCCACAGGCAGATGGGCTGGGTGCACTATCTAGTTTTGGCTGGGGCATCTCTCTGGAATGCAGCCCTTGGAACGAGACTCTGCCTTGCAGTAACACAGCCCAAAATAGAGGAGGTTTTTGTTGGTTCTTAACACTAGAACCATCTATTGAATTTCCTTGACCCAAACAGAATTGTCTTGAAACACAATCAAGTTCAACTACAGATGACCTTCCAGGATTTAAAAGGGCCTGGCCTGGAGCTGCCTTCCCCAACCTGGTGCCCTCCAAATGTTTTGGGCTTTGATGAGAGTTTTGGCCCAAAACAACTAGAGGGCACCAGGTTGGGGAAGGCTGACTTAAGAGACTTGGGGTATCTACACCTTTGAATTTTACCAGCTCTCTCCGTTTGTGTTTCAACTCATTTCCCCTGATTTTTATTTGGATATATTGCAACCCACCACAAGTCCGAGGAATTACACAGGCTAGAAGCAGGTGCACACACAGTAACCAAAGCGGAACTTACCAAGGTAAGGAGTGTGAGTGGCTCCAAAGAAATAGGTCCTTGAGCAAGCCAACGGTCCCTTGGGGGAGACACACTGCACTACCTAGATGCCGACAAACACAAAACATACAAGTGGGTGACAATAACTAAGGATACTGCAGACATACTTATCCACCAGACTTCCCTAACCTCACGTAGTCCAACATCTGAAGTGCAATTCCCATCAGATGCAGCCGGCGTGGCCAATGACTAAGGATGATGGGAGGTGGAGTATACGGCACATGGAGGGATTCAGGATGGGAAAGGCAATTCCATGCTCTGTGCCCGAAGAATTGCTACGCAGAGCACCTTAACTGCTTCCTGAAAGGGGGGGGGGAGAGTCTCCAAACTCAATGGCAAAACACGTTTCCCATGCCTGAGAAACCAAATTTGTGACTAGCAATCCCCAGTTGAAAAGGATCTCAGGAACACACCGCTGGGAAAGGTCTCTGTGCAAGATGCTCAAGAGCCATACCCCTCACTAGAAGGACATGCAGTGTTATTAACAGTGCTATTTTAATAGCTGCATATAGAAAAGGTACTCAAAGGCAAAGATGTATCACTGAACACCAAAGTCAGGATCATTCAGACCATGGTATTCCCAATCTCTATGTATGGATGTGAAAGTTGGACAGTGAAAAAAGCTGATAAGAGAAAAATCAACTCATTTGAAATGTGGTGCTGGAGGAGAGCTTTGCGCATAGCATGGACTGCGAAAAAGACAGATAATTGGGTGTTAGAACAAATTAAACCAGAACTGTCACTAGAAGCTAAAATGATGAAACTGAGGTTATCATACTTTGGACACATCATGAGAAGACATGATTCCCTAGAAAAGCCAATAATGCTTGGAAAAACAGAAGGGAGTAGAAAAAGAGGAAGGCCAAACAAGAGATGGATTGATTCCATAAAGGAAGCCACAGACCTGAACTTACAAGATCTGAACAGGGTGATTCATGACAGATGCTCTTGGAGGACACTGATTCATAGGGTCGCCATAAGTCGCAATCGACTTGAAGGCACATAACAAAAAAAAATTAAATCTCACTAAGGTGACGCTTACCATGTGTTTGGCAGTGCTCCCAGCAAGGCCCGTGTTGCGAAGCAGATGCCCCTCAGAAGGGAAATTGAAGTTGCCAGAGTTCAGATTCTCTTTCGATGAATGGGTGCCAAACAGTACAAATGGCTGCCTGCTGGGGCTGATCACACAGACATAAAAAAGATTAGAAATTACCATCTTACACTTGAGAAATGCTTAAATGCTGAAAGCATAATTTATTCGTTTCAGAAATCAGCTTTTATTGGTGCACAGTTTTCAATAAAAAAAATCATAACGTACACATAGCTCAAATAAGAGAGCGAGCGAGCGAGAGAGAGGGAGAGACGGAGAGCAAGAGAGAGAGAGAGCGCGTAGCTCACGGCAGAGCATAGCTCAGTAACAAGAGCACTTTCTTTGCATGCAGAAGGTGAAACGTTTAATCCCTGTCATCTTGAGTTAAAAAGATCAGGTAGCAGGCAATATGAAAACCTTTGCTTTTTCATATCACCTGTACCTGGGAAAGGGCCATAGCTCAGTAGCAGGGCATCTGCCTTGCATGCAGAAGGTCCCAGGTTCAATCCCTGGTGTCTCCAGGCAGGACTGGGAAAGATCCTGGCCTGAAATCCTGGAAAGCCACCGTCAAGCAGAGTAGACTGTACTGAGCTGGATGGACTCAGTGTAAGACAGCCTCCTGTGTTCCTTATCTTAAGATACTAGAAGACTGCTGCGGCCTGCAAGTCAAGGATGCAATGCTAGGTTGGATAGACTAGGTTACACAGACATATAAAAGTCCCTACGGTAGAGGCTTATCTGTAAAAGCAATTGACTTGGTACATTGGTTGCATCAGAGTTGTACTCTGGAACGTTGCCAGCTAGAATGGAAAAGATATTCTTGGACATTTTCTCCACAAAAAAGAAAGACTCTCCATCAAAAGAATGGCTACTATTGCTGAAAATAGGATGAAGTGGTCAAAAATAAGGGACAAGTACATAATCACAGTTTTGGCACGGTACAAAGCTTTTAGTAATATAATCTGTTCTTTGGGGTTTTTTCCCATATGCTGTGTTTTACGAAATGTATTCTATTGCATTTGCTCAAAAATCTGTCTCAAACTGAGAGTACCTGTTGTCCGTTATATGGCTGGAAATCATCCCATGACTGAAGTAACTTCGGAAAGGCTGTGGAGGAAAAGATACTGAATGTAGGAAAAGAATCCTGAGACTGAAAAGTAATCTTTATGCTATTGTTAAGCACTGCTTGCAAAAGATCAGATATACCCAGCAAGCATGAGAAATGTTCGGTGCAGCACCACAAATTACTGCAGACTGTAAATAAGATACATAATTTTTAAAAATTCTTTCTCCCCTCTCTTATTCAAAGATGGTCTGTGAAACTTTATTCATTTATTTATAAATTTATATCCTGCCCTTCCTCCCAGAAGGAGCCCACGTTAAATCACCTGGGTTAAAGTTAAATCACCAAAATATTATAGTAACCACACATACATGATTATTGGTAGAAACGTTATGGCAACTGTCAGATTAATGTTTAGATAATTTACTGTCTGGCTTGTAACTGGTCAACCAACTAATGAAAAGACAGGTATCTTTCATGTCTTAATACCTACAAAGGTACTTTTTTTTTGGATCCTGGATGAAGGTTTGCTCTTTATGGGAATATTATTCTAGCGTCTCAGTGTGCTTTCTTTTAGCCATGAACTTAGATATACCAGCTTGTTAATGTTTCCTTGAGAGACAGAGAAGTGTAACTTGTTCACAAAATCAGCAGCAGAGCACGCACCTGTTCACAAGGCACTGTTGAGGCTGGGATGTATGCATTTTCATCATGTCTGTGTTAGTTCAACAAAGGTAATTTTTGAAACACCGAAGAAATTTCTTTCATACTGTTTGTGTTTCAAGTTTGAGATTAAAAACTTTAGCTGCAGTCCTAACTCCACTTACTTGGAAGTAAGCCCCATTGAATTCAGTGGGATTTATTTCTGAACAGCCATGGTTAGGATTGCAGATGAAGGGTTGCAGGTTTCTCCTCCCCACACTTCCCTGCCCAGGAACATTCATATCCAATGCTGACTGCTTTTTGGGGGGAAGAGGATATCAATGGAGCTTGCAGAATACATTTAGAAATAGCCCAGCAGCAACTTACATAAATTACTCTCACCCCAGTGATGCATGATGAATAGATCCCTTCCCTACCCAGACATGTTAATGGAAGACAGGGGCAGGCAAAAGGTAGATCAGGATCTACTGGGAGATCACTGGGTGATCTTGCAGTATATCACCAAGCATTTCTGTCTCCCGATTGTTTAACAGTGGCATCTTTCTACTCCCATCATCTCCCCAAAAAATGGGTTGCTGAAAAAAAGTCTCCTATCATGTAAAAAGACACATACCTCTCCTGCCTGCGACTCTGACAGCTCTAGGATGGAAGGAATTTCAGTGTCGAAATTGGCAAAGAAATTGGTCCACTGATGTTCAAAAGTCATCAAATCCTGAGAGAAACATACCAGACATCAATCCATTGAAGGAACTTATCTTGCATCTGTGACAGAGTCAGTGCCACGCAAAATGGCAATGAAAGTGTTCGCACTGCAGATGTAAAATCCTGCTTTTTGAAACAAGACACAAGAGATCAAGTGATACAACTAAACCTCTGGAGTCTGAACTCCATGACTGAAAAGAAATATGGAACAGTTTAAAAGGCTCCAGCTACCCAAGAATAAGTGTCACAAATTACTTTTCCTTATTTACTTTTAAATCCTTTTATGCAGCTTTTCTCAAACACTGAAGCAAAGTAGCTTACAAGCAGAAACATAAAAACTCAAATTGATTGAACAGAATATTAACATTAAATTCGAAACACGTCTCCAACTCAAAACAAAAATCCAACTGAATAGAAAGGGGGGGAAACTTGTAAAAAAACATCTTTGAGGGGTGGGAACACAGCAGGTCAGATTAGTTCTAAGGGGCCTCCTGTAGGGTCAGGCCTTCACTGGGCACCTGAAGGACCAGAGGAGGCACAGCTACAAAAAGCCCAAGTCCTGAAGGAGACTCACTGAGCTTCTGTCAGGGGGAACCCATAGAGAAAGGCCGCAGATACTGAACAGAATTAATAGGGGAAGGGGGCCTGAGTATGGAAGTTACTTAGCATGGAAAAGCCCAATTTCCTATTTGCCAACTTTGGTCAAGAAAAGCAAGATGTTTGGGCCTTGTTCCTCCACTCACCATTTGCTCACATTATCCTCCCCCCAAAAAAACAGACCTCAGGGAAAAATTAACTTGCTCGCACCAAATGATCCAAGAATGAAGAAAAAGAGGTCCTGCAGCACTTTCTTCCACTCAGTGGCACAGCACCTGCCTTGCATGCAGAAGGTCCCGGGTTCAATCCCTGGCATCTCAAGGCAGGGCAAGGAGAGACCTCTATGTGAAACCCTGGAGAGACGCTGCCAGTCAGTGCAGGCGATACTGAGCTGGATGGACTTAGCACAAGGCTGCTTCCTTTGTTAGGTCCCAGCCAGAGGAGTCCTCATCAGAGAAAAACCAGGAGGCTCCAGTCTTGGACCCAGCCCTGGCTCGGGTGCCATCTGAGGGCGAGGAGCCAGGGTTCTGTGACGAGGCCCAGGACGGGCCGTCTGCAACTGGGGTAAGTCCAACCTCTGACATCGAGGCTGAACAGGTCCCAAGGGAGAGGTGTCGCCTCAGACGCCACCTGGAGACCTGGCCCGTCTGGAGGAGTGCCCGACTATAGGCTCAGATTCCTCGGGAGTAAAAGTCTGGCTGCAGATGGTCAATGGGAGTCTGCTGAGGTTTGGGGTGTGGGAGTCCAACAGCTCCAGCACAAAGATCCCATTGCTAGGTTGGAAGAGATACTGGAACAACGTCTGTGCACCAGCTCTGCACCTGACCTGCCTGCTGATTGTCTGTTGATTCCTTGACCTGTTTTGCCCACGGACTGCCTGGCTCCTGACCTTGGACTGCTCTGACCTTGCTTCTTGCCTGACCCCTTTGTTGTTGTGGACTCTGTTGAGACTTTGACTTTGGACTGGCCCTGGATACTGCCTTGGTGTGGCCCTCAATCGTGTTAGTGCTGGCAAGTCTCCTGCCTCCAGAGGAACCTGGTGAGAACGGGACACTATGTTCCCTTCCTATTATTTTTTTAAAATATGGATATATGTACACTCAAGCACAGAGGAAGGGCAATCCTCAGCCATACAGTTAAGAACATGCAAAAAGTTTCACAAAATGGTAATGCACAGCAGGGAAGGTTAGACTGCAGCAGATGCCCAGAATGGCTGCTTTAGTTTTTAAAGAATTCAATTCAAATACAGTTGGGTTTGAACAAAATGTTATGGGGTTTGCGGTGAGGAGACGCACTTGCAACCTGAAATCAAGGCACCAAAACAGCTCAATGGGAATAGTGTTTTCGTTCTCCAGAAAACAAAGAGCGGGCAACTCAACCAGTGGCCACTATGTGTCAGCCGAGGCCCATTTTTCAACCCTCTTTAAGAACAGCCATTGCCATTATCTCACATGCAGAAATGAAAACGTAAGCAGTACAGACAGGCCTCTGGATTCACAAAAGTAACAAAAAGCACATGCAGAACTGAAGGAGAGAAACTGCAATGCAGCAAATCACAGGGATCTGGCTCCAATACACACCCTGATTCTCTAGCCTTACAAAACGATTATTGTGGCAAGACGTGAAAGGGCTTAGTCACACAATCAGCTTTTGAAAACAAGAAGACGAGTCACTGGTGATGTCTCCTTCTGTGGTCTTGTATTGGATCCCATTCATTCAAAAAGAACCTACACACAAGACATTCCTGGTGGCTTTGCCCATGCTGCCTATAAGTAGTGCCAAACCCATACACAATGAGCAGATTCAGATAGCACAATAAACCGTGGCTTATCCTGATGGGAATAAGTTGTAGGAAGCTTTGGGCTCCCTACTCTTCCTCCAGTGCGGCAATGAGATGAGAAGCTTTCGCTCTGTTTCTAATTAATCAGATTGCAGTTTCATATGAACCAGGCAACTGAGGTTAATCTTAACTACAGTTTATTTGAAACAAGCAAATTTATAACCATGTGTTACTAAGCTGGCTTGCTTCAACCAACCATAATTAAAATTAACCACAGTTTAGGGTACAGCCATAGCACTAAACTGAGACTAATCAAAAACAGAAGTGAAAGCTCCAGATTTTCTCCTTGCAGCCATGTCTGAAGGACAAGGAGAGGACAAGAAGGAGAGGACAAGCCCCAAGCCCACTGCCACTTGTTGCCATCATGAAAAAAATTAGCTATGTTTATGATGGCATCCAAGCTGCCCCAATGCCATGATATGGGATGTAGAAATGAGTCAGCATTTCAGGGAACCATGCGACTTTGGCAGATTAACAGGGGCTTCTCAAGGAGATCATCAACAAATGTGGACATAGTTTCCTGATATATAGCTTGCCCACTACCACTGAACTCCCTTTGCAATGTGTGAAACAAATGAACACCGGGTATGATCCAGGGTGCACTTTAAGTTAACAATGACCCCCAACAGGCTTGGCTAGCACTCCGTGGGATATTCTAGGCTGTAGTCAGTTCACACAGGGTGTCCCACAATGCAAAAGGGTTCTCTGAAGGTAAAAGGTTGGGAAGCTATTGCTCTAAACCAGAAGTGGCTCACCTGTGGCCCTCCAGAAGTTGCTGGACTGCAAGTCCCATCAGTCCTAGATAGCGTGGCCAATAGCCAGGGATAATGGGAGCTGCAGTCCAGCAACTTCTGGAAGGCTGCAGGTTAGCCAACCTGCTCTAAATGCTTCACACAAGATGGTTTTCTGCAGGAAGTCCTATTATTGTATTATTGTTATATATTAGGATTTATATCCTGCCCTTCCTCCCAGTAGGATCCCAGGGCGGCACTGTCCACCCTCCACCAGCAGGTCCCAGGGCAGGTTACAGAGATTTAAAATACAGCAATAAGAATAGTTAAAAACACATTACATTGACAAGAATAGGGTGGGTCCTGAAAATATGCATCTCAAGTGCCAGGGTAAAGCGGTGCATCTTTAATCTTTTAGTTCTAAACATGTTAAAAAAGGGAACTAAATAAGCCACACCATGACAAATCACTAAATACTAGCATCCCCTCCCCCAATCATATGTATACAGCTGTTAAGTCCTATGCTGCGGGCTTGTTTTCTGTTAAAACTCACTCACAAGGCAAAACCAAAAATGTCGGGCACATTACCTCATAAAGTAAACTCTCCAAAGAAATAGGATCCATTTTGCTATAAGTCTTCCACAGATCCACACTGACATCCATTAGCTGCAAGAGAGAGAGTTTTGTAAGGAGTGTAAACGTGCAGTGGTTGTCTCCCGCCTTTTCTCAAACACAGCCTTCTCCAACCTAGTGCCCTCAAGCGGTGCTGGCTGGGGCTGAGGGGAACTGCAGTCCAAAACATCTGGAGGGCATCAGGCTGGGGACTGCTGGCCATTGGTTGCTGGAAACTGCAACGTGTGGGTGCTGCGCTCTTACTAATGCCAAGCAGTCCAAAAAAGGAAAAAGTGAAAGTGCTTAAGGAGGATACACTTGGTTTCCATTTGGAAAAAAGCTGCACAGTATGACACAACCTCCATTCACAGGATCTGTATTTAGCTGGGAACACTAACAATACACCATTATGGCTGGAGAACAGTACCAAGAACACAAGGCACTACTGTGTCACTGAGTACCCGACAGTTCTGTAAAATAGCTATTACATGGATATCCTCCTTCTGGACCCATGAGAGACCCTCCTGGCAACCAAGATAAAAATACAACTATATAATCAGGAAGCATAGTAAAGCTAATTTCTTCTATTTTTTTCTTTTCAAACAAATTTTAAAAGGGAGCTAAAAAAGGGATGCTCCATTTGAGAAAAAGAATAGTTCTGAAGGTTGCAAAAATTATTCAGCTAACACTCCCAGGAGTGATGACATACTCAGAGGCGGCAACGTCTGACTCCTCAGAAAAGGATGACCCAACCAGACGTTACATGTCAAGGGTGTCAGATCAACATTTCAGCAAATTAAGGAATTTATCCTTTGACACAATTTATGTACAGCTTAATCATCTAAGTGGCTTACATAAAACAGTATGAAATACACACTAAAAATAGTGATAGAAGGATGTCCTGGAGGTGTGGAGTCTGAAGCAAGGGACAGAATATTAGGACCAAGGGGACTGTGGAGCTTTGGAATACTGGAGGGGGCACAGATGATGAAACAGCTCTCTTCAGTCACAGCCTTCTTGCGAGCTTTCCAGGGGCACCTGATGAGCCACAGCTGGAAGATAAGCACTGTGCTGGATGCACCCATAGGTTTGGTATTCAGCTAGGCAACCCGTACGTTCTCTTACCTCATATTTCATTGTAAAGAAGCCATCGCCACCTATTCCTTCCAGGGCAAAGGCCTGCACTATCGGCCACTTTTCCACAATGAACATGTCAAATATCTGCAGATGTCCTGATGAAACAAAACGTTTATTTGGGGGGGGGGGTTGCACAGGCTCCCAGTTTGTTAAGCAATGGCAGCACTGTCAACTTATTAATGAAATAATTCACATTATCCAGAGGGGGGTTCCCTTACTGATGCAGTTCTGTTGGTTATTGTAGAAGGTTTAGGCTGTGATAAAGAGTATACCCAAAGAGTTTAGATGGAGGTCCTCCTCTGCCCTTACGACTAGTTTTGAAGTTCCTCTGATGCAACCTTTCATCAAGGAAAAAACCTCTGAAAGCATCCAAATGCTGAATCAATATGTTCAGAAGATCATGTGGCAAGTGAGTGCGCACAGACCATCAAGTGTGATCCGTCAAGTTGACATACAAGATGCTTCTTAGCCAGAAGGAGGAAGGCGCTCAAGCATGTGGAAGTAAACACAATAATGAAGTAGGCAGTGCTCTCCCTAAGCTAAGAAAAATATTATTGTTTTCTCCCTTGGAGAAGGGCATGCGCTCAGTGGCAGAGCACCTGCTTTGTATGCAGAAGGTCCCTGGTTCAATCCCTAGCATTTCTAGGTGTGTAGGGCCCACACCTGAGTCTCTGGTGCCAGTCAGTGCAGATCAGGGGTGGATCAAATACAACCCTCCCAGCATTTCTGCCTAACCCTTGTGACTCCTCGCAGGCCATGTCTGTCACCCACTCCCTCCTGGAGTGCCTGGCTGGAATGCGCCCTTCAACTAAGACAACGCCTCTTGCTTGTCTGGAAGGACAAAGACAAACAGAGGCGTGCGTATGTGTTGAGAGTGTGGAACCCTCTGACATTTGTATGGTTGAAATGTAGCCAGCTGCAGCCAGCTAAGAGTCACATCCATTGTTCTGCCCACTTTCCACTCTGGCCTGCCTACCCCAGGCATGTATAGGTCCTGGAAGGTTACCCAGGAGGGAATATGACCCGTTGGGCTGAAAAACGTTCCCCCACCCCTGGTGCAGAGAATACTGAGCTAGGGGGCCAATGCTCTGACTCAGTATAAAACAGCTTCCTGTGCGATTAGAAAAATGTCGTAGAAAACAGAACCTGTCTCATTTATTTATTTTTAAATTAACATATGCATATTTTCCTTCCAAGAAAGAACACTTTTAAATCTGTAATACAATAGCAATAGTTTGTTGTGGACCACCATTCTGGTTTGTTTGTTGTTTACACATGACCACATGTTTCTACTTTACAGCTGCCATTTTGAAGGCCGCTTGAAAGGCTTCCCAATTAAAACACAGCCCCTTCTACATGATGACACAGCTGTTCAAAATGAGCGGAGGAAAAGGAATAGCACTGTCAGATCCTCGGGAGGTATTGCTAGGTGCATGCTCTGGATTGAGACGTCGTTAATTAAGACCAACTCACTTCTACTTATGAGTGCAGCCGGCAAGTTTCCATTCACCATCTATTTTGCCTGGAAAGGCAGGCATCATTTCTCCCTTAGTTTCAACATAGTCTGAAGGACCTCCACCTGATAATGAAATTCCAGTGGTTGAGGTCCACAGTGTCAGAACAATTTAACTGAAAGGTGCTTAATTCTGAAGCCAATGATTCCCAATACTTCTTTAAACTCTGTTTTTATTAAACAGTTCCCATGAGTTTCACAGGTATACCTCAAAGTCCAATGCAGGACAACCAGTAGCCTATACCATAACTGGTACAGCATATCAGTCTTCACAAAAGAAAATCACTATATAAATTTTTATATAGTGAAAAAAAATTATATATATATATATATATAAAAAGCTTCCAGCTCAATAACTGCATTCCCGGCTACGCAGTTGCACAAACGTTTCTTACACAATTACAAAAAGCAGCTGTCTTTTCTCAAGAGCACCAAAAAGCCTTTCATTAAGACCAATGGGATGTCTAGTTTTGAAAAACAAAAATAAAGTATTGGTGCTGCCTAAGTGGCACGGCACCATCACTATGGTCACTAGGAAATATCTGTTGCTGGGTAACCACAGCTAATGTGATTATAAATATGCTCCTCTCTGTTAATAATCCTTTTTTTAAAAAAATGGATACAGGATGGCTGTTGCAGCTTTCTTGCATCAGCCTGTTTGTTGGTTATTTTTAGCAAAACAAAGCCAATATTGTTTTGCTGCTGTATATCCCAGCTTCGCTTCAGTAATAGGAAGTCAGTGCCTAATCTTTTCTGTTCTAAAAAGGGAAACCTGCACAAGAAGAAGGAGGTCACTTCTTTCCTCACATAGAAAAGGATTTAAATGAAGACGGTTCTGATGTGAAACACAAAGGGACTTTTGTGTTGTACGGCACATACCACAATTAATACAAAACCATTTCTGGACCCCAGTTATACACTTCCCAGAGGGGACATGCAAGCCATGTTCTGTGAGAGATCATTAAAGTGAAACAACCACTATACATTTTGTTCAGGAAACTACATTCTGTAAACTCCATTTTGGGGGGGAAAGGAAAAGTGGCACATTCAAATTAAGCAGACCAAAGCCAAACCTGACCTTTCTCTCAGACTGGTATGGCTCATCTCCTACACATCAGAGCACAAGGAGGACACAGCCATCATACCAGATGGTTTGAAGTATACAGAACCCAAACTGAGAATGTGTTTTAATACATACACCCAGGATATGCACTGGATGGACTGGAAGTAGCTGTGTGATGCTACTCTCTCCTTCTGCCACTGTTCTCTCTCTTTTTCTTTTTTTAGGGGATAAGTCATATGAACGGGGCCTCTAATAGGTAGTCCATTTGTTCTGCCTCATGTGGGAGGTTATCTTCACGTGGAGAGGGAACAGGCTTGCACGTCTCCTCCATTATACTCTTGCGCCGTCATCCCTGCCAGATCTACGGAGCGGGCCTCTGATCGACAGGCATCAGGAACAAAGGCCATATTCCAGGAAAGTGTGTGACTCATGCCACATGCAGCCTCTTTTTTACGAATAGCAACTTTTAAAGGGCTGTTGGGGGGCGGCTGTAGCTCAGTGGTAGAGCACCTGCCTTGCGTGCAGAAGGCCCCAGGTTCAGTCCACAGCATCTCCAGGTAGGGCTGGGGATATCCCCTGCCTGAAACACTGGAGAGCTGCTGCCAGTTAGTGTAGACAATATTGAGCTACATGGACCCAGACAGTCTGATTCAGTGTAAGGCAGCTTCCTATGTTCAAAAGGTGAGAAGAAGCCACATTTTTTCACAAGCCCAGCAGTGCACTCAAAATAGCTGTCTGCACTGTTCGAGTATTCGAGTGATTGTTCTACAATCTCCCGCTCTTTGCCTCTCATCTATTTTATACTTATTTGTTGCATGTGTCCCTTGCCTTTCTTCTGTGGGTTTCAAGGTGATGTACATGAACTCCCAAGGTAGCCTCCCATCCAGGCACTGACCAGAACCAAACCTGCTTAGCTCCAGTAAGGCTGCTACATCGATCCCTTCTCCTATGCTGCCCAATACCCTTGGAGCCTTCCCACTGTCCTTTTTCTCCAATGATAATTAGACCTTCCAGAGCTTTACTTAAAAGCTGTGTATTTTTTTAATCTGTCCTCCCCTGTGGTCCTTTCCCTCCCTCTGTACTGCAATCCCCTTTTGATCAGCGACTGATTTTTTTAAAATAATCACTTCCTTAAGACATGCCCGATTATGAACTGAACCCCCATTTCCTAAGTTTCTTCCTTAGGGAGTCTACATTATGAACTGAGCCCAAGGAGGACCCACCTTTTCACAAAACCAAAGCTCCCAGGGTTCTCTGAATCTTGGCAAACCGAGGCATTTTGCTGATCATATTTTTATCCTACTCTTCTTACAAGGAGTTCAAGGCCACATGCACCATCCTCCATTTTATCATCACAAAAGTCCTGTGAGGTAGGGTAGACCAAGAAAGAGTGGCTGGTCTGAAGCTGCCCAGGGAGATTCATGGCTGAGCAGGAATTTGAACCTGGGTCTCCCCAGATCAGGTCTGCACTCTGCACCAGGTGTATGTCTACCAAGTAGATGTGGTCCTAGAGAGGAGCTGCTGGAGGCAAAGGTCCATTCACTTGAAGCAGGGATAGGGAACTTGTGGGCTTCAAGATGTTGCTGGACTCCAGTCCCCATTGTCCCTCACCAATGACTCTGCTGATGGGAGCTACAATCCAGCAACATCTGGAGGGCCACAGATAGCTTATCCCTGATGTGAAGTATCGCTCTCCAGGGTGTGCGGTTTGTTTGTTTTAAGCCTACCTTGCGAGCTGAAGGGAATGCCAATTCGGCTGCAATCACGAACCATGTCTACAAAGCTGGAAATCTTGAATTCTTCGGCAGCCTCTTCATCTTCATACTAAAGGAACAGGCAGGGGAAAGAATTGTAAATCGATATCCTAATGTCTGTGTTACAATGTCTATGTTCTTATTTATTACTGTAGATTTGCTATGTCTTGTTACCTGGAGATCTCCAAGCAACTTACAGCACTGTTAAAAACACAAATAAATATATCATGCCATTAAACAAAACCCCCTAACACAGCACTCTCATCTCGCAGCAGCTACTATCATTAGCCAATCCATGCTATTTTTCAAGCACGGTTGGCTTGTACTGAAATGATTGTGTTCATGCCAATACCATGCACAGAACTCAGCAGAGATGACTGTGTGTGCTGACGTTTTGCAAGCACTCACTGTGGTAGGCACAAGCCAATCCATGTCTAGTTATGAATATGGTGCCTGAAGGCACATGGCAGCTAAAATCTGAAGTTAGGACAGTATGGCTGCCACATACGAAGTGCACACTTGTGCGCTCAGTTCTGAACACTTTTGTTCTAGTTAAATCTGCAACAGCTTCCTCTGTCATCACCTTCTCAAGACTGAAAAACGACAAGCGGTAGAGAAGGGCTCAAGAACATTCTCTTACGCAAGGCCATTTTTTCTTCTTTTTCTCATCTTTTTTCAACTAAGCCCGAGTTCAGGGAACTCAAAAGCTTAGAATCTATGCCGAGAACATTGCCCAGTGCCATATAAAAGAAATTATTTTACTCAGCCTGTTAACTGTGCTATTTTAAGAGAAAGGGGCCTTTAAGAGAAAGGGGCACACAAAAGAATTATGGCAAAGAGACAGCTTTTTCCCGATTTCCAGGGGAACACTGGAAGGCACTTCAGTTAAATAATATGCCTATCATATGCTGGATATCTATTTCGCGGGTGCCAAAACCCCTTGAAATAACCCACTTCCTTTGTGTTAGTTCATCATTATCCAGACAGCCCACTTGAAAAATCATGTGGTAGAGTGCGGAGAGGAGGTGGGGAGGAAAGAGACAGCAGAAACGCTCTTACTGCAAAAACCAGCTTGGTTCAACCCAACTTGGGTGTCTATTTTGTGACATACAAAAAAACCCCCGAAACACAAGGAACAGAATGCAACAATCGCAACAATAATTTCTAAATTGCTTGCAAAGCAAAGCCCTGCATAATGAATCCAGAGAGAGGTCCTGCTCACTTTAAAAAGGTCAGCAGCATGAGATTTGGACAACCCCATTTTAGTCTTAAGAAGCAAAACAAAAACCCTAGGGCTGAAATTAAATGATCCAATGCAGAGTTCTGCTGTGGCAGACCAGAGAAATAAAGGACGCAACCTTATACAGAATCAGACCGTTAGGTCCATCTAACTCAGTGCTGTCTACACTGACTGGCAGCAGCTCTCCAGGGTCTCAGGCAAGGAGTCTTTCCCATTTGTGCCTGGAGATGCAGGGGACTGAACCTGGGACCTTTTGCATACAAGGCACAGGCTCTGACACTGACCTACAGCCCTTCCCTAAATACCAAGACCACCACCTGTACATTTCCCATACAGTTAATACACCCTTACATCATATTAACAGTCATGGCTTTCCCCCAAAGCATCCTGGGAACTGCAGCTTGTTAAGCGTCTGGTAACAACTCTCAGCAGGTAGCAGAAGTGGCTGGCATCCAAAGAGACGGGAAAAGAGAGGGGAGAAGCCCCAAGATGCCAAGAGGAAAGGAATGCAGATATTAAAATTCCAAATGAATTTATTGAAAAAATGTATATTGAGCATATTTTTTCTATATACATTTTTTCAATAAATTCATTTGGAATTTTAATATCTGTGTTCCTTTCCTCTTGGCATCTTGGGGCTTCTCCCCTCTCTTTTCCCAACAACTCTCAGCACCCTGAAACTACAGTTCCCAGAGTTCTTTGGGGAAAGCCATGACTGTTAGTGGCATTCAGAGATTAATCTTCTGCATGCTATACAGGAAAGTGCCTTATACCAAGTGAAACCCTTGCTAGTCTAGACTGGCGGCTGCTCTCCTGGGCTTCATGCAGGAGTTCTACCCAGAGGCGCCAAGGACTGAGCCCGGGAACTTTGGCATGTAGAGCAGGTTCTTTACCAGTGAGCTACACAACCATCCGTGCATACACCAAACATCTTCTGGTCTTCTAGCTGGACTAAATGGTGGGTCTCCAGGGAGCAGACAGAGTGTATTGGCTCAGATGAGTAGAACAGAACAGAATATAACATGCCTAAGCAGATACTGTTGTTTTCTCATTCTCTGAGCAACAATGCCAATCACAGGACAAAATAATTAACAGCTCTGTGCAGTTTCCATGGAGACTCCAAGTCAAGGGCCGCATAGGCCAGACGGTAGGAAGACATAGCAGAAACAGGAGAGCATAAGAAGAGGCTGCTGGATCAGGCCAGTGGCCCCATCTAGGCCACCATCCTGTTCTCACAGTGGCCAACCAGATGCCTATGGGAAACCTACAAGCAGGATCTGAGCGCAACAACACTCTCCCTTCCTGCAGTTTCCAGCAACTGGGATTCAGAAGCATACTGTCTCCGCCAGTGGAGGGAGACATCCTGACTCTCCTGAAGGGTGTGAGAGATTAAATACCAACACATCTGGAGAAGTGTTTGGTTTCATCCATTGCACCAGAACAAAATGTGCCAGGCTCCAATAAATCATTTTCAATCCAGAACCACCAGACTTCAAAGGCAAAAGGCATTTTAAATAATGCAAGAGGTGCTTTGTTTAATCTAATTGTAGCAAGCCTCAAGCTCCTTGCCTTGAGCAAAACCAAAGTTTATAGAATCATAAAATAGTAGAGTTGGAAGGGGCCTATAAGGCCATCGAGTCCAACCCTCTAGATCAACTAGTGCCACAGTCCAGCAGCTCCTATGCATGTGCAGAGCTTTGTGCTTCCTTGTTCTCTTCATGCACAATGAGGAACACCACGTATGCATCCAAAGCACTTTGCACTCCTCTTCTTCCAGAAATGTTCTTTTATAAATCCCTAACAAGAAATTACCAGGCTGTACTCCAGAATGCATGGATCTCTAGAGGCTGAATGTGTTCAGCAGTTCCTAGGCTGCAGATGTGCTGGTCCAACAGGTAAGCATTTAAACTCTAGTTTGAGAGAATATGCTTAATTGCCCTACTGGGGTTATTTTGGCAGGCAGGGATATTTTAAGCCAGGTTCTCTTTCTAATGCACCTACCAAGGAATTCTGATGCAGCCACCGAGGATGTTCCACTGACACACATAGGATGCATTTTTCCTGTGTCCAAGCTACGAACTGATTTGAGAATTGCAGCATAAACATCAAGTAGGATCAAGACTTAAAATCAAATATTTGTGTGGTATTCAAAGCTAACCCTACTCAGAATAGACCCACTGAATTTAATGGAGATGACTAACTTAGGTTCATTTATTTCAACAGGCCTACTCTGAGTAGGACTTTGTTGAATACAACCTTTGGCCTCTTTCTTTCATTTTTAAAAATTTCAAACGGCATGTATTGTGGAATAACTGCAAGCCAGGGACTCAGCATGCCTTGGTTTTAGTTAACATCTTGATGCAACAATTAGATTAAGATTGTGACCCTATGCACACTTACTTGGGAGTAGACCCCACTGAAGCACTTTCAAGTAATCTTCCACAAGGCCAAGCTGCAAGTTAGGAAGATCTCAAGCTTTGTTATCTTAACTATCTTTAATTTGTTCCACAAAACAACAGGAAGGGTACAATCTGACTATTGCACCAGCATCTCACTGGAAGAGAGCCTACCAATTCCACAGGATCAAGAGACCTGCAACAAAGCCAAAGGCCTCCACAGGAAGCCAGAATTGCCACAGTTCCCGTACCTGTCTGGTCTGTCTCAGACATGAGTTATTTTTCCTAAGTTTGCTGTTTGCTCACTCACCTCATTTTCAGTCAGGCAGTGGAAATGCAGGTTTCTCCAAAAGGCTACGTATGGAAGAAGATAGTTGTAGTTGACAGGGTTGCAGTACAGATGGACACTGTCCGGCTTTATTAATAGGATCACATCTAAAAGGAACAAGAAGTCAGGACTTAAGAGAACAGCAACCAATCCAAAAACAAGTATTACTAATATTGTTTTTTAAATCAATAGCGTTTGTCCTATGAGTCTTATGAGGACAGGTTGAAGGAACTTGGCATGTTCAGTCTGGTGAAGAGAAGGCTGAGGGGCGACATGATTGCACTCTTTAAGTACCTGAAGGGCTGTCACATAGAGGAGGGTACAGATTTGTTCTCTGCTGCCCCAGAGGGTAGGACTAGGTCTAATGGTTTTAAGTTGCAGGAGCGTAGATTCAGATTGGATATTAGAAGGAACTTCTTGACAGTAAGGGCAGTTCGGCAATGGAACCGACTGCCTAGGGAGGTGGTGGGATCCCCTTCGCTGGATGTCTTCAAGCAGAGGCTGGACAGCTGTCTGCAGGAGATGCTCTAGCTGTGGGTTTCCTGCTGTGAGCAGGGGGTTGGACTCGATGGCCTACAAGGCCCCTTCCAACTCTATCATTCTATGATCTATGATTCTATGATTCTAATGCAACCCTGGGGCAGGCCCTTATTTATTTAAAGCATTTTTACTTTCTCTTCCGCTAATGAGGCTCTCAGAGGAGTTTACATAAGATCATTAACAAAGAATACAGTCCCTACCCTCAAGCTTTGCAATCTAAAAAACATGATACAAAAGGAAAGAGAGATGGGGAGAGAAAAGAAAAAATAAACACAGTCTTCTTTTTTTTCTTGTGACCCCTCCCTTCCATGCCACAAAAAAGGGAGAAAAGATACGAGACCACTTCGCACATAATATTTTCCCTACATGGTATAGGACAGAGCCACAAAAAAGGTATACAACATCATATGTGAAATTATACACAGTATCCCGTCTGCTATAATTACCCACAGTGTGTGTGTAGTGGTGGTGGGGCTTATGTGTTAAACAACCCAAGGCAGCTCTTTGTTCAAGGCCACCCAAACAGTTCATGGCTGAGCAGCTGTGGTTCATTTCATGCACTGGGTTCTTCCGCTCTGCCTGCAACCCTCTGGCCTTGTGCACGAGTTAACTATGAATAGTCAGTGACACACCCTTCTCCATTACTTCCTCGTAAGTTCAAAACTGACCAAGGTCTGGCTCAACGTAAGTGCACTGAGCAAGAATAGGAACCCAGCTCTCAGAGACTTTCCTCTACTGCCCACCACACAAAGATAGGGTCAACCTTCTGCTCACTGGGCTTAACAGAGATACTGTCAGTGGATAGTATATCTGCCCAGATGGGTGGCATCTGGAAGGTGTTCTGTTGCCCCTAAAGGATCAGATTCACATTTTGGGGGGTATGCATTCATCCAACATCACACCAGAGGCACGGATGGCCTCAGTTGGCTCCAAGTGCCAGCTACAACAAGAAAGTCTGGTTACAGTTATCAACGTTCTCATAGCCTCACGTTAAGGCTTCTGTAAAGGGGCTGCCTTTGAAACAGAGCTGCAAGTTTGTTAAATTGGACGAAACATATCACGCCAGTACTTTGCCCACTATGCAGGATTCCGGTCCATTTCCAGGTCTAATTAAAGCTGCTAGTTTAACCTTTAAAAAAATCCCTTGATGGTTTGGGACCACGTTACCTGAAGGATCGCCTCCCCCACACATTCCAGCCTAGATCTCGAGGCGACTGTTGGAGGCCCCAAGAGCAAATGGCTATGAAACAGAGAACACTTGCTCGGCAATAGCAGCCCAGTCGTTGTGGAATGCCCCTCCGAGAGACACTCACCTCGTGACATTTTGCATCCTTTTTGGTGTTAGGCAAAGACTTCCCCCCCCTCACACACACACTTTTTACAAGCCCTTTTCAATGGATGTTGAGTCTTGCCTTTAGACCTGTCTGTGTTCAATTTTATTGTTTAATCTGTGTTAATTTATATTGCAATTGCATTGTTCCTGTTTAGATTTTAACCATTTTTATGTATGTTGCCCAGAGAACTTCGGTTATGGGGCAGCATATAAATGCTACAAATAAAACTAACTAAATATAGTAATTTGTCGTTTAGGGGTGCTCCTTCATCCATCTTTAACTCTTGAGGCTCAGGTAGCCTCAGTGGGTAGCAGTGCCTTTTACCAGCTACAGCTGGCACGCTGACTGCAGCCATTCTTGAACAGGGATGGTGATTCATGGAGTAGTGTTAACCTCAACACTTGATTACTGCAATGCACTCTATGTGGGGCTACCCTTGGGCCTGGTCTGGAGGGTACAAAATGGTGCAGCTAGACTGTTGATGGGGATAGACTATTATTAGGATATAACAAGGTGGCTTAAAAGCTTGCACTAGCTGCTCAGATACTACCAGGCTAGGTTCAAAGTTCTTATATTAATTTACAAGGCCTTTGACAACTTGGGTCCAAGATATCTTAAGAACTACCTGATCCCTTATATCCTGGCATAATCACTGAGTCCTTTGGAGGAGTGGTGGTCCTCCACGGCTGTCAGTGGTACCCCACGGCTTGGATGCATAGCTTTTATCCAGCAGAAGCCATATGTTCAGTATTTGGGGCCCAATTTATTTTGAACTCCCTTCCCATTGAGGTCAGCAGGCCCCCCTTCTTGTTAATCTTTCAGCACTTACTGAAATCTTCTTTATTCCAGCCGGCTTTTAATTGAACTCTGATTTTAGTTTTCACTGTATTATGTTTTGTGTACACCTCTTAGAGAGACTAAGTGGTATATAAATAGTCAAAATGAATAAATAAAAATACAGTACCTGTGGCAGTCACATGGATATTACAGGAATTAACCAGAAGCAAGATGCTATCTAGTCTCTTCCTTCCATAAAATACACAGGGAGAAATTCAAAGGCGGCATTGTCAAAAGAAGTGAAAGAATGCCAGCATTATTTGCTCCATGGAGTGATTATTTTAAAATAGTGCACAACACCACTTTTCCTTACCATCAAGGACTTCTTCAGGAAACCCCGACCTTTCAAATTCATTGTTGTTCTGGTTATACAAGCCGAAGAGAAGATAGTTTGCCAGCTCCCGGCAGCCTTCATTGTACCGGCTATCAATTCCTGCAGAAGGATGGACACACAGTCAAGTCTTTGGGAAAAGAATACTAGCAGATGAGTGATTCCAAATCTCAGAATAACCAATCAGGACACACAGCAGGCAACTAAAATATGGAAATGTTTGGAGCCATTGCCTCCTCTCAAATCTTTTATGCTTTCAGAGTGAACGGCAGCCCCCAATATATCTTGAGAACAAAATGAAGAAATATTTAGGGGGGGGAGAGATAGAGACAATAAAGTGTTTTTTTTTAATTGCAAGATGTCCTTCAAAATAGTGTAAAGCAGGGAAGGGGAACCTCCAACCTGCGGGGCTAATTAGGCCCGGCTGCGCCCCAATTTTGCCCATGAGCACATTCACTACAAAACATGCCCACCTGCCCCACACCTGGTGTCATATACAAAGTCAGGTGTGGGGCAGGTACAGGTGTGGCTACCAAGAAATAAAGAGCTTCAAGTTATACTTTAAGTTGGATTCCTGCACAGAGTAGCGGGTTGGACTCGATGGCCTTATGATTCTAAGGGAGCTCCTGATTGTCCCTTTGCAAGCAAGGCTTCCTTTCAGTGCCGGTCAGCTAATATGCACAAACAGGGAGCCCTGCTGGGATCAGCTGTGCTAGAGAGTTCCCTATGAGGAAACTCCCTAGTACAGCTGAGGGGCTCACTTTCTTCCAAACTGCGTGCTCCAATCAATCGGTTCGGATTCAAAGTGCTTACTTCAAATTGAGCTCCCCCCCTTTTTTTTTTACTCTGCAGAATCCAAACTGCTTGCTCAAAATGGACTTCAAAGGGGTTTGCTGTAACTGTTGTTCAGCTAACCAGCAGTTACAGCAAGACCCCTTCAAGGCACACTGTGATTGGCACTGATAGTGCAGCTTCAAACAAGGCTGCTGTAACCACTGATCAGCCGTTACAGTGACCTCTTTTGAGTTTTAACAGATGTCAAAGTTGGCCTGCAGGCAGTGGGAAGGGGCATTAGGGATCGAGCCCGTTGGCTGCATCCAGTTCCCCACTCCTAGTGTAAAGCTAAATGATTGGAAGGGTAGCATGTGCAGCCACAGACACCCACAGTTATGCGGAAGCACCATGTTAAAGCTGGAAGCGCTGAGGACGCTGCATCAGTGAAGCTGACAAGAGAGTATTTCTTGACTTGTTAAATTATTTGACCTAAAGAGCAGTAACGCTAACCAGATGCCAGTTTCACCACTCATTCAATAGCATTTCCAAGGTAAGTAAACATGTGAAGACAACTAGAACACACATTCCTTGCATTGCTGTAAGCAACACGCAACGAAATTACTAGCAGGGAAGTTTCCGTCCAGCCACAGCAACAAGAAATGGTTTTCATAGCTGCCAAACTAGCAAGACTAGAACTGCAGCATCTGCTGCAGCCAAGATGACTTATGAAGAACATTTGTCCCTTCCTGGGGCTGAGCTGCTTGGCGTGTCTGATCCACTCCAAAATCCAAGATCTGGAACTTTACAGCGTTGTACAATTTAAAATGAAGCACAGGGCTCTTCCAAGGCATTCTTTTTTCAGCTGAGGACCCAACTTGACATAACATAAGAATGTAATTTACTTCCAGTCTCCAAAATAAGCGTAAAACGCCACTGAGAGACTATAATCCGGAGCAGAGGGTGGGTTGAAGGAGGTGCTGAATCCTCCCCTTGCCAACTCTTTTTACTCAAGATCAGCTCCCCCAAACCTGCTGCTTCCCCACCCCCCATTCTGCAGGGAAGAGATAACACGTATCTGTGTCATTAACCTTGCAAAGGGAAAAGTAGCTGTGGGAGTGAGGGGAGACAATATTCAGGGGGGAAATGACTGATGAGGGAAGAAAGGGTTAAGCCTCTCCCCTGCACCTAATATCACAACCTCCTGAGGCTGCTTTTTTGGTGGCATTGCGGGGCTCGTTTTCTAAACAACGAAAAAGTTACACACATCCACATCGAAAGGGTTTTTTAGTCCCAAAGACCAATTTGGACCACATATTTTCAGTTCACAGGTGCAGTCCCCAACTTCAGTGGGGACACATTGCAAGGCCAAGCGTAACAGTTGACAGATATGGCTATTTGTGATAGCAGTTTATCCAACCGCTGTAATCATGAGAACTGGTACTGGCCATATCCATGAGCATCCGGTCAGGACTCCTCATACAGTCAGCCATGGAGCACCAAAGGACAGTTTGGAAGGGGAAAGAGCTCCTGAGCAACAGATGATGATGATGATGATTAATAATAATAATAATTACATTTGTATACTGCCCCATAGCTGAAGCTCCCTGGGCACTTTACAACAATTAAAAACATTAAAAACAAATATACAAATATAAAAACACATTTATAAAAACAAATGGTGTCAGAAACTGAAAAGGAGGATAAAGGCATTTAAAACAACAACGATGCTGCCACTATGGACCAAGCTCAAGCTCCACCTTACCATCCTTTCCGAGCATATAATTAATCCGCTCCCAGAGGTTTTAGTATTTGCTTAAGCCTTTTATTATTGTTGTTTCAGGCGTGGAATTGGTTTCCTTATGTGCTTGGATCTCTCAAAAGCTATGTGCTTTTTTGACCCCAGAGGCATCAGTGGCGACTGGCCAAGATACCAAGGAGAGCGCCCTCAATTCCCCTAGTCTCTCTTCCTCTCTCTCGGCCCCCCAACTGCGATATGCTGGCCGCTGGGAACAAGGGGTAGATGTTGGCATTACACCTTGCTTCTGAAGTTCCTTGCAGCTTTGGCTAGTGCTGAGCTGTGGGGACAGCCTGTTCTAAACTACTCTCATGCAGATTAAGGCTGTGCAAAACCATTAATTATCTGGGCCACTAGAGTGGCCATGCCCAAATCCAGATTTGGGCTTTCTGTTTTCAAAACCAGGATCCCCCAGGTGATGGCTAAACCACAAGAAAAGAGAAGATACCGCACTGCTGAGAGGGAAGGTTGGAGGGCCAGGCTGTCTAGTATTTATATCGAGGCTTGGCCAAGATGGAATCTTCAGGGTGCCCACCAGTTGCAGGGGGCGATGTTGATACAAGCCCATTGCCCTATATGCATCTCACTGCACCCAGCTAAGTTAAATAAATAGTCTCTCTGATCAGTGCTACTTCAGTACACAGGCCAGGTTGTAACAGGCATCTCTCTTGCTCCCCCCACTGTTAGCATTACTTGCAAGAGCCTCCTGTTTTAGAAATTTGCTGCCCATCCTATCACTGGCCTAATTCCTCAGATGGTGGGAGAGAAGGACAGGATGCAGCAGACAGTCCAGACTGCGATGCTGAATAGCAGGCATTGGCTGGGCCGCTTTCTTACCAAAACAAACCAAAAAGCATGCCCCAACAAACTGGAATTTAGAAGAACAAGGAATTGGGAACCAAAAAAATGCCTCTGATAAGGATGTGAATGCTTTATAAAAAAAAAAATCAATTTTCCAAATTTTCCAAATGTGTTTCGACAAAGTTTTCTTAAGTGGTCAGTAAGTGTACACAACAATTAGGAATTCTGGAATAAAGCAGAGTTACAGCATGTTTGAATACCGGTGCAGATTTAAGAAATAAATAATTTTACTGAGTTGGTTTAAATGGGAGGGACAGTCTTGTAATGCTCACAGAGTTGGAAAGCATCTTCTAACTATATATATATATTTGGTGTGGCATTCAGGAAATCTCCAGATCTTAATTCTGTAGTTTTAAAGGGAGTTGCACTGTGCATTGTATTGTTACACTTATGGTGAACTGTATAGTTGTTGTTCTGTACACTTATTGACCACTGAAGAAGACTTTGTCAAAACGTGTTTGGTCATATGTTTTGATATTGTATTTTAGAAGTTGGGTATATTTATTCTTGCTCAATCAGCTATGATAGTTGTGTACATGCTTTTAATTTTGAATTTTTTTTATAAAGCACATCCCTATCAGCTATGAATTCATTTTTTGGGCCGCTTTCTTAACCACTCCACTTTACACATCGGCCTCTGAAAATACCATTTCTCCCTAATTGATATGCTGTTGACTGAAGGTTACTATTAAGCTAATGTGGTGACCCAATTCTTCCACTGCATGCTTTATGATTAAAACATGAGCTCATGAGAATTTCGGAACAAATTCCTGAGTCACGGCAGGAGAGAGCTGACAGGCTTCCAAGAAATAACCTCCAGCTTTGCAGAACACAAACATCAGAAAAATCATACCAAGGGCCAGAGCAAGACTCAAAGGGTTGGGAGAAAGACCTCAACACTCCCCTTCAGGTTAATTTCATCCTCCACATTTCTGTGGACAATGGGAGAGCAAGAAGGAACATGGGACGTGGCAGGAGGAGAGAAAAGAGGGTGCATTTCACTCCACGGCTAAAACTTCTTTACCCCCCGTTTTTTTGGAGGGGGGTATCCACACTTGCAGAAACGCATTACACACCACGAGGGGTGAGAAAAATAATGACTCCTGCCTACCAAGAACTTTATGGCAGCCCAGACGGTGCCTAAAATGCCACCCATGCTTGCAGAACATATTAATTTGCAGGAATTTCATCACAATTTTTTGCCCAGATATCAGATGTCAGGGAGGCAAGAAATGCTTTAGTCATCTGGTCTAAACAGTTCAGACAAGCCCACCAAACCACACAATGCCTCCTCCCATGAACACACTCCTAGAAGAGCACACAGCACTGGTCAACAGCAAATAAGGCAGCCTTGCTAATACGTCTTGCTTGCCTTCATGCGCATCTAAGAAAGCAAAATAGTGGCTCAAATGAAAACAATGAACCACCCCTTAGTGCAAGGCTTCATTGCCTGATCAGCTGGAGCAGATTATTTTGACTGGGACTGGGAAATTTTTCCTGCGCACCTGGCTGCCCAGGCCAGGAGCCTAAAACTCTGAAGCTGACTGTAATGCATTTAAAATGTTTTCCAGCCTGAGGCAACCCAGATACCACTGAAGAACATTTTTATTTGTAATAGTTTTTAGAATGTTTTTCTTATCTGCACCTGTTTTTAGAATGTTTTAACTGCCTATTTTTAGAAGGCCAGTGTGGCATAGTGGTTAGAGTGTTGGACTAAGACCTGGGCAGGTTCGAATCCCCACACAGCCATGAAGCTCCCTGGGTGACCTTGGGCCAATTACTGCCTCTCAGCCTCAGAGGAAGGCAATGGTAAACCTCCTCTGAATACCGCTTACCATGAAAACCCAATTCATAGGATCGCCATAAGTCAGGATCGACTTGAAGGCAGTCCATTTCCATTTCCAATTGTTTTTAGAATGCTTTTTGTTTTTCTAAAAAATTTTGTTTCCCACCCTGGGCTTCTTCAGGAGGAAGGGTGGGTTATAAATTTATTAATTTTAATAATAAAACCTTTCCCCAAAGCTGGAAGGCAGCAAACTACAGCAGATCCTTCCCAGGAAAACAAAAGGACCCCCCCCAACTAAGCCCTAAAGACAGCAACGAAAGCAAAGGGCTGCAGAAATTCCCAGCCAGGATTGATGTTCTCCCTCTTCCAGGAGAAGCTAACTGGAACTGTGGCAGTCTGGTATTTGCATGGGGGGGGGGCGGTCACTAAAAGGCTCACAAATTGGCTTCAGATGGGACCAATCACAGGAAAAATTCGACACGTAATGCCATAAGCATTGAATTAGCCTTGTCAAGCCCCTGCTTCCTGAGAAAGGATGAAAGCTGTCCAGGATCTGATCACAGTTAACATCTGGCTGCTGCTTTTACGGCTAGAACTGGCTGCAGCTCTTAACTGTCCAGCTTCCTGTGTCACTGTTCAGTTTCAGCTTTCACAGAGGGTTATGCTGGGACAGAACTCAGGGTCTGCCAACAAATCCAGAAATATAAGCAGGGAGCAGACAAAAGCTAGGGTAAACTGCAGCAAGAAAACTAGGCCATTCAGGTACCAGTCACAGTTACGCAGGGCACACCTAAATATATACAAATTAAGGTTATTTATACACTACTCATTCAAAATGCCCCAGGAACAGGGTTGACGCCTGGCTGGTTTCCTTACCTCCACCCCTTTTATATGATACGAAATCCTCGAGTCATAAAAACATTAAGAGCTATAAAGATATACATATTTTACCACCCTGGGCTCCTACTGGGAGGAAGGGTGGGATATAAATGTAATAAATAAATAAATAAAAACAATGCTCCCGTGTATACAAATGCCAAGCACTCATTTTTGCAATGTTGCCACCATAGCTGTTCTCAATACTTTGCCATCAATGCTCTACATTCAGCAGCTCTTTCACATCTTGATGCTGCTGCTTCACTTGTTTTCAGGTCTTCACCTCCAGAGATACAGCTAAGAATTTCCTACCTAAGGCTCCCAAAGTCCTGATGCATTTCTATTAAACCCCGGTCTAAGCAATATCTGTACACTCCTTACAGATCTGAGGATACAGGCCTTGTAAATTAATTACGGTCAGCTGTGCAACCTCCTTCCAGCATGTCTGAAAGCTACACTATGGCACCATGGGGCAATTCTAGAAAAACTCACATGAGGAAGGGAAGGGGTGCAAAAGGCCACTATTGGAGGAGCAAGGATTTTATTATTTGTAACATTTTGCCCTGCTTTTCAGATAAAAAGGCTCCCAGAGCGGCTTACAACAATCAGTAAGTCAGTCCCTGCCCTGAGGCTTATAATCTAAAAGACATGACACAAACGGAAAAGGGATTTGGAGGGTGGAAGAAAAATGCAAACTCAGGCACTGGTTTTTATTTATAACAGGGAGAACAAGAAACCAAATGCACAGTTACAAGATGGGGGATACTTGGCTCAGCAACACTACATGCGAGAAGGATCTTGGAATTGTTGATCACAAGTTGAATCATGAGCCAGCATGGTGATGTGGCTGCAAAAAGGCAAATGCTATTTGAGGCTGCATTAACAGAAGCATAGTTTCCAAACCGTGTGAAGTACTAGCTCCCCTCTATTCAGCACTGGTTATGCCTCATCTTGAGTAATGCGTCCAGTTTTGAACACCACACTTTAAGAAGAATGCAGACAAACTGGAACAGGTTCACAGGAGGGCAACATGGATAATCAGGGGACTGGAAACAGCCCTATGAGGAGAGACTGAAAGAACTGGGCATGTTTAGCCTGGAGAAGAGAAGACTGAGGGGAGATATGATAGCACTCTTCAAGTACATGAAAGGTTGTCACACAGAGGAGGGCCGGGATCTCTTTTCTATCATCCCAGAGTGCAGGACATGGAATAATGGGCTCAAGTTGCAGGAAGCCAGATTTCGACTAAACATCGGGAGGGGGGGGATTCCTAAATGTTAGAGCTGTATGACAGTGGAACCAATGACCTCGAGAGGTGGTGGGCTCTCCAAAACTGGAGGCCTTCAAGAGGCAGCTGGACAGCCACCTGTTGGGAATGCTTTAAGTTGCATTCCTGCATTGAGCAGGGGGTTGGACTCGATGGCCTTGTAGGCCCTTCCACCTCTACTGTTCTATGATTCTATGGTCTTCTCTACTCCCCACCCCTCAATTAGTGTTTCCCATGGAACACTCAACCATTTATTTATATTGCTCCTAAAAGACAAGTTTGCATTTATTATTTTTAAAAATTATATATATACCCATACCCAGTCGATCACCACGCTCTGCAGGTGAGGGCCTTCTGCAGATACCCTCCCATCAGGAGGTCCGTTCTGCACAACATAGGAAGTAGACCTTTAGTGTGGCAGCACCTATCCTTTGGAATTCCCTCCCCTTAAATATTAGACAGGCGCCATCTCTGTTATCTTTTTGGCACCTACTGAAGACCTTCATCTTTCAACAAGCCTTTTAAGTTGAGACCTTATCCCAGTCTGCGTCTGTGCTGGGATTGCTGTTTAAGATGTTTTTAAAGCTTTTTTTTTTAAGATGTTTTTAAAGATGTTTTGTTTTAATACATTTTAAATCTTTTTGTTTTAATACATTTTAACATGTTTTTGTTAGCTGCCCTCTGCTCCTTCTGGGAGGAAGGGCAGGATATAAATTTAATAAAATGAATAAATGAATAAATTAAGAGCTACAGCTGTCCTGGACTGTCAAATCTTCTTTGCAGCATTCAGCTGCTTTTGGCTAAAGTTCTTGTTCAGTCTTCACATAGCCCCTATCACATTCATGGCGTCCGGCAGCTAGCTTTTACTTCAGAAAGTCAACAAGGTTCTCCTGCTTTGGGTTAAGCCAAGTGACCACAGCTTTCTGGTAAGGGCCCAGACAGGCCCCTTCTGCATGCCAGAGCCAGTCAGAAGTGGCACATAATGCACGGGCAGTACAGATCACATCTCAGCCACCCTAGGGTTATAGACCAGACAGAGCAGGGCTAGTACTTCAAGGAACTGTAAGTTTAGGCAAGATTTCCTCTCCAGCATTCTTAATGGGTTCTTATTCCTCTTGCTTATATTTAACCACAGAGATTTCTCTGTGACTCGGGGGATGGATAATAGCCAATGCCCAGGAGGGTTAGCTACTCTGAGTAAACCATGCATATTTTTCCCCAAGCTGGAACTCATTTAATCCTCATATTTCCAGCCTGTCTGTAGCTTGTGGCCTGTCCTCAGTGGCTGTTCACAATTAAATGCCACATAAGTTTGCACATATATGTAACAAACTCACAAAGAAAACAGAAAGAGAAACAAGCCTTCTAATTATACACTTTAGATTGTGGGCAGTGGGAGAAAGGAAGCAGGAAAGTAGATCCCATCACATTTCACCCCCACCATCAGCCTTACTCACAGCAGTCCAGGAAGCATGACCAGATTGTCTGAGATTTTTCAGCGCTGCCTCCATATTTAGAGATAAAACTCTCAGGAACAGCCAAGCGGGGCAGCAATACTGTTCAGCATCCAGTAGTTAAAGAGATTCACTCTTTCGCTTTTTGGTAGTAAAGTCTTTCAGCACTTAAGGCTGCTCCAGGTTTACAGTCTGCATAGTACAGATTCAAGCCTTGCCAGAAGAACACGATGTAGTGTCTTGAAGGACAGTTTGAGATCTACACCAGGAATGATGATGTTGTTGTTATATGCCTTCAAGTCGATTACGACTTATGGTGACCCTATGAATCTTTTTTGGCTGTATTCATTGGGTTTTCATGGTAAGAGGTATTCAGAGGTGGTTCACCATTGCCTTCCTCTAAGCCTACGGCACCCGGTATTCCCAGGCAGTCTCCCATCCAAGTACTAACCAGGCCTGACCCTGCTTAGCTTCCGAAATCGGGCGTGTTCAGGGTAATATGACCATAGGCACACCAGGAATAGGGAACCTTTTTCAGCTTGCAGACCACACTCCCTTCTGAGCAACCTTCCAGGGGCCACATGGCAGTGGCAAAAGTAGGTGGAGCAAGGCATACCAATTTTACCTTTGAACAGTAAGCTAGTTTCTACACAAGCTCACACCCTCTTTTCTATCCTTCATCTGGGCAATGCTTATCAGAGTTCAGGGACATATTCCAGCCAGACCAAACAATCAAACAACATCCAAGGAGAGTGCAGTGCAGAGCAGGACTGGTGAGGGGTGTGGCTGGGAAGGAAGTGTGGCCTGGGGAAAGTCCTAGGGGCCAGAGAGAGGCCTGGATGGCTGCATTTGGCCCCCAGCAACACAGGTTCCTTCACCCCTGATCCACACTACACTGATCTACCACAGTTACTTCCTCGCAAAAACCTCTGAATACCCTGCAATTTTGCAGGGAGGGCTGGAGCATCAGACAATGTTGAAGGTACAAATCAAGTAGATACAGTGGTTACCTCTAACACCCTGGTTCCTAAACTTTTTTTTAACCTATGGATGACTTGAAAATTGCTGAGGACCTTGGTGGACCACTTAATGATTTTTCTGTCTGTTGTAGCAATTGTAATGCTCTCTCTGTTAGAAGCTGTATGATTTTTTAAATTGGAGTTTTACAGAAGCTCCACGAACCACCTGAACTAAGCAGACCACAGTTTGGGAACCCTTGTTGTAGGAGAAATCATCAACATGCATGCTTCCAGCTGCTCAGACAATCAAGGATGGCTGGGGCAGCTGGGAGTTGCAGTGCAAAACATCTACAGGGCGCCAGGTTGGAAAAGGCTATCGTTCGGAGAGCCCAGGAGTGGTTTTCAAAATAACAGTTTGGGTTTTTTAAATATAAAACCCTTGTGATATATCTGGGCCTCTGTTCTCTGTGAATGAAGTTCTCATTGAACTTATCAAGGATTATCAATACCTCGGCACAGTCATTAACCAAAATGGAGACAATAGTCAAGAAATCAGGAGAAGGCTAGGACTGGGGAGGGCAGCTGTGAGAGAACTAGAAAAGGTCCTCAAATGCAAAGATATATCACTGAACGCTAAAGTCAGGATCATTCTGACCATGGTATTCCTGATCTCTATGTATGGATGTGAAAGTTGGAGAGTGAAAAAAGCAGATAAGAGAAAAATCAACTCATTTGAAATGTGGTGTTGGAGAAGAGCTTTGCGGATACCATGGACTGCGAAAAAGACAAATAATTGGGTGTTAGAACAAATTAAACCAGAACTATCATTAGAAGCTAAAATGATGAAATTGAGGTTATCATGATTTTATTATGATTCACTCAAAAAGACAATAATGCTGGGCAAAACAGAAGGGATCAGAAAAAGAGGAAGGCCAAACAAGAGATGGATTGATTCCATAGCCACAGACCTGAACTTACAAGATCTGAACAGGGTGGTTCACGACAGATGCTGTTAGAGGTTGCTGATTCATAGGGTCGCCATAAGTCGTAATTGACTTGAAGGCACAAAACAACAACAATTTCTCTTTGAAATAGCAAACATGCTTGATTCCATTTTCACACAGTGGTCTCTTTGAGCACACTGCAAAGGGAAGAGCCTTTTAAAGGAAGAGTCAGTTTCAAGCTCAGCAGGGACAGGATCTGCCAACCTGGCTACCTGATCTCCTTCCACATGCAAAACAGGTGCTCCATCACTGAGCTAAAGTCCATCCCCATCACTTGCCCTGTCTTGATACACCTTTTAGAAGACCACCATTTCCTAAAAACCACAAGCATCTTTGGCATTAGCCAGAGATTTAGAATTGCATGTTGATTCTGATATATCTGCTAAGGCCCCTATCCACTGCCTGAACTCCTCAGTCTCTTTGTTCTCTTCACTTCTAAGAGGCTCCAAGTTTAACACATCAACACACCCCACCTCCTGATGGACCAGCCACATTCTTCATATGCTTATGTGCACTCCTTGAATATTTCTAGTCCAGGAGAAATTTCTGAAACTGTGCCTCTGGGTCTCGCTTGCACATGTCAACAACACTGTCAGTGCATCTTAATAACTGAAAGGATTTACCCAAAATGCACAGGATTCCATCCGGCTGGGATTTGCTGCTCTGTGTCAGAATGTTCTGAACTTGTCGAAGGCGGCTACAACTGAAAAAGAAAAGAGAAGACAGTTAGAGGTGGTTCTTGAAACGGACCCCAGCTGATGGAGCCAAGGCTTGGTGGAAGAAATTCATGTCAGTGTTTGCGTACACTTAGTAGAAACCGGCCTTTGTTCTTTCTACAGCATTTTGCAAAACACTCTCTTTTACTGTCTATGAGCCCACTCACTTTTTCTTTGCAATTTCTGTGTCTAAGGCTCTCTCTGCATGATCACGTTTAAGCATACCTACCAGCTGAGCCAACTCTTCTTCCACCTTTGCTCAGGCAGAAGACAAAGAGATTTTTCACTCAGTTCAGTGCAATTGGCAATGCAGGTCTCAAATATTTATTTTATTTTATGTATTTATTAAATTTATGTCCTGCCCTTCCTCCCAGAAGGAGCCCAGGACAGCAAACAAAAACACCAAAAGCACTTTAAAACACCCTTTAAAAAAAGAAAGATTTTTAAACATCTTAAAACAAAACATCTTTAAAAACAACTTTAAAGCATCTTAAAAATTCCAGCACAGATGCAGACAGGGATAAGGTCTCCACTTAAAAGGCTTGTTACAAGAGGAAGGTCTTCAGTAGATGCCAAAAAGATAATATAGTGCCTGTCTAATATTTGGAAAATAGAAATGGACTGTCTTCAAGTCGATCCCGACTTATGGCGACCGTACGAATAGGGTTTTCATGGTAAGCGGTATTCAGAGATGGTTTACCATTGCCTTCCTCTGAGGCTGAGAGGCAGTGACTGGCCCAAGGTCGCCCAGTGAGCTTCATGGCTGTGTGGGGATTTGAACCCTGGTCTCCCAGGTCATAGTCCCAGGATAGGTAAAACTGACCATGGCGGAGGAGGAAAGGGAGGGGAGAGTAGAGGGAAGGAAGAAGGAGTGGATTGGAAGAGGGGAGGGGTGAAGGAAGGAGGAGGGAAGGGGCAAAAGGGAGGTGATGAGAGGAAGGAGGGCAGGTTTCATCATTTGCATGCTTATTGAGTTCAATGGGATTTACTCCTATGCAATCATGCTTGAAAATGAAATGGACGGCCTCCAAGTCGATTCCAACTTATGGCGACCCTATGAATAGGGTTTTCATGGTAAGAAGTATTCAGAGGGGGTTTTACCATTGCCTTCCTCTGAGGCTGAGAGGCAGTGACTGGCCCATGGTCACCCAGGGAACTTCATGGCTGTGTGGGGATTCGAACCCTGGTCCCAGGTCGTAGTCCAACACCTTAACCACTACACCACACTGGCTCTCCGTCTAATATTTAAGGGGAGGTAATTCCAACATATCGGTGCCACAACAATAAAGGTCTGCTTTCTATGCTGTGCAGAATGGACCTCCTGATAAGATGGTATCTGCAGGAGACCCTCACCTGCAGAGTGAAGTAGACTGGGCATATAAGTGGTGAGTCGATCTTTCAGGTATGACACCAAATCACCATTTTGCCATTGTGAGGTCAGCAAGCCACATTAGCGGACTGAACTCATGTCAAGCCCCCACTTCAAGCCTGGGATGCATTGTACCGGCCTGCAAGGTCCTGAGAACTGGCCTTTCCTTGGAACACTCCAAAAACAGCTTCATTCCAAATCTGAGCTGCTACACATTCCCTCTGGGCACAGATGGTGCAAGAGTCTCCTTTTCAAAAGCACACCGGGGTGGCCAAACAGGCAAGCCTCAACATGCAAGAACCCACCCAAGTTGACCTTTGCTCTGAGGGCAAACAGCTAATGTAAACCCCAGAAGGTTCAAAAGCTCACACACATAATTAACCCTCCTCCACCATTTTTATTATTATTATTACTACTACTACTATTGTTATTGTGACTGTTAATAAGCATCCTTCTACTGGGCTCCAACCAACATCTTTCAGTTCCTAGCTAGAAACAGATTGTGTTTTTAAACAAGGAAAAAAAATATTTCATTGGTATCACTACGAAAGCTTGCTGGCAGGAAAGAAAAGGCAAAACAGAAACCTCAGTCATGAAAAACTACTGGCAACAACACAGCAATAACATCCATTTATTTTCACTCCCTTCCTTCCGGCCTGCACTCTGGTTCATTTCACCTTTTTTTTCACGCATTAAGTTATTGCTGTATACAACCAGGGTGGGAAACCCCATGCCCGGAGGCTGAATGTGGCCCAGGTGATGCCTCCTCCCCAGGCCATGCCTCTCACTGGCCCTGATCCAGGCCCTCCTTGAGCTCTTCTGCCTAATCTTGCTTGCTTGGATGGAGGACGGTGTGTATGTATAGAAACTGCTGGCTCTGGCACAGCTCCAATGCCTTCTACTGTACAAGGGTAAGAGTCACAGCCATTCCCCCCTCCCAGACACACACTTTTGCTCCTGGCCCTGCCCACTTCTGCTTCTGACCTCACCCACTATTGGCATGTGGCTCCCGGAAGGTTGCTACAAGGGAATGCAGCCCTCAGGCAGAAATCGGTACCTCATCCCCGTTATACAACTTCTCTGGTTGAATTATCTTATAATTTCAGGGCCAAACCACAGGTTACATTACATGTGATCATGCATTTAACACAACTTCCTTTTTTTTTAAAAAAAGGCAGCTGGAAGAGGGAAGGATCGGGTTTGGGGCTGCCATGTACAGGGAAACTTTTAAGAAAACTCTTCCTCGCTTGCCACAGTCCCAGTCCTATCCCCTTGTAATTGCTAACTAGAGACATGTACAGATACATTAACTACAATCAAAATGACAAGACATCAAACCTGGATCTGCAACCCCACACGATCAGTTCCGTTTTGTGCTCAACTCAGTGGGGAAAAGCTCTGCATGCAAGAGCAGCCAATAAAACCAGCTCTATAAACAGTTATGCCTATCATTCAGCTCCCATTCACTGGCCACAATAAGAACTGTTTGGGCGAGCCCAGCTGGACTTTTCCCTCTAGGAAGAGGAGTCCTTCATAGTTGCATCATTACTGGCTTTTGAAAGGTAGCCTCCATGTGATGTGGGAGACCAGAGTTATAGGAAAGCATCAAAAGTCACTGCACGCATGCAAAGTTGGCTGTGAGACCCCTGCCTGGATGACAACTGTTATCTAATGTTTGCAGAGTTAGATCATTTGACCAGTATGTGTACACAATTTGCTATTACTCCATTATCTACAAGGCTGAAGCACAATGGAGCTGGATAAGTACCTCAAAATAATGTTGTAGCATGGAATCTCATTTTTGTGGGTTGCGGTGCGTAGGAAGGGTGGCCAGGAAGAATTATATCAATGGCTGTGCGATGGTAGTTCTAGGCCAAACTTTTACCTGTATTGCAGGTCGTGGTGGCTACTGATTTCATGTCGGTGGGGCAGTGCTGAAGCACCTTGGACAGCTCCTTGAAAGGCTGGACTAAAGCCCAGAGCGGACTCCATGGCTCCACTGACACGGAGCCACCAGCCGCCCCTGACTGCAGAGCAACATGACTGGACTGTGCAGCTTGAAGGGCCACGCTCTATGTGACAACCTGTCCTGTACTTGAAGAGTGCTATCCTATCTCCCTCAATTTTCTCTTCTCAGGGATAGGCATGCCCAATTATTTCAGTCTCTCCTCCTAGGGCTTTGTTTCCAGTCCCCTGATCACCCTCATTGCCCTCCTCTGGACCCGACGGACACTCATTACTCAATCACCAGTTTGATTGCATTTTCAATATACTGTAAAAAGCCACCATGAGAATTTCAGTTGTTCCACGCGACACCCTGACTTCGACCATACTAAGGAAAGACACAATCACAGCACCGGCACAATTCCAGCCGCCATTGCACACAGCCTCAGCTACAACCATGTTTAGACCACCATCCTTCAGGAATGCCCACAATTACACCAGTCTTGGCACTCCGTGAGCAGCAGTGAGGGCATCTACTTTTTTTAGGTAAGATCTCAGCAAGTGCAGTGGGGAACATATGCAACCTTCAGCCAATGTACTGCCAACCTCAAGACAAATAGTGTTTGACCTCAAGAAGCCAGTACTCGTCATTTATTTACTTCATCTGCAACTATGATACCTATTGAAAGTGCAACAGCACAGATCATTCAGTTTGTAACTTAAGAGTTAATTCTGCTCACGTTACAGTCAATTAGCCAAGAGAGGGACAACCAGACAGAGTGGCATAATTATCAGTGAGGTAGCATGTAGTCTGACTGCCTGTGCAGTTCTGACAGTTTTCCTCCATATATTTGATTGCATGTCTCCCCGATATGGACAAAGCTTGAACTAAGAAAGATAAACCCTCTCTGCTTGTTTCTCCTCAAATTATACACTTTTTGTTCCATTTGCTCAGTACAGGGTTATCAGGACTTTCCTCTCTGGATTCCGTCTGCATTATTTAGCAAATTTGCTACCAGTATCGAATTAAGATTTAGGGTAAAAACACTATTATTCCAAACAAACAGCTTTATACAGATATACCAGACTCCGAGGAAGGGGTTTTCCTTTAAATTCTGCTAACTGAAAAGCTCGGATTCACTCAGTCAGATGAGCAGCTGCGTGTGAAGAGTCACTGGCTTGCCTCTTCCTGTTTATGCAGAAACAGTATCCTGTGGGAAGCACAAAAGACTGTGCTTGTGAAGCATGCGGCCAAGCACCACACAGGCTGCAATTGCAGTGCTCGGGAGCCACTGTAGGGTGAAGGTGCATGCTTGGTAGGTTTGTGGATGTAAGACATGCTGCCAAGTTAGATTGCAGAAAACAAATCAGGCTAAATTGTACTCAACCAAGAAAACCAGGAAAAGCAATCACATCCCCAGCCCCTCGCAGATAACCTGCTTTCTTGTAACGTCACTAGGAACAGTGTGGAAGCAGCCATGTACCAGTGGCTCCTGCACCACTCAAGGTCTTGGAGACACTGGCATAAGATGCCAGGCTGGGAACAGGTGCCACTTTATCTGCATGTCTGAACCATCCCAGTCACAGAGGTTTATCCATTATCTTTCAGGGGCAGTGGAGATGGAAATAAGGACAGAATATGGAGAAACCGATTGGTTCCCAAGCGGAAAGGGTGTGAGACAGGGGTGTATTTTTTCACCCTATCTGTTTAATCTATATGCAGATCATACAGAAAGTGGGACTGGACCAAGATGAAGGAGGTATGAAAATTGGAGGGAGAAATATCAATAATTTAAGATATGCAGACGATATCATACTACCAGCAGAAACCAGGAATGATTTGAAACGAATGCTGTTGAAAGTTAGAGAGGAATGCACAGAAGCAGGACTACATCTGAATGTCAAGCAGACTAAAGTAATGACAACAGAAGATTTATGTAACTTTACAATTGACAATGAGGACATTGAACTTGTCAGGGATTATCAGTACTTTGGCACAGTCATTAACCAAAATGGAGACAATAGTCAAGAAATCAGAAGAAGGCTAACTGGGGAGAGCAGCTGTGAGAGAACTAGAAAAGGTCCTCAAATGAAAAGATGTTTCACTGAACACTAAAGTCAGGATCATTCAGACCATGGTATTCCCAATCTCTATGTATGGATGTGAAAGTTGGACAGTGAAAAAAGTGGGTAAGAGAAAAATCAACTCATTTGAAATGTGGTGCTGGAGGAGAGCTTTTCACGTGCCATGGACTGCGAAAAAGACAAATAATTGGGTGTTAGAACAAATTAAACCAGAACTGTCACGAGAAGCTAATATGATGAAACTGAGGTTATCATACTTTGGACACATAATGAGAAGACATGATTCACTAGAAAATACAATAATGCTGGGAAAAACAGAAGGGAGTAGAAAAAGAGGAAGGCCAAACAAGAGATGGATTGATTCCATAAAGGAAGCCACAGACCTGAACTTACAAGATCTGAACAGGGTGGTTTATAACAGATGCTCTTGGAGGTCACTGATTCATAGGGTTGTCATAAGTCGAAATCGACTTGAAGGCACATAACAACAACAATGGAGGTGGAAAGAGAAGACAACCTAGAGCAGAACAGGCCTGAAGTTCAGAGTCCACTACAGCGCCAGAAGGTGAACTGCATAATGAACCAACCCAATGCAATTTCTGACACTGGCAGCACACATGTCAGCCAGACCAAATCAGAGCTGGAATGGCCACCCAAGGATCTTTATTGGAACTGGTGCTTTTTATCTTGTTCACTAATAACTTGGATTTATGAGTGAGCAGTGAAGTGGCCAAGTTTGTTGCCGACACCAAGTTGTTTGAGATGATACAAACAGGGTTGTATTCCCCTAAGGCTGTGTATGCACCATTAATTTATTATTATTATTGTGATTTATTTGTCGCTTACTATCAAAAAAATTGCCTCAAAATGACTTACAAATTTTTAAAAAGCATTTTAAAGCACATTTCTTTCCCAGAAGAATCATGGGAACTGTAGTTTATTAAGGATGCTGGGACCTGTAGCTCTGTGAGGGGTAAACTACAGTTCCCAGCATTCTTGGGGAAAGGCAATATGCTTTAAATGTATGACATGCATACAGCCTAAGTTACACTCATAGTAGACCTATTGAAATAACTGGACCCAAGTTAAGTTTTTGAATGAGTCTACTCTGAGTAAGACTAGCAATGGCTACAGCCCAGAGAGATTGTGAGTTACTCCAAAAGGATCTCTCCAAACTGAATGAATGGGCAGTAAAATTGAATTTTTTTTTTCATGTAAGGAAGTGTAAAGTGATCCACACCAGGGCAAACAAAATTCCTAACTTATACATGAATAGGGTTTGAGCTGGCAATGAGTGACTAGGGAAAAAACCCTGGGGCTGTGGTGGATAGCTCAGTGACGTCAACCCAGAATGTGGAAGTTGTGAAAAAGGCAAATTCTATGTTCAGGATCATTAAGAAAGGGATTAAAAATAAAGTTGCCATTATTGTAAAAGCTTTTCTACAGATCTGTGATGCAGCCTCACTTGGAATAATATCGTGTGCAGTTCTGGTTGCAGCTCAAAAGGACATCATAGAGCTGGAAAAGATGCAGGCAGGGACCACCAAAATGATCAGGGGGCTGGAACAACTCCTTACCAGGAAAGGTTATGTTTGCAGCTTTTTACTGTGTATGTGTGTGTTTTGAGATGAATAAGGGGTCATGTATAAGATTATGCATGTTGTGGAGAAAGTGGATAGAAAACACTTTTTCTCTCTCCCGCAAAATACCGGAAGCTGGGATGATCCAATGAAGTTGAATGTTGGAAGATCCAGAACAAGAAGTATTCACAAAGCACATCACTAGAATTCACTACCACGAGATGAGGTGATGGCCACCAATTTGGACAGCTTTAAAAGGGGCACAGACCAACTCATGGAGGATAAGGCTATCTGTCATGATGGCTATATACACGATCAATGTAGCATGACTGTGAGGGCCGTACACTGGAGTACAGTACAGCAGTGGGAGAAGGCAATTGCTTTCATGTCTAGCTTGAGGGCTTTACATATGGCACCTGGTTGGCCATTGTGAGGAAGGATAATGTACTAGATTGGCCTTTGGTCTGATCCAGTAACACTCTTATTTTTGCCTATTCCAACACTTTAAGCAAATGAGAAAAGGCATGTGTAGATCTGTTAACACTGGAAGCTAATGAAAAAGAATTACTTGCATTGCCCAGTCTCCTATAATATCTGGAAGTCACATGTACTTGGAAGTTTGTAAATCATTCTGGAGACACACTCATACACCCCAGATTTCAACTGAAGATCAGGAAAAACTTCCTAACTGTTACAGAGGTACGACAATGAAACCAATGACCTAGGGAGATGGTGGGCTCTCCAACCATGGAGGCATTCAAGAGGCAGCTGGACAGCCACATGCTGGGTATGCTTTAATTTGGATTTCTGCATTGAGCAGGGGGCTGGACCTGATGGCCTTATAGGCCCCTTCCAACTCTTATGATTCTATGAGATGAAGCAAGTAACCGAGATCAATAATTAAATTTAATCATCAATACTGATATAGACTTAGGGTGAATCCAATACTGCAGTTGCATATTTATAGTAAAATAAAGCCATCAGATTTGGAATACTCTTCAAACTCATATTTTCAAATAATTTTACTTCCCAGAAAAATCCTCACAGGACATTTCCAGAAGGATAGCTGTGTTAGTCTGTGGGAGTGAACAAGAAGGCTTGTAGCACCTCAAAGTCTAAGGGCAATATCCACTGTTAGTCATACTCAGTAGACCCATTGAACTCATTACTTTCAATGGGTCTACTCTGAGTATGGCAAATATTGGATATCAGAACAGTAGAGCTGAAAGGGGCCTACAAGGCCATCAAGTCCAACCCCCTGCTATTCGTGTGCATCCTTCTTCAGTCTTCTAGTCTTCAACCCATCCTCCAGTTCCTTCATTACTCTACCATGCAGTTCAACTGGCCCTGGAGACTTGAACTCATTCAAAGTAATTAGGTATTCTTGACCATTTGTCTATTGATCTCAAGTTCCAATCTTGCACCTTCAACTTGTACTTCCTGTTTGCCAGCAGAGTGATAGACCCTCTTTTGGGAGAAGAACGAGCCAAAGTAGGAATTGAGCATTTCTGCCTTTTCTTTGTCATGTGTTATCATTTTGCCATCCTCATTGAGGATTTTACCATCCTCATTGAGAAGCTGAACCACCATTTCTTTTCTCTGCCTTTTACTATGGATGCACCTATTAGATAATCAATTAATTATGGCTGAAGCTTTCACAGACTAGTCCATTTCATCATATGAACTGAGTGTTATTTTTATTTGGCAGGGATATATTTAAATGGGTGGAGAGATGTTTTTGGAGATACCAACAGAACCAGTCTGAAAGAACCGCTCCTCACTTTTATCAAGTTTTCATGAGGATAAAGTCAGACAACAGGTTGGGCTACATTTGATAGCGATGCCCAGGGTGCCATCTGTAATGGCTGTGAAAATAACACCACCTATGATGACTTTGATAAGTATACACTGATTCTACAAAAAACACAGCAAAACAGGAAGTGTGGTATTGGGGCCATCTGGGTAAACAGTAGGGTTGTGGCCTGGGCAACTAGCACTAAGGAAAAATAGAAGGAGCTGAAGAGTAAGACGTTTGGCAAAGAGAAGAAGCATATCAGATGCGCTCAGCGTCAATTCACTTCACCATTTAAAGTAGATGCAAGGAACCCTCGGCCCTCCTGATGTTGCTGAACTACAACGTCCACCAGCCCCAGCAAGCATGGCCAATGGCTAAGGATAATGGGAGTTATAGTTCAGCAACATCCAGAAAGCCAAAGATTCCCCACCCCTGATTTAAGGGGCAGAAAATATGGGTTGAGTGAAGGGTATGAGCTGGCCATGGACTTTTGATGGATCCATATCTTGATTTAGCTCTTGCAAAGTCACTGGGCAGAGGGGTGGGCTGGGGAAAAGAGAACACATGTTTGAACGTCATGTTCCGCAGAGACCTGAACATGTCTCCCACCTCCAAGCCCAAACTCAATGCTATAATCAACTGTTCTATTCCCAGCAGGAAAGAGGGCATGAGAAGAACACAAGGGCATTTGTGAATTAGCAGAACTGCTTTACAGAGGCACCTTTCTTGTCCTCCTGGATCTCTCAGCGGCTTTTGATACCGTTGACCACGGTATCCTGTTAGATCGCCTGGAGGGATTGGGAATAGGAGGCACTGTTTTACAGTGGTTCCGATCCTTTCTCTCTGACAGGCATCAACAGGTAGCATTGGGGGATGAGGTTTCAGACCCTTGGCCCCTCATTTGTGGAGTGCCACACGGTTCTATCCTCTCTCCCATGCTATTTAACATCTATGTAAAACCGCTGGGAGCCATCATCAGGAGTTTTGGGCTGCGGTGTCACCAATATGCTGATGACACGCAGCTCTATCTCTCTTTTAAATCCTCACCGGAGTTGGCTGTGGAAACCTTGTCCAAGTGCCTGGAATCCGTGAGTGGGTGGATGGGAAGGAACAGGCTGAAGCTCAATCCTGATAAGACCGAGGTGCTGCTTGTGGGTGACAGGGGAAGGTTAGGTGTTGTTGACCTGAAGCTTAATGGGGTGAGTCTACCCCTGAAGGATCAGGTCCGCAGCCTCGGGGTTGTTCTTGATTCCAAGCTGTCCATGGAGGCTCAGATTTCGGCAGTGAGCTGGGCAGCTTGGTATCAGCTACACCTTATACGGAGGCTGCAACCCTACCTCCCTATTCATCAGCTCCCACTGGTAGTACATGCTCTGGTCACCTCTCGATTAGACTACTGCAATGCGCTCTACGTGGGGTTACCCTTGAAAACGGTCAGGAAATTACAACTGGTGCAGAATGCAGCGGCTCATCTGCTCACAAACAGCCGCCACCGTGATCACATTACGCCAGTATTATTTCATCTACATTGGCTCCCAGTTGTTTTCCGGGCCCAATTCAAGGTGCTGGTGTTAACCTTTAAATCCCTATACGGTCTCGGCCCAGTTTACCTGAAGGAGCACCTCCAGTACCACCAATTAAGCCGCCCGACTAGATCAGCCACGCAGGGCCTTCTCTCAGTCCCACCGATGAAAACAGCTAGGTTGGTGGGGACTAGAGAGAGGGCATTTTCAGTGGCGGCCCCCACTCTGTGGAACTCCCTCCCGTTCGATCTTCGCCATGCCCCTTCCCTGGATATATTTCGCAGAGCCTTAAAAACTTGGCTCTTTGGACAGGCCTTTGGGATCTCCGGGATGGGCTAAAATTGTTTAAAATTGTCTATTGATTGCCCTACATTGTTTTATACTGCTGCTTTTCAAAATGGTTATTGTTGACTGCATTGTATTTTATGCTGTATTTATATTGTATTTTATTGTATTTTAACGTGTACGTCGCCTAGAGTGGCTTCGGCCAGATAGGCGACACAAAAATTAAATTTATTGTTGTTATTATTATTGTTATTATTGTGATGCACTAAGGGAAGGATGCCAGCTATGTATTCCAGAGTGGGTTTCCTGGAGAGCCCACCAAGCCCAACATCAAAGGACCAAGCAGGATGGCTCAAGTGGGGAATCAGCAGGAACTGATCAAAGAGGTGGCTTAGGAACGGGACACACCACTTGAATATTCTCCTAGGCACTAAATATCTGCTGCCCCCGATTGTAACCTCACTATCCCTCCTGCTCAGCTAGTCACTGAAGGGGAAATATATATATACAAATAAGCATTCACTTCATGGGAGCTGCACATTTAGCGGTTTAACTGAATTTTATTTAAGGAACATTGACAAATGTGTTTTCCTTCCCTTTTGACACGTAGCCAAGGTGTTTGGTTGTTTGCATGCCAACTTCCAGCTTCAGCCCGCTCATTTCAAAGTACTCGGGAGAGTCACAAGAAATCTCAGCTTGGGATATTTCTCCAGGTATAGCATAGAAAGACGCCCCTTCCCACCAAGCCTTTGTGCAAACGCTATTGCATCTGTTAAACAGCAACCCAGGAAGTACATTTCTGCAGCAAGGCCACTGCTTCTCTCCTCCCTTTTGCACCATTTGAATTGAAAAGTACCGTTAAATTAAACAAGGAACGGGGGGGGGGGGGAAACTGGTAAGGAATGACAATGAACAGAAGACATTTTAAGGGGTGGACAAATGCACTTACATCTGTTTCTCAAGAATGAAATCCCCAAGGTAGCTCATTTTCCAAGGTCATTCACTCCTCTAAGCTAATAAGCTTCATTAGAAGACATTTGTTTTCTTTATAAAACAACAACAAATCTTTAAGCCACCAGAACTCAGCAAATTTCAGAGGCCAAGTCTTGAATTTTTTACTATTACTGTACAGGAATATTTTGAGGCCGTGCTTTTCCCACACAAACAGCTGAAAATCACAGCCCTGCAGAACATTCCTTCTCTTGGGCATCTGTCCCCTCCGCACTTGTGACTAATTTAATTTGCCACTGCACAAGAAAGAGGAATTTAACCTTCACACAGGCAGCCATGTAAACACATTGCAAATAGAAAGACTGCTATTCTTTGTGCCTGCCTTGGAGGTCTTAAGAGGCATGCGTGCACACGCATTTCCCCCTCCCCCCACCGCGCACACACATTTTTAAGAATTTGATTCTTGTTTTGTGCATTTGTTTTGAAAAGTGAGGAAAGCTGAAAAACAAACAAAAGATGCTTACATGGCTGGAATTATTTTTACACATTTGTAAGACCTAAAGGTGCAGCATATCTCACAGAGATGCATTTGTTAAATTTTAGTCCATTTAAATGGCTGGATTGCATTGTCTTCATCGTACAGGGCCACCTCCACCTTTTTGCAAATATATGTAATTACCTCTGGGTCAAATATTCCAGTTAATAACGTTTTCTCTCGAGCAACGGGTCAGGGACCATCCAAATAATGGAGAAGCAACTGTCACTTCCTAAGGACACCCATCCCCACTGCATTCCCCCTTTGCAAAGAGTCCCTCCCCTAAAGCATACCTGCTTTGCATCCTTCTCCTCTAAGCAGTCACTCCAAACACGAACTCACCCAAACTGCCCCATTCCAGCACTCTCACCCCCTCAACTCACAAGTCACTTCCTTACTAAAGCCTCCACTTATCAGACCTACCCCAAAATTTCTGAAGTGACCACTGAAAAGACAGCTTTCTCCTGCTCCTCCCTCCATCGCCCTACCCTACACGCCTCATCAGAAGGATGGGGAAAATTATTCCAGTTCTGAAGCTGCAGCATCAGATTTTAGGTTCTCGAGAGACTGTGCATTCTTAATTCTTTTTTCCAGCCCTGCATGAACACCAGCCTTTTTTCTTCACAGTCCTTGCCTCCAAACCATTCCTCAGAGGACTTCCATCTCACAACTCTTCTGTCTTCAGACCTGCATGCATCCAGCCAACCCTCTTCTCCCCTTGTGTCTGTTACACTCATAACCTACTAATTCAGCAAAGTACCAGTATGAGTCTCAAGGCATCCAAAGAACACCCATTACAGACCCAGACACCCAACGCTCACACCTTGCCTTCAATAACTCTGGTATCTCAATACGCCCCATGCAAACCCATCAGTGATCCACAGTATTTCCAACCTCCTTATCAACCCTAACTACTCATTCCCACAGGGGGTGAATCTTGGCAGGTCCTTGACCATCTGAATATGCTCTGTGCGGAAGGTGAAATAGCTAGGAATTTGATCGATGGTCCTCAACTTCTTGCCTGGAAGTGGAACCAAAATCAATGGGATCTGCTCCTACAAGGCATGCTTAGGTGAACCAGAGATAACCCTTTATGTGTTGTTTGGAATTAAGGCTTGAATTATTTGGTTTCTGAAAAGGCATGCCATGTATTTGGCCTGAAAAGGCCAAATACATACTAATACGGCATGTCCCCAAACTTGCATCCACACCCTTCCCACTCTTGCCCCCCCTACACTTCCTACCCCATCCCAATTCCCTGTATTCTGTGAACGTCTACCACAAAGCCCTTACACAAACCCTACCCCCCATTCACCCACCTTTCACTCTATACCCCAATCCCTACACATCTTGCCCCCTTAAGCTATTCAGGCAGGCCTACAGAATCCTCAGGGTGGATGAGCTTTTATAATGTATTAATTGATGTTTAGATTATTTTTGTACTTTTTTGATTGTATATTGTATTTTATCCTGGTTGTTGCAAGTCGCCTAGAGTGTCCGTTAACTCGGACAGATAGACGACTAACAAATAAAATTTATTATTATTATTATTATTAATCTCCATCCTCCCTGCATTTGTTCAGGGACCACCACCATGCATATTCTGTGCTGGGCTGACTCTGTAGTTCTACTTTACCCACCATCAGCCAAAACACCTTTAGGAATTAAGTCACTCTGTCATCTACCCTTAGGCATCACTACCCTCCACCTATGCATATTTCTGCACCAAGACAGACCCCTCTACTCCTCCAGGACCCACAGGCACCTCAATCTACATCTATTGTCAATGCCCTCCAACGACCTACCCTCAGTTCCTGAATGCACAATCCCAACACTCCTCTGCCAGCAACCCACCTCCCTTATTAACACCCCACACATATCCTGTATGGGACCAATCCCCCATATCCCCTTTCTAACCAAAGCCCCCATCCCCAATTCAATGCCTCATCTCTCACCTACAGCAAAGCCCCTTTCTCCATAGACGGAAAACCTTCCTGTTCTGCCAGGCTTATGCAAGCTGTCTCTTTGCAGTACCTAGCCTTGTTTTCATTATATTTTTCGCATTTCTTTGCGCTTCAATGGCTACCATTATAGGGTTTTTATTTGTTACAAACAGCTTTGATGGCTTTCGAAATAAAACAGGGGTATGCAGATATGTTTATAAATAATTAAATAAACACAGAAACACACACCGGGTCAAGCCCCACCCCCAGCACTCCTGCATCATGGCAATACCCTTTTACATCACCGACCCTTTCACCCTTTGAGAGGCCAAATTGTTGCAGGCCCTCCTCGCTGCTCTTTCACGGGCATTCTTCATGGGATTTTAAGGCTGTAAGCTGCCCTGGGACCCTGTGGTGAAGGGCAGGAAAGAAGCCACTCAAATAAGGTAAACTGAGGTGTTTTTATAAGGTAAAATAATTCATTGTGCGCCCCCCCTTGCACATCGAGGGGCTCCCCACACCCAGGGTAGCCCCTCCCCTCCTCTTCCCCTCCCCACCCCACCCCGTGCAGCCCCCTCCCTTCTCCTCGCAGCCCACCCCGTGCAGCCCACCCCGTGCAGTCCCCTCCCTTCCCACCCCACCTCGTGCAGTCCCCTCCCCCTCCTGCCCTCACCTGACGCTTGGCTGGGCTCCGCCTCGGGCCTTCATGTACCCCCTTCGGGCCGGGGGCAGGAGCAGGTGGTTCCTCGAGGGGAGCAGCGCCATTGTCCTGACAGCCCAGCCCCAGCCACCGCCAGCCACCGCCAGCCACCGCCCCAGCCGGTCTCGCTTTCCCCTTCCCTGCAGCACCGAACGGGGGAAGGGTGGGCCGTACCAACGCCCCCAGCAGCTGGAGGAAGAGGCGGAAAAGCGAGCGAGAGAGAGAGAGAGACGCGCTGCCTCCCGCTCCGACGTTTCTCTGCGCCCTGCCTGCAGCGAGGCAAGGGCAACTCCGCCCCCTTCCCCGTCCTCTTTTCTTCTCTCCCGTTTCTCCCCCCCCCGTCCGTCGCAATGGTACGTCCCGGCTGGACCAGCTGTTCCAAGAGCGGAGGAGGAGGGGGGACCAGCGCCGCCCCGTGGCAACCGCTGCGGAGCAACGCACGCGCACGCGAGCGCGCTCACTTCAGTGATGCCGTTATCGCGGACGCGGAAGGAAAACCTCCCTTAGCAACGCCGCCCCTCGTCGGCCGCTTAGCAACAGCGGCTCGGCCTTGCTCCGGGACTGGCGCTGGGTCTCGCTTGGCAACGGGCACTGCTGCGTCGTTTGCCTTATGCGAGGTCCAGACGCCGCAAGGGCCGGAGTGAACGGCGCTGGCAGGGAGCCCATCCGCGGTTACACGGGAAGAAGCCCCACTGAGCACTGTGGGGCAGTGGAGGCTGGCGGCGCCATGTCAGTGGGGCAGTGGAATCAGCTCCGGGCTTTAGTCTGAACTTTCAAGGCGCTGTCCGAGGTGCTGAACTTAAGCGCTTTTTAAAATCAGGCTAAAACCCGGAACGGATTCTGCTGCTGCAGTGACATGGAGCCACCAGTGCCGTGGGTCTTACTGCTGAATAGATGTACATAGGACTGTGTTGGGAGTTTCCTGGAAAGAGGGACTGGTTGTTCAACCACCTTGGGGATCGGAGCTCTCTGAGGGGAGCAGGGGTCTCCTCACAACTCTCCTAATTGGTTTTGTTTTGTTTTTACTAATGAAAGCTCTTTTATGCACACTTACTCCTAACATATGCATTGTTTGGTTTGGAGAACTGCATTGCAAAACGTGAATTTCAAATTGTGGCCCCATCAGCACTATACATTTAAAGTAGTATCACACCACTTTAAGCATCAGGAAAAACTTCCTAACTGTTAGAGCCATACGACAATGAAACCAATGACTTAGAAAGGTAGTGGGCTCTCCGACAATGGAGGCCTTCAAGAGGCAGCTGGACAGCCATCTGTCGGGATGCTTTGATTTGGATTCCTGTATCGAGCAGGGGGTTGGACTGGATGGCCTTAGAGGTCCAACTCTACTATTCTATGATTCTAAGCAGTCTTGGCTTCCCCCCAAAGAATCCTGGGAACTGTAGTTTGTTATGGGGTTGAGAGAAGACCCCTATTCCCCTCACAGAGCTAGAATTCTGAAGAGTTCCCTGGGAAGATGGATTTCCTATTAAACCACTCTTGGGAACTGTAGCTCTGTGAAGGGAATAGCATTCTCCTAAGAACTCTCAGCACCCTTAACAAACTACAGTTCCCAGCTGTTAAATTAGCACGATAGTGCTTTAAATCAAGTGGGGGAAACCTTTGGCCCCCCAGATGCTACTGAACCTCAATTCTTATCAACCCTAGCAAGCATGGCCAATGACCAGGGATGATGGGAGTTGTAATTCAGCAACAAGGGCCAAAGGATACCTATACCTGCTTTAAATGTATAGTGTAGATAGGGGGCTTAGAAATGACTTCACTAAGGCTGCAATCCAATACACACTTACCTGGGAGTAAGTCCCACTGAACCCAATGGCGCTTACTTCTGAGTTGACGTGTTGGATTGCCACCTAATTCAACACTGCCACTAGCTAACTTGCCACTAGTAAATTACATAAACTAGCAAAGTAATATGGATATATACACAATAATCTATATTTACTAACCAGTCAAACGATTTGGAGATATAAACTCATGTAACCATGGCTCAAATAGTTATTATGGTTGTCATAATTGTAGTAATCTTACCATGGAGAGGGTGGACTAAATTTAGAACAGCCTATTGTCATGGGTTGGAGTTCATCTCCCCCACCGTTACCATTACACTTTCACGTAATGCTGTGTTCTTCCAGCAACTAGCAGTGTGTTTGCTGGCCTCTACAGGAAGTGAGTAGGAGTTTTATATTATATGTAAGCAGGCATTTCTATCCAAAAATAAGTGTCTTTGTGCTGCTTATTCCAAATTAAACTTAACTTGGGCAAGCTACCCCATCAATGCAGAGAAGGAAAAATGCAGCAGCAGCAGCAGAAAAACAAAAGATTTTCTTTACCATGAAACTTTTATCTCCCTTGATGCTAACTAAGCTGGCTGGTATGGCTGACTTATTGGCCTTACCAAAGACACCCCCTTCATAACCTCATGCCCAGCATGTGACCTACTAACCACAAAAAGAGCCACGCTTTCCTTTCTGTCCAGTGATTCCACAACATTGATGCAATGAGCTTGCAAGCATTGTCATTATATCACTGACAAAGGCCTTCACCCAGGTATCACCCTAGTAAGCGCAAAACTAGTGTTTGGCTCACACAAAAGCCTCCATATTACCCAATAAACAGATTTAGGCTGTGATCCTACCCACATCTACACAGAAGTAGTTCTATTGAATTTAGTGGGGCTTACTCATAGGTCAGTAGGGTCAGCAGACTTAGGCCTCAGATCAGTTGAATGGCCACCATTGTAACATTCTGAGAGGCATCTTCCCCCAACTACCCCCCAATTTAAAAATTCTGTCATTGCGCTGATTTCCACATAGTGTTATGCTGAGGCCTAACAAGAATTATAATCAACCTGGTTTTAAACTAGGATTTTAGCCATCCAGAGTGCAATCCTGTACTGTAGATCTGCCCGCTTAAGGGGATTTAGGTAGTGATATACACCCCACCACACTGGTGGAACATGATACACCAGCGGAACAGCTACACGCACTGGCATGACAGAGCATGGAATGGAATGTACCTCAACTCCCCATCACAGCACACCTCCTCACTGGAGACCACAAGTCAGACGATAGGCTGCAACTCACCAGCCCCACACTGTATCCTTATCCTTTGTTGTAAGCCACCTGTAATATACTTCTTTTTTTACAGTTGCATCTCCCAAGTTTTTTTTAAAGCGACAGGTGAGATGGCTGCATACTTTTGTGTCCAGCAGTGGAGATTAGTCTATTGCTCGGCACCCTGGACTCTTCATCCTGTCCCCCATGCTGTTCAACATCTACATGAAACCGTTGGGTTCGGTCATCTGGAGCTTTGGAGTGCGTTGCCATCACTATGCTGATGACACGCAGCTCTATTTCTCCTTTTCATCTTCTTCAGGTGAGGCTGTCAATGTGCTGAACCGGTGCCTGGCTGTGACAATGGACTGGATGAGGGCTAATAAACAGAGGTTCAATCCAGACAAGACTGAGATGCTGCTAGTGGGTGGTTCTTCTGACCGGATGGTGGATGTCTAACCTGTCCTGGATGGGGTTGCACTCCCGCTGAAGGAACAGGTTCGTAGCTTGGGGGTTCTCCTAGAATCATCTCTGTCACTTGAGGCTCAGGTAGCCTCAGTGGCACAGAATGCCTTCTACCAACTTCGGTTCGTGGCCCAACTACGTCCCTATCTGGACAGGGATAACCTGGCTTCAGTTGTCCATGCTCTGCTAACCTCTAAATTAGATTACTGCAATGCACTCTACATCTGAACATATAAAACCGATTCTGGCCCGCTTGCACTGGCTGCCTTTATGTTTCCCAGCTCAATTCAAGGTGCTGGTTTTGACCTATGAAGCCTTACACAGCTTGGGACCACAATACCTGATGGAATGCCTCTCCCGAGTGCCTACTCCAAGGGAAGCTCGGAGAATGGCAACAAGGGAGAGGGCCTTCTCAGTGGTGGCCCCCAAATTATGGAATTATCTCCCTGACGAGGTGCACCTGGCGCCATCACTGTTATTTTTTCAATGCCAGGTCAAGACTTTCCTCTTCTCCCAGGCATTTTAGCATGTGTTTTATATTGTTTTAAATTTTTAAATTGTGTTTTAAATAGTTTTTTAAAAGATGTATCTTAAATTGTATTTGTTTTTAGTTACTGTAAACCGCCCAGAGAGCTTCGGCTATGGGGCGGTATACAAGAATAAGAAATAAATAAACAAACAAACAAATAAATAAATAATAGGGTAAATGGGGCATTGCTCCATCAACTTCAGTCTGTCCTCAGCCAGCCAACCAGCTCCCACCCCCAACCTGCTTGCCTCGTTGCTTACAGCCAGTCCAGGGGAGGGGTACAAAACTAGAATTGTCTGCCATTGGCTCTGACTCTACCTACTATTGGGCTTCCTGCCTTCCGCCCCACCAGTCCCATTGGGCACCAGTCACCACTGGTATCCAGTTATCTGAACACACCTACAGATTGTAAAATGTCAACCCCAGCCTACCTGCTTTCAACTGGGATTATAAGGTGGGGCTTCTAGACAGATAGTCACCTATACAGGTCAGGCTTCCCTCTTCGTAAACTAGGCTGATTCACTGAACTAGGGCCAAGAGGGCCCTAGAGCCAAGACCTTCAGTTAACCCTCTGGGCCACCATATGGACCCATCTCCATTTCTTGGCACTAGACTTTTTTTTTCCTACCTGGGCTCCAGTGCCTTTAAAACCAGCTTGACCAAAATTAAGTTGACAAAGCTGTTCCCATTGCCTTATCTCCATATCAGGAAAAAGCTTCTCCTGCTTAATTTCAGTGTGTACAGCTGCTATTACCTACTCTGGAGCAAAGCCAGTAAAAATATGGGGGAGGGGGCATCCTTGGCTCTAGAGCAGGTGTGTTCCATGGCCTCATTAGGGGTTGCCTTTTTCCAAAAGAGAAGGCAAGAATATCAGGAGAAAGAAAAAGAAGGAGCCTGATGCGAATGACAAGCTCTTCTGCTGCTTCCTGACTTAGTTCTCCTCTGACATGCAGCCACAGAATCTAGGTTAAGTACACATTCTGGCAGAACACTTGACCTCGGGCAGCTACTATGAAGACTGCAAGGCCGTTGAGTTCTTGGAGCTGGGGGATTTGGCACTGACTGGTGGAAAAATTAAGACTGACCCTTTGCTTTCTTTTATTTAACAAAACCACAGTTGCACTTGCAACCAAAAGGCACACAGATATGGCTTTGGTTGACATGGTGTCTCGCAACCTAAATTCCTTCATACCAACCTTACTTGGCCACTTCCCAGCAGATTGTATCGTTTAGGTTATTTATCACTCTATTGTTTTAATTGTGTTGTGTAATTTGATCATTGGGAAGATAGATAGGAGAGAAAACTGCCTTATACTGAGAGCTCAGTACTAGGGTTGTCAGGTTCAGGGCCTGAGACTGATCCTGTATCTTTAGGAGGAGAGCAAGTCAGCCAAGTGCAGGTGTTCCTGCAACCCGGTAATGGGAAAAACCACAAGGTGGAATTCTCTCTTCCCCCTGCACAACTTTGAACTTGGAGGCTGGGCCTGGCAACCAAGAGGTCTTCTGTATCTTTACAAGTTGTGCAGGGGGAAGGGAGAATTCCACCTTGCAGTCTTTCCCATTACCGGGTTGGCTGACTTTCTCTTCTCCTAAAGATACAGGATCAGGATCAGGTCCTGAATGTGGCAACCCTACTCAGTACTGTCTACACTGACTGGCAGTAGCTCACTAAGGTTTCAGGCAGGGATTTTTTCAGCCCTACCTGGAGATGCCTGGGATTGAACCTGGGGCCTTCTGTAGCAACGGCCCTTCCTCCTCTAGGTATATTTTCTTGAAAATATTTCTCGAAATATCAGTTGTCCATCATGCCAACCCTAGTACCGGCATGCAACTCAGAAGTGGCAGGAACTTCCAACTGGGAGCGACCTTGGATTAAAAGTGCAATTGGGCTAGCAAAAAGTGGTACAGCCCCTCCCAGACAAAAGGCTTCCAAACAGTGGCAGGTGCTCCATTAGGGCAAACGCTGCTTTGTGTGCGTGGAGGTTAGATAACATTGCATCAACACAAGTATTATCCCACACTTTTCAGTGCATTTCCTTATCGCTTTCCTAATTGCCTGCATAGCAAGGTTCTCTTGAAGGCACAGCTACAGTGGCCTGTTGAAAAGGTGGCAAGTTTGCTGAACCCAAAAGTTGCCAAGTAGATGTCCCCCCCCCCAGAGAAAATGTGACAATGAAAAGCATCACCTCCTTAATTTGAGACACAGGAGCAGAGCTCGTGCTGGAAATTTCAGTTTGGGCGGTTAAAGTGGATTAAAGCTCTCCAGTGCAACAAACCTGCTTTTTAAAAAACCAGGCTTTTTGCAGTATGAAAGTGACAGGGAAATGCACTGAAAAGTGTGGGATGAACGAACGATTAAAGGGAAGAGGTGTGAGTTAGTTCCAGGCAACCTGTTTAATGAGTATCCATCCTGATTTGTTTGTGGGGAGGTTAGATGACATTGCGTCAAAGCAAATATTATCCCACACCTTCCAGTGCGTTTCCCCATCACTTTCTTTATCTCAAAAAGTTGCGCAAGACCTCCCAATCAGCTATAATTGTGAGACCTGCATTTACCGTATGCAACAGAACCCCACCCAAAAATGGGGACAATCTCGTAGCAGCCATAAACACCCTGCAAACAAATCAGAATGGATGCTCAATAAAGTCTGCACATTGACTTCCACATACGCTTTGCGCAAGCAAATCAGGATGAATGCTCAATACCCAGGTTCTCTGGAGCAGCTCTGAAAGCCTACCAAAAAACACTTTGCAAGCTTTCCCCTTTTAATGTTTCTCTGAGCTGTAAACTCCTCATACATTCCCATTTCTATATTCCTCTTTCTTTTTCTTCCTCTGTTAAATGTTTGATAAGGCAACCGTAATTTCTGCCCTCGGCACATGAAAACACTTACTTCTTGCAGTAGGTAAAAAGCATGGAAACTTTTACAGATGTATAAGTGTACAGTAGATTTCAGGCTGTCGGGATTAAGCAAATTCCTTGCAGGGTTACTATAGGTTATTATTTCTGCTGGGGGGGGGATTTTCATCAATGAAGAAATATGCTGTCTATTCTTCTGTGGCTCCATCCTAAGAAAACATTTAGGGGTTCAGGATTGAACAATATATCATTCCCCGCTGGGACATTTCCATGCTTCTAAATGGGTCACGTCCATAGTTTTTTTACCAGGCAATGTGTGTGCAGAAATCACCTATTCTCTTGTGAGTGGTGGAATTTGTTAGGTAATAGGTAGCAATCAAATACCTGAGCTATCAGCTGCAGTAATAAGCCTTGGAAACCTATGTGTTGGGTAAGTGTATGCCATAAATGAACATAAGTGCATAAATAGCACAGAAAGAGGCATGGTGTGCAAAATGTCACTCAGAATGGCACAACTAGTGGGGACACGAGATGGGGCCTTTTCAGTGGCTGCCCCGAGGCTTTGGAACTCCCTAGGGAAGCAAGAATGGTCCTCTCCTTGCAGTCCTTCTGTCGGCAAGCAAAGACTTTTTTATTTCAACAAGCCTTTGGAACTGAAAGCTGTTAAGGATAGGACTTGAAGGGTGCTGCATTGCTATTGTCTAATTGTATTATTTTAAACTGAGTTTGAATTATTTTAACTGTATGTATGAATGGTTTTAATACTGTAAATAGTTTAATTCGATTTTAATCTATACTTTTGTATCTTTTAAATTATATGTGTGCTTTTATCTGGAAGCCGCCATGAGTTCCAGTTTTGGGAAAAGGGCGGGGTAAAAATAATGATAATAAATAAATATAAATATAAGTGTCTAGCCCTTAGGGTTGGGAATATATGCTATACAGTTTGTAGGGCAGGGATGGGGAAACTGTGGCCCTCCAGATATTGTTGGACTCATAACTCCCATCAGTCTCAGGCCAGCATGGCCAATATTTAGAGATAAAGGTAGTCCAATGATATATGGAGGGCCACAGATTTGCCATGATTGGTGTACAGAAAGCACCATGAAGAAGGACAAAATATGTGATGTCTGGGAGAAAGGGCTTCTCAAGTTGGTTTGCATGTTTGGGGAGACCACAGCTCTGTGGCTGAATGCACACTTTGCATGCAGAAGGTCCAGTCTCAGGTTCAATTCCTGGCATCCCCAAGTTGGGCTGAGAATGTCCTGTGTCTGAAACACTGGAGAGCTGCTACCTGTCAGGGCTGGTAATATTGAGCTAAAGGTCTGACTTGGTATAACACAGTTTCCTATGTAACTGTAGATATGACTGCTCAGGAGTAAGTCCCATTGAATTAAGTGGGTATAGGACTGAAGCCTTGTGTCTTATTTTCATGTTCTGGTTGACATTGACTAATACTTAACTTGCTTGGCACAATTGTTGTATGTTCTATTTTTGTTCTTCGGGCAATCACAATCTGATGAAATGGAAACAGACTGCCTTCAAGTCGATCCCAATTTATGGCGACCCTATGAATAGGGTTTTCATGGTAAGCAGTATTCAGAAGTGGTTTTACCATTGCCTTCCTCTGAGGCTGAGAGGCAGTGACTGGCCCAAGGTCACCCAGGGAGCTTCATGGCTATGTGGGGATTCGAACCCTGGCCTCCCAGGTCCTAGTCCAACACTCTAACCACTGTGCCGCTCTGTCTCTCATCTGATGAAAGAGGGTGTAAAATATTTTAAATCAAAACAAACAAACCCTGTCTCCATGTATGTGCATTTTCAGTGTGTATGTGCCCTAGAACCATGACCATTGCCCGCCCCCCTCAGATTTTACCTGCTAGAGTCCCTGGACAGAGGACTGAAACCTGAACGCAAAAGGAGTCTTCCAGCTGGATCAGAGCAAAGGCCTTTCTCATCCAGCATCCTGTTTCCCACAGTGGCCAAGCAGATGCTGATGGGAAGCTCGCAAACAGGGCTCGGTAGAGGACAATAAATCCCTCTCCTGCTCTTGGCTGTGAATATACTGTGTGTTAATGTACATTCAGTGGAGGATGCAGGTGCATTTTAGGGGTGCTGTACACACGTTGTCATCCCCAGGTCATCCCTGTCCCACACTATTAATTGATCTAAAGCGCATTTTGTTGGAACAGCTGTAATGTTTTGTCCCAAGAATGCACTTCTACAGCATTTGCTGTCTGAATGTGTACACAGAGAGTGCTTGCTCGGGTCACTGCATATTGGGCTGGACCTTCTGACCAGGACTGGTACCAGCGGGCAGCCAGGTTGGGCCCTGACTGAGGGCCTCTGCGGCCCAGAAGGGCCCCTCCTTAAACTGCCATGGATCACAGTGCTGGAGCTCCCAAACAACACACACGGCCGGTCCCAAAGGGTGGCCAAGTGGGGCCCTGGCCGAGGGCCCCTGGGGCTACAGGTGCCCCTGAGGGCGCCCTCTGCTCCCCTTCCATGATTCGCAGCAGGATCGCTGCCGCTGATCACATGGCAAGAGCTTTGGAGCCCCACCATTCCCTTGCTTAACCTACCTTTCTTGTCTGTTGTGCGGTTGCACATGCAGCGCTGCCCTTAACCAAGATGGCGGCTGAGGTTTCTCTAAGGGGCTGAAGCCTCTGCCGCCATCTTGGCTGGTGGCACTGATGGCACGCATGCCAGCCCAGCTTCTGGCATTGGAGAGGTGTGCTGCTCCCTCCCCCCATTTCTGTGCCCATTCACCTGGGAGTTGCCTTTCCCCTTTTTCCAATTAAATCTGAGGATTGCTGCTTTTGCAATGGAGGACAATGGTATATCGGTAAATGGGAAGGGAAGACGCATTTCATGGGAAACACAAGAAATCCTCGATTTTCCTGATATTTGTGAGGAGAAAAAGATCCAAGAAGAGCTTAGAAGCACCCACTGGAATTATAGTAAGTTTGAAGATATTGTTAGGAATAATTCATTCCTAGGCCCCAAGAGTTGTCAAGAGTTGTCAAGAAGCACTACATTATTACCAGAGCTGGTGCCGCTCTGAATCATGGGACTCAGAGAAGGTGGGAGGACATGACCCTCTAGCTTTCGTTTCTCCCCTCATGAGAAAGGAACACGCAGAGGCGCCTGTAAGCCTAGAGAAAGAGATAAAATGTATCCCTATGATTGTTTCTGTTTCTCTGTCCCGCTTTTTACTATACACATCCTGCATTTGTAGCTATTCTGCACAAAGAAACAAGGGTTCCCAAAATGCTTTGTTAGAATGTATCCATAGTTTTTGCATCATACTGCTGTGTGGGTAACTTTCAAAAGTTACTAAACCCCATGTTTATGCTTTCACCAAGTGTCAATCTAACCCTGATCCTCGCTTTTTCTCAGTCTTATCTCACATTAAGTTTTCTTAAGATTGACATGTGTATGAATTCTTTATCAACTCCCGCTTTTTAGAATTATGAGAAATGTAACAAAGGATAAGAAAATGCGCTTGCTTTATCTCTGTAATACTGTATTCCCATCTTATGATTTTAATAATATTGTATCTTGTTTTGCTTATGAAAACTATATAAAGTATGCATTAATCAATAAACGTGGCTCTCTGTCCTGCCAGACAGCTGTCTGAGCAGTTCAGAGACCCCTTCTTGATCAAGCAGTATTGTGTGTGTGTCTGCTTTACTTTTGATATCTGGCTGAACCACTGAAACAGGTAAATTAAAGTGACAAGCTTGCGCTCCTGCCCAGGCTCAGGGCCGTGTTAGCTTGCCCCTGCAGAGGGGAGGGGGGAGAGCTTCAATTTGAACCCAACAATATCACTAAAGAGATGGAAAAGCAGGGAACAAATTATATATCAGTATATCAATACACCAGTTTCCAGCCTCTCTCTTTCAGGATATCCTGTCTCAGCGGCGTCACTAGCGGGAGTGCGGGGGGGTGCAGACCTCCAGCGCACACCCTCCCAGGGGCATGGACAGGGGTGGCTGGTCTCTCTTGCATGCACGCATTCACCACACACTCCAGGCTGACGGTGGAAGGCCCATCCAGGCTTCACCGCCAGCGAGCGGGCACCTGCTTTCGGTGTGCACCGGACCGGGTGCTGGGGGGCCCTTGGCGAGCCCCCAAATCTTGTGCTGAGCACACGCATGCGCACAAGGCCAGCCACCCCCGTCCATGCCCCTGGGAGGGCACGCACTGCAGGGGCACCCAGCCGGAGAAGCAGGCCTGGGAATGCCGACGCTGCTCCCGGTCTCACCCGCCCACCTGCGTGCCTCCGAGGAGGAATTGGCTGCTCTGACCGACCCGGAGCACTTCTCTTCCGGGCAACGGCGTGGGGCGGGGTGGCACTGGGTGTCACCCCCCTCATGGTGTCACCCGGGTGCGATCCGCACCCCCCGCACCCCGGTAGTGACGCCCTTGTCCTGTCTTTCAAAAGGCCTGTGAAAAATAAAATAAAACCGGTTAGTGGAATTGTATGTGTGCAGCTGCAGCAGGGCATTACATCATGTCTGGCAGCATTCAGGAGGAATGGAAACACTAATTGAGGGGAGGGGAGTAGAGAAGACCATAGAATCATAGAACAGTAGAGTTGGAAGGGGCCTATAAGGCCATTGAGTTCAACCCCCTGCTCAATGCAAGAATCCAACTTAAAGCATCTCCGACAGGTGCCTGTCCAGCCGCCTCTTGAAGGTTTCCAGTGTTGGAGAGCCCACTACCTCCCTAGGTTATTGGTTCCAATGTCGTATGGCTCTAACTGTTGGGAAGTTTTTCCTGATGTTCAGCCGAAATCTGGCTTCCTGCAACTTGAGCCCATTATTCTGTGTCCTGCACTCTAGGATGATTGAGAAAAGATCCTGGCCCTTCTCTGTGACAACTTTTCCAGGACTTGAAGAGTGCTATCGTATCTCCCCTCAGTCTTCCCGGCCAAACTATAGCTGGCAAACCGGCCCACCAGTGTGTACAGAGGGCACAGATGGCAGCTGCCACTTTAGCAAACATTATGGTGGGAAGGTACCATTACATAGTGCGAGGTACCAAATCCCCCTGGGGAAAATGGCCCACATGTGTTTCAAAGGCTACTTGTGTAGATGCCCATTGTTCCCTGGTCACTGGTATTCAGAGGCATGGTACGTACAGCCATCATGACTAGTAGCCATAGTTACTCTTATCGTAGTCCCCAAGCAGTGAGAGATTTAGGGATGCCCACACATACCTCAGATTTGGTTTCCTTGGAATGAAGGTCGTTGGAGACTGCAATGTCTTTGTGATATATAGTTTTATTTACACATATCTACAAGCTGAGCATAAGATGGAAGGGCTCACAGTATTAACACTCCAACAGATCTTGCTCCCCCATTAGGTTTCTTGGGAGGGGGGTTCCCAAAGTCTTCGCTTTGGTTTCAGCACCAAAAGCGAGTCAGGCCTCTCTGTCTTTCCAGCCCAGGAGGGGATGAGATTATTGCTCTCCTGTCCCTAGGATGATGTGGCCTCCAGCCAGGTGAGGGTGGCAGGATGCCTGCCCCCTCTCTCTTGAAGCACTAGCTAGTTGTGTCAATGGCAACACACCTGTACTTGGCACCTACTCTTTGGAATTCCTCCCCCTTAAATATTAGACAGGTCCCATTTTTGTTATCTTTTAGGCGCCTACTGAAGACCTTCCTCTTTCAACAAGCCTTTTAAGTAGAGACCTTATCTCTAGTTAATTGCTTTTTAATGTTTTTAAACCTTTTTTAAAATATATTTTAAAGCTTTAAAAAAATGTTTTTAAAGATGATTTGTCTTTAATATACTTTAAAGTCTGTTTTTATGATGTTTTAAAGTGTTTTTAGTGCTTTTGTTTGCTGCCCTGGGCTCCTACTAGGAGGAAGGGTGGGATATAAATTATTATTATTAATAATATATTATTATTAACAACAACAACAACTCTTTAGTCATGTAACAAGATGTTTAATAGATATCTACAGCCATTGACAAAGGGACTGGTTTGACCCTTTCAACAGTTCCTTCTGCTACAGAATCTCATCTTACAGGTGTAATATCATAGGCTTGGAGCAGACCCAAAGATGGCATCCAAACCCAACCACCATTCACCAGTCCTATAACAATAGGCTTACCCTCCATGAAAGAACATAACCTGAAGTGTAGATGTGAGTTGACCAACAAAGCATTTGTTACCCATACAGGGACATGGGCCAGAAAATGAGGGCTGTCCTTTGTAAACAGAGAGCATTGGAGTGTATGCATAGAGCAGAAAAATGCACAGAGCAGGAAAAGAGAGAGATTTTTTCCCAAAGAGGAAGCAATTGCGGCCAATTTTCATCATTAGTTCAGAAAATCCCAAGGAGAAAACTGAATCACTCTCAGATGGAGCAAAAGCAGAGGGTTGTGGGGAGGAAATCCAGTCTTGTCTTGCCAAATCTAGCCAGAGAACCAATCGCTTTATTTATTTATTTATTTATTTTATTTTATTTTATTTAATTTATAAACCGCCCTTAGCCAAAGGATCCCTGGGCAGTGTACAACATAAAATAATACAATAAATCAGCAATCACAAAATATAAAATACAAATACATAACAACAATAAAATAAATTAGAATGACCAAAACATTAAAACATATTTAAAATACATTAAAATGCCTGGGAGAATAGGAAGGTTTTAACCTGGCGCTGAAAGGATATCAACGTAGGCGCCAGGCGTACCTCCTCGGGGAGACTATTCCACAATTCGGGGGCCACCACCGAATTTATCCTTTGTTTATCCTTGAGCTTGGGGGCAGAGCTGGACTCTCTCAGTCTTCCCCTTAGCGTTTCACAAGACAGCTGGGTTAGCTGTTTGACTGTTTTCTGGAAGCAGGCTTTGGGAAGATTTGTAGAAGACACGCCTGTGGGGGGGACGTTGTTGACTGCTTTTATGGTCTCCTCTGTCATCTGAAAGCGAAAAGAGGAGAAGTCTTGATTTTATCCTCACAACAGCCCTATGAGGTAGGTCAGGCTGAGAGACAGTGACTGGCCCAAGGTCACCCAGTGCGCTTCATGCCTGAGTGGGGATTTGAACCCTCATCTCCCAGGTCCTAGTCCAACACTCTAAAACCACTGCACCACTGGCTCTATAATATAGTGCTTTCAAGTGTTCAAAGTGCTTCACATTCATAATTTACTTGTAATCCGTAAAATAAAACACTGTCATAAATAAATATTATTATAAAATATTATTAATCCCCATTTTTCAGATTTGGGGAGGGGAGAGAGAGTAAGGCTGAGAGAGAAAGTGTGTGGCTAAAAGAATTCATGGCAGAGATGAGGTTTGAAGTGAAACCAGCACTTCCTGATTTGTCGCTCAGGCTGTGTACACATGACCGTTTACTCTGCATCCGGTCTGCTCCCACGACTACTTTTTGAAGATGCATAGTACACACGTTAGCCACAATCCATATCGAGTCTGTCGTTTCTTGAGAAATACTGCTGTATGATGTGTCCAGAGGATGGGCATGTGGCCGGCAACATACATATTTGTACAGTCTTGGTGGAAGGATGACCTCCAAGGGGATGGTGAGCAATTTTGCCCCATCTGAAGTGCACCAAGTTTGGTCATTAACTTTGTATGGGATTGCAGCTCATTGGAGAGAGAGAGAGAGAGAGAGAGATTTCCCAGGCTGCATCTTTAAGGAACTATTTGCTTTAACACACATACACGCTCACACACATTATATAGCCCTTTATCTCTTCTCAGTTCTCCATTTTTAGACAGCTAATTTTGTCTTTCTTATCAATGACAAGATAATTTCTTCAGCTGGGCCATTCAGCATATCCCAGATAATTCTCCCTTCCTTCCCCCTTTTTAATCAAGCAGCGATCAGACATTTGGAGCCAATTCTTCATCAGCGCATGCCATATGGGTTGAATGCTGTTGTTCCAAGGTGGCACATGTTCCTTGTGATTTAAATAATGCATTCAACTCACATTGTTCTGCAAGTGACAATCCTTAAAAAAAAAAATTAAAGAGACAGAAAGCTCTATTTTTTCCCTGTGCAAAACAGCATTCAAAATAGAATGGCAGACAAAAGAATTATCTTTTCTTCCAGCAGAGGTTTGGCCAGGAAATGAACTAAGATAATATATTAAATATAGCCGCGTTGTTCAGCAGAAATAAGAAATATTGTGCCTGCAGGGAGAAATAATATATTGTTTGTTGTCACTTGCTGGGGATCCGGTGGCCGAGGGGAATTCATGCGGAAGGTCTAGGACGTGGGAGAATTATAAACAGACCAGCTAGAGACACAGCATTGAATATGGAAAATGTTATGTAGGTCTTGGAAACATGGACCGATCAGATGGAAAAGTCATTCTGGTTTGCATAAAGGCATTGGAAGCACCTCCGCGTGGAACCTTGGGACTCTTTACCCTAGCCTTGGGGTGGGAAGCCTCAGGCCCAGGAACCACATGCCGCCCATCTCTGTTTGGCCCTCAGAATTCTCCTCAAGTTACCCCGTCCTCTCCCCAGCCACCCCACACTGGCTCTGCTTCACACCCCAGGTGTTTCTGCTTGGCTCGAATGTGACCTGGAACTTTGCTTATTGCAGAGAAAGTGACTTCCAAATTGCAATTAGCAAATGGAAAATCATCAGCACTGGACTTTTCTGGTGTGGAACATGTTTGTACTTTATGTTAGAGAATGTAGTCTCACAACAGCAATGACTAGGGGGCATCCCTCAGGCTCTGGGACAAGGACTAGAAAGGGAGATGGAATTGTTATGAAATTGGAAAATTCTCCCTTCCATGCTTGATTTGCAGGAATTGTTGATGCTGTGCATTTTATTTGTATTTAGCTATATTGAGAGGTGCAATGGCATCCTACTCTTTTTTAAAAAATTAAAATAAATTATATATACATATATATAGCCTTTGGTTTCAAGGTAAAATTTACATTTGTTGCTCCGCCCACATTTGCCTCTGGCCCCACCCATTACATTCTCTATCATAATGAGGTTTCAAAGAACAACTGATTCCATTTGTTGTAGATTTCCATCCAGCATCTTCTAACTATCACTGAGCAAACAAGGGAGAACTACCCTTTGCTAGCAAACTCTGAACATCTTGCTAGAGCCATCAGCAGGCCTCCTTCATCAGCCTCCTAATTTGTGCAGACAGTCTGTACTGAAGCCACCTATCACAAATCCTGGGTCTCATCCTTGTCACGCCAAACGCTGTATCACCTGTGTGTACCTCGTAAGGTTGCCAGGTCAGAAGCATCCCAAAACCTGAGATTTTAGGGGTGGCCCCAAGTGATGTCACAGGGTGGGCCCGAGTGATGTCATTAAGCATAATACATTAAGCATCAATCACAGTTGCTTGGAGCGTACATTTAAAAAAAAAAATCTGACTGGAAATTAAGCTAGACATCTTAGCTAAAAGATGGAGCCTGGGTAGGGAACATTTAATCTAGCCTGCTTGCTTTCGGCAAGAAGGGTTTAAGTGCCCTGAGGCCAGGCCAGTCACCAGAAGGTCACTGTAGGAAGAAAGGAGCCTAGTGTTGTGGAGATGTTAGATGGGAGCATTCAGGAGTAAAGATGGATGTCCCTGAAGGCTGCAATTTTAAACACACGTGCTAAGGGACTAAGCCCCCACAGAACTCAACAGGACTTACTTATGTGTAGATATAGTTTGGATTGTGCTGTTGGTAAAGCTTGACTAGGAATCCTCTGCAAGACATCCTTATCCAAGCAGGGTTGGCAACCCCCTGCCTGGGAATGCCCTGCCCTTATCTTTTCATGTGGCTGCTCCAAACTTCTTTACAGATTTGACCCTTCACTTCAGAAAGAAGTCTAAGAAATGAGTTAGAGTAAGAAGATTCTCTACCCTTTCTGTCTGCATAGATGCCCTCATCCTTCCCCTGCGCCCAACAGAAGCTCTGCGCCAGGCGGGACACAGTGGCATCACATAGAGGACACCCTCCCCTTTCATGTGGTATATGATTTGTCCTGCCCCAGAGCAGATCTTGGGGTGGGCACCCCCAGTTACTAATTTTTTTCTGCGTGTTTTTGTCCATTTTGATTTTGCATTCATGCACCCGTGCATGCCTGGTGCCCACCAGAAGCTCTGGCCGGACAGGATGCACTGGCATCTCGTAGAGGACACCCTCTCCTTTCCTGGGGTATATGATTTGTCCTGGCCCAAAGCAGATTTTGGGGTGGGCACCCCCAGTTACTTATTTTTTCCTGTATGTTTTTGTCTGCTTTCATTTTGCATAGATGCCCTCCTCTGTGCCCTGTGCCCAGCAGAAGCTCTGGGCCAGGCGGGACACAGTGGCATCTCATAGAGGACACCCTCACTTTTCCTGGGGTATCTGATTTGTCCTGGGCACCCCCAGTTACTTATTTTTTATGATTTTATGACATCATTATGTATTTATGCTAATATCAGAAGCCTGATTATTTTGATTGCATAAATGTAGTGTTATTCTTGACGGGGAGAGTCCCCCAATCACAGTGATATATCATACAGGGTACCCCAAAATATATTTTGGGGTTCAGAGACATATTAAGTTTGGTTTGAAGCTGCTGTAGTTGTCAACTCTTCTTTTTTAGTATTTTGAACTTTCAAGCAAATAAGGAACTGGGAACTAAGAACCAACTTCAGCGTCATATCAGTTAAATAGATTAAACAGTCGCGGGGGGTGGCAGCTGACGTTTTGGTGTATATCTTGGGAACCAGACCACCTAGAAACTTAATTTTTTTTAAATTGAAGCTGAGAGTCCAGAGATTAAGGGGTGTTAGCCGGAGGCCCCCCCCCAAAACCGGAGATTGCGGCTGAAAAACGGAGACCTGGTGACCCTAGTACCTCAGGGAGACAGGTACTTTCAAAAGCACCAGGACAGGCAGAACGTATTACATCAAACAGAACATCACCTGCAGGTCCTGCAATATAATTTATGTCATTGAATGCAAAAGACCAGGATGTCATATCCAGTATATAGGAAAAACTACAACTGATCTACACACATGCTTCAGAAACCACAAATCAGCAATCTTGACAAAAAAGTGGAGCAACCAGTTGCAAAACATTTCAATACTAAAGACCACAGTCTGTTGGACTTTTCTATAACTGCTACAGAGATGCCAACAGATCCAGCCAGGGCTGGTTCTAAAGGGCGGCCAGGTGGGGCACTGGCCGAGGGCCCCTGGATCACAGGGCAGGAGCTTACACCTGCCCGCCATTTCCTCGCCCCACCTACCTGTCTCCTGCCTTTTAGCATTGCCCTTAATGAAGATGGTGGCTGAGGTTTCCCTAAGGTACTGAAGCCCCTGCCACCATCTTAGTTGATGGCAGAGATGCGCGCATGTGCTATCAACAAAGATGGCGGCAGAGGCTTCATCCCCTTAGGGAAACCGTGGCCACCACCTTGGTTAATGGCAATGCTAAAAGACAGGAGACAGGTGGGGGAGCACGCACGCATGTGCCTGCACACACCGGGGCCCAGGGCAAGCTGATGCCTAAGGGCCCCGGCATGCCTGGGGCCGGCCCATCATCCAGCAGTACTGACTGAGAGGGAGAATGTCTGGATACTCTCTGGACACATTGGCACCACATGGCCTGAACCTGGAGGACAGTACCACCACTACTTAGCTTCTGCAAATGAAGCCCCTCTGAGCATTCCATCCTCAAAGCTCTATAACTGCCACCTTGGTAACAGCATTTGTATGTTAGCAGCCGATGAAGGTGGAAGCTGAAACGTTTTGGCAGAACAATCAAAACCTCTGTTTTGTTAATCACAGTTACATGTATGTAGGTGTATATCTCTCTCTCTATATATATATTAGGACCCACCATATGGTTCCGAGTGTAGATTGCTTTAACTGATTTTAATATTTTTTTATATACTGTTGGTAAGGGTGGGTAAGAAATCCACTAAATAAATAGGTAAATAAAATATGTCAGGCTGCAGTTTACAAAGCAGAGGAGCAGGGCTAGAAAAAGAAGTGGCAACCATATACTTTTTATTTATTTATTTATTTATTAATAAAATTTGTATTCTGTCTTTCCACCAAATGGTGCTCAGGGTAGTTAACAATAATAATACAAATATAATATAATACAATTATTTGAGTATGGCAGCGCTTTTTCTCAGCCCCCTCAATTAATTTCAGATTATTATGAATCACAATTTCAGATTATTATGAACCACTCCAATGATTCCTCAAATGTATAGATGTATCACTGAACACTAAAGTCAGGATCATTCAGACCATGGTGTTCCTCATCTCCCGCTGAATAGAACTCAGACTGCACCCTGGTATACACCACGGCTACGCAGTCTGAGACAGGAAGTGAGACGACTAGAACGCCGATGGCGGAAGTCCTGCGCTGAAGGCGATCGGACACTGGTTAGAGCAGCAATAACGGCCTACCAGCGGGCAACAAAGGCAGCAAAGAGGCATTTTTTTGCTGCCTCTATTGCGTCGGCAGAGTGCTGTCCCAGGAGGTTGTTCCAAGTGGTCCGAGGCCTGGTCGGTCCAGTTGCGCAGGAACCTATGGAACATTCAAAAGCCTCCTGTGACACATTTGTAAAACACTTTGCCGATAAAATCGAGCGCCTAAAGGGCAAGATTCCGTATGTCGTGGTTACAAGTAGTGGTCCAGAGGCGGCCAGCTGCAGTCCGGTCTGCTGGGATCGGTTTCAGCCTCTTCTCTCTGATGACGTGGACAAGGTGCTCTCTACTGTGAAACCAACCACTGCTTGCTTGATCCTTGCCCTTCATGGCTCTTTATGAGCTGTAAAGAGAGACTGGGCAAAGGGATCAAGGCAATGGTAAATGCATCCTTGGAGGAGGGTGCAATGCCATTAGCCCTCAAGGAGGCAGTGATAAGACCTATTCTGAAAAAGCCCTCCTTGGATCCCCAAGATTTAAACAACTTTCGCCCAGTCTCCAATTTACCATTCTTGGGCAAGGTGATTGAGCGTGTGGTGGCTAAACAGTTACAGACACACTCGGAGGAAGCAGATTATTTAGATCCTTTCCAATTGGGCTTCAGGACTGGACACGGAACTGAAACAGCCTTGGTCGCTCTGGTGGATGATATGAGGAGGGCGTTGGATAGGGGAGAATATACTTTCCTCGTCCTCCTGGATCTCTCAGCGGCTTTCGATACCGTCGACCATGGTATCCTGTTAAATCGCTTGGAGGGATCGGGAATAGGAGGCACTGTTCTACGGTGGTTCCGTTCCTATCTCTCCAACAGATATCAATGGGTAGCGTTGGGGGATGAGGTTTCAGACCCTTGGCCTCTCAACTGTGGTGTGCCACAGGGCTCTATCCTCACCCCCATGCTATTCAACATTTATATGAAACCGCTGGGAGCCATCATCAGGAGTTTTGGGCTGCAGTGTCACCAATATGTGGATGACACGCAGCTCTATCTCTCATTTAAATCTTCACCAGAGTTGGCTGTGGAAACCTTGTCCAATTGCCTGGAGTCCGTAAGTGGATGGAAGGGAGAGAACAGGCTGAAGCTGAACCCTGACAAGACCGAGGTGTTACTGGTGGGGGATAAGAGAAGGTTGGGAAATTTAGACCTGGTCCTTAATGGGGTGAGATTGCCCCTAAAGGACCAGGTCCGCAGCCTGGGGGTCATTTTGGACTCCCAGCTGTCCATGGAGGCCGAGGTCTCTGCGGTAAGCCGGGCAGCCTGGTACTAACTTCATCTGGTACAGAGGCTGCGACCCTACCTTCCTATACATCTGCTCCCACGAGTGATACATGCCCTGGTCTCCTCTTGATTAGACTACTGTAATGCGCTCTGTGTGGGGTTACCCTTGAAGACGGTCCGGAAATTGCAGCTGGTACAGAATGCGGCGGCACGCTTAATAAAGCAGAGCCGTCGCCGGAACCATGTCACCCCAGTGTTGATGGAGTTACACTGGTTGCCAGTTGTATACCGGGCCCAATTCAAGGTGTTGGTACTAACCTTTAAAACCCTATACGGTTTCGGCCCAGCTTATCTGAAGGAACGCCTCCAGTATCACCAAATGTGCCGCCAAACAAGATCAGCCTCACAGGACCTTCTCTCGGTCCCACCGGCGAAGACAGCTAGGCTGGTGCGGACCAGGGAGAGGGCTTTTTTGATCGTGGCCCCCACCCTCTGGAACTTGCTTCCCTTTGACCTTCGACATGCCTCCTCCCTGAGGGCGTTTCGCCGAGCCTTAAAGACCTGGCTATTCAGGCAGGCCTATGGGATTTCTGGGGTGGACTAGTTTTATGATGTATTAAATGAAGGATGGTTTTAGATCAACTGATGTTAATATTATGATTCTTGTATGCTTATGTTTTATATTGTATTTTATATTGTGTAAGTCACCCAGAGTGTCCGTTAAGTCGGACAGATGGGCGACTAACAAATAAAATTTTATTATTATTATTTATTATCTCTATGTATGGATGTAAAAGTTGGACAGTGAAAAAAGCAGATAAGAGAAAAATCAACTCATTTGAAATGTGGTGTTGGAGGAGAGCTTTACGGATACCATGGACTGCAAAAAAGGCAAACAATTGGGTGTTAGAACAAATTAAACCAGAACTATCACTAGAAGCTAAAATGGTGAAATTGATGTTATCACACTTTGGACACATCATGAGAAGACATGATTCACTAGGAAAGACAATAATGCTGGGAAAAACAGAAGGGAGTAGAAAAAGAGGAAGGCCAAACAAGAGATGGATTGACTCCATAAAGGAAGCCACAGACCTGAACTTCCAAGATCTGAACTGGGTGGTTCACGACAGATGCTCTTGGAGGTCACTGATTTATAGGTTCACCATAAGTTGTAGTCAACTTGAAGGCACATAACAACAACAATGAATCACAACCACCACCACATGTATATCCAATATTTCCTCTAAGGAGCTCAAGGTGGCTTGCACTGTTCCCCCCCCACACACACATTTTATCCTAACAACAACTCCATGATGTAAGTTGGGCTGAGAGACTGTGACTGGCCCAATGTCACGCAGTGAGTTTCCTGGCTGAGTGGGGATTTGAGTCCTGGCCTCCCTCAGGTCCTAGTCCACCACTCTGACTGCTGCATCACATGTGGCAGCACCTACCACATGGAACACTCTTTCCCATGAAGCAAGGCATGTACTTGCAATCTTAGGTTTCCTTCACACCCAAGCCTCACTAGAGGATGTTGTTTGTGCATTTATTTGCTGGCTAACGTGAAGTGTGATTGTTGGAACTGCATGTCTTTTTAATCTTTTTGTACACTGCTTTGAGGTTTTCCGATGCCAAGGGGTTTGTACATATTTTAAAATAATAATAATGACGATAATAATGTGTGTAGGGGAACGTCCTGCTAGATTGCATGGTGACAGATCGCAGCCTTCCTAGGAGCTGCCTCTGCTTAATAAGATGCCAATTGTTCTGTAAGCACAAGGAGGCAGCACATGCCCAAGGAAAATGGAACACTGCAAGGGGGTGGGAACAAGGACACACACGTAGCACAAAACTATTTCCACTGCTGAGAATGTCCCCGGCCAAAAGACATCAAGAGTCCTAGCCGTCTGATCTTGGGTCCACGAGCCGAGCGAGGTGAAGGCGAGGGTGGCCAGCTGCTAGTTTCTGGCAGAGTGCTTTTGGCTAAGAAGAAAAACGTGCCAAAATGCGAGCAGTTCTCCCAGAAGTCAGAACTAGGGGAGAGCGGAAGAACTTACCCAATGGCTAGGAAGGAGCAAGTGTGTGTTTGGGGGAGGGGTACATGACCTGTGTGCCGCTTTCTGTAGCCGGCAAGGGGAAAGATGTGGGAGAAATTTAATTTTGCTTGCATTTTTAAGAGAAACTACCTAATTCGCACCTTTTGAACCGAAACGCCAAATGAAACAGTTATCCTTTGACATTAACATGTCTTCATATTTTGCAATGCAGTTCTCCAACAAATGTGTCCAGAAATGCATATGTTAGGGGGGAAAGAAAATGAAATGGACTGCCTTCAAGTCGATCACAACTTTTGGCGACCCTATGAACAGGGTTTTCATGGTAAGCGGTATTCAGAGGGGGTTTCCCATTGCCTCCCTCTGAGGCTAGTCCTCCCCAGCTGGCTAGGGCCTGCTCAGCTTGCCAGAGCTGCACAAGCCAGCCCCTTCCTTGTCTGCAACTGCCAGCTGGGGGGCAAAACTGGGCTCCTCGGGACTGTGCAGCTTGCCCAGGGCTGCACAGGTGGAAGGGCACATAACCCCTGAGCCACTCACTGTGGGGGTGATCTTTAGCTGGCCCTTGACACCCAGGAGACACGAGCTGGGATTTGAACTCACAGACTCTGGACTCCCAGCCAGGCTCTCCTCCCCACTGGGCTATACCAGCTGTCCATGTTAGAGGAAAGAGTGCATAAAATGTGTACATTAGTGTGTGTGTGTGTGTGGAAATAACTACAACGTGCATTATATTAGGGGAAGTTGCTTACAAGAATGTGCATATTAGTCAAAGGTGCATGCAAAAATGTGTCACAGAAACCAGCACTAAGCAAGATGGACCCGTAGTTCTGGCCTAGGATAAGACAGTTTGCTCTGTTCCTCTGAATCAATTGTGCAAAATAAGCACAAAAAAGGCATAGTCTCTTAATTTGCTAAATTTATAAGGATTGATTGCAGTTCTTCGTGGTGAAGGGTCTCAGTTATGGTCAAGGCACAGTAGTTCATAGATCAGATTCATTGCTAAGAATGCTAACTTAAAATTGCTAAGGTAAGAGCAAATAATTGGTCCATGATACAGTAGAGGAGGGATCACTGTTAATCTGGTCAAAGCTAGGTCTGTATGTGGTAGAGTTGCCAGGTCCATGGCCTGAGACTAATCCTGTATCTTTAGGAGAAGAGAAAGTCAGCCAAGTGCAGGTGTTCTTGCAACCCTGTAATGGGAAAAACCACAAGGTAGAATTCTCCTTTCCCCCTCCACAACTTTGAAAGATACAGAAGACCTCTTGGTTGCCAGCCCAGCCTCCAAGAGGTCTTCTGTATCTTTAAAAGTTGTGCAGGGGGGAGAGAGAATTCCACCTTGTGGTTTTTCCCATTACAGTGTTGCCAGAACACCTGCACTTGGCTGACTTTCTCTTCTCCTAAAGATACAGGATCAGTCTCAGGGATTGAACCTGGCAACCCTAGTATATGACCTGTATAGGATCTACTATGGCAGTTGGCTTGAAAGTAGATACACAGATTAGAGCCATGCTGAAGTCACAATGAACCAAGATGGATGGCACTTTTGTGCTGCTTGTGTCATTTTTGGTTGGAAAACTGCTTGGATGTCTGCAAAGCATTGTCACTTACTACTGCCAGAGAAGAAGGGTATCTCATAAGACAATGGTACAGAGCATCCTGACAGGCAAAACAATACTGAAGTGAAAGAAGAACATATGTGTGTGAGCTGCTGTGGGAGTTTGAGATGCTCCTCTTCGCCCCCTTCCTAGATGGATGATGATAATTCATAGTCTACGCATGGACTATGTATTATGGGGGTACATCCCCAATTTTTGAAATTAATGTAAAATTTTTGGATAATCCTTATCTCCTGATCAAGCTTTCTTGTTAGTATAAAACTGTATTTAAATTTTGGAGATTTTAGATCTTCTGGGGAGAAGTGGGGGAGCCCTTTCCTTTTGGATTATTATTTTTTCCCTGCTCTTCTTCTATCACCATTGCTGTATGCTTGGCACGCTGTGCTGAAGGCCTGGATAGCCCTAAATAGCATCTCCATAGGATAGGTAATGATGATTTTCCTCACCGTAATACTTTAAGAAATTTGTAGGGAAAATAGATTAAGTAGTTACACTGCAGGGAGTTAGTTGGATTAATTATATTATCCTCATTTATCATTTAAGTTCATAATTATTCAAAAATGCTCTCTGTAATTATTATTTCAATTGCATTCTTCATGCTGCTAGTGCATGTTTTTATTGTGATATTACTGGCTCGTATTATCATTAATCATTAATTGGCTTGAGCATACTTTTAAACCCTTTTTCAATTAGTTCATCTTATCATTCCTAAAGCAGCATTAAGTTTATGCAAATTTTATTTCATTACATCTTCTGTATTGTATTTTCAGTACAATGTTGCATTATTGTTTATCATCCCATTATCATTAAGACTTGTACGCCAATAAACTGTCAGTTTCAGCTTTGAGTTTGTGGTTTCGAATAGTAGATTGTGTTTTTCTCCCTGTTCCACTGGGCTGCTATTGAGCATAACTGGTTTTGTTATTATGTGCCTCCAAGTCGACTACGACTTATGGCGGCGCTATAAATCAGCGACCTCCAATAGCATCTGTCATGAACCTCCCTGTTCGGATCTTGTAAGTTCAGGTCTGTGGCTTCCTTTATGGAATCAATCCATCTCTTGTTTGGCCTTCCTCTTTTTCTATTCCCTTCTGTTTTTCCCAGCATTATTGCCTTTTCTAGTGAATCATGTCTTCTCATTATGTGTCCAAAGTACGATAACCTCAGTTTCATCATTTTAGCTTCTAATGATAGTTCTGGTTTAATTTGTTCTAACACCCAATTATTTGTCTTTTTCGCAGTCCATAGTATGTGCAAAGGTCTCCTCCAACACCACATTTCAAATGAGTTGATTTTTCTCTTATCTGCTTTTTTCACTGTCCAACTTTCACATCCATACATAGAGATTGGAAATATCATAGTCTGAATGATCCTGACTTTAGTGTTCAGTGATACATCTTTACATTTGAGGACCTTTTCTAGTTCTCTCATAGCTGCCCTCCCCAGTCCTAGCCTTCTTCTGATTTCTTGACTATTGTATCCATTTTGGTTAATGACTGTGCCAAGGTATTGATAATCCTTGACAAGTTCAATGTCCTCATTGTCAATTGTAAAGTTGCATAAATCTTCTGTTGTCATTACTTTAGTCTTTTTGACATTCAGCGGCAGTCCTGCTTTTGTGCTTTCCTCTTTAACTTTCATCAGCATTCATTTCAAATCATTACTGGTTTCTGCTAGTAGTATGGTATCGTCTGCATATCTTAAATTATTGATATTTCTCCCTCCAGTTTTCACTCCTCCTTCATCTTGGTCCAATCCCGCTTTCTGTATGATATGTTCTGCATATAGATTAAACAAACAGGGTGATAAAATGCATCCCTGTCTCACACCCTTTCCAATTGGGAACCAATCGGTTTCTCCATATTCTGTCCTTACAGTAGCCTCTTGTGCAGAGTATAGGTTGCGCATCAGGACAATCAGATGCTGTGGCATCCCCATTTCTTTTAAAGCATTCCATAGTTTTATAAAAAGTAGGCCACAAATTTTGGCCTGGATGGAAAGTTTTCATTTTTAAAAAGCAGTGTGATCAGCACCTTGCTCTCGAACCCCTTTGAATTCTCCCTGATGCCTGCATAAGGAAGCTTTCTCTTCCACAACCTGGTGCCCTCTAGAGGTTATGTACTAGAACTCCCATCAGCTCTAGCCAGCAGCATGGCCAGCGGTTAGAGATGATGGTATCAGGGGGCACTCAGTTGGGGAAGGCTAGGATCACAGATACATGGGTTCGCTGTCATGGTCCAAGTGCCATTTTGGACTCTTTTGATCTGCTATGGGTCACAGTAGCTGTGTGGCACCGCACATTCCTTGCACGTAAAAAGCCTCAAATTTGGTCCATTGTATTGCCAGGTAGGGCTGGGAAAGACCTCTGTCTGAAAAGCTGGAAAGCGGCTGCCAGCCAGTGTAGGTGGTAGGCAATGCTGAGCTTGATGGACCAAAACTCTGATTCAGTATAAGGTGGCTTTGACCCACTGGGTAATTATTCATTTATTAAATTTATACCCCACCCTTCCTCACAGAAGGAGCCCAGGGTGGCAAACAACAAGCAATAAGACACTAAAAACATCTTAAAACCAAAACATATATTTTTAAAGAAACAAAAACAAAACCTCTTTGAAACATCTTTAAAAACAACATACATGTATTTAAAAACATCTAAATAAACCATTCCAACACAGACACAGACTGGGTTATGGTCTCTACTTAAAAGCCTTGTTGAAAGAGGAAAGTCTCCAGTAAGTACCAAATGGCACCTGTGTAATATTTAAGGGGAGGGAATTCCACAGGGTAGGTGCCACTACACTAAGGTCCATTTCCTATGTTGTGTGAGACGGACTTCCTGATAAGATGGTATCTGCAGGAGGCCCTTGACTGCAGAGCGCAGCGATCGACTGTATATAAGGGGTAAGACAGTCTTTCAGGTATGCTGCGCCAAGGCTGCATAGGGCTTTATACACCAAAACCAGCACCTGGAACTTAGTCTGGCAGGTAACAGGCAGCTGGTAATAATTCCCAAGCCTAGCGGAGAACAAACACATTTCCCCATCCTGCTATTATTTACGCTAGACTTTCCCTCTTCTCTGCAAGAAACAAGATGCCCAAAGGATATGAAGTTTGCACTTACATTTTATCCCAGAGACAGCCTAAACCAGCCTTCCTCAACTCCCATGAGCCCCAACCAGCAGGGCCAATGGTCAGAGCTGGTGAGAGTTGTAGCCCAGTGACATCAGGAGGGTAAGTGGTCAGGAAAGGTTGGCCTAGCCTGTTTGGTCACCAGCTTTCTTGGAAATGCCCACTTTAATAAAGAGATGTTCAGGCAAGTGGGGGCTGGCTGAAGGCAGAACGGGGTTGGTGAGACAGGTCATGGTGGCTTCAGCACCTTAGACAGCTCCTTGAAAGTTTGGAATAAAACCCGGCGCATATTCCACTGACAGTGGAGCCACCAGCCACCACTGGCGTTGCAAGCCTTTTTTCTCCAATACCTTTTGACTCTCGGCAGCAGCACATCCAGCACACATCAATGTCTTTGTTGCGAAGCTAAATCATGGCCTGTTAGATGCTGGATGCCTTCACAAAAGGATTGTGAGAAATCAATTGGCTCCTGCACAGTGCTAGAGAGACAGAGGTCAAAAAACAGCAACGGAGACAAAGCGCTGTATTTTCCCTCCCCAGGAACAGGTGCTGCGGCCATTCAGCCCAGCAGCTGACACAAACAGCTCAGAGGGATCCAGCAGGAATGAAAAAGGGAGATTTTAAAAGGGTAGCCAGCCATAGCTAGCCAGCGTTATTGACCGAGAGAACTCTGGAATGGAGACTTTAGACCAGCAGAGTGCAAGAGAGCGCAGTCATAGTCTGCCTTGAAATGTGCACTCTCCCATTTCACACGCAGAAATGGTTTGTTTTAGTTTGTCTGGCTTAACAAAGAGTAAAAATTAAGGGCAGCGCCCCTGACTCACACTGACTGTTTCCTTGCCGTGTATGTGATGAATAATCTTTTCCTCCGAATTCAGAATCTGGATAATGAGTGTCAAATCTCTATTCATATGAATGGCAGTTAAAAAAAACAACTTATCTGGTGCATCTGGGATTATTATCTCCTTTCTAAATTTGGCTGTGATGATGGATGTGCATTTATAGGCATCTCCAGGACTGCTCTATGAGAACTGGAATGCTTTATTCTGTTTTGTTGCCCCGTTAGAGCTCTTGTACCTTTCGCCACTGCATGAGAAGCAGGAATTCAGGTAATTCCCTGGCATACAGGTGTGCCAATTGTTTGTTTGTTTATTACATTTATAACTCACCTTTCTTTTCATGATAGAAACCCAAGGCGCCTTACATATGGTTCCCAGGTGGTCTCCCATCCAGGCACTGACCAAACATGACCCTGCTTAGCTTCAGCAGGGAGCTGGCCTCATGTGCTTTCAGACCGTAGCCTGGAACCGATGGCAATGGGAAACAGGAGCTAACTAATGGTTGTGTCATTCACCCCAAGAGTTGAGCCCCAGTTTCTTTGCCAACTTGGGGAGCAAGCTACTTATCGGGGGGGGTCACCAGCTCTTCTTCTCCCCCCCCCCGAACTGCCTATATGGGGAAAGTGGGTGCATTAATATTTTAAATAAAATTGTATTTCCAGAATATTTAGGAAGTTAGTAATGATCTCCAGTAAATGCTGTTGTGAATGAGTCAGCAGGTAATCTGTCAGCCCGCTTCTATCTCCTGGACACATGGGTCTCTGAACAGTATCATCACAGGGTTAAAATCCAGGCATTTTTTCATTATACTACACCAATGTGGTGCAGTGGTTAGAATGCTGGACTAGGAAGTAGGAGACAAGGGTTTGTTGGGAGTAAAGCACCAGTGCTTGTAACAAATAAAGTGAACTGGGGTGGGGAAGAGACAGAAAGGCAACCTATTCTTCCCTCATTGATTCTTTCTTTAGTAACTACTCACCTGTTTTTCATCAGGCTTTGCTTCCTTCCTCTTCCTTTCTAGTGAGTCAGAGATACTGCCTGTAAGAGTGAGCCTAGTGCCTCTAAAATGCTCAGATATATGTCTGGAGTCAGAATGACGTTATTTCCCAGTAGTAATAAACTACTGAAATATGCTTTCAACCAACAGTCTTACCAGACTATTCATTTTTGCACTCTGCTGCAGTATATACCAAACTCCAATAAAATCCCCACTAAGCCAAGAAGCTTACTAGGTGACCTTAGGTCAGTCACTGTCTCTCAGCCTAACCTACCTCACAGGGTTGTTGTGAAAATAAAATTAGGAAGGGAAGAATCTTGAGCTCCTTGGAGGAAGGGTGGGATATCGATCCGTAGGAGCCGCCCTGGGCTCCTCCTGGGAGGAAGAGCAGGATATGAATCTAATAATAAATAAAAATAAAATAAAATATTGCCAACTGTTTAAGAGCTTTCTTACCTCCTCTAGGATGCGCACCTTAATGCAGTGAGGGGGTTTGAGAGTGTTGAAGAAGCTGAGAGCAATGCCGTCAGGAGTCTAGACCAAGAGGCTAGACTCCTAGCAGGGGCACCCAAGGCGGAATGGTCAAAGCTGAGATACCAGACTAAGATCCATTGAAACTCAGAGGAAGGCAATGGTAAACCACCTCTGAATACCTCTTACCACAAACACCCTATGAACAGAGTATCCAAAATGCAACACGAGATAGTGCTGGAAGATGAGACCCCCAGGTCAGAAGGCACTCACCGAGCTACTGGGGAAGAACAAAAGACAAGTACGAGTAGTGCTGTGACTAATGACGCAGCTGGGTCAAACCTGAAAGGAAGCCCAGAGGCTGATGCGCACAGATGTGAAAGGAGAGTCTGGAGTTGTACGACGCACACAATAGGAACATGGAATGTGAGAAGCATGAACCAGGGAAAGTTAGAAATTGTCAAGCAAGAAATGGAACACATCAACATTACAGTACTTGGTGTGAGCGAACTAAAATGGACGGGAATGGGACATTTTCAATCAGGCAACTACAAAATATTTTATGCAGGAAATGAGAAATTAAGACGAAATGAGGTTGCTTTAATAGTAAGAAGTGATGTAGCAAGAGGAATTGGGAGCTACAACGCAAGGTCTGAGCGAGTTATATCAATGAGATTAAACGGGAAACCTATCAACATAACCATCATCCAAGTCTATGCTCCGACGGCAAATGCAGAAGAAGAGGAATTGGAGATTTTACGCAGAAGTACAGGAAGAAATTGATCACACACCAAAACAAGATGTTCTGATAATCGTGGGGGACTGGAATGCAAAAACAAGGAACAGAGAAGAACTAGAAATTGTGGGGAAATGGGGCTTAGGAGGTAGAAATGAAGCAGGAGAAAGACATATTGAATTCTATGAAGCCAATGATTTGTTTCTTGCCAACACATTTTTTCAGCAACCAAATAGACAACTATACACTATACATCACCAAATGGTCAAAACAGGAATCAAATTGATTATATATCTGGAAGCAGAAGATGGAGAAGTACCATACTTCCTGCAAAAAAAAGACCAGGAGCAGACTGTGGTACAGATCATGAACTGGGCGTATCGAAAATCAGAGTAAAGAACAGCAACAAAGCAATCATAATGCCAAAATACAATTTAAATAACATCCCAGAGGAATATAAAGATCAAATAAGGAACAGATTTGAGGCTTTAAACTTAGTTTGATAGAGAACCAGAAGAACTATGAACTGAAGTTAGTGACATTATCAGGGAAGAATGCAAAAAGACAATACCTCTAATTAAAAAGAGGGAAAGACCTCAATGGAGGACTGAAGAAACTCTTAAAATGGTTAAAGAGAGAAGGAAAGCAACAGAAACACAGTTAGAACCCTAAATGCAGCAATACAACAACTAGTACATAGAGACAAAGAGAACTACTATAATAATTATTGCACAGAAATGGAAGAGGATAATAAAAAAGGTAGAACAAGAGTCCTATTCCAAAAGATTAGAGAAATTAAAGGGAAATTTAAACCGGTAGGGATATTGAATAATCAACAGGGGAACACACTGACTGACTGAGATGAAATAAAAGGAAGATGGAAGCAATACACTGAAGAACTATATAAAAGAGATGCAAAGATGACACATTAATTCACAGAGGAACCATATGATGAAGAACCAGAAATTTTGGACTGTAAGGTGAAAACTGCTGTTTAAACAAATCACCAGGAACAGATAGCATACCAATATAATGGCTACAAGTTACTGAGACTGAATCTGTCCAAATTTTGACAAAGAATTGTCAACAAATATGGAAAAGAAAACAATGGCCCACAAATTCCAAAGAAGGGGATCCCAGGGAATGCAATAATTATTGAACTATTGCCTTAATATTCCATGCAAGTAAAGTAATGCTCAAGATTCTACAACAAAGGCTCTTACCATATATGGAGCGAGAAATGGCAGACGTCCAAGCTGGATTTAGAAAGGGAAGAGGTACCAGAGATCATATCGTAAACATATGTTGGATAATGGAATGGACCAAGGAATTTCAGAAGGAAATCGCCCTGTGCTTTATAGATTACAGCAAAGCCTTTGACTGTGTAGATCATGAAAAACTATGGAATGCTTTAAAAGAAATGGGGGTGCCACAGCATCTGATTGTCCTGATGCGCAACCTATACTCTAGGCAAGAGGCTACTATAAGGACAGAAAATGGAGAAATCGACTGGTTCCCCATCGGAAAGGGTGTGATACAGGGATGTATTTTATCACCCTGTTTGTTTAATCTATATGCAGAACATATTGTTGTGAGTTTGGGGGTTGTAATGGATGGTTCCTGTGGGTCCCCTTCCAGCCTCTGATTTGGAAACCTGTGCCTTGGGGTGAGGGTCTGGGTCTGCTGGCCGGATGAGTTTCTTTTGTTAAGCTAATAGAGTGGCCAGTTTGCTAATGGGTCTTTCAGGTGCTCAGCAACTGGTGAATGGGCCAGGAAGACCCTTTTGTCATTGAAACTCTTCAGGAGAGCCTCCCCCTCCTCCTGGCGCCTAGGAGAGGCTTGTGTGGAGAGTGTGTCTGGAGAATGGCTGGGGACTGGAGGCAAGCAGAGAGGCTGTCTCTCCGCACCATGGCTTTAGGATGCCTCCTCTAACACTGATGGGAAAGCTGGATATTGGACTGCTGATGCCTTGAACTCTTCCATTGTAAGCTCAGGTTGCAATGTGTGTAAATAAACAAACCATATTTCATAAAGACACCACAGTCTCCGCTGACCTTCTTCCAAAAGGAAACCAAACCCTGGACAAGCGCAGGGACCCCTGGAATCTCACCGCTCGGAGATTGGGGAGGCGTGCAACAATATCATACGGAAAGTGGGATTGGACCAAGATGGAGGTGTGAAAATTGGAGGGAGAAATATCAATAATTTAAGATATGCAGACAATACCATACTACTAGCAGAAACCAGTAATGACTTGAAATGAATGCTGATGAAAGTTAAAGAGGAAAGCACAAAAGCAGGACTACAGCTGAACATCAAGAAGACTAAAGTAATGACAACAGAAGATTTATGTAACTTTAAAGTTGACAATGAGGACATTGAACTTGTCAAGGATTATCAATATCTTGGCACAGTCATTAACTCAAATGGAGACAATAGTCACGAAATCAGAAGAAGGCTAGGACTGGGGACGGCAGCTATGAGAGAACTAGAAAAGGTCCTCAAATGCAAAGATATATCACTGAACACTAAAGTCAGGATCATTCAGACCATGGTATTTCCAATCTCTATGTATGGATGTAAAAGTTGGACAGTGAAAAAAGCTGATAAGAGAAAAATCAACTCATTTGAAATGTGGTGTTAGAGGAGAGCTTTGTGGATATCCTGGACTACAATAAAGACAAATAATTAGAACAAATTAAACCAGAACTCTCATTAGAAGCTAAAATGATGAAACTGATGTTATCATACTTTGGACACATAATAAGACATGATTCACTAGAAAAGACCATCATGCTGGAAAAAACAGAAGGGAATAGAAAAAGAGGAAGGCCAAACAAGAGATGGATTGATTCCATAAAGGAAGCCACAGACCTAAACTTACAAGATCTGAACTGGGTGGTTCATGACAGGTGCTCTTGGAGGTTGCTGATTCATAGGGTCGCCATAAATCAAATCGACTTGAAGGCACATAAGAACAACAATAGGTCATAGTGGATTTTTATGTCACTCACAGAGAGGAATTTGAAGATTTCCACGAGATACTTTAAGAACATAAGAACATAAGAAGAGCCTGCTGGATCAGGCCAGTGGCCCATCTAGTCCAGCATCCTGTTCTCACAGTGGCCAACCAGGTGCCTGGTAGAAGCCCACAGGCAGGACCCGAGTGCAAGAACACTCTCCCCTCCTGAGGCTTCCGGCAACTGGTTGTCAGAAGCTTGCTGCCTCTGACAAGGGTGGGAGAGCACAGCCATCATGGCTAGTAGCCATTGATAGCCCTGTCCTCCATGAATTTGTCTAATCTTCTTTTAAAGCCATCCAAGCTGGTGGCCATCAGTGCGTCTTGTGGGAGCAAATTCCATAGTTTGACTATGCGCTGAGTAAAGGAGGACTTCCTTTTGTCTGTCCTGAATCTTCCAACATTCAGCTTCTTTGAATGTCCACGAGTTCTAGTATTATGAGAGAGGGAGAAGAACTTTTCTCTATCCACTTTCTCAATGCCATGCATAATTTTATACAGTTCTATCATGTCTCCTCTGACCCGCCTTTTCTCTAAACTAAAAAGCCCCAAATGCTGCAACCTTTCCTCGTAAGGGAGTCGCGCCATCCCCTTGATCATTCCGGTTGCCCTCCTCTGAACCTTTTCCAACTCTATAATATCCTTTTTGAGATGAGGCGACCAGAACTGTACACAGTATTGCAAATGTGGCCGCACTATAGATTTATACAACGGCATTATGATATCGGCTGTGTTATTTTCAATACCTTTCCTAATTATCGCTAGCATGGAATTTGCCTTTTTCACAGCTGCCGCACACTGGGTCGACATTTTCATCATGCTGTCCACTACAACCCCGAGGTCTCTCTCCTGGTCGGTCACCACCAGTTCAGACCCCATGAGCGTATATGTGAAATTCAGATTTTTTGCTCCAATATGCATAATTTTACACTTGTTTATATTGAATTGCATTTGCCATTTTTCTACCCATTCACTCAGTTTGGAGAGGTCTTTTTGGAGCTCTTCACAATCCCTTTTTGTTTTAACAACCCTGAACAATTTAGTGTCGTCAGCAAACTTGGCCACTTCACTGCTCGCTCCTAATTCTAGGTCATTAATGAACAAGTTGAAAAGTACAGGTCCCAATACCGATCCTTGAGGGACTCCACTTTCTACAGCCCTCCATTGGGAGAACTGTCCGCTTATTCCTACTCTCTGTTTTCTGCTTCTTAACCAATTCCTTATCCACAAGAGGACCTCTCCTCTTATTCCATGACTGCTAAGCTTCCTCAGAAGCCTTTGGTGAGGTACCTTGTCAAACGCTTTTTGAAAGTCTAAGTACACTATGTCCACTGGATCACCTCTATCTGTATGCTTGTTGACACTCTCAAAGAATTCTAATAGGTTACTGAGACAGGACTTTCCCTTGTAGAAGCCATGCTGGCTCTGCTTCAGCAAGGCTTGTTCTTCTATGTGCGTAGTTAATCTAGCTTTAATAATACTTTCTACCAGTTTTCCAGGGACAGAAGTTAAGCTAACTGGCCTGTAATTTCCGGGATCCCCTCTGGATCCCTTTTTGAAGATTGGCGTTACATTTGCCACTTTCCAGTCCTCAGGCACGGAGGAGGACCCGAGGGACAAATTACATATTTTAGTTAGCAGATCAGCAATTTCACATTTGAGTTCTTTGAGAACTCTCGGGTGGATGCCATCCGGGCCTGGTGATTTGTCAGTTTTTATATTGTCCATTAAGCCTAGAACTTCCTCTCTCGTTACCACTATTTGTCTCAGTTCCTCAGAATCCCTTCCTGCAAATGTTAGTTCAGGTTCAGGGATCTGCCCTATATCTTCCACTGTGAAGACAGATGCAAAGAATTCATTTAGCTTCTCTGCAATCTCCTTATCGTTCTTTAGTACACCTTTGACTCCCTTATCATCCAAGGGTCCAATCGCCTCCCTAGATGGTCTCCTGCTTTGAATGTATTTATAGAAATTTTTGTTGTTGGTTTTTATGTTCTTAGCAATGTGCTCCTCAAATTCTTTTTTAGCATCCCTTATTGTCTTCTTGCATTTCTTTTGCCAGAGTTTGTGTTCTTTTTTATTTTCTTCATTCGGACAAGACTTTCATTTTCTGAAGGAAGACTTTTTGCCTCTAAGAGCTTCCTTGACTTTGCTCGTTAACCATGCTGGCATCTTTTTGGCCCTGGCGGTACCTTTTCTGATCTGCGGTATGCACTCCAGTTGAGCTTCTAATATAGTGTTTTTAAACAACTTCCAAGCATTTTCGAGTGATGTGACCCTCTGGACTTTGTTTTTCAGCTTTCTTTTTACCAATCCCCTCATTTTTGTGAAGTTTCCTCTTTTGAAGTCAAATGTGACCGTGTTGGATTTTCTTGGCAATTGGCCATTTACATGTATGTTTAATTTAATAGCACTGTGGTCACTGCTCCCAATCGGTTCAACAACACTTACATCTCACACCAGGTCCCGGTCCCCACTGAGGATTAAGTCCAGGGTTGCCGTCCCTCTGGTCGGCTCCATGACCAACTGGTCTAGGGAATAGTCATTTAGAATATCTAGAAACTTTGCTTCTTTGCCATGACTGGAACACATACGTGGCCAGTCTATGTCCGGGTAGTTGAAGTCACCCATTACTACCACATTTCCTAGTTTGGATGCTTCCTCAATTTCATATCTCATCTCAAGGTCTCCCTGAGCATTTTGATCAGGGGGACGATAGATCGTTCCCAGTATTAAGTCCCTCCTGGGGCATGGTATCACCACCCACAACGATTCTGTGGAGGAGTCTGCCTCTTTTGGGGTTTCGAGCTTGCTGGATTCAATGCCTTCTTTCACGTATAGAGCGACTCCACCACCAATACGTCCTTCCCTGTCCTTCCGATATAGTTTATATCCAGGGGTAACCGTATCCCACTAGTTTTCTACATTCCACCAGGTCTCCGTTATGCTCACTATATCAATGCTCTCCTCTAAGACCAAGCACTCCAGTTCTCCCATCTTGGTTCGGAGGTTCCTAGCATTAGCGTACAGGCACTTGTAAGCAGTGTCTCTCTTCAAGTGTCTTTGGCACTTGTGGTTTGGCCTGTGGTAATTTTGCTCTTCTGAATTTATATCCTGTGCCCCTGCTCTCACAATGCCTACTTCTAGGCCTACCCCTTTTAAAATTTCATCATTTCTTTGGTCTTTATCCCAGGGGGGAGGTTTATTCCGAACCGGACCTTTCTCAGCTCCTGTCGGGTTTCCCCCCTCAGTCAGTTTAAAAGCTGCTCTGCTACCTTTTTAATTTTAAGTGCCAGCAGTCTGGTTCCATTCTGGTTCAAGTGGAGCCCGTCCCTTTTGTACAGGCCCGGCTTGTCCCAAAATGTTCCCCAGTGCCTAACAAATCCAAACCCTTCCACCCAACACCATTGTCTCATCCACGCATTGAGACTGCAAAGCTGGGCGTGTCTGGCTGGTCCTGCGCGTGGAACCGGTAGCATTTCAGAGAAAGCCACCTTGGAGGTCCTGGCTTTCAGCATCCTACCTAGCAACCTAAATTTTGCTTCCAGGACCTCACGGCTGCATTTCCCCATGTCGTTGGTGCCAACGTGCACCACGACCACTGACTCCTCCCCAGCACCGTCTACCAAACTATCTAAACGACGGGCGATATCCGCAACCTTCGCACCAGGCAGGCAAAACACCTTGCGGTCTACACGCCCATCACACACCCCACTGTCTATGTTCCTAATGATCGAATCACCCACTACAAGGATCCCTCCACCCCCTGGAGAACGAGAGGACAGCTGCTCATCCCCCAAGGAATGGGTCCCTTCTAAGGGATCGTTTCCCTCTTCCTCAGCTGGATGCTCTCCTTCCCCGAGACCATCGTTCTCCATGATAGCAGGAGAGCTATCATCGTTGGAGCGGGACACAGCTATCTTTCATAACAATTCTGCTTTTATTCCATTTTATTTAGCTTTCCACTGCCAGCTTATTTGCAAAAGTGAGGACATTAACGAAGAGCTTTAAGGTAAGAGAGGACAATTATATGTTGTTATGGAATATGTATGTGTTGTGTTTACAGACATTGATAAAATGTTGAAAAGGTGCAAATATTTGAACAAGGAAAGTCATAGGAATAATTTTGTGAATATTGGAGTATATTTGTTCATGAAATAAATACAGCAGGGGTGGGGAAGAGAAGGATTATGACAGGCTTACACCCCCTTGCATATTACGATCTTTTGACCTTACTATTTTGAAACTTTTCTCTCTGTCCCTTGTGTGTGTATCAATCCCAACTGTGTTACTGAGGAAGGTAGATGCAACATATTTAATTAAACAATTTACATTCATTTTTACTTTAATAGTTTTAGATTTATGTTTTGCTGCCACTCTCGGAGGCAGTATGCTTCTGAATGCCAGCTACTGGAAACCGCAAGAGGGGAGAGTGCTCTTGCACTCAGGTTCTGCTTGTAGGCTCCCCGTTGGGGCACCAGGCTGGCCACTCTGAGACGGGGTGTAGTCATCTGCAGTCTCAGGGGGCCTGAGACCTCTTACGTTTTGGGGAGCAGGGTCCCTAAGTCTCCAGCATCCTATGAACCACTGAGAAGACTCTTCTCAGAAGCTAATGCACTCTCCTTTCATGCTTATTGGCTCCTAGACTGTCTGTGGTTGTGGGACAAGGCATTAACAAGGATCTCATTCACAACCCAGGAGCAAAAAAAGAGGTGTGTGGTTGTGCCTAATATGAAGGAACCCTGCGCACCTGAATTTGACACTGCACTACTGCTCTGAGAACAGGATGCTGGACTAGATGAGCCCCCTTCTCCTTGTTTGTTTGACATTGACCGCCTCGGGTAGTTAATACAAAATCTCTGCCTGTTTTTTGTCATTCACTTTTATTTTATTTTTAAATCTGTACCTCTGCATCTAAATCTGTATCTCTGTATGTAATGGTCGGCCACCTGAGGGTAACCCCACGCATCTGATGAAATGGGCTCTTTTCACAAAAGCTTCTGCCATGATAAACATTGTTCATCTTCACAGAGTCACAGGATTCTCTGCTATCCTTTCTACCTTCAGGGATTTGCAGAGCAGGCACTGGAGAGAGCAGCTTGACAGGGCGGCGCCATCTTGTGTTGGGTCTGCAAAAAGGGATTGCGAAGAGCTCCAAAAAGACCTCTCCAAGCTGAGTGAATGGGCGGGAAAATGGCAAATGCAATTCAATATAAACAAGTGTAAAATTATGCATATTGGAGCAAAACATCTGAATTTCACATATACGCTCATGGGGTCTGAACTGGCGGTGACCAGCCAGGAGAGAGACCTTGGGGTTGTAGTGGACAGCACGATGAAAATGTCGACCCAGTGTGCGACAGCTGTGAAAAAGGCAAATTCCATGCTAGCAATAATTAGGAAAGTTATTGAAAATAAAACAGCCGATATCATAATGCCGTTGTATAAATCTATGGTGCGGCCACATTTGGAATACTGTGTACAGTTCTGGTCGCCTCATCTCAAAAAGGATATTATAGAGTTGGAAAAGGTTCAGAAGAGGGCAACCGGAATGATCAAGGGGATGGAGCGACTCCCTTACGAAGAAAAGTTGCGGCATTTTGGGCTTTTTAGTTTAGAGAAAAGGCGGGTCAGAGGAGACATGATAGAACTGTATAAAATTATGCATGGCATTGAGAAAGTGGATAGAGAAAAGTTCTTCTCCCTCTCTCATAATACTAGAACTCATGGACATTCAAAGAAACTGAATGTTGGAAGATTCAGGACAGACAAAAGGAAGTACTTCTTTACTCAGCGCATAGTCAAACTATGGAATTTGCTCCCACAAGACGCACTGATGGCCACCAGCTTGGATGGCTTTAAAAGAAGATTAGACAAATTCATGGAGGACAGGGCTATCAATGGCTACTAGCTGTGATGGCTGTGCTCTGCCACCCTAGTCAGAGGCAGTATACTTCTGAAAAGCAGTTGCCGGAAGCCTCAGGAGGGGAGAGTGTTCTTGCACTCGGGTCCTGCTTGCGGGCTTCCCCCAGGCACCTGGTTGGCCACTGTGAGAACAGGATGCTGGACTAGATGGGCCACTGGCCTGATCCAGCAGGCTCTTCTTATGTTCTTATGTTCTTATGGGTCCTGCAATCTCCTCAATCAAAGCAAGGTCACTGCGAGGGATGAGTCTTTTCTGACCTTTTCAGAACAGCTTCATGTTCCTTCTGGATGATGGCAGTGTTGGGCATAGCTCTCAAATGTCAGCAGCGTGATCAGATGGAAAAGAAGCCAGTGCTTTCCCTCTTGAGAAGCCTTCGAGAGGGAGTTCTGGCAGATGGAGCTTGTCATTGCAGAGGTAAGAAAGCCTACAGTTTCAACTGCTAGCATGACATAGGAACCCCATCAAAGTAAAACAAAGGACGTATACAGCCTTTGCTTGATGATTTTCCTCATTCTCTGACTTCTGCTATGCTACTCTGTTGCAGAAGAAACTTGAAAGCCTCATTATCACCTCATTCACTTGTCACACCAAGGAGGGTCTGTCACTTATCCTGGTGAATGATGGCATGGTTCCTGCTGTGAAAAAAGTTCTGCAGCTGTGCACCCCTGCATTCTCCCTCCACTGCTGCACTGTGTATGACATGTTCATAGTGTCATGGGTTTTGGGGACTGAAATGGATGATTTCTATGAATCCCCTTGCCAGCCTCTGATTTGGGATCTGCAAAGGAAGAGACCTGCTCTACTGGTCAGAGGAGTTCTACTCATAAGTTAACGGATTCAGCCAAGTCTGTCAAGTGCCCCCATTAACAAGTGTAAGAATCTGTCAGGGAAGCAATGTAGCCCATTAAGAACTCTTTTTAGGAGAGAGGCCTTCCCCCTCCCCCAATCAGGAAGTAGTTTGTGTGTCTGTGTTAGAGTTAGTTGGAGAAAAGGCTGCAGACTGAAAACACAGAGAGGCTTGCTTGCTCTCTGGCTGTGGACCCCAAAGCTCTGAGCAAGGTCTGGTGGACTGTTAATGCTGTGAACCCCTCCACATTGCATTCAGGCAGTGTATATGTGTAAATTAAAAAACTATATCCTATAAGATCCACAGTCTCCGCTGACCTTCTTTCCAAAGAAACCAAACCCTGGGTAGAGCACTAAAACCCCTGGAAGCCTCGCACCACTTGGAGATTGGGGTGGTGTGTAACAGTATATTCATCCTTGGGATCATCTGGAAGCATATACAAGATTCAGACTTTCACAGTGGGTTAATGGAGCAGCCCACTGAAGAGGAGGGATGGACGGATCTGTCAGTTTCTGTCCTCTCCGTTTGTCATTTTTCCAGTCTTAAATTCAGTTCTCCACATTTCTGCAGCAATTTGCAATTTTTTAAAATCATCATGAAAATTCTTCAGCATTTTAGTGCAAACTTCTGCTAATAAACATGGGTGTCTGTAGTTTTGACTAATGTACCACATTTTTGCAAGCAATGTCTCTTAATATAATGCATTGTGCATGTTATTTACAAGTAACATTATTATTGCTGTTGTTATTGTTATTATTGACCTACCCTTCACCCAGACGTCCCTGGGCAGATTACAACAGTTTTAAAATGCAAGAGTCCTGTTCCCTGTTTAGGAGTTATATATTTTAGCAATTTTGTACCTCGGCAGAATTGTGTGTCTGGGTTGCAAGCAGCTAACCCAAACTAGCAGCTGACCCACTGAAATAAAAGGAATGGGTCTATTCTGAGAAAGACCAGTCATCTAGCATATTCCGCCCAGTCTCTAATCTCCCCTTTTGGCGCAAGGTGATTGAGAAGGTAGTGACTGCACAGCTCCAAGTTTTCCTGGATGAATCGGACTATCTAGACCCTTTTCAATCAGGCTTCAGGCCCAGTCATGGGACAGAGACTGCCTTGGTCGCCCTGCTTGATGAACTACGCTGGGCATCAGACAGGGGGAGTGCATCCCTGTTGGTGCTGCTGGACCTCTTGGCAGCCTTCAATATGATCGACCATGGGATCCTTCTGGGCTGTCTAGCTGGGATGGGATTTGGAGGCACTGTTTTACGGTGGCTCTGGTCCTAACTGACAGACAGGACCCAGAAAGTGGTGCTGGAAGACTACTGCTCGACCCCCTGGCCGTTAGCCTACGGGATACTGCAGGGTTCCATTCTGTCTCCCATGCTCTTTAACATTTATATGAAGAGGTCATCCAGAGATTTGGAGTGCAATGTCATCAATATGCTGATGACACTCAGCTCTATCTCTCCCTACCACCTGATTGCAGGGAGGGAGTGCTCATCCTAAACCGGTGCCTGGAGGCTGTGAAGGGCTGGATGTGGGCGAACAAACTGAAACTTAATCCAGACAAGACAGAAGTGTTGCTGGTCAAGGGGAAAACTGCCCCAGGGATAGGGTTGCAACCTATTCTGGATGGGGTTGCACTCCCCTTGAAGGAGCAGGTCCACAGTTTGGGAGTCCTCCTGGATCCTGCACTGCTGCTTGAATACTAGGTGACTGTGGTAGCCAGGAGTGCTTTTGGCCAGCTCAAACTGGTCTACCAGCTACGTCCATTGCTGGAAGCAGTTGACTTGGCCACAGTGACACATGCATTGGTGACATTGAGGCTTGATTACTGTAACACACTCTATGTGGGGCTGCCTTTGAAAATGGTTCGGAAATTACAGTTAGTTCAGAGTGCAGCAGCCAGAATGTTAACTGGAGCACAGCGCAGGGAGCATATCACTGCTGGGCTTTATCAACTCCACTGGCTCCCAATTTGTTTCCGGGCCCAATTCAAAGTGCTGGTTCTGTCCTTTAAAGCCCTAAACAGCCTTGGACCAATTTACCTGAGGGACTGCTTACGCCCATATGTATCTGCCTGGGATTTAAGATCATCTGCCTGTAGTCTCCTCTGTGTGCCTGGAAAGAGACAGACAGGCACACAGGAGAGAGCCTTTTCAGCGGTGGCCCCCAGGCTTTGGAATACCCTGCCCCAAGAAGCCCACTCTGATCCCTCCCTCCCTGATGGTTTTCCGGAGACTTCTGAAAATGATCTTGTTCCGGAGAGCCTTTGGAGGGACTGAGGGTAGAGCCTGACACTGATTTGATGCCTATGGAGACCAGGGTTCGAATCCCCACACAGCCATGAAGCTCACTGGGTGACCTTGGGCCAGTCACTGTCTCTCAGCCTCAGAGGAAGGCAATGGTAAAACCATATATATATAAAATAAAAATAAATAAATATTCATTGTCATGCATACTTTCCCCTAATATATGCATTTCTGTAAGCATTGCTGGTGTGAATTTTGGAGGATACCTGTGTTTCGGTTCCCATATTTTTTAGGAAATTGCAAATTTGATGAATTCAGCTTTAAATGTAAATTGAAATTCATTTCTTCCTCCATCCCTGCTGAAGAGCAATGTGGAAATGATGTTGCAACTGTGGGAGACTCTTTATACAGCCCAGCTGGGGAACTTGTCACTGCCCAGATGTTGCTGAACTACAACTGACCCTTGGCCATGCTGGCTGGGGCTGATGGGAGATGGAGTCCAACAACTTCTGGAGGGCCACAGGTTCTCCTGCCCCGATATACAGGCTGGCACAGGGGTGTGCTTCATTGTGCGCAACTTTCTTTTATGTCCCCCTTTCTTTTTTCCCTGCTAGAAACTGGCCCCTCGCCAGTTGGCCCACCTGGTCCTGTGCTGCAGTTCAAAAAGAAAAAAAAGGTGTCTTCCTGGAAAATCCCCGGGGCTTTGAGTGATGGAATGCAACTCTGGTCCTGTTGACCTCACTGGTGTTTTGAATTTGGCAATCTGTCTTTGACTTGTTGGAGTACTTTCTAATTAAACTGGGAGGCAAGCCCTGCTGTGGGACTGAAACACCACCACCAGCTGCAAGACAAGCTCCCACAAATCTGTAGCTTTTATGGTCTGGGTGGATTGTTATCTGCAATATCTTTCACTAGTTCAGCGTCAGAGACCCAGAGTTGGATTCTCCCTCTTCAGGGGATGAAGTTGAGGACTCGGAACCAGAAGGGGAAGGGCACGTGTTGTCTCCCAAATGGGGTCCGTTGCCCAGTGCGCAGTACAGCCAAATGACCACACCCAGGTTGAAGGGTCCAACAAGCTTTATTTCATTCTGGCCACAAGAGGTGCAAGGCGATTATTCGCAAAACAAGCACGCCCCTTATGGGGGGGTGCTACACTTTTACACAATGCAAGCAAAAATTCATGACACATTCTAACTGGACCCCTAATGCCAACCTGCCACCTTTCCATTGGTCAATCTTCTAACTTATGCCCACCTTCCCTTGTGCACACGGCACATTAATTTCTCCACCCATATCTGCATTCCAATTCGCCATTACTGCAGCAGCTTACAAGCACGTATTTACTGATAAGCTTCAGCAAGCATGTGACTTCTCTAGGCCTTGTAACATTTAGTTTCTTTTTCTTAAAAACGCTGGCTCTGAGTCATCACACGCAGGGCCAGTAAATGACCCTACAGGGCCAGTGCCCCTCCAGCCATTTCAGAAAACCCAGTGAGACCAGAGGCACCTTTGTAGAAGGAGACCAGTGGAGCGGGCTGAGCCACTTTAACTGAAGAAGCACCTTCCAACGCAGGCAGGGCTCACAACAGGGATGCAACAGCTGTGGCTGCTATGTAGGGCTCAGTCCCAGTTTGTTTCCTGATGAAGCATCAGAGTTCTGTGTCCCAGTAGTACAGCCTGGGCCTTGCCCTGCCTTGCCTTAGGACACAGAATGCTTGTAGGCCGCATCCAGAGTATACATTTAGAGCAATATTGTATCACTTTAAACCAGCCTTTCCCAACCAGTGTGCCTCCAGATGTTGTTGGACCACAACTCCCATCAGCCTCAGCTAGCATTGCCAATCGTCAGAAAAGATGGGAATTGTAGTCCAGCAACATCTGGAGGCACACTGGTTGGGAAAGGCTGCTTTAAACAGTTGTGGTTTCCCCCAAAGTATCCTGGGAACTGTAGTTTGTTAAGGGTGCTGAGAGGAGATCCCTATTCCCCTCACAAAGCTACAATTCCCAGAGTGGTTTAACAATCCTGTTTCAAAGAGACCACCGAAGATCCCCCTCCCGCCCCCGGGGGGCACCAAACCTGCTCTGAGGCCCAGCCTATCACTCAGCATCCTGTTTGGGCTGTGGCCGCTACTGCAACCGCCACATAGCTCACCGGCTCACCCTGCTGCCGCCGTCACGTTCTGACGTCATGGTAGCGTTACAGCGTGAGGGGGGCTTACATTTTTATATCAATGACGTATTTGTCAGATAAAAACATAAAAAACAAACGGGAAGTGTTATATAACAAATGATATTATTTATACAACAGTCATATTCAATAATATATAAGATGGATAATGATTGTATATGACATATATATTATTTCTGGGTTTGGTGGGTCCGCTAAAGCTTGTGGGACCCCCTCTTGCGCTGCACACACTGGCCAATCTTTTTGGGCCCATGAACACATCTGCAAACCGAAGAAACTGTTGTAGGCACCCCCCCCACACACACACAATCACAGAGACCTACTCAACTGGCTACAGCAGAAGGCTTCTTTCAAGCCTAATTTCAGCTGGGGGAGGGTTGGGACCCGGTGGGCACCAGGGAAGACCTCCATGCCCTGTCCCAGATCTCCAGGCACTGATTGGATCCAAACATGGCTGGTGCCCATTGGGACTAGTAGGATGGAAGGCAGGGAGCCCCACAGTAGGTGGAGCCAGAGACAATGACAGGCAGAGCCAGAGCCAATTCTAAGTTTGGCCACATTCACACCATAAATTTATTCCACTATTTCTCCACTTTAACAGGCATGTCTTTCCCCAAAGAATCCTGGGAAGGGTAGCTTGTGAAAGGAGCTGAGAGTTCTTAGGAGACCCCCATTCCCCTCACAGACCTACAGTTGCCACAGTGTTTTAATAGTCAGTCCCTCTTCCCAGAGAACTCTTAGAACTGTAGCTCCTCGAGGGGAAGAGGGGGTCTCCTCACAACTCTCTGCACCCTTCACAAACTAAGCCAGATTTCGACTGGACATCAGGAAGAACTTCCTAACTGTTAGAGCCATACGACAATGGAACCAATTCCCTAGAGAGGTAGTGGGCTGTCCAACACTGGAGGCCTTCAAGAGGCAGCTGGACAGCCATCTGTCGGGAATGCTTTGATTTGGATTCCTGCACTGAGCAGGGGGTTGGACTCGATGGCCTTGTAGGCCCCTTCCAACTCTACTATTCTATGATTCTATGATACCCTTCCCAGTAGTCTTTGGGGGAAGCCGTGACTGTTTAAAGCTGAATAATAGTGGAATAAATGCATGGTGTGAATGTGGTCCAAGTCCCTCTCCCTGCTGAGTTCTACAAGGGCAAATCTGAAATGAAGCTGTGCCACCCCCTGGACTGGTGTAAATAAGAAGGCTGGCAGATGGTGGCTGGATGACAGCAGACTGGTATCAGTGGGGCACTGCTCCATTTGCCCAAATGGACCAACCTCCATTAACTGGATCTTTCCAATAGTCTACTCCTACTATGTATACGCTATGTACAGCTTGTATGCTTGTTAGCGCCATATCTGCACGAGGAGGCTGGGTGGGAAGGGGTGGGAACGTTCGTTTCCAGGAACAAGGTGATGAAGTGTAACAGAAAACAGGTCTCCTGTGCCTTTTAAATAACCTGTACTGTTTCCAGGTACATTCCCCTGGCCAGTGCCAACTTTGTTATCTTCTCGGCACCAGGCGAAGTCCATTGCGTTCTCTTGGGCTCTTAATGGCCTTTCAGGTCTTTTAACGGCCTCTTACTTGCTTGTTATATGTGTTATCATCTTCTGTCTACTGATTTCATTTAATTTTATTGTTTGGAATTGCATTTATTGCTGTGTTTTTATTACTGCCAGCCACACTGAGGCTATTCTGTAGAAAGAGGTGGGGAAGGGATTTTCTAAATAAATAAATAAATATTTGTGTTGGATATCAGGACCAAAGAATGTATAGGAATGCACCACAGCTCAGGAAGACCCTTGGTGCTCAGGCAAGGCCCCGGCCAAAGCAGGAAGCCCATCATAGCCCTACCTATTTAAGGGGCCAGCTGCAATGGGTGGGGCCAATCCAGGCCCTGAGAGTTTTTCATTGCCTAGACCAGCCTTCCCTAGCCTTACAACTACCATCTCAGATCCTACCATTGGCAGGGCAGGCCCTGTTGGAGGTGATGCTGCTGGGTGCTGCTGGACTGGTGTTGACCTGCATGACAGGGCCTTCTCAGTGGTGGTTCCCGGTTTGTGGAAAGCCCATCCTGCTGAGGTGCATCTGTCTCCCTCATTATGGACTTTCAGGAGGAACTTAAAAACATTCCTGCTTACCCACTCATTTGATGGCTGAAAAATACTGTTCCTGGCAATCCTGAAATCATTGGTTAGGAGAATGCTTTTAAACTGTTTTAAAAAAACAAACTTTAAATTATGTACATGTTTTCCACCCTGGGCTCCTTTGGGACGAAGCATGGGATATAAATTTGATGGATGGATGGATGGCCGCTCTTCACTTATCTTGGACTAGAGCTCCCATTAGCTACAGCCAGCATGAGGACCAGTCAGGGATGATGTAGTTCAAGTGTCATGGGCCCAGCAGAACAGGGGTGGAGCGGCGAGATGGCAGAGGAGGAGGAGGACTTTGAATGGACTGATGCTTCCCATGTTGAGCCGCCAGGCACACAGGACTCTGAGAACTCTCTTGCTCTGGACAGTGACAGTTCTGCCCCTGAAACTCTGGTTACCCACAAGGGGGCTCAGCCCAGTCAGGCAGTTGCCACCCTGCCTGACGCACCTCCTCTACCCATGCCCGCTCTGTCACCTCCCCAGCTCATTGCCCCTCCCTCTGACAAGGAGGGTCCTGCTGAGGCAGAGCGGTTGCCCTCGCCTTGCTCATGGAGGCACCAGCGCTGCAAGAACAACGTGCCCCAACAGCTCCCCTGAGGTGGAGCTCTCAGGTGCGTGCACACTCCCAACAGTGACACTCAGTTCACGCAAGTAGGGTGCCCACCCAACCTTACTTAAGCTGGGTGAGGGGGAGAGACTAGTTGCTGTGATGATATCCTAGTGCAGTGTAGTCGTCTCTAGTCTAGCCTAGTAATGATCCTGAATCCTGTGTAAGCTGTAGGTTGATTCATGAAGCGCTCTGAGACAACATCTTTTTAAAAATCTATTAAAGAAAAGCACAGCTCCTCGTTCGTGACTGACTTCAGGGTGTTCGGGCAGGACAGCAGGGATGGGTAACCTCTGGCTTGTGGGCCTAATTAGGTCCGCCAGGCCTGCGCATGAGGCCGTTTTAGAGAAGTCATGCCCACCTGCTCTACCCTTGACTTCATATATGCAGCAGATGTGGGGCAGGTTAAGACATGGCTGGGCCAAAAGAGGGTTTGCAGTCCCCCCAATCAGCTGATCGGCAGCACCTGTAAAATCCTATGCACAGTGCTTTGCAAGCCCAGTCAATCAGCTGATTGACTGTGTGGGTAAAAATGGCTCACTTGATGTCACTGTGAAACTCATCCAAGTTGGCCCGTGGGGTATGTCTGTGTGGAAGAGATAAAGGTCTGTTCCCTGCTCCTGATGTAGTCTAACACTTGATGGGTTGGACTTGATGGCCTTATAGGCCCCTTCCAACTCTACTATTCTATGATTCTAACAACATCTGGAGACCTCCAGGGTAGGGAAGGCTGGCCAAGGCCAATATTCCAAACTACAGTTCTATGGCTCATAGATGGCATGAAGCAGTTGTACACATATCTGAAGGTCCCCAGTTTGCGTTCTGGTAGGGAAGATAAGAGGCACCCAGGGAGGATGGACTGAGTCATTTCAAGGCGTGCGAGACCTCTACTTCTTCATTACCTGCCCTTAAGGGAAGGTCACAACAATTTAAAATATAACATTAAAAACATTTAAAAGAAACTGCAATCACAAGAACAGGGTGGACCCCAAATACATGCAAATCAAGTGTCAAAGGCCAGGGCCAAGAGGTGCGTCTTGGTGAGTTTCCTCCTGTTAGATGGGCTCCTGCAGAGCCCTTGAAAGGAAGTTTTTCCTTGGACCTTGCAGCACAGGTTGGACAAAAACTCACTGAGATGACTTTTTGAGGATGATTTCTCGGCAGCTGGGGTAGACTGCCTGACCTCATCCATATCATTCCACCCCAATCCACACACGGTTGTGGCTTCTATTTCCTTTCCCCCCAATCCGCCTGCAATTTGTGTAAAACCATCTCTCGGAAGCACTGAAAAAAATTGCACAGACTAATTGCTTTGAGAACGCAAGAGGAACAGAAAATGCCCGAGGGCAAGTGGACCGATAAATGCACGGCCTGTATTCATAAGGACTTTAATAATTCAATACCAGCAGATGTATAAAAGCTTTCCTCCACTTCCCTGACCAGTTTTCAAGGGCAAGTGAAAAGCGCAATGTTTCCAAACCTGAGATGAAGGAATCTCCTCCTCCTAGAATGGGGGAGGCTCATATCATACTATCTTTCACATTGGGAGGGGCATATGTGGGAGGAGGAATTAAGCAATAAAAAGGGGGGCAAATACTTAAAGCATCACAGCAAAGGAAATATACAAGAATGAGAGGCCTTGAGATCACAGTGCATTTCAGAACCAGAAATCGCTGCATGGAATTGCAACGGGTGACCTGCTGGACTGGGGGACGTAGAACAGGATGTCATCAAATGAGTTGCTCTTTGCAGTTCAGCTTGTGGCTTCATCCAGGGTACAGGACACAGTTTAGGACGAGGGTATCTGACCCCAGGGCCTGCAGGCCAGATCCTGTTCGCCTCAGAGGTCTGCATGTATGTCCCTTCCTCTGCTGGGTGTGTGTCCATCTGTCTGTTTGTCCCCCTGAGTGTGTTAATGTGTGTGTCCACCTACCTATCTTGCATCCCAGTCTGGAGTGCTCCTGTTCAGGGTGCCAGCCAGCCACAAATACCCTCTTTCTGGGTACTCCATTCCATTCCCCCTTTCCCCTTCAGGTCCCCCACTTTAATTCTTTTGCCAACCTGGGGTTTCCCCCCAGCCTGCCAAAGCCTTCTGTCTTGGGCATGGCTGATATTGCCATTTTGCCTGCATGAGGACTGGCCCTCAGGGCAACTGAGTATGCAATTAGGATACAGCACCTATCAATGTACATAGTGCTTTTATTTAATTACTTACTTAATTAACAACATTTATAGACCCCTTCATTTGAACTGTGATGCTGGAGGACAGCTTTGCGCATACCATGGACTGCGAAAAAAACAGATAACAGGGTGTTAGAACAAATTAAACCAGAACTGTCACTAAAATGATGAAACTGAGGTTATCATACTTTGGACACATCATGAGAAGACATGATTCACTAGAAAAGGCAATAATGCTGGGAAAAACAGAAGGGAGTAGAGAAAGAGGAAGGCCAAACAAGAGATGGATTGATTCCATAAAGGAAGCCACAGACCTGAATTTACAAGATCTGAACAGGGTGGTTCACGACAGATGCTTGTCAAGACCCCTTGATTGTAGAACATATCTAAGTGGTTTACAGAAAACATTTAAATTATCATTAAAAACAAGTAATTAAAAATATTTTTAAAACAAACAGCAATGGATTAAAAAGAGATTAAAACACATCAATATCTATGTGTCTGGATAGGCTTGCCTAAACAAAAATGTTTTTAAGCAGGGACCAGAAAGAATATAGTGAAGGCACCAGCCAGATGTTAATAGGCAGGGAGTTCCATAGTGTAGGTATAGTGCCCCAAGTTGGGGGGGGCGCTTCGAGATGCAGACTCTGACTTGGAGGACTGGGAAGATGAACTGGGGGACAGGACTAGCAGCAAGGTTAGACCACAGAATGTGCAGACCCCTGTCACTGACAGCTCAACTCCCACCGATTCTGCCCTTCCGCTGAAGTGCAACCAGAACTGCCCCATTGGAGACTGCTCCGTTAGACAAATCCCCAGTACCAGCACCCACAGTAGAGGCACCTCCTGCTTCACCTGACATTTCCCAGTCAAGCACACCTCAGATTCCCATGGTCGAGCAAGCCGACCACCCACAACTCTCGAAGGGGAGGCTGAGAGCCAGCTTTCTTTGCCCCGTGCGCGGCGGCTGCAGAAGAGAGAGATTCAACAGGATTGAGGAGGAGCCAACAGTTATGCACGAAAGACAAGTCTACTTAAGTTTCGCTGGGGAGGGGTTCGTTGCCGAGTCAACATCAGAAGTGTGGTGAAGTCATGCTTAGTCAGAGTTAGCCAGGGCAAAAGTTCCAAGAAAGCTTAGTTAGGCTAATAAGGCACCCTGCTTTTGATGTAAGTGTCACTTTAATAAAAAGAGAAAAAAAATCACAGCCGCGTCTGAGACTGAGTCTCTCAACTTCAGGCAGGACAGTTGGTGCTGTTGTGCAAAAAGAACTATTTCTTACAAATGTGGAATGAGTATTATGGGGCGCCTGTAACAGTGCCAGGTCTGCAGAGTAGCAGAAGCAGAGACAGAGATCCCTGTACCCACAGAACTTAGGTACCAATCGCTTGGGTTCTGTGTGGCTACTTTATAGTAAATGAGTAATGCAAGCACAATTACAATTTTGTAAGGACTTGCAAGTTTAAATCAGGTAGCAAAAATAGCAGTAGCAATGTATCCAAATGGAATATAACACACATGCACAGTTCTCAAAGTTCCATGCGCCCAACGAGGCACCAGTGCAGGAGCTGTTCGTGGAAAAGTCCAAGTTACGAAGAGATCAGCTGTTCCCATAGACAAAACTTTAAAGCCCCAATTCAAGGTATCTGTCAGGATGCAGGATTGGGACCCTAGCACTTCAGAAGATGAGGAGATCAGTTTCCCAGAGCTGGGGGAAGAGGGGGACAGAGAATTCTCAGAGATAGTGTTGCCCAGCAGCCGAAGAGGCCTTGAAACTCCTACAGACAAAGTTACAGACGCTTGTCAGGAATTTCCCACGTTAACCCCCCTTATTGAGCCACAGCCGTTAGGCCAGGAAGGAGGGGGAGCTCAACTCCCTCCTCAGCCAGAGAAAAGCCCGCCTGATGGGCATGACGTTCACCCCCCTCTTTGTCCAATACCCGAGATAGACTCCTCAGAAGGGAGGAGGCAGAATTGCCCCCGTCACCGCGAACCCGGAGAAAACAGAAATGAGTCAGGGGAAGAGAAAGGAGGGGTGAAGAAGAAAGCACCCTAAGGCGGAGTGAGAGAATTCGCGCCAGAAAGCCCCCTTAATAAGGATAAGGGGGGCGGGAATTCCTTTGTTCTGTCAACTCTCTTGCATGTTGCTGGACACGTGTATTGTGTTCCTTCATGAGAAGGCGCAGCCTCTGTTTGGATATTACGTTAATAAAGACTGAATTGCTTTCACAACCTGGTCTGGTTACTGTGCCCAGTCCTGGACACGACAGTATCAAGGAATTTTTTCTGTATAGCATCAACAGCTCCAAACCTGCTAAGCACCTTGGACAGCTCCTTGAAAGTTCAGACTAAAACCTGGAGCGGATTCAGTGACACTGGAGCCACCAGTCTCCACTGTCTCGGCAGCGGGAGGGGGGACAAAGGTCCTTCACACCTGATTTAGAGTCTCTGAATGATTTGTTAAAACAAAGTAACCGATAGCTCACGCCTGTGAGCTGTTCAGCAGCATGGATTTTGAGGTCAAATGCATTAAAGCCTTTGAGGCTATGCCCTTCCCAGTCACTTACTTTGACAGGGTTTCCTGTGGGTCAACCACAAATAGTTCCTCCTGGATTGATATGAGAGTTTGTGCCCCAGGCACTCAATCTATTACAGATAGCTGTGAGGGTGGGGCAGAGAATGGGACTATACTTTGGTTAGTGCTGCGTCACTAAGCATACCTAACTGTGATGGCTCCTAGCATCATAGTGCTCCCCACCACCCTCACTGTCCCCCGCCCCACCCTTTTTTCGAATCTGATGAAGCCTGTTTGCCAGAAACTGACATCAGCTTGTTTGCGAGCCAGAGAGTGGTAAGGCTGATCTTGCTGTGGTTTGGATCTCAGCTTGGCCGGAATGAAGAAAAGCCTGAGTCATGCAAGACAGGTGGGAAAAGAAGAAGAAGCTGAGCTTCCACCCCACCCCATCATTTCAGAAGGCAGCATCTAGAGATGGACAAGTTGGTGCATTTTGGTCACCTCCAGTTTCTCATTTTCCCAATCTTAAATTCAATGCTCCACATTTCCACAGCAATTTGCAATTTGGGTTTTTTCTTTTACAAAAATCCTCAAGAAAATGAGTCAGCATTTTAGTGTGAATTTCTTCTGATTGCTTTGTAAGCTGTTTTGACTACTGCGCACAGTTTTAGAAGCAATTTCTCCTAATATTATGCATTGGCTGGAGAATTATGTCATATAATGCAGAGAAGTGCAAATGTCAAAGGATAGCTCTGTTTTGGTTTGCATATTGGTTCAAAAAGTGCAAATTAGGTAATTGCTCATTAAAATGCAAGCAAGAATAAATTTCTCTCCCCCCCCCCTCAGCAATGACTCAGCAGCTCAAATATGTTGTTGGTTGCCCACTATTTGTCCAATTTTCCCTCTTGGTGGTAGTGGTGGTGGGGTGAATGCCAACTAGATTATTTGTAACTATTTGGGTGCCTCCAGATTGACGCTATTTTGCAGGAAGGATTCAATTGCATCTTGAAAATTTTAAATTTAAGTAGATTTTTAAATTGATTTTTTTTTACTGAAGAAAATAAAACAAAAGGGGAGAGAAAGAAGAAGAAAATACCAGCGAAACAAAATAGGAAAACAAAGAAGCAAAAAATATATTAAGCTCTCTGTTGCTATAGTGCAACAAATCTATTAAAACACACATGTGCATGCAGACACGCATATAGACTTTGGTCCTTAGGAAAGTGACAGGGAATGTGGAATGTATAAATGCTTAGCAAGTGAGGCCCCATCTGCACTATACATGCCACTTTAAACAGTCATGGCTCCCCCAAAGCATCCTGGGAACTGTGGTTTGTGAAGGATGCTGAGAGTTGTTAGGAGACCCCCTCTTTCCCTTTATAGAGCTACAATTCCCAGAGTGGCTTTAACAATCAATCCCTCTTCCCAGGGAACTCTGTGCCCAAGAGCCCCCAGAAATCTGAAGCCAGCCCTGCAGGAAGTCATGTGCTTTCAATGATGGTGTGTACCAGAGTGAAACAGGCATTTGGGTGCAGTGAAATAAAGGGACAGTGCCGTGTTAAGTGCCACCCACCCTTCAGATCTTCCCCCCTCCCAAATGCCAGTGGCTGGGAACCACAAAAGGGGAGAGTGATGTGGCATTCAGATCTTGCTTGTGGGATTACTCATCATGAGAACAGGATGCTGGACTAGATGGGCCTTTTGGTCTGATCCAGCAGCCAGGCTCTTCTTAATTTTAATTGGGCAAACTATGCAGTGAGGAGGGTTAAACCCACTCTTCCTCAGTCATGCATTGCCATCTGAATCCTCTCCGCTCCATCCCCTGGGACCGGCTGCTCTTAATTTCTTTTTAAAATGTGGCTGATCCTAATCACCTCTCACACCTAGTTTGGCCCTGAGGTTAATCAGATCTGTGCAATCTGCTTTGCCACTCCTAAGCAACTTCAATGAAGTGTAGTCCTTGTCTACGCTCCCTGATGTTTAATGGTTCATGAGAAATGGTTCCTGTTCTTTTCTACGTTCTGGTTCCCTTCTAAGGAAATCTCCCCCCTTTCTATTCAGCGCTGCACAAAGCCTCCAACAAGTGGAAACTGTTTTCACACAGGCAAGAACCTCTCCTAAATTCAAAGAAGCCTATCCATTTAGAAAAAACAACAACCCAGACTGGACAGGCGCTTTATTCTGAGCTGACTAAAGGTCCATCTTCTTTCACTGGCTTCCGGGTCTAAGTGTTGTGACTAGGGTTGCCAGGTTCAATCCCTGAGACTGATCCTGTATCTTTAGGAGAAAATAAAGTCAGCCAAGTGCAGGTGTTCTTGCAACACTATAATGGGAAAAACCACAAGGTGGAATTCTAATTCCCCCCTGCACAACTTTTAAAGATACAGGAGATCTCTTGGTTGCCAGGCCCGGCCTCCACGAGGTGTTCTGTATCTTTCAAGGTTGTGCAGGGGGAAGGGAGAATTCCACCTTGTGGTTTTTCCCATTACAGTGTTGCAAGAACACCTGCGCTTGGCTGACTTTCTCTTCTCCTAAAGATACAGGATCAGTCTCAGGGATTGAACCTGGCAACCCTAGTTGTGACCCAGGTTGGGAGGGGAGGCTTCGAGACTCCACACTCTGACATGAAGGACTGGACTGATGAGCTGGGAAGGGACTAGCAGCAGGGACAGACCAGAGAGCACGCAGATCCCTGACACTGACAGCTTGACTCCCCCCAATTCTGCCCTCCTGCTGAAGTGCAAACAGAGCTGTCAGAGACTGCCCCATTGGAGATTGCTCTTGCCTTCGTCGGAGGTGCCTCCTGCTTCACCTGTCATTTCCCAGCCGGGCGCACTGCAGTTTCCCCCGGTCAAGCAAGCTGACCACCCACAACTCTCAGAGGGGGAACCTGAGAGCCAGTTTCCTTCGCCTCATGTGCGGTGGTGGCTGAAAAGGGAGATTCAACAGACGTTGAGGAGGAGCCAATGTTTATGCGTGAAAGCTAAGACAACTTAAGTTGACTCTGGGGAGAGGTTCATTGCTGAGTCAACGTTGGAGCGCTGCGAAGTCATGCTTAGTCAGAGCAGCCAGGGCAAAAGTTCCTAGAGAGCTTAGTTAGGTTAATGAGGCACACTGCTTTGGATGTAACTGTAACTTTAATAAAAAGAGAAAAAAAATCACAGCTGCATCTGAGACTGGATCTCTCGATTTCAGGCAGGGCACTAAGGCAGGGGTCTTTTCCAGCCTTGCAGTTGAAAATCCTTTGATCTAGAAAGGCTGGGGATTCAATCTGGGCTCCTACTGGGAAGAAGGGTGGGATCAATCAATCAATCCTGGAATTTTATGCATGCAAAGCAGGTTCTCGGCCAGTGAGCTTTGACCTCTGTGCCTCCTGTAAATCTGCTAGTATAATTGTCTTGCTGGAATCTATCTTTCTGTTGGTGCAATCTAAGACAATTTGAAATCAACACACATTTTTGCCCTTTAATTGAACTGACAAGGGTTTGGCTGTTTTTAAGGCATGACCTACAAGCACAAAGGCGATAGGTAATGTAAAATGTATAAGAACTCACTACAGAAATATGGACTGCGTTACTTAGAAACTATTTTCTTGCAGATGGCGAAGCAATATCTGTTAATTAACTTTAGCAGTATGTGAACCATCAACGCTAAATTATCCATCAGGTTTTTTTAAAAATTAAAATAAGGGATTATATGCAAGGGATTATGGGATTACATGTAAATCAAAAAAAGAATTAAAAAAGAACTTGCCTCATTTGGGAGACAAGAGATTTCAGCTGGTACAGTGTTTTAGCAAAGCAGCCTTCCCCAAACTGGTGGCCACCAGATGTTTTGAGCTGTAGCTGCTATCAGCCCAAGGCAGCATGCGTAGGAGTTGTCCTTCAAAACATCCAGAGGATGAAGCACCTGGGAGAGGTTCCTGAAAGTTCAGACTAAAACCCAGAGCAGATTCTACTGGTCCACTGACAGGGAGCTGTAGCTGTTATCAGCCCAAGGCAGCATGCGTAGGAGTTGTCCTTCAAAACTTCCAGAGGATGAAGCACCTGGGAGAGGTTCCTGAAAGTTCAGACTAAAACCCAGAGCAGATTCTACTGGTCCACTGACAGGGAGCTGTAGCTGCTATCAGCCCAAGGCAGCATGCGTAGGAGTTGTCCTTCAAAACATCCAGAGGCTGAAGCACTTTGGACAGGTTCCTGAAAGTTCAGACTAAAACCTGGATTCTACTGCCCCACTGACAGGGAACCACCAGATGCCAATGAGTACAATTCCCGGGATTTCCTAGAAAGGAGGAATTACTCTTAAACCAGTTTTAGTATGTGGTGTAGATGTGCCCTTGGTCACTGTCCGTGTGGTTCCCATAAATGAGACACTAGATTATGCCCTTGCCCGGCTTTTGTGCACATGGCAGAGCCCAAAAAATCACAAAAAATGCATCTGGGTCTTTTTTTATTTTTTTTTGTCTGATAGCTGAGTAATATACAAGATACTGTGGAAGACGGCAAAATATGCAGAATCCAAAGTCAGTTGCCTCTAAGCTTGGGCAGATTCATGCTATTCACACCATTATCTCAACCAAGGTCAATTGCCAGAATTAATCAGTGGAAAACAACAACAACAACTTTTAATCAGCCTCCAAGGAAATAAAATATCTATCTAAATACAAGGAACTCTTTCTCCTTCCTTCCTTAATCCTGTTTAATCCTTCTGTCTATTTGCAGCAAGTGTCAGATACAGAAAAATTGTACGGGGTGCCTGCTGGTGGGATTTTGTGCTTCGTTATACTGCAAGGAGACTGTGAAGTTTTTGTCTCGCCAGGCAGGAGTGATGGAATCAGAAGCTTGCTATGTTGCTGCAGGAAATCCTACCTTTGGTGGGCAGGGAGGGAATATATGCAGTTTCTGCCTCAGTCACCAAATTTTTTGGGTCCGGCCCTCAGAACTTGCAGTCACTAGAATTTACATTCGTTTTTTAAAAAAGGGGTCTTTCCCCCACTTTTTATTCTGCATTCACAACATTCACCATTTCAGACTAAAAGCCTTTTAGACCAGATGTGGGGGGAACCTTTGGTCCTCCATATGATAATGTACTACAACTCCCATCAGCCCTAGCAAGCATGCCCAATGGCAGGGATGATGGGAGTTGGAGTTCAGCAACATCTGGAGGGCCAAAGGTCCTTCACCTGCCTGCTTGAGACCAAAAGCCATCAGACGTGGGGTAGGTGGATGTGGCTTAGCAAAATGGGCCAAATGGAGAGGAGGCCTGGTGAGCCTAATTAGGTCGGCGGCCGGAGGTTCTCCACCCTGGTTGAAATGTATTGCCAGCATGGGTGTCATTGTCATGACTCCCCAACCCTGGAGTCTGATGCAGAGGAGGAGTGGCCAGCCAGATCAGGACCAGCGACACAATCACAGGTCCTAGGGTTGCCAGGCTCAGGGCCTGAGACTGATCCTGTATCTTTAGGAGAAGAGAAAGTTAGCCAAGTGCAGGTGTTCTTGCAACACTGTAATGGGAAAAACCACAAGGTGGAATTCTCCCTTCCCCCTGCACAACTTTTAAAGATACAAGAGACCTCTTGGTTGCCAGGCCCGGCCTTCAAGAGGTCTCCTGTATCTTTAAAAGTTGTGCAGGGGGAAGGGAGAATTCCACCTTGTGGTTTTTCCCATTATAGTGTCACAAGAAAACCTGCACTAGGCTGAATTTTCTCTTCTCTTAAAGATACAGAATCATTCTCAGGCCCTGCGCCTGGCAACCCTATCTCAGATGACACTGTTCAGGTATAATTATTCTTTAGTAAATTTCTATCCTGCCCTTCCTCCCAGAAGGTCCCCAGGGTGGCAACCAAGGGACAAAACACTAAAACGATAACATCTTAAAAACAAAACTTCTTTAAAAAGTCTTAGAAACAACTTAAAATTCCCTCCCCCAGCATCTTATAAAGCACGAAAAAGCATAAAATTGCATGGCAGGTTTGTGTGTTTATTGGGTTAGGACACTTCTAGCCTGCTCTTTGTTAAAATAAATCCCAGAGTGGGGTACAACACCAAAGCATCACTGTCGTCGACATTTTTAAAAGATGTAAGAACAGCATATATAAATCCATTCAGAAACAGTTTGGTGAGGGTGTAAAATTCATCACCTTAGGTTGCTAGCTTCAGGAGGACCTAACTATCTAATAGCATGTTGGCTGTGAGCCACTGTGGAGGCGTCTGGGCAAATCTTTAAGGATGAAGAGCTTTTAAATTCCCTCAGGGGTTTTTGATGATGATGTTGTTATTGTTTTTAAGGTGTATGTAGACACACTGAAGCGCTCCCCGCTAAGTTTGCTAACTGGCCAGAAGACAAACAAAGCAGAAGGATCTGACCCTTGAGAGAGGTTTGATTTGTAGAAACTAAAGAGCTGATCCAAGGTAAACCGCTGACCCCCCCCCCAATATAATGGGGCCATTCATCTCCTGTCAACTTTTGGAGGCAGCGGGAGGGTCTTCTGAGACCTCTGGGGAAGATGACTTATGAACCTTAGGATGTGGTCATCTTGTCTTAAAATACAAGGTGACCAAATAAATAAATAAGAAAGATTCTTATTATTTATTTATTATTTGATTTATATCCCGCCCTTCCTCCCAGCAGGAGCCCAGGGCGGCAAACAAAAGCACTAAAAACACTTTAAAACATCATAAAAGCAGACTTTAAAATACATTAAAACAAAACATTTTTTAAAAAGTTTTGAAACATATTTTTTTTTAAAAAAAGGTTTAAAAACATATTAAAAAGCAATTCCAGCACAGACATAGACTGTTATTAATATACAGTACACATATATGTATATTAATAACAAATGCTGTCATTGGTAAAATATTGCCTTTCTAGAGATCTACTTGATTACAGTTTTCCCCCCTCTGTTACCTTCTTTGTAAATTACATTTGAAAAGCAATAACAACAACAAGGTGACCTTCTTTAACCTCCCCCCCCCCGGGTCCCCCACCGGCCAAAGAAAGCATTGCAATGACTTCAAGATCACCTTGCTTTGTTCCCAGAGTCATCCTTGGGGGAATAAGATGGCTGCCCCTCCTTGTGTCAAATAATGACTCCCCTCTTTTGGGGCAACCCTATGGCTCCCTCCCTCAATATTGGAATCCCTCTCTCAGCGGAGGGCTGGGTTGGAAAGGGCACACATATTTTGCTTCCTCTGGGATTGCTTTCTTGCAATGCAGCACTTTTTCTTTGTCTGGTAGCTGCTGTTAATTTATCTTTGTGCCTATAAACAAAATGTTTCACTGGCCTCTATTTACCAGGGATATTCCAGCTGGTGTATACTGTCCTTGGGAACTGTTTTCATTCATTTGTTTCTTTTTGTGGGAGAATTTGGGAAATTCCTTTCAAAACATTTCTTCATACATGAATCGATTGCGATTGTCCAGGGTTCAGCTCCTTCCCCTCCAGAAGCTAAATCACTGAACTCCTGGTGGTCAGATTTGTTTAGACACGTGCAAGCAGTGTGGTTCAGTGGCTAGAGCAGCTTGCCCTAACCAAGTGCTTTTCAGCTCTTTATGGACACTGTGGGGTCTGTAGTCCAAACATGTTGGAGGGCACCAGATTGGGGAAGGCTGGGTTAGAGTGTTGGGCTCAGTTTAACTCCCCACTTTATCCCATGAAGCTTGCTGGGTGATCTTGGGCCTCTCACTACCATTCAGTCAAAACTACCTCTGAGGATTGTTGCGAGGATAAAGTAGAGGGGGGAGTTCCATGTATGCCACCTGGAGCTTCTTGCAAGAAAGATGAGATAGAAATGTAATGAAAACAGGAATAATAATACAAGCATGTAACTGTAAACTTGTGAATACTAATATGTTGCGCAACGCAGAGTTTGCTTCTTTGCATGCTGCAACTGCTTGAGTTTCACTTTGAACTTCCAATAGCATATTGTTGCGTGCTATCCGTGTCTCCAAGCAGTGAGAGATTTCCAGGGGTCCCTGAGCTTGCCCAGGGTTTGGTTTCCTTAGAAAGAAGGTCAGCGGAGACTGTGGTGGCTTTTACGAAATATGGTTTATTTACATACATTCCATCTTGAGCTTAAGATGGAGGGGTTCAAAGCATCAGTAGTCCAACAGATCTTGCTTTTGCATCAGGCTTACAGGAGGCATCCTAAAGCCATGGCGTAGGGAGCCAGCCTCTCTGCGTGTCTCCAGTTCCCAGCCTTTCTTCAGATGCAACTCAAAACACAAGCCTCCCTTAGGCCCCAGGAGAGGGGGGGGGCTCTCCTGAAGTGCTTCAGTAACAATAGGATCTCCCTGGCCCATTCACCAGTAATGGGCACCTTGCAGACCAGAGCCCACCTCCAGGTGCAAGGTTCCAAATCAGAGGCTGGAAGGGGACTCATAGAAATAATCTATCTCAACCACCAAACCCATAACAATATAATGGGTCAGTTATGTTTTCCCCCTGGTATATCTTTAAGCAATAGAACAGACTTTTTACTTTCAGTTCTGTTACACAGCAACATGGGTGGGCAGACGAGCTTTCAGTGTTGCCTGAGGAGTTGGGCATGATCCTCTGTGAAAACTGAGGAGTGACCAGGACGTAACGGCCCATTTTCACATGGGAAATCTTGGAGAGGGTGTGGCCTGGAATTCTCTGGGAGCCAAATCAAATTCCCTTCTGCACAATGCAAAGGGCACGTCGCCAGTGGCAGAGCCACAGGTGGCCATTCCCTGCTCTTTCTTCCAGGAAAGATTGCAATATAAGTTGTTTGGGGAGGAGGTGGGGAGGGGAGAAACTCTTCATTCCAGAGAAAGCAATTATTCACTTGACCTGTTGCAGAACATCCTTCGCTCTGGCGGGAGCACCAGAGCAAGGCATTTCTTTAATTCCATATTTTCTGCTTGGGGAAGAGCGACCACACGTTATTTGTTGCTCTTTGAGAGACTGACTAGGAGACAATAATATCTGGCTTTGGGTTTGGAGGAAAATGGATGGGATGGGAGGAGGGGGAGTGGCAGAGGGAAAGTCAACCTCTGCTTCTCAACTTCCCCATCTGCTTTATTCAGTCTGTTCCTCTAAGGCTGTGTGCGCACCCCACCTTGAAAGCACATAGCATCTCCAAAAGAATTCTGGGAATTGTAGTTTGTTAAAGGTGCTGGGAATTGTCGTTCTGTGAGGAGTAAACTACAGTTCCCTCAATTCTTTGTGGGGGAGGGGAAGCCATGTGCTTTAAAAGTATGGTGTGTAGGCAGCCTGGTCTTCAACAGGTGGGTTGGGCTCACTTATGGGTAATGGCCTGATCTTGCAACAGCAATGTTACCATCATACAAATGGGAATGGACTGCCTTCAAGTCGATCCCGACTTATGCCGACCCTATGAATAGGGTGTTCAAGGTAAGTGGTATTCAGAGGGGGTTTCCCATTGCCTCCCTCTGAGGCTAGTCCTCCCCAGCTGGCTAGGGCCTGCTCAGCTTGCCACAGCTGCACAAGCCAGCCCCTTCCTTGTCTGCAAGTGCCAGCTGGGGGGCAACTGGGCTCCTTGGACTATGCAGATTGACCAGGGATGCACAGGTGGCAGGGCACATAACCCCTGAGCCACTTACTGTGGGGTGATCTTTAGCTGGCCCTTGACACCCAGAAGACACGAGCGGGGATTTGAACTCCCAGACTCTGGACTCCCAGCCAGGCTCTCCTCCCCACTGTGCTATTCCAGCCCTGTATCATACAAATAGAGGGTTAAAAAAAGAAGACGGTCCCTAAATGCATTTTTGAGTCCTAAGTTTGAAAAATTTGAAGACTGTTGCTCTAAGGTACGGGCACTCTAACAAGGACTACCACAATTTCTCATGTATAGGTCACCTTTCAGGCTGGGCCCAGCCTTCACAAAGAGAGGGTAATTCTCTGGGCCAATTCCCTCACTGCAGGGCAGCTGTGGCCAACCTGGTGTCCTTCAGGTGCTTTGGACTGCAGCTCCCATCAGCCCCAGCCAGCACAGACATATTGGTTGCTGCTGCTGGGAGCTGGGGTCCACAAGACCTGAAGGGCAGCAGGCTGGAGAAGCCAGCCTTCCTCCCTTGCCTTGCTGGATTTCTCAGAGTTCTTTGGCTCTTTCCTCTCCTTCCTACTTCACCATGTGCTGCCCAGTCTTGGAACTTCTCTCCTGTTGGGTCCCTGCCTTGTCTCCTCACTTAGGCTATTGATGCTGGCTCCTTCGGTTGGGAAGATCCGTCCAGGCACTACTTGAGCACTTTGCAGCTGTTTGGCAATAGTACAGAACTGGCTTCCCTGGAGAAAGGGTTATTTCTATACACAAGAAGCCCTTGGGTCTCTCATGCAGAAAAGCTGCCTCATTATAAAGTAAAAGGAGCCAGGGGACATTCAAGGGTTTTTAAAAAACTCTTGTGATTAATTCAAGACTTGGGAAAGAGTTTCTGTCTCTCTTGTCTTTCTCTCTCTCCCCGCCACCCTGTTGTTGCTGTTGAACTTCCTATTGTACAAGAATGACAATGGAGTATTTTTTTTTTTTTAAGTCATGCTGTCAGACAGGAAGAAGCTGCATGTGACTTGTTCCCTTCTTCTTTGGACATGCGGGAATCCTTGAAAAAAGAGCTGCTTCTCTTGTGCACCCTGCACACTGGTGCCCCCCCTCCATTAATCAGGCAAATTTTAATCTGTAAAGGTTTACTTGACTGGTCTGGTAGTTGAATCTGTTGAAATGCAGACTACAGTGGAAATCTCTCTGCAGCTTCAGACAAAGACTGTGTTTGGGTGTCATGCTAAACCATAGTGTGATGTAAATGAGCCTAGATGAGCTTCACGCTTATGCGTTCTCCTTTCCTCATCCAGTGCCGTGGCAAGGAGGATTTCTGTTTTTGCTTAACCACAGCCTCTGCTACTGTCCAAACTATGGTTTCAAGTTGGCTTCTTGGAAACAAGCCATAGCTGACATGAACCACAGTTTTTTGGTTCAGATAACAAAATTGGCTGTGGTTAATCAAAAAGGGTAGTGAATGCTTCTGTCCTTGGAGCCGCAGTGGAGGAGGAGCAGGGAGAGTGTAGCTTGAGTCTAAGGCTTGTTTGGGCTTGTTCATGTTAAGCTAAAAAGGAATGGTAACCTCAAGACTTGATTGCTGCAACATACTCTATGTGGGGCTGCCCTTGAGGTTGGTCTGGAAGCTCCAATTAGGGCAAAATGCCATTGTGAATTTGCTGTCTGGAGTAGGGTTGCTCAGAGGCTGAGAATGATTCTGTATCTTTAAGAGAAGAGAAAATTCAGCCAAGTGCAGGTTTTCTTGCAACACTGTAATGGGAAAAACCATAAGGTGGAATTCTCCCTTCCGCCTTCACAACTTTGAAAGATACAGAAGACCTCTTGGTTGCCAGGCCTGGCCTCCAAGAGGTCTTCTGTATCTTTAAATGTTATGCAGGGGCAAGGGAGAATTCCACCTTGTGGTTTTTCCCATTACAGTGTTGCAAGAAAACCTGCACTTGGCTGAATTTTCTCTTCTCCTAAAGATACAGGATCAGTCTCAGGCCAGGAACCTGGCAATCCTAGTCTGGAGTTAACCGGACATCTGCACTGCGGAAGCAACTGCACTGGCTGCTTATATGGTGCCAAGACAGGTGATGTTACTTGTTTACGAATCCCTAAACAATTTGGGATCAGGCTACTTGAAAGGCCGCCTTTGCACTTACACTCTTGCCTGGCCATTATGTTCTCTGGCTTGCCGATACCAAGAGTTCCTACTATTCACCTTGTGACAACCAGCAGTGGCGCTTTCAGTGTTGTACCCCCCCCTTAGTGTGACATTTATTACCATCTGTGATAAGGCATGCTCCAACTATCTACTCCAGAGTTCTATTAATTTACACATGTCATGACCCTTGTGTCCAGCAGCAATTCAGACACCGAGTCGGAGTTTGCAGCTGGGACTGCTGATGGCTCCATGTCAGTGGGCAGTGGAATCTGCTCTGGGTTTTAGTCCCAACTTCCAAGGAGCTGTCCAAGGTACTTCCGCTAAGAAGCCAGACCAGCTTCAGGGCTCTGAGATTGCTGCTGCAGATCAGTAGATCACAGGGCCCGTGGCAATGAGACAGGAGCCCACAAAATAACTTTCCACATCCTGTGCAGTCAGAACCAGGACCCTCGTGGATGCCTTCTCCTAAGCCAGAGGAACCCAATGTCTGCTAAGCATCTTTGGGTATTGTACTATTATTTTAACTGTTTTATGCTCAGTGTATATCGTATGCATAGTTAAGTTTTTTTCCTGCATTGCTCTGATATTTTGTAATGTGAGCGTTTTGTGAATCTTTTAAAATTAATACTATATCATGGCTTAATGCAGGGACGGGAACAGTGATGGCTGGTGGCTCCAGGTCAGTGGAATCTCCTCCAGGTTTTAGCCTGAACTTTCAAGGAGCTGCCCAAAGTGCTGAAGCCCCCATCCTCCATCCAGAGAAGCCGAAGGCATTATCAGCATTCACTTGGGGTGGAAATCAGGCTTGGGGAGAGTTCCAAGGACCAGACAGGAAAGCCTAGTGGGCCACAGCCCCCATGCCTGAGGTCCCCCCACTCGGTTTAACATGATGTCAGAATGCAGCCAATATGCTTTCATATTTCATAGGTAATCCAAAAAGCATTTGATTAACACAAAAGGTTACATCATAACTGGCCTTTGCCAGGGTGGATTTGCCAGCAATTCTCATAGATAAACCCTGTTTGACCACAGCCTAAGCCTCTGCAACAGCCAGGCCTAATCAAACTTTAATCTCTCTCCTCTTGAATTATGCATGACTGTGATTTACTTGGGTTCTGTAAGGATAGTCCTTAGACGAACACAGATGGGTCCATCACCTATGTGATCGGAAATAGAATTGTATCCCGCATATCAAGCTTTATTAGGCTTAATCTGGGCTGCTGAGGGTTTTGAACAGGTGCCTTGATGATGGGATCAGAGGCAAAAGCTGTCCAGTGTGGCTGAATTTTGTCCCTATACCAGAATAATTCCTAAAGCACTCCTGTGCATGCAATAGTTTGGTTGGGATTATCCCAGCTGCGTGTCACATTTCATTTGATCCTTTTGCTCTGCAATCACCTACTTGGGGGGTGCAATGGGAGCAGATGCTGTTGAGAGAAAACAATGATCCATGAGAACTGCTGTGAAGCCCAGACCCAGACGTTGAAAGAACATACAGGGTGTTATGGTTGTTCTGTTTTTTAAAGGAAGATGCCAGCATCAAGATGGAGTTGGCAAGATCTTGGCAATGCTTCCAGAACAGGAGGTATGCAGGTGAAGTTGCTCTTTTCAAAGTGAATAGAGATGACCAACGTGTAGCAGGGCCATCTGCTTGCCAGGAAGACTCAAATCCTGTATAATGAAAATTCCGGCCATGCATTCCACAGCCACAAATTATTATCCTCTATGCCTGTTTCCTTAAGAATATAGGTGCAAACCCGGTTTCAGCCTGAGGGTCATATTCCCTTCAGGGCAACCTTTGGGGGAGGGGACATGCCAGTGGTGGGCGGGGTGAGAGGCACAAGTTGGCAGAGCAATGAATGTAAATTTTACCTTTGTACTGTGGACTACCTTCGACACACCCCTCCTCTCTATCCTCCCTCCCAGGCAAGCAAGAAGCATTATTAGACTGCAAGGGCACATCCCAGCCAGGCAAAAACACTGAAGGTGGGTGTGAATCGGGGCCAATGAGGGCCATGGCTAGGGAGACTGTTGAGAGCCACATAAAGAGGCTTGAAGGGAGGCTCCAACTGCATTTATAAGCCACCGTATAACAAGTTTTGGGGATATTTTACACCACAAAATCAAGCGAGTTAAAAAACCAGCAAGAACAATAAATAATAAAAACATTGTAACATCAAGGACCTGTTGCTTGAGTTTGCTTGCTTTCATCTTCCCTCCCTGTTCCTCTTTCCTTTTGTGTTGTGTCTTTTTACTTTATTAGCCAAAGACGCAGGACTGTGTTGTTGATCCATATGCTGCTCAGTGAACCCTTTTGGCTTTCCCCCATACCTGAGGACTGGAAAGTGGCCAACATAACAGCAGCCTATAAAAGGGATCCAAGGGGGATCCCAGAAATTACAGTCCAGTTAGCTTAATGCCTGTCCCGGGAAAGCTGGTGAAAGTATTGCTAAAGATAAAATAACCAAGCATATAGAAGAACAAGCCTTGCTGAAGCAGAGCCAGCATGGCTTCTGCAAGGGTACTTCTTGTCTTAACAATCTATGGGAGCTATTTGAGAGCATTAGCAAGCACATAGAGGTGATCTGGCTGTCATAGTGTATTTGGACTTTCAAAAAGCTTTTGACAAAGTACCTCACCAAACACTCCTGAGTAAGCTTAGCAGTCACAGAATAAGACGAGAGGTCCTCTTGTGGATGAGGAAGACGTTAGGAAACAGAAATCAGAGAGAAGGCATAAATGATCAGTTCTTCCAATGGGGGATGTAGAAATGGAGTCTCCCAAAGATCAGCATTGGGACCTGTGCTTTTTAACTTATTCATAAATGACCTAGAATTAGGAGTGAGCAGTGAAGTGGCCATGTTTGCTGATGATACTAAATTGCTCAGGGTTGTTAAAACAAAAAGAGATTGTGAAGAGCTCCAAAAGGACCTCTCAAAACTGAGTGAATGGATGGTAGAATATCAAATGCAAATCAATGTAAACAAATGTAAAGTTATGCATATTGGAGCAAAAATTTTACATGTACGCTCATGGGGTCTGAACTGGCAATGACTGACCAGGAACGAGACCTTGGGGTCTTAATACATAGCTCAATGAAAATGTCGACCCAGTGCATGGCAGCTGTGAAAAAGGCAAATTCCATGATAGGGATCATTAGGAAAGGTACTGAAAATAAAACAGCTGATATTGTAATGCCATTGTACAGATCTATGGTGCAACCGCATTTGAGATACTGTGCACAGTTCTGGTCACCTCACCTCAAAAAGGATATTGTAGAGTTGGAAAAGGGCAACTAAGAGGATGAAGGAGATGGAGCGACTCCCCTATGTGGAATGGTTACAGCATTTGAAGCTTTATCTTGGAGGAAAGGCGAGTAATAGATGACATGACAGCAGTTAATAAAATCATGCATGGTATGGAGAGAGTGGAGAGAGAGAAGTACTTCTCCCTCTCTCATGAATCTAGAATTCGTGGACATCCAATGAAGGTAAATACTTGAAAATTCTGGACAGACAAAAGAAAGTCCTTCACACAGTGCATGGTTAAGCTTGGGAATTCTCTCCCACCAGAGAGGAGAAGGCTATCAATGACTACTAGCTGTCGGAGGCAATATGCTTCTGAATGCCAGTTGCTGGAAACTGCGGGAGGGGAGAGTGCTGTTGCGCTCAGGTCCCGGTTGCAGGCTTCCCTTTGGGGCATCTGGTGGTTAGCCACTGTGTGAATAGATCCTTATCAAGACAAGGGCAGATGGAAAGAAAACTAGAGGAGAAGCCTGGATGTCCCATGAGCTGTGGTCCTTGAAGTGCAAGAGGGGTTTTCCTCCCCTCTCCTTCATGCCTGCCCCAGAGAAAGGCAGAGTCAGCACTGCCATGAAAGGATCAGCCTTGCTTTGAACATGCAAAGTTCAAGGATCAAGGATCACCTGCATGGACTGGGGTTTTTATAGTGTGCTGTAAAGCTTAATGCCTAACAAAAGCTGTTGAGCTGAGCATTCCCTGTGCTTGTGTACATCTGTGTAAAGGCAGAGGAGTGGGAATGGTAGCAGGTGGCCCTTCCCATGGATGCCCAACACAGGTTTAGGTTGCCACCTTCCTGATGAACAGAGACTCTTTGCCTTTAACTGCTGTGTTACAGGTAGAAATCAATAGGCAGAGCCTTTGTCATTTTGGAGACATACCAACAGGATATGGCTTCACCCAATTGCTTTATTTGTTTGTTTAAAAGCATTAATTGACTGCTTTTTTTTGAAAAGAGCAACTAAGCAGTGTATGATAGTACAACTCAGCATAAAACATCAAAACAGTATCATAAAAGCACATATAAGTTCAATGGTACAGGGTCCAATCTTATAGATCAGGGAAAGCCTATGCAAAAAGATACCGGGCATCTGAAGCAAATAATTGACGATCTTCAGATATGGCTGAGGGAAGGGCATTCCAAAGTGTACTTTGCTGTGCAGATAAGAACATAAGAAGAGCCTGGCATACCTCACAAGATTGTTGTGGAGACCATATATGCCACCATGAGCTCTTTGGGGGAAAGGCAAGATAAAAATGTAATAAATAAATGTAAGCACTGTTAACTATCTCTTTATCATTGTCTGTACTTTCTGCATTTCATTTCCCTCCAGCCTTGTTTACAGTACATACGTGTATATACTTGCGATTCAGGAGAAGACCTCATGCATGGGAAGTGGGCTGTTATCCATGAAAGCTCTTAAGAACCTAAGAACATAGCAAAAGCCCGGCTGCATCAGACCCTAGGCCTATCTAATCCAGCACCTGTCATCCAGGATCATTTTCACAGCTGCCAACCAGGTGCTTATGGAAAACCCACAACCAGGATCCAAGTGCCATAGCACTCAATCCACTTGTGATTGCTAGTAACTGACATAGTGGAGGTAATATATAACCACTTTGATTAGTAGCCATTGGTAGGTAGCCTTATCATCTATGAATGTGTTTACTCTGCATCTGTGTTAGAATTACCTTTTTAGATGTTTTTAAAGCTTTTTTTTAATGATGTTTTCTTTTAATGTTTTTAAAGATGTTTTGTTTTAATATGCTTTAAAGAGGTTTTTAAGATGTTTTTGAGTAGTTTTTTTGTGTTTTTGTTTGCCACCATGGAAGAAAGGGCAGGATATACATTTAATAAATAACAGTAATAATACCACTACTCTACTTTTAGAGCCATTTAAGGAGAGTCCGATGAAAAAGAACAAAGGAAAAGTTCAGCTGGATCAGACCAAAGGCCTATCTAGTTCAGTACCAGCCAGATGCAGAAATAAGGAGTCCAGACGCACGACAGTTTATATGCCATAATACATTTTGCTGGTTTGTTGTGTGTGTGGGGGGGACAAACTGCTGCCTTTGTTTTTGCTGCAGCACCAAGCCTAACACACCTGCCCCTCTGGAAATTAAAATGACAAGTTTTTTTCCTACTTTAAAGCTGTTGTTGTCCAGGCACAAATTCAAAAGGTGAAGCATTCGATTGCATCTGCAGATGGCTTCACCTGTAGAACTTCTGCCTGCTGTCTTTAACTGGGGGGAGGGCGGGAGGCACACGTTCGCAATGCCCCTGAACCTGAGTGGGCACCTTCCACCTGCCAGTCTGAGGCCACGCCCTCATGGCCTACCCTTTCCCTGTTGCCTGGATACAAGCACAACGCCCCTCCTCCTCCTCCTCCTCCTCCTCCTCCTCCTCCCTATGGCATTCTTTTATGGACAGAGAGGCCTCGCATATGGACTCCTGTGCACCGCCGCTCTAGTTCCCCCCTCCAGTCTCTTTAGTTCGTTTTCCTCGTTAGGGGCTTCATCTCCGGGCGGCAACGTCATCTGGAGTGGACGCAGGAGTGAGGGGGCGCAATATGTAGGCGCGACACGCCGCCGCCGCCGCCTCCTCCGAACTGTTTTCTCTGTGTGTGTGTATGTGAGGGGAAGGGATGATGGAAAAAAAAGGCGAACCTTAATGCCGCAGCGAGCTAAGTGTGAGCCTCGTCAGCCACCATCGCTCCCGAGAGGCCCCACCACAGGCGGAGCCTCGCCGGCCACCGTTCGTCCGTCAGCCGCGGCAGACTGACCGCGAAGCTTGCGGCTGATCCTCTCCTCCGGGTTTTTTTTTATTTCAATTTTTTTACCTCAGGCGATGGAGCGATGGGGCCGGAGGCGGCTCGGCCTCGTCGACGGGCGGCAGGTCTCGCTCGCTACCGCCGCCTCTGCCGCCCTCCTTTTCCTCCTCCCGCTGCTGGGGTCGGTCGCGGCGGCGGGAGCGGCTGAGGCGAAGGAGTGCGACAAGCCGTGCGCCAACGGAGGGCGCTGCCAGCCCAGCACCGGCCAGTGCGAGTGCCAGCCCGGCTGGGTCGGGGACCAATGCCAGCACTGCGGAGGCCGCTTCCGGTGGGTGAGAGGACGGCGGCGGGGAGCCCCCAGCGGGCAGGCCGGTGGGCCGGCGGGCGAAGGCCCCCTCGGGGCTGAGATGCGCTCCTGGCGCCCTCCCAGCCACGATGCGGTCTCCGCTACTCTGGGTGTAGCAGAGCCTGCCTCGCAGGATTGTTGCGAGGAAACAGTGAGGGGGGAGGGGTGCAGTCATAAATTTGCGAGGGGATAGCGACTTCCGGGCATGTGTGGGGTAGTGGGCGACAGAGAGCAGGGTGGGTGTGAAGAGTTGTTCTTTCCCCCCCATTAAGGTTCACGTTAGCACTAATTACAAACTGCCCCAAATCGCGGGGGGGGGGGAGGTGGTGTCTATGCACAACGTAAAGAGAGCCCAAGTTGTGCCCTTGGGTGTTTAAAAGGGAAGACTCCAGGGCAGGAGTGGCTAATCCCTGCCCTGGGGGCGTGATGGGGCCACCTAATCAGGTTTTTTCTGCCTCTCCCTAGACGTGGCTGATTTTGTTGGTGGCAGCAAAAACAAAGCTAAATTCAAGTGATTGTGGCATTGGGTGGTTTGAACCGCTGCGCTCTGCCCATTGCTGATATCTGATGGAAATATCCCCCTCTTTAGTTGTGGGATTGATCATTGGATGAGCGAGGAGAGGCAGACAGCCAACTTGTTGGGCTGATCTGCCCAGATAAGCTAAGGAGGGGTGCCCTGCTGGTGTGCGCACCTGTCCTGCTAGTGTGCATGGTTTGCATGCATGTGTGCTAGAGTGGATGGTCACATCCACCACTGGCATTTGGCCCCAAGACAGTTGGCAAAGGATGAATGTGGCCCTTGGGCCAAAAATAGTTAATTCTCCCCACTGTAAAAAGGGAGTTCATCTCGTACTTGTTAGGAAGAAAAAGTGAGTGAGATATTATATCCTGTTCGCTTTGAGTATGCTTTTAAAATGATGTAGGAATGAACTCCTGTGAAACTTTCATTTAGAGAATATTCTCAAAATAAGCGCCAGTGCTTTTCCTGTTCGTGTAGAAGATCAGGAAAGAGCCTGGTTCAGATCTCATCCCTCCCATAAACTTGTCTGGTGACCTGAGTTTTCACCCTTCCTCCTTTAAACAATATGGAGATAATACTACCCTTACCTTGCAGGGTGATTATAAAGATTGCAAGGCAATGTGTACAAGGTGCCTTGAGTGTTTTCAGAAAAAGCTTTCTATACATGCTATAGGTATGACTAGAAAAACTGTGGGTAAGGATAATGGCTAAATGGGTGTGGAGCCTGTGAGTGTAGAGTAAAATAATAATTATAGAATCACTTTAATAACATAACACATCTTGACTGCTCTAACTGCATCATCTTGTACGTTATCTGAGTCATTCTTACAACACTTCTCCCAGGTAGGCCAGCTTTCTCACTGCCATATTGCAGATGAGAAACTGAGGCACAAGGTGTTTGCCCAGGTGCATTCTGCTATTGTGGTGAGACTTGATCAGGGGACATTCCAGTGTTGCATAATCCTAGCCACTATGCTACTGAAGTTCTACCTTTGTTGTCATAGGTGATATGAGTTTGCATGTCGATTGCTCGAAATCGCAAGTGGGGAGAGTGCCATTGTGCTCATGTCCTGCTTGCAGGCTTCCCATAATCATCTGGTGGACCATGATGGGGAGCAGGATGTTTGACTAGATGGGTGTGTGGGCTGATCTAGCTGATCTAGATCTTATGCTTTTCTGTCAAATCTTTATAACAAGAACCAAAATTGATCTTAAAATATGTGTTACCCAGCTCACTTTCTGTCCCATTGGTATTTAGCAAAGGTAGCAATTTTTTTCTCTAACTACCTTATTGTGGTTAACAAGTAGAAATCATATCTTTTCCTCATCTGACCTATATTCATGACCCCTTATTTAGCCAGGGAAGAAATTAAGCGCTTGTCAGCCCCTAGGTGAGGGGGAATGAATGTATCCTCAAATGGGGCTCCCAACAGCAGCCAACTTTCTTCAGGCGCAAACACTTCCCATTGCAGCAATTGGATGGGATGAGAACCGTGCACACGAGGAAATTCCTCAGGGTTCAATAGACTGTGTGTTGCAATGGTTACCTCAGATCCTGCCAAACTCACTTCAACAGAGAATTAATTCACATTTTATAGACTGGGGGCACAGGACACCCGGATGACTGCATGTGACTTCTCTGAGGCACTCTGAGAAAAATGTCTGAGGGCCCCTTGGCACGTAGGTCCCCATCCAGATGCTCTTCTGCACCCATGTTGGGTAGGTGAGCAGAAGCAGACCGCTGCACATGCTGGAACAAGGCAATTCTGTTTTTTTAAAAAGCTTTCAGACAGCAAACAGGTTTGCGGTGCAGGTGTGTGTGTTTCATGGTGCACAAGCAGTACTAGTGTAGCGTCTGGGCTCTGCACAGAAGTGGACTGTAGAAATGGAAAGGGCCCTGGCTCAATGGTAGAGCACCTGCTTTGCATGTCAACATTCCTAGAGTTAATCCCTTTCATCTCCCCCTACGGCTGGGGATATCCCTGCCTGAAACCTTGGAAAGCTGCTGTCAGTCAGTGTGGCCAGTACTGAGCTAGATGGGCAAGTGGGTTGGAGTGACTGTAAGGCAGTTTTCTATACTGATGGGCAATGGAGGACTAAGCCATGATGGCTATTAGTGTCATGGAAACATGTCTCTGAATGCCAGTTGCTGGGAATTGCAAGTGGAGAGAGGGCTGCTGTTGCGTTTGGGTCCTGCTTGGGGGCTTCCCGTTGAGGCATCTGGCTGGCCGCTATGCAGACAGAATGCTGGACTAGATGGGCTACTGGCATGATCCAGCAGGCTCTTATGTTTTTAAGCTGGCAGTGGGAATGGTGGCTTAGAAATTTCCAGGGTGGTGTGAGAGGAGATTGCATAGGGGAGATATCAGGAGGAAACGTAGGGTTGAGCTTTTTCTGCTCAGGCCAAATGTGCGATAAATAAATAAATTCTTGGGTGTGAAACTTTGTTATAACATAAATGTTGCAATCCTGTACCCACTTACTGGGCAGTAAGTACCGGTGAATGTATCTAGGACTGCACTGTTAATGTAGTAAAACATTTTTTTTGCCAGGGTTCCCTGAGCAGCTTTTCTGGCTCAGGTAGGGAGTGGGTTTTTTGCAGTAGCAGAGGAGGGCCCACAGTTACCTAGATAAGATCATTTTTAGCATGTGTTTTATACTGTTTAAATTTTTAAATTGTGTTTTAAATTGTTTTTATAAGATCTCTTTTAAATTGTATTTGTTTTAATGTTTTTAGTTACTGTAAACCGCCCAGAAAGCTTCGGCTATGGGGCGGTATACAAGTATAATAAAATAAATAAATAAATAAATTTAAAGGAGTGTGGGAGAGAGATGAGGATGGAAACAAGGTCAGTGGGCCTGAGTTTTTAAGTTGAGGGAAGTCTTGCTGAGGGTGTAGCGTTGCCACTGAGAGATCTGCTGGCTCCTAGGCACTATAAATGGAGGCAGGTCTTAAGTTGGTCTTTGTGTGTGTGTGTGTATGTGTGCATGCATGTAAATAGCTATGCCATAGCATTTGGGTTCTCTGGTGAGGACAGAAGGATAGCTGTGTTGCTGAAGGAACTAGACAGTTTTGCAATGACAAGTTTCAGAGGGTTAGCTGTGTGTGTGTGATTTTTTTATGCTACAGATGAAGTCTTCTGCCTTCTTAAAGACTGACAGATTTATTATGGCTTAAACTTTCAGAGACTACAAAAGCTATAACACAACAATTTTGTTAGTGTTGCCACAAGGCCTTGTTTTTATTTCTTGGCAATGGACGTGTGTGCATTTCTGTGCATGCACGCACACAGATGCTTAGTGGGGAGCTGGGGCTTAGGAATTTAGTGGTTTTTTAGGAGTAACATTATACACTGCTGGAATCCTAAGTAGGACGGAGGGTGGTATATAAATGTTCTAAATAAATAAAAAAGAGGCTTGTAAATTCTTTTACAGGAAGTATGTGGGGTGGCCATTGGTGAAGAACTGAGTGTTCCTATGTGCTGCTGCTGCTTACAGCAGCCTTGAAAATTAAGCCCCAAATTACTAATACATTAAAAAATGCCCATCTGCCTACAAAATTGCTTATGTTAGTAATGTTGTGGCACATTCATGGCCTGAATAAAGAGAGAGCCACCACCCTTCTTGTTTCCAAAAGCTTTCTGCCTGCCTGGTGGAGATTCTGACCTGCCAGAAGTGGAACAATTACTGTTGATGAGGGCGTTCTTTAACCTGAGCTCATCTAGCAAAGAAGGGCAAGAGTTTTCCTGAGCTTGGACAAGGGAAAATGAGTGGAGGTGTTGGGCACAAGTTTGGTAGCAAGAGGTAACAAGATGGATGAAAGATCTTAGCTGACAGTGACAGGGCAAGATTTTGTAAACTAGTGTGTCTCATTGTTACGGATGGTGAGGTGGGACAATGGATTGGCTTGAGGATTTGGTAGGATGACTTTGGAGGCATTGCCTCTTTCTTGGTCTGGGTTAAGTGAAGGTGAACCATCAAGAGTGCGAACTTCAGTTCTATTACAGGACTGAGTACATAGAAATAGGAGTAAAATTACCTTCCTTTGCCTAGATGCAAGGGGGGCATCATGGGAATTTGTGGGTTTCTGGTCATAGCATCAGTCTGGATCCTCTGTGTAGACTATGGAATGAGAATGAAGTCCTTTTTGTATGGTTCTTCTGGGGATAGTCAGGTGTATGTTTTAATAGAGGGGATTTTCTACTATAAATAGGACAAAATAAAAAAAGAGGGCTCAGTGGGCTGTACCCAACACTGCCGCTCCACTTGCCAAACAGACTTCTGTGAACACAACAGAACTTCCTCTTCCCCTTTTGTTTCCTTTAGTCCCCCTTACACCCTCAAAATAATATTTGGAGGGCTGGGGAACCCTTCAGAGCAGACTTTGGGGATGCATTGGGATGAGAGGAAACGGAAGTCCTAATGCACCAGTGGAGCAATGCGCATGAAGCATTGGATACAACCCAATGAGTGTGTCAGCAGGGTGGGAAGTAGATGCCTGGTCTATGATAATGGGGAAGAATATGTTTCCTAAACCATTTGAGAGGCATGATTTTCTTTGTCAGACAAACTAGATGGTTGATTGGATTGCCTTTTCGAGAATAATAAGGTATATCTGCGGCTTATCAGTCTAAGAGAGGAAAAGTATAGAGTTAGACAAATCTTGGTATGTGTCTTCAGAGGGCTTGTCCTAAGGGTGTTAGTGGCCCTGTCTATCAACTGGTAGTCCTAGAAGAAAGGGACTGTGTGACTGAACCTTCCCATAGGTGGGTGAAAGGAAGTGAGGCAATACATCAGAGCAGTAGTGTGCTACTTGGGGTTATAGTAGGAGTATGCTGGATCACCTTGGATTATAATGGACTAGTGGAAAGTGCCAGGTGTTTCTAGGAATTCTAAGAAACCTTTTTGAAATAAGTGGTTGAAAACAGTGCAGTTTTCAAAGCTTCAGTCTGCCATCTTGATTAAAAATGGCATCCAGTTTTGTCCAAACATAAACCTGTTCTTTCATGCAACATTTGATCACCATATTTTAGGAGGCGTTCAAATGCACAGAGGACAGAGAAAAAGGCAAACAACTTTCCGAAATACATAGCAGATGGGACAGCTGAGAAGAGAGCAGGATTCCAGGTGCCTTTAAATGCATGGTTCTCTTGGATGCATTGTGGCTTAGAATGTATGGGTGCAGCTGCAAATGGGTCCATAGTGCAGAACTAAGATGTTGGTGTAATGATCTGTTCGTATTGCCTGGGACACTTGGTCTTGATTTAAGATGATGGGACAGTAAACACATGTGTTTATATGGAGGCATACAGGACTAGTTCTCTCCACAACATCACTTCATCTGATGAGGTAGACACTAGTTAATTTGCATCACAATAAATTTGTTTATCCAAGGATGATTGTGCTGTAAGGGAAGATATTATCAGTAACTGAGGAGACTGCTTGCAAGCCTTAATGGCTGGTGCAAGGACATGGTGCAGGGTCTATCTTAATTTGGAAGCTACATTTGACCGTGAGTTCCCTGTGGAAAGGATTGTACAACGTTTCTTTGATCAACATTGTACCTATGGCCATGGGATGGCAAACCTGTCTTAAATTGATGAAGTAATTGTTGCAGGGGTGATGAACCATGTGTGGAGCTTATCAGAGAAGTTGGTTGGAAGTCTCTTTCAGTCAGTAAAGGTTTCGGAGCCTGTTGGCGCTAGAGAGAGGGTGAAACCTGAGTATCCTGATCAGGGTTAATTTGTGAGACATGAATGAACTTTTAAAATGATTTGTCTGTTCCCAGGAATTCTCTCTCCATATAACATACCAGGTGTCAGCAATATGTTTACAGAAAAATGTACTTTACTAATGTATACTGTGATCCCTTTAGGGTCCTAGTGTGATTTGATTACTTAATCCTCAAGTGTGTGTGCAAGATGTGAGATGTGCTATCATGCCCCCTCTTAGCAATGCTCAGTGGTGAGTGCTGATTCTTATGATGTTGGTAAAATGGTGCCACCCATCCACAGGAACCAAGGTATCAGCATGCTCAGGGGAAGCCCTTAGGTTTGCAGAAGTTCATAGTGTTTAAAAAGCCTCTCCCAAAGTCTCTATAAGTGCAGGGTAACTGAAGACAATACACCCTCTAATCTGACACACACAGTGGAAAGTGTTTTGTACAAGATTTTGCTGCAAGTCCCAGTTGTATGCAGTGGACACATGATTCATTGGCAGACTGGAAGCAATTTATTATGTAAGCAACTTTACGAAACCAGGTTTTAATGGTGGAGGAAAGGGCAGGTGCTTTTCTAGTTTCTGACTAATATTGTCGGGTAATGAAAGCATCCACATGGGTTATTGTTTTAGAAATCTGCCTTTCACTTGAGGATAAAATTCTACTGCCCCAAAGTGCTTGCATATTGATACCCTTGTCATGATGCATTTGGGTTGTTTTTGCCTTGCTTTGTATTATAGCAGTAGCCCTGAAGGTTATATGAGAGACTATGTAGGTCCTGCTAGGGAGTTGAGTTAAATTATTTTGCCATCTTCTCATGAATAGTAAAGTGCTTTCCAGCTATTTAGACCTTGGAGGCAATTCATACTTTATGGAGGCAGATATGTATTCATTGGGTTTATGCTATCCCATATGGGTGTGAAGGAGCGATGCATTTCTTCAGACACACAGTAGGTGGATTGTGTTAGGGGGAGTTGTGGCCAGTGAAGAGAACAACAAAAGCTTTCTGAGTATACTTAGCACCGTGTTAATTTTCGGTGCAAATCTTTTTGGATGTGCACATCTTTTGTAAGATCTTGCTGGGAGTTCTGCAAGACCTGCCCCCTGTTGCTTCTGCCTTATTTCTACTTGTCCTTGAAAGCCAGGGCCTTTACTGACTCCAGCTACAAAGGCAGCTGCCAAAGAGACCATCTTGCTGTGAGTCCTTTAATACCAGCTTCCTGTTTTTTTCTTGGCCTATTTCCACCTGACTTCATCGACAAGGGCTGCTTCTGCTATGCAGGATGCCTAGAGAACTTCAAGGTGGGATATTGTTTAGAGCAGGCTTTCCCAACCAGTGTGCCTCCAGATGTTGTTGGACCACAATTCCCATCTTTCCTGACCATTGGCCATGCTGGCTGAGGCTGATGGGAGTTGTGGTCCAACAACATCTGGAGGCACACTGCTTGGGAAAGGCTGGTTCAGAGCATCCTTTCTCAACCTTTGGGTCGCCAGATGGTGCTGGACTAAAATGCCCATCATTCCTGACCATTGACCATGCTGGCTGGCACTGATGGGAGTCCCCAACAACATCTGTAAATAAGAAATAAAGCAATAGCAAGTACCTAGAACTTTCTGATTACTCATTAACTACCATCCCTTGGTAAGGGGTGTTTCTCCGTGAAATGGGAAGTAAATGTGCATGTAGTATTCCATTGAGTATTCAGAATCTGAGAACTGAAAATTCTGCAGAGCTCAAGTATTTTGGAGGGAATGCAATATGAGCACAAGAAATATTCATATGGACTCAGTTGAGTGGTGGTAGTGAGAAAGAGGTGTGCTGTCAGTTGTAACACAAATACCTTTACCTGAAGGTCTTTTGGGTGACCACAGTTTCCTTAGTGTAAGCTCTGTTTTCCTTCTGCAGTGCCAAAGCATTTGTCCAAAGTTTGGCTGTCTCGTAGCAGCTTGGGATTTTGAAGAACTTTAATGCAAGTCACATGTTTATGTTGAATGATTGCTTCTGTGTTTATGCTTGCAAAATGCATGCCTTTTGTATGCCACTGTGTCCAAGGCTGCAGTTCAACACACCCTTACATGAGTAAGTCCTACTGAGCAGTTTGAGTGAATATGCATAGATAAAACAAACATTTTTTTTAATATATGAAGGCTTGCTTACATGAAGAAAACCTGAAAGTGAGATGCACCTAGACGTGGGAAGTACTGTGGAAATTATTTAGTGGTGTGCAGCTACAGGTATTTTAAAAGAAAGGAAAATACTATTCATTAAGTTAATGGAAGCAGTTACAGATGAATATTAACACAGCTTCTATTGCCAGAAAGTGCTGAGGGGTATGTTAAAAATAAACTCATCTTTGCCTCGGTAGTGGATCATTATTGGAATAAAAAAATTCCAGCATCTACTGCAATAAATTGTAACAATTTACCCAAACAAGCAAAACATACTCTGTCATTAAATTTACTTTGTTGTTGTCGTTATGTGCCTTCAAGTTGATTACGACTTATGGCGGCCCTATGAATCAGTGACCTCCAAGAGCATCTGTCGGGAACTACCCTGCTTAGATCTTGTAAGTTCAGGTCTGTGGCTTCCTTTATGGAATCAATCCATCTCTAGTTTGGCCTTCCTCTTTTTCTACTCCCTTCTGTTTTTCCCAGCATTATTGTCTTTTCTAGTGAATCATGTCTTATTATGTGTCCAAAGTATGATAACCTCAGTTTCATCATTTTAGCTTTTAGTGACAGTTCTGCTTTGATTTGTTCTAACACCCAATTATTTTTCTTTTTCGCAGTCCATGGTACGCGCAAAGCTCTCCTCCAACACCACATTTCAAATGAGTAGATTTTTCTCTTATCCGCCTTTTTCACTGTTCAACTTTCACATCCATACATAGAGATCGGGAATACCATGGTCTGAATGATCCTAACTTTGGTGTTCAGTGATACATCTTTGCATTTGAAGACCTTTTCTAGTTCTCTCACAGCTGCCCTCCCCAGTCCTAGCCTTCTGATTTCTTGACTATTGTCTCCATTTCGGTTTATGACTGTGCCGAGGTATTGATAATCCTTGACAAGTTCAGTGTCCTCATTGTCAACTATAAAGTTACATAAATCTTCTGTTGTCATTACTTTAGTCTTCTTGACGTTCAGCTGTAGTCCTGCTTTTGTGCTTTCCTCTTTAACTTTCATCAGCATTCGTTTCAAATCATTCCTGGTTTCTGCTAAGAGTATGGTATTGTCTGCATATCTTAAATTATTGATATTTCTACCTCCAATTTTCACACCTTCATCTTGGTCTAATCCCGCTTTCTGTATGATATATTCTGCGTACAGATTAAACAAATAGGGTGATAAAATACAACCCTGTCTCACACCCTTTCCGATGGGGAACCAATTGTTTTCTCCATATTCTGTCTTTACAGTAGCCTCTTGTCCAGAGTATAGGTTGTGCATCAGGACAATCAGATGCTGTGGCACCCTCATTTCTTTTAAAGCATTCCATAGTTTTTCATGATCTACACAGTCAAAGACTATGCTGTAATCTATAAAGCACAGGGTGATTTTCTTATGAAATTCTTTGCTCTGTTCCATTATCCAATGTATGTCTGCGGTATGATCTCTGGTACCTCTTCCCTTTCTAAATCCAGATTGGACATCTGGCATTTCTCGCTCCATATATGTAAGCGCCTTTGTTGTAGAATCTTGAGCATTACTTTACTTGCGTGGGATATTAAGGCAATAGTTCGGTAATTACTGCATTCTCTGGGATCCCCTTTCTTTGGAAGTGGGATATATATTGAACGCTTCCAGTCTGTGGGTCATTGTTTAGTTTTTGATATTTCTTGACAGATTTTTGTCAAAACTTGGACAGATTTAGTCTCAGTAGCTTGTAGCAACTCTTGGTATGCTGTCTATTCCTGGTGATTTGTTTCTTCCAAGAATTTTAAGAGCAGCTTTCACCTCACATTCTAAAATTTCTGGTTCTTCATCATATGGTTCCTCCATGAATGAATCTGTCATCCTGTCATCTCTTTTATAAAGTTCTTCAGTGTATTGCTTCCATCTTCCTTTTATTTCATCTCGGTCAGTCAGTGTGTTCCCCTGTTGATTATTCAACTTTCCTACTCTTGGTTTAAATTTCCCTTATATTTCTCTAATCTTTTGGAACAGGGCTCTTGTTCTTCCCATTTTGTTGTCCTTTTCTCTTTCTATACAATAACTATTGTAATAGTTTTCTTTGCCTCTACGTACTAGTCATTGTGTAGTTGCATTTAGGGTTCTGACCGTGTTTCTATCTCCTTTTGCTTTTTCTTTCCTTCTCTCTTTAACCATTTTAAGAGTTTCTTCAGTCATCCATTGAGGTCTTTCTCTCTTTTTAACAAGAGGTATTGTCTTTTTGCATTCCTCCCTGATAATGTCCCTGACTTCATTCCATAGTTCTTCTGGTTCTCTGTCAACTAAGTTTAAAGCCTCAAACCTGTTCCTTCTTTGATCTTTATATTCTTCTGGGATGTTATTTAAATTGTATTTTGGCATTATGATTGCTTTGTTGGTGTTCTTTAGCTTTACTCTGATTTTCGATACAACCAGTTCATGATCTGTACCGCAGTCTGCTCCTAGTCTTGTTTTTGCAGAAAGTATGGAACTTCTCCATCTTCTGTTTCCAATTATATAATCAATTTGATTCCTGTATTGACCATCTGGTGATGTCCATGTGTACAGTCGACTTTTTGGTTGCTCAAAAAATGTGTTGGCAAGAAACAATCATTGGCTTCACAGAATTCAATAAGTCTTTCTCCTGCTTCATTTCTGTCACCTAAGCCTCATTTCCCCACAATTCCTAGTTCTTCGCTGTTCCCTACTTTTGCATTCCAGTCCCCCATGATTATCATCATATCTTGTTTTGGTGTGTGATCAATTTCCTCCTGTACTTCTGCGTAAAATCTCTCCAATTCTTCTTCTTCTGCATTTGATGTTGGAGCGTAGACTTGGATGATGGTTAAATTTACTTTAGGCCACTAAAATATAAAAATGGTGAAAGTGTCTTTAAGGCTTGTTTTGCAGGAAGGAAATAAATGGGCTAAACTAGGTTCTTGAATGGGTGGCCAAGCTAGGCATGATGGGATGGTTAGTCTTTTTTTTTTTTTTAACTAACTAGGAATCCCATAAATTATGCCCCACCCCTTCAAACTCTTTTAGCTCATCTGGTGGAGAAGCACAGGTACAAGTACTGTGCCTTTCTCCCCTATCTCTGAGCTAATAGGAATTTTATGAGGATTTAGATTAGAGCAAGGGTATAGGGTTAAATGCCTTTTTGCAGAGGACTGTTTCCTTAATCTTCAAAATAGTTGCATGGAGTCTCTAATTCAAGAAAGAAAGGTAAAAGCAATCTCTCCTGTCGCATCTAGTTTGACCCATAATTTTAGGTTTTATAATGACTTCATTTACATTGAATAATGGTTTTGGATGCTGTGTTTTCACTTTGTGGGATACATCTGATGATTTGATTTTTATTTCGTGTACTTCGGATCATATGCACAAAATAGAATTAGAGTTAGTTATTTGCTATCTCATTTATTAAAAATAGAATTACAGTCAGATATACACCAAACAATAAAATTGGCATTGGTGCTTATAATTGTTGTAGGTAGCAAATGGTCCAGCAAAATTGTGACATTTTCAAAATGAACTCTGTTCTTTGAAGCAGAAAACCTTGTTCTGTGTGATATATGAGATGCAGCTGCTTCAGGTTTGCCTCCACTCCAGATCTTAAGTCATACTTGACAAGGCACAGGTGACAGAAGCAGTAGACTTTTTGTAGGCCAGCCTTGATTCTGTTGACTTCCTCAATATCTTCTTGAATCAGCAGCATGAGCCTTGGCCAGACCATTCCGTTTTCATCGAGTGCACATCCCTCCTCATTGGTTTGGTGATTTTACGTTAACTTTCAATGGCTTAAAGAGTTGGCCAAAGGTACAAGGAGTGTACCTTTGCTATCACCGTTTGTGCTGCTTTGGCAGATTTTGGTTCAATTTACTGCATTCAGTCAGCTCTCATCTGTAATTTCAGGGAGGGCAGCTTTCCGCAGACTCCTACTTGAATCTCTGAAGGCCTTTGTGCTAACCAGAGCACAGCTGGCGAATCCCTTGGATGTGTTTGCCAAGTCCAGGAATGCACCACTGCCTCAGAGAAAGATGTGTTGTGACTGCTAGCTTAAAGTCTCTCTTTTTTTTCTGCTTCTGTCCCCTTAAAAGTCCTTTGTCCCTGCATAGGAAGTGCCACCACACTGATATTTAATCTAGTTTGTTGCATTGGGGACATTCTTGGAGTCTTGACACAGTGATGTGCATGTGAATTGTTTGTTCTAGAAATTCCAGGCTGCTGCTTAATTTCATTTCAGCATTATTTTAGGTGAACCATAATAAAACCAGTGATGCTTCACCTTTGGATCATGTTGAAGATAGATCACATGTGTAGTGCTTATGCCTCTTGTCTCCTTCTTAGTTTCTCTGAGCTCTTGCAAAGTAAGTAGAATAGTATCCTGATAAATTTTTGTGGAGAATAGTCTTTGTGTATTAAGGTCACTCCCACCCTATGTCAGACTGATGCACAGACGGACTTCAATAACATGTTTTGCAGTTCCTGCTCTCATGACATGCTTCTCTTGTCACTAGCTGCTCCCAGCTGCATGTGACTTCATGTCTTGCATGCCTGAAACTAATCTTGATCCCATCTTCCTTTCCTGATCCCGTTCTCTTTTCATCCACTAGAAAACCCCCAAGACAAAATCCCTCCCCAATAAACTTCAAAGGCATCAGCCTAGTTCACATTTCAAAAATACAGTGCAGACCCATTCATTTCTGTTAGTAGTTTACATGCTCTGGTATGTAACTGTTAGAGCCATACGACAATGGAACCAATTACCTAGAGAGGTAGTGGGCTCTCCGACACTGGAAGCATTCAAGAGGCAGCTGGACAGCCACCTTTTGGGGGGTGCTTTGATTTGGATTCCTGCATTGAGCAGGGAGTTGGACTTGATGGCCTTATAGGCCCCTTCCAACTCTACTATGATTCTATATGTAAAAGTGGCAGTCTAATCTGTAATCTGACGTGTTACCATGATGCCACGATACCAGTGGTTTCTTTATAGTAAAAGATAATAAACCATGAATAATGCTGTGGGGCGCACTGAATTAGTCCAATGGTCTATCCATTATTCAGTCAGTGGCTGGCAACAGGGAGTCCAACAGGCAAGGAAGAATGGGGACAGAGGTACAATGACTGTGATCAGGAAGATTGCATTTAGAAGCTGATTACAGTAGCAAATGTTGCAGCGGCTGTGGCAATTAATTCTGTAGGTTCAGATCCAATTCTAACCCTACTTATTTGGGAGTAAGCCCCATTGAATTCAGTAGGACTTACCTCTGAGTAGACATGGTTAAGATTGCACTGTTAGGGTCATATGTGTAAAGTACATCCTTGTCCTTTTCTTCAATCTGCCTGTCAGCCTTGTTGGATGACTTGCATTCCTGTGCTTTGAGAGCAGTTTTTCCTCTTTGTGGTGTGCAAATTGAGACTTCTTGTGTCTTTTTCTGTCCTTTCACTTTTTTCCTGAACTCTGAGGGAAGGACTGTAGCTCAGTGGCAGAACATTTGCCTTGCATGCAGAAGGTCCCAGGTTCAGTCCTTGGTATCTCCAGGAAAGGGCAGGGAGAGACTTCTGTCTGAAACCGTAGAGAGAGACTGCCAGTCAGTGCAGACAGTACTGAGCTGGATGGATGAAGGGTCAGACATAGTGTGCTTCCTATGTCCCTGTGAGGAGCCAACCTGTAAGCCTTTCATATTATTCATCATTCCATTTTAGTTGCTCCTTTTTAAATTTCCAGGTCAACTATATCCTTGACTATTTGTGTGGTGTTGGAGGAGAGCTTTGCGCATACCATGGACTGCAAAAAAGACAAATAATTGGGTTTTAGAACAAATTAAACCAGAACTGTTACTGGAAGCTAAAATTATGAAACTGAGGTTATCATACTTTGGACACATAATAAGACATGATTCACTGGAAAAGACAATAATGCTGGGAAAAACAGAAGGGAGTAGAAAAAGAGGAAGACCAAACTGGAGATTGATTGATTCCATAAAGGAAGCCACAGACCTGAACTTCCAAGATCTAAACAGGATGGTTTATAACAAATGCTTTTGGAGGTCGCTCATTCATAGGGTCGCCATAAGTTGAAATCGACTGGAAGGCACATAACAACATCAACAACAATCAGAGCTACAAAGAGAATTTGTTCACATGTAATGGCAAACCATGGATTGACCGTTCTTGAGCTTGCACCCTTGTTCCTTCCTTTGCATGATCCAATTCTCTCTCTCAATACATGCTTTCGGCAAACAGTACGTTGTTGTTTCATCCAGATTGGATAATTATGGCTTGTGCTTGCCCTCCAGATCAAAATGTGAGATGCACTTCAGATTGTGACTTCCAATTCTGGTTTCGAGGGCAAGCACAATCACAGCTTGGCCTCTGCATTCTATTATTTTGCATGTACTGCAAGTGATGTGTGCAAGTGCTACAGGGAATCCTCCTGATAGTGAGAAACAATCACGCTTATTTTGCTTGCAATGTGTGAACAGTCTCCTTCAAGGTAATAATTCAGGCTTGTAACCTTGCCTGGTTGTGTTGAGTGAGAATTGTCTTCTAGGCTGGGGAGTGCTGGTAAATGTTAAAACACAACTGATCTGTGTCTGCCTTTCAGCCATCTATGTACCATAAATGAATAACACAGTTTGCCTGCCCACACATAGCTAGTAGTTTTTTGTAGGCTTTTAACCTTTTATTAAGTCTGTGATGCATCTTTGAGCGTATTGCACAGCTGCCTTCTGGCATGGATCTCCTTTCATCAGTGTTGTATTGCACAATGTGTGTCGCTAGCACTATGCGTATTGTTGGCTGTATGTAACCTAGTAACAGTCCTACAGTGTTTTTTTTTCTTTTGATCAAAGGCTGTAGCCTACATAGGTTATGCAGTAATGTGTTAGTGCAGCAGCGAAGCACCCACAACTGCTTCCCCTGACACACTAGTTTCAACTCCATATGGGAAAAATGCCGACACTTCAATTGGCTGTGCAAATATCCACTTGAAAAATTTAGGACTTCTAAATGGCAGTGCTTTCTGTACTTGGTTAACAGCACATTCCTCCCCCCCTCAAAAAAAATTGCAAATGTCTTTTGAGCTGTTCTTTGATTCTTGAATGAGCTGTGCCGTCAGAAGAAGAAAAGAGGAGCTTTTTGGAAAGAAGTGAGGCTGGTGTAAAGGAAAGCCTTTTCTCTTGCCCTGTCATGGCTGCCAATCTGAGTAGGCCTGCTGTGCAAGGGGGCCCTCAGGTAGACTGCCACCACACTTCTCTTACGTTTCCCGCTAACCTCAGGCAGGGTAGGGAGAGAGAGAGAAATGACATTTAATGCTGCAAGACAAATACTTATTTTTATTTATTTATTTTATTACAGTTTTAGACCGCCCTATAGCAATAAGCTCCCAGGGCGGTGTACAGCATATGAGAGAAGGCAGAGAGAATATCTAGCTTTCACCCATTTCTTGCTGAAGGTAGCTTGCTTTTCTCTGTTGCATCCCACTGATACACACAGGTAGTGTGAGGCCAAATGGTCTCTGCACATGAAGGGAAAATAACCCTTTCAGTCTGGCACAAACACACACAAGAACCCCAACACTAAGTTTTAAGAAGTTAATTCAGTAACAGACAAAAAAACTTTGCAGTTTAAGAATGTACCTATAGCCAACAGATACTTCTATCAAACTTTAAAAAGCAGGGGAATTGGGCAGCTATAGTGAATGCACCAAGGGAGCAGAAGACCTGACCTCCTCTCTGAGAGATTGGACTGCCCTACAAATTTGTCAAAATGCAAACACAATTTGGGTTGGTCTTTCACAGTCCAATCCACTTAGCTTGGAAGAATTTGGTAACATGTTAAGCCACTCTGACCCTGGAGCTTTGTCAGAGGAATAGGAGTCTCCTGACAAATCTCAGCATTCTTCGTAGACTACACTTCCCAGGATTCTTTGGGGGAAGCCATGACTGTAAAGTGCAATAAAAGGCTGGCATGGGTGTGACCTCCTGATTACCCAAGCCAAACGGCTGTGAGGCTTTTGGAACACACAGTTTTTACTCAGCATGCCCGGGCTTATAATTGACTTCAATGTTAACTTTCTTAAATTAATTAAAAATCAGCCAGATTTTTTAGAACTTTTAAACTGCAGAAGATGAAGGTCAGAGTATGGGACAAGGTCAGTAATAGGACTACAGGTACTCTGTGAACATGGCTGATTTTTAATTAATTTCAACAAATTATTAGACCACTGATAGAAAAAGGGGGTCTGGATTTTTCTCTCTTGTTTTACACTTTGAGCTCTTGGTTCTCTATGAGTGTTTTGTGTATCTCCATGAAAACTTAGATGTTTGTTAAGCAAGCGTTTCCGAGTTGAAATGAGCTTATGGGAAGCAGCAGAATGGGGGTACTTTCAAGCTTGGTAGGTTTATATAAAGAGGCAGGCCAGGGGTAGGACAGAACTGCTCCGCAGCTAGCACCTAGAAAATATTTCAGTCCTGTGCAGGACTGGTACCCATTCAAAAGCCAAAGCTAATTCCTGGGAATTGAAAATAGGGTTATGTATCATGTATGGTATGGAGAGAGTGGATAGAGAGAAGTATTTTTCCTTCTTGTCATAACACTAGAGCCTGTGGACATCCAATGAAGCTGAATGCTGGAAGATTCAGGACAGACAAAGTACTTCTTCACACAGCGCATAATTAAGCTATGGAATTTGCTGGCACAAGAGCAGTGATGGCCACCCAGTTGGATGGTTTAAAAGAGGATTAGACAAATTCATAGAGGATAAACGGTATCAGAGCCTACTAGCCGCAATGGCTATGCCCTGCCTACATCAGTCAGAGGCAGTATGCTTCTCAATACCAGTTGGTGGCTAGAGAATGCTCTTGCACTCAGGTATTGCTTGCTTGTTTCCCATGGGGGCATCTGGTTGGCCACTGTGAGAACAGGATGCTGGACTAGATGGGCCATTGGCCTGTTCCAGGAGGCTCTTCTTCTGTTCTTAGTTCCAGAATAAGCTAAGATAGAGCTAAATATGCTGTCTAACTTAATGAAAAATGCATGGAGTGCAGAGTCCTGAGTACAGAATCCAAGGAGGCTCAGTAGAAGAGAGCTTGTAAGTTTTTGACTGATCTGGTCACTGCTGTTATAGTAGGCTATAAAAAAATTAAACTGTTTTTTGCATTTTTTTGGCTGTTCTTAGGGTTTGGAGGTAAAATACCTCTTTGTGATGGTTGTGTGAGCATCTTTGCTTCACAGTTTTTTATTAACCTGGATACTGGTGTTTTGTAATAATAATCATTTAACTATCAGTGGATCACAGTTGGTTTGTGTAGTATATATTGGGCAATGTGTGAATGGTTTTGATTGGTGCCTTTTTTCAGAGCTTGGAAAAGTTACTTTTTTGAACTACAACTCCCGTCAGCCCCAGCCAGCATGGCCACTGGAATGGGCTGATGTTGTAGTTGTAGTTCAAAAAAGTAACTTTCCCAAGCTCTGCTTTTACTTGTTAATGTAGTTGCCAGCTCTCACAGCAAAGTAGTTGGCAATTAATCTGTGACAGGTTGTCCTCCTAGTGAAATATCTTGGCTGCAGTTATCTAGACACAGGCTGGACGTCTGTCCAGTGTGTCAATATAAATGTAGTACTTGGAGGAGATGGACTAGTAATTCTATTACCAGTCAATTTCTGAGCTCAGTTCAGAGAGTTGATGCCAGCCATTAAGGCTCTACATTAGTCTTCCCCACCCTGGTGCCTTTGAGGTTTTTAGGCTACAACTCCCATCAGCCTCACCCAGCAATCATCAGGGATTATGGTACTCCAAAACATTTGCAGGGGATCAGCTTGAAGAAGGCAGCTCTACATGCCTTGGGGCCTAGGCACTGAATGCAATGCTCACAGCCTGCCTGTGCATTGAGGTCATCACCTGATGCTGTTCTTGGGTGCTTCTGCCATCAGAGGTGATGTGGGTGGTGACTGGGGAAAAGGGCTTTGGTGCCCCAGTTGTGGAATTCTCTAGGCTCATTTGGTATCTGTTTTGCTGTCGTGTGTGTTTCAGTAGATGGGCTGTTGAACAAGCAGCATCTTTGCCAAAGAGGAAAGTGGTGAATTGCAGTAATTGACTGCGATGTCCTGAAAAGTGTAGGTGGCTGCTCTGGATCCTAGCCTGCCAGTCTGTTCTGTTTTGAGGAAGAAATGACTTTCTTAAGCTCTGAGTGCATGAAAAAAGTTGCAGAGTCCATGAGGATGTATGCTAATTTCAAAAGTAATTAGGCAGATGTTCATGATGAGTAGGATACCTGATATGTCCATTTTCTGTCTTACCTAGGTCTACTTTATTTATGATGCATTTGTCTTTGTTGAAGTGTCCTGTTTTGTTACACCTGCTTGGGAAGTGAGTGGTCTCCAGGAGAAAGTGAGTCCCTTGCATGACAAGATGAGTCAGTCAAGGATGGCTATCCTGTGCTGTTGCTCCACCAAGGAGCAAGCAACAGCAGTGGTTAAAGGCTGGGCTGGAACTGGAGACTGAAGACAGGGAACTAGTGTGACTAGTGAGGAACGGCAACTAGTAGCACAAGATCAGAAGCCTAAAGCCCATATGCGTATAACAAGAATATGGGTGGTCTGTAGGTGGTTTGAGACTTCCTTACATGATCACCGTATGTGTAGCACCCAACTACTGGATGGGTAGCCTTCCACTATTCTGCTGCTGACCACCCTCACCATGAGCCAGCTCATTAGTTGGTCTGGAACCAGAGCGAAGCTGGCTTCAGATTTGAGCTCTGACTTCTCCATAGCTTTAATCTCAAAGGGCATGCTACAAGATAGGCCCAACTCGGGGGCTCTTTTCCAGCCAGATCACATGTGAAAGCTTCCTTCCATGCCCATTCAGAATCTGTCATGCTTCTTTTCCTACTGTTTCTCCATATTTATTGTGGGTCAGTTTTTGAGAGGGCAAACCTCACGTTGAGAGCGTATCTGATCAGTTCTGTCATGCATGAGGCTGTGTTCTTCCATTTGGCACCTTTACACGTGATTCAGTTTTGTTTCTATAGTTACAAATACTGCTTTCAGTTGTGTTTCTGCAGCTCAGAGCGTGTTCCTAACATCTCCAGGGGGAATTCCTAACACGTTTGAATTTTCCTTCTATTCTGGTGGTTAAGGTGTTGGACTATGACCTGGGAGACCAGGGTTCGAATCCCCGCCCAGCCATGAAGCTCCCTGGGTGACCTTGGGCCAGTCACTGCCTCTCGGCCTCAGAGGAAGACAATGGTAAACACCCTCTGAATACCGCTTACCATGAAAACCCGATTCGTAGGGTCGCCTTAAGTCGGAAGTGACTTGAAGGCAGTCCATTTCCAACTCACATGAACGTTGAGAGTGTGCCCTGGGTGCTGTGGACAGACAGGATGCTGTGGCCTTTAAAAAAGAGCAGGGAAAACCCTTTGTTAATTCCAGATTAATAGCATCAGTGTTCCCATCATCACTAACTGTCTTCAGAATGCTTCTCTACCTAAACATTTATTTACACAGAGGGGTGTAAATTGTTAACTAATCTGAATTGAGATTTTGCAAGATGCCTGAAGATCTCTAACGCTGACAGTGATTGCACTCTGACCTAAATCTGAATATTTTAGATTTGATGCTGCAATCCTCTGTGTACTAACCTAGGAGTCAGGCCAACTGAATTCAATGGGATGTAATTCTGAGTGTGTGAAGAATTTATTTTAATTAACAAATTTTATAAACTGCCTGATTGTAGTAAAACCTCTAAGTGGTTTACAGAAATAAAATAAAATAAGAAACAAGTAATTAAAGCATTTAAAGGATAATATTTGTTATATATTCATAAGAATCGGGTTCTAGGAATGCTATATTTACGTTCAACCCTTTTTGAATCTTGTGAACACTTTGTGAGCATTCTTAATTGAAAGATGCCTTTCTGAGGCCACTTAATATAAATCACTTAATAAATATACCTTTTTATGCGAGATTACTAATGTGGCTTTTCTGGCGGATTTTGAAAAAAACTTCTACCAGGTCATCCTGAAAAATCTGCATTTCAGTGGTGATCTGTTTTAGCCTGTTTGTCTGATTTTAAGTTTTGTTTATATTAAGTGTATATTGATAATTTTACATGCTGTATAACTATCTGAACTGTTTTTTTTCAATAGCCAAAAGTAGTTATACTGAAATTTTATTTATGTTTTTAGGCTGCCTTTAAGAGAAAAAATAACCTCTCAGGGTCACTTGCAGAATAAAGTACAGTACAATGCAATCACAAACTTCAATAATAATATAACACATATCCAGCCCAATAACTACTAAAATTCAGTGCACAGTTGTAACCCAAAACATATCAACAATAAAACATCCTCAAGAAAAGAAACTCAGGAAGAAGCCAGTGAAAATAGATGGGGCTTTAGGGATTTCCTGAACTCCTATAACAATGGGCCTTGACAGTCTGCAGCTGGGACTGTGTTCCAGAGGTCTGAGGTCTCTGCAGAGCAGCCTGTCTTCCTCATGCTCGCCGGCTTAACTACTCTAGAAGATGGGCATGCGAAAAGAGCTTCCATTGCTGACTCTAATGAAGGGGTTCCCAACCTTGTGAGTACGGGACCCCTGTTGTAACCTCAAAAATATTTTGTGACCCCCCCACATGCTAATTGTTGTAATTTTAGTCTCTGTTAATTGCAAAAATATATAATGAAGCATTAAATAATATCAATTTTTATTAATCTCAGAATCAAATATGATGATTTGTTACCTGCCCTCCACCAGAAGGTCCCATGGCAGATTAGTACTGTGAACAACTTTTAATAAATTTTGAAGGAAATGCTCACTTACTGCTGTGTGTCAGCCACTAATTTTCAGCCTAACCTACCTCATATAGCTACTGCTCCATTGAATTCTGTAGGACTTACTTCTGAGTAGACCTGGTTAGGATTGCAGCCTGAGTCCTTTTATTATATACACACATTTTTACTTCTTTTAACCACAATGATACATCTTTGTACTGTAAAGCTTTATGTTTCTCCCCACCCCCAAAAGTAGTACAGCTTCAAAGCTTCAACAGAATCTTAGGCTGCAATCCAATACACACTTACCTGGGAGTAAGTGAACCCAATGGGTCTTACTTCTGAGTATATATGTATTGGATTGCAGCCTTAGTCTGGTCTGATTACCACAGTTTGCTTTACCTGGAAGCAAGCACATTAAATAGGAAGAGACTTACTTCTGAGTAGACTTGTTAATTTGTGGTGCAATGTATACTATACAGTGAATTTTTAGTGAGTGTCCAGGTGTGCATTTGTGGGGGGACACTCTGGGACTCTGTCCTGTCATTTTTTTGGCAGGCAGACCCATCCCGGGGTCCCTCTGTCTCTCCAGCCAGAGCCAATCAGCTTAATCAATCTTCCCTCACTGCTGCTGACAAATGGGGGGGGGGAGGAGAGGGGCTGGAGCTTAAATAAGCCCAGCTGGCCCCTTCTCTTGATGCACTTGAGTGCTGTGCTGTTCAGCTCTCTGTGTGCAGGGAATTTACTGTGCCAGCCGGAAGGAAGAAAGGGGGGGGTAGAGGTGGCTGTGTGTACATGCAGTGCAGGTTCGCAAGTTGGTGATGCACAGACCAGCCATTAATTATTATTTTTAATTAATAAATATTCTCTTGGCTCTTTATCACCCTCCTGGGATGACTTTGCGACCCCCCTGGGTTGGGAACCACTCCCAGGTTGGGAACCACTGCTCTGATGTAGGGGCAGGCTGTTAGGAGTTAAGGTGATCTTTCAAGTAACTCTGATCCAAACTGTTTTAAGGCTTTAAAAGAAGGGTAGCCAATGTGGTGACCATCAGATATAGTTGGATTCCAGCTCCTTTGAGCCCCAGCCAGCATGGCCCAATGGTCATGAATGATGGGAGCTATAATCCAGCAACTTCTGGAGGGCATCATTTTGCCAGCCAGTGCTTTAAAGGTTATAACCAGTACTGTAAATTAGGCTTGGAAATGTACTGGGAACCAGCACTGATAGGTGTCACATGAACTGTCTTTCTGGCCACCACAAGGACTCAGGTAGCTGCATAAAGGGTATCGTAGTAGTCTAGCTTGGATGGCAGTAGTGCATGGACAATCAAGGCAAGGTCAGACGTCTCCAGATAGGGCTGCAGTTGGTGTGCCAACCTAAGCTGATAATAATAATAATAAATAATAATAAATTTAATTTCTGTGTCACCTATCTGGCCAATGGCCACTCTAGGCGACGTACAAAATCATTAAAATACAAAATGATAAAATACAGTGATACAATATAAAAACAGTGTAAAAACAATGCAGCTGCAACAACAATATTAAAACAGGGCAGGAGGCATTTCAGTTATAAAAATTAACCCTCCCCGGAGATCCCGAAGGCCTGTTGAAAAAGCCAGGTCTTTAAGGCTTTCCGAAATACATTTAGGGAAGAGGCGTGCCGGAGATCTTGTGGGAGGGAGTTCCAAAGAGTGGGGGCCGCCACTGAGAATGCCCTCTCTCTAGTACCCGCCAATCTGGCTGTTTTTGTTGGCGGGATTGAGAGAAGGCCCTGTGTGGCCGATCTTGTTGGGCGGCATAGTTGGTGGCGTTGAAGGCGCTCCGTAAGATAAACTGGGCCGAAACCGTGTAGGGATTTAAAGGTCAATACCAACACCTTGAATTGGGCTCGGAAAACAACTGGAAGCCAGTGTAGATCGAACAACACTGGTGTGATGTGATCCCGGCGGCGACTATTCATAAGTAGTCGAGCCGCCGCATTTTGTATAAGTTGTAATTTCCGGGCCGTTTTCAAGGGTAACCCCACATAGACCGTGTTACATTAGTCCAGACGAGAGGTGACCAGGGCGTGTACCACTAGTGGGAGCTGATGAACAGGAAGGTAGGGTTGCAGCCTTCATATGAGGTGTAGTTGATACCAGGCTGCCCGACTCACTGCCGAAATCTGAGCCTCCATGGACAGCCTGGAATCAAGAACAACCCCAAGGCTGCGGACCTGGTCCTTCAGGGGTAGACTCACCCCATTGAACTTCAGGTCAACATCTCCCAACCTTCTCTTGTCCCCCACGAGTAGCACCTCGGTCTTATCGGGGTTCAACTTCAGCTTGTTCCTTCCCATCCATCCACTCACGGATTCCAGGCACTTGGACAAGGTCTCCACAGCCAACTCTGGTGAAGATTTAAACGAGAGATAGAGCTGAGTGTCATCCGCATATTGGTGACACTGCAGCCCAAATCTCCTAATGATTGTCCCCAGCGGCTTCATATAAATGTTAAATAGCATGGGAGAGAGGATAGAGCCCTGTGGCACACCACAATTGAGAGGCCAAGGGTCTGAAACCTCCTCCCCCAATGCTACCTGTTGGTACCTGTCGGAGAGAAAGGAATGGAACCACTGTAATACAGTGCCTCCAATTCCCAATCCCTCCAGGCGAAGTAGAAGGATACTGTGGTTGACAGTATCAAAAGCCGCTGAGAGATCGAGGAGGACAAGAAAGGTGAATTCTCCCCTATCTAAAGCCCTCCTCAAATCATCTACCAGAGCGACCAAGGCTGTTTCAGTTCCGTGACCAGTCCTGAAACCCGATTGGTATGGATCCAAGTAATCTGTTTCATCCAAGTGTGTTGACAACTGGTTGGCTACCACTCGCTCAATGACCTTGCCCAGAAATGGTAAATTCGAAATTGGGCGGAAGTTATTGAAAACTTGGGGGTCCAAGGAGGGCTTCTTTAGGATGGGCTTTACAATTGCCTCCTTGAAGGCTGATGGCATCACACCCTCTTTCAAGGATGCGTTTACCACCGCTTTAATCCCCTCGCCCAATTTCTCTCTGCAGCTCATAAGGAGCCACGAAGGGCAAGGATCAGTCAGACAAGTGGTAGGCTTCACAGACTAAAGCACCTTGTCCACTTCCTCAGAAGGGAGAAGCTGAAACCAATCCCAACTTACCGGCATGCAACTGGCCAACTCTGGTTCATCCACTGTATCCACGGCGCACGGGATCGAGCTCTGTAAGTGTTCGATTTTATCTGCGAAGTGCTTTGCTAATAAGTCACAGGAGGCCTTTGACTGTTCCAAGGGTTTCTGAGCGACTGGACCGACCAGGCTTCGGACCACCTGGAACAACCTCCTGGGACAGCACTCCGCAGATGCAATAGAGGCAGCAAAGAAAGCCTTCTTTCCTACCTTTATTGCCACTTGGTAGGCAGCTACTGCTGCTCTAACCTGTGTCCGGACATCTTCGGAGCGGGATTTCCGCCACCGGCGCTCTAGTCGTCTCACCTTCTGTCTCAGACTACGCAACCGCGGTGTATACCATGGTGCTAGCTGAGTTCTATTCAGGGGGAGAGGACGTTTCGGATAAAAACACTCCTGGCCACCACTGCCACCTGCATTTCTCCAGTTGGGGCTGAGTCCAGAAACATTCCTAAAATGCATACTTAGCCCTTTGAACCATCCAAAGCGGGTTGTAAACCTCCAGCTAAACCGCTGGGTAACCTTCCCCAGTGGTTTCATGTAGATATTAAAAAGCACCCCATACGCCAAAGGTCACAAGATGAAAGACGGCACCTTCTGAATTCTGGTCCAGAAAGGACCAGAACTGCTATAGCAGTAGCACAGTGCCTCCCAAGCTCTGCCGAGACAAATGGTTCAGAAGGATACCGTGGGCAGGGGTCTAAAACCCCCCTGAGAGGTCCAGGAGAATAAACAGGATTGTGTTCCTTACATCTGTTCTCCAGCGTAAGTCATTTACAAAGGTTGTTTTTGTCCCAATATCAGGCCTGAGGCTGGATTAGAATGGATCTAAATCAGTTTTCATTCAACTCATTAACACTTCAATAGTGTATTTTTTTTAAAAAAAAAACCCACCCAAGAAGTTGCACTTAGTGTGATCTAAATGCTATATTTGGACAAATTCACAGTTTTACTTACGTATTTTAATTGGAGTATTTGTGGACATTTTAAGATGTGATAACTTGCATTTCAGATTTTTAGGAAAAAAATGAGCTCACATTTTTCACAAACTAATTTTAGTATCCCTGAAGAGTTGTGCATATATATAAGTGTGTGTGCCTCCTAGTAGTGATGGTCATCTAGAAAGTGTTAATTCTGATTTTGTACTTAGATTGCCCAGTTTGACTTGCACTATCTTCATTCATTATGTTTCTTATGAAATGGTGAATTTCTAAAAGTGGAACAGAAAAATATAGCGCTGGAAAATTTTCCACTCTACACCCCTGGCATAGCTTGGTGTTTATGATGTGCATTATCAATCATGGATGCTCATTATCACCACAGAGACACACAACTTCCTTGAGGAGACCATGGTGCTTCCAGGAGCATAAAATGCTAATGTGTGAGCATGCCTAATGTGGGCTGTTATGACTTCGCTGGCAGATGTGGGAAATGCTGAACACTGGAAGTTTCTTATGGAAGCATCTTTTAAAATGCCCTCTGAGAGTTATCCATTTCAGTGGATGTCCTTCAGTGTCTTGGAAGCGAGTTGAACGAAAGGTGTTGAAATGCAATAGTTATACTGTTTCCTGTGGGTTCTTGCAATTAAAGGGCAGTCAGAATTTTCAGGGCCCATACTGGTATCGATGGTGTTTCATTCCACTTTTTGCTTTTGTCTTTCTTTTGTGTGTGTGTTCTGCCTATTGGATCTGAAATTGCTTTACAACCCTATTGTAGCCACTGTTGTTATGTGCCTTCGTCGATCACTACTTATGGCGACCCTATGAATCTGTGACCTCCAATAGCATCTGTTACAAACCACCCTGTTCAGATCTTGTAAGTTCAGGTCTGTGGCTTCCTTTGTGGAATCAGTCCATCTCTTGTTTGGCCTTCCTCTTTTTCTACTCCCTCCTGTTTTTCCCAGCATTATTGTCTTTTCTAGTGAATCAGTTGTAGCCACTAGCCTTCCTTTAATAAAATGTCCTCCTTTAGAATTGTTTGCTTATCTCTCCTCTTCTCCATCCATCACCATGGTGTGCTTAGTATCTGCAATATTCACAAACTAGGTTTGTGAATAAACTCCATCTGGTATGCTCTGCCTTTCCAACTTCTATTATGTATTTCCCTGTTACTTCTCCCTTGCCAAGGTTTTTGAGTCTCTCCTTGCTCTCATCTTTATCTCATTCACTCAGATGCTGAATTGTTGATAAAGATGGTTTGGAGAAACAAGCACCCTTAGTTCTCGTCAGATGGCTTGAATTGTTTTCTCAATCCCCCCCCCCCACTTTTTCCACAATAGTTTTTAAATTTTTAGATAAGTGCACTGAAACACCTGTGAAGTAGCATTCATAAATGATCATTGCTCACCCTTTGATATGAAAACATGCAAAAAATGGAAATTCTGGGATGCACTCAAGGGCATGGCAAACTTCGTTGGTTTGTATTAAAACTGGGTAGGAGCTGCTCATAATGCTCCTTATACTGCAAGTCCCCCCTACCCTCACAACCAAACTTCGATGTTTTATGAACAGTTTTCTGGATGGGAATGTAGAATATACTGGATACTGCTTGTGTTTTGTAATTGGCTTATCATTGTATTGACCAAGGAACATAAGAATTGCTTTGCTGCATTAGAGCAACCTTCAGCAGCCGCTGCAACTGCCACCCTAAATGCACTGGGGGATGCTCATAAATCAGGCCGTGGAGGTGATGGCCATTCCATTTGCTACCAACATCTGCGAATGTATTCTCATGAAGATTTCGTATAGCTATCATGGCAGATGTTTCCTTCTGCTGTGTGCCCCCAACCCCGGTTGATAACATTGGTACCTTGTGCCTGATTTCATCTTTTTTTGTTGTTTAAACCTCACTCTTCATTCAGTTGGTGTGATTAATCAGCTGAGGTTTTCATTGTAATGTTTCTTTGTAATTGGTGGCATTGAGGACAGACACGTATCTGGGACTCTTGCTGCACATGTGTCCTAGCTTCCTCTCCCATTTGCCAATTATTTTTTTACAAAAACAAACTTCGAGATGGTGTTTTCTTCCCACTTGTGTACAGTCAGACGGTAGTTTGCCTTTCACTATGAAAAGCTCTGACTAGCGAGTGCTGTTGTGGCAATGGAAGAGACAAGATGTCACGCACCCGATTTCCTGGCTTTGGAGTATTGTGTGCAGTAATGTGGGGTGGAAAATAATACCATTTTAAAGCGTGCATTGTTTCATAAAATTCATTAACAATGGATGATTGTGAATACAATATTAGGTAAGTTTGGCAGTCTTAAAATTGCAATGCTTTTTCAGGCGATTATTTCTAGGAAGTATGTGAGAGGACATAAATGTTTTATTGATTTGTAAACAGGGATCTCAGCTAAAATAAAACTTCAAATGTACATATTAAATACACATGTGTGTGCTGGCTGGTATTGGTGCAGTCCAAAACATCTGGAGGGTGCCAGGTTGGGAAAGGCTGGGGAAGAGAGGATAGATGAGTCGCTCTTTTGGCTTCTTCAGACATTGATCTTTATTGTTATGAAGCCATTATGAACATTTTTTAAAAAAAATCCTCTTAAACTAGCATCCATATATAAACAATTACTTTGGTTCTGTCGCTCTCAGTAGGAAATATTTCATACTCCCAAATGGGGTGAACAAAGAAAGCTGTTAAGATGGCCTGTCACTTTGACAGGGAGTTAATAGCTTTTATTTTTGTTGCATTGCAAGTTATTTATCCATGCCATTCCTTCAGGATCCTCAGAAAGTGACACAGTTTTGCAGTATGTAAACTTTATCTAAAATACATTTAAGAGTGGACAGTTAATTTAAATTTGCAGTATGTAATACTTAAATGTATTTCAGATAAAGAGTGGAGAGTTAATTTAATTGGTTTATTTCAGTAATGTGCTTGTTTCCTTCAGTTTGGGTACAGACTTTGGCTATGTGAAGCCTGTGATTAATCATTCCTTTCTAGGTTGCTCATTAGAATTCCTTCTACCACTTCCTCCTCTTGGCTGTTAATTCCATGTTTTGAGGTTGAAGCAATTCGCAACAGCTTTAGTTCTGCCTCTATTAAAGCTGAGCTTGCATGATCAGTTTTTATTGATGTAGGCTTGCATTCATATTCCTGGGGTGCAAATCATTACTCCAGTATCAAGATATGTCTAGTGGATGCTGACAGCAAGTTCTCCAGAGTTGGAAGAAGAGGCAAAAATGTGAGATGCGATTACCAAGGAGTTGGCGTTGCTGACTTAATTGGATTGGCAATGGCCGGTTGAGCTAAGTATGCCTTCATGTGTCATACTCCTGTTCAGTTCATTTGTGCTGCTTCGAAAGCTGGCTAAGGCTGAGCTCTCAACAGAAGGTGCCCAGTTCATACCTCTGGGTTGTACTCCATGTATCACTAAGGAGATTGTTTTTTCAGTGCAAGGATTTCTCCTTGCCGGATGGAGTGATCTCCCTGCTCCTCCCCCTGTGTGCTGTTCTGGGGATTCTTCTGACCCTTCTGCTGGCTTCTGCTAGTGTAGCGAGTTAGTTGAATAGGGGCCTATGCCACAAACGCACTACATGGCCGTAGCCAAGTCACTATCTCTTGATCTCAGCGTTTAGCTTCAGTATAGAGATAATAGTTACATATTTGACAGGCTGTTGTAAGGATCACTCCAATATGCATGTGATGCACTATATAATGCTATATAATTTTAGTGTTATTTTAGTGTTATTATTAGATTTATTACCCATCCTTCACCAAAAGGTCCCAGGGCAGGTCACAACAATATAAAATACAATTTTAAAAAACAGTTTAAAACTATAGTAAGTAGCCTCTTTATTATGAAAGATCAACTCTGCAAGGTTGCAAATTATTTTCTTTTTAATAAAACAAAAAGAGAATTAATGTAATTAGTTATTGGTGAAGGCTATTCCAGCTGTGCGTTAAATATATTTATGAAGGGCTAGTTTTAAGGATTAATGTTGCTTGATTTTTTTTTGAACTAAATAACCTCTCTGATTTTTTCAGTGTTTTTATGGTAGTTTGAAAGCTTTAGGATAGGAAATCCAGTTTACCCTTGGACAAATTTTCTAAGGTGTTCTGTGTTAATCTGTTCATGGAAATTTTAGGATTCCTTGAATGATGATGAAATTTTTGGTAGCTGCATTTGCAATGGAGAAAGCTAAGACAACCAAATGAAAAGTGTGTGGTGGGAACAGCCTCTGTCTAGAGTTGTGCATTCAAGTTTTTAACCCCATGAAAATGTAAACGCAATAAATTTGTATCCAACTAAATCATTGCAAGCACAGAACTACTTCCATGCACATAATGAACCTTTCCTTCCCTCTCCCCTCACGCCTTCCTGCACCATCTCCAAATCTAAAGGAGCAGGTACATAGCTTAGGGGTACTTCTGTATCCACTGCTGTCCCTTGAAGCCCAGGTAGCTTTGGGGGTGCAAAGTGCCTTCTATCAGCTTTTGCTGATGGCCCAGCTACATCCCTGTCTAGACTGAGATAGCCTCACTTGTGTTGTCTGTCCTCTGTAATTTCTAGGTTAGATTTCTGCAATGTGTTACACATGGGATTGGCTTTGAAGACGGTTAGGAAGCTACAGCTGGTGCAGAATGTAGCAGCCAGATTGCTGACTGGGGCAAGACGGTTGGAACACATAACACCAATTCTGGCATGGCCATATTGTTAACCACTTAGTTTCCAGGCCAAATTCAATGTGCTGGTTTTGATCTATAAAACCCTATATAGCTTAGGGCCCCTATACTTCAAGGACAGCATTTCCCCATATGAACCAACCTGGATGCTACGTTCATCATTTGAGACCCTTCTCTATGTGCCCCTTGTGAGGGAGGTGCAGAGGGTTGCAACACAAGAACAGGCCTTCTCAGTGGTGGCTTCCCATTTGTGGAATTCTCTCCTTAAGGAACTATGCCTGCTGCCATCACTATCTGTTTTTAGGTGCCAGGTAAAAACTATTTTTTTTCACCTCAGGCCTTTGGAGCTTAATTTTTCTGCTTGTTTCTAGTCGGGTGGGGATGAGTTGGATCTTGTTTTTATGCATTTTGTGAGTTTATAAACAAGATGTTTATATTCTTGTTTTTATCTGTCCTTAATGTTTGTAAGTTGCTTTGAGCTCCTTTTTTGAAAACAGTGACAAATATAATAGGGAACCCCAGAACTAATTTGGGGGGGCATGCAGGGGACTTCTCTTAAAATTGCAGAAGCTGTTCTGCATTCACAGTCATTTAGTTGGAGATGATACTTAGTTGTTCAAATTAGCATAAGTCTTGTGACAATTTGGCTGTAACAGGCTGAACTTCATGTGCCTTGCATTCATGGGCTGCTGAGAATGATTGCAGTGCATGTTCTCCCTTTTTAGTGCATGAAGATTTGGTTTGCATAGGTTGATCTGTGGTGACTGGATGTTTCTACCTCTAAGGAGCAGAAGCTGGACTATATGGTTCCTTTGACTGTTTGTTCTTATGCTTCTCTAGAGTCTAAAGTAACTCTGCACTCCTCCAGTTCTCAAACGCCGGTGACTTTAACCAAGTGCTGGCCATGTCAATGAGGTGCTGGCCAGAACCGTGTGATATCTTTAGGATTTTAAGAAATGTGTAATTGGAGGTGTGATGAGGCACTGGAAAAGCTTGTTGAGATTATAAAGAGGTATATGTGTGTGAAGGACAGAGTGCTAAAGATGTCAGCCAGCACTGGTTCTTGAGGTCAGCTTCTGCTGAAAGTCGCGTTGCAGATTATTTCTGGATTAAAGACTCAATTGACGATTTTAGTCAATGGCTTGTAATATTTAAACTTGGAATCGGGTATGTTGTACGTGCCCTTCTTCTGTCTTAGATCTCTTTCTCAATGGTTTCTGTCTGCAAGCTTTGCAGACTGATTTCTTCAGTGCATTGAAGTGTCTTCGTGTGCTGCGAAGGAATGATGATGCCTTATCTAGTTCAGGATGCACAGACCTCCCCTCATGTCAGGGAGGTGAAATTGGTTTTTGAAAATGACCTTTTAAAAATGTTGCGTGGGTTTATGAATATTTATTTAAAACATTTATAGTCTTCGTTCATACCTACCTTCATGAGGCCAGCAAGACAACAACATTAAACAACAGTAGCAATCAAGTATAAAATGAGGCTTAAATGATATATCCCATAAAACATTAAGATAGGAACAGTAGAATAAACCAGCAGCATTATAAAGCAGTCAGGTGGGAATAAGAGACACAGGAGCCTAACCTCCTCCCTGTCAAAGGCTTTCCTAAACAGAGTGGCCTCCACCTGCATCCTGAAAGAAAGGAGAGATGGACCAGCTAGACCTCCTGCAGACAGAGCTCCATAACCTGAGCACACACACGGGACATCTCTTTTCCCTGTTGGCCTTCTGCCTAATCTCTGACAGGAGCAGCATGTGGAGCTCCAGGCACGTGAGGACTTCTGTTTTGGAAAAGTTAGATATCCTGCTCTTAAGTCATTTTGATGAGGGGTCCTGATGGTTTAAAACGAGGAAAGAAAGGAACAGTTTGTGTATATGCTATTGTTACTGTAGTTATCCTTGTTCATGTAATGCCGATTAGAAAGGTTTGTGTGGCTCAAAGTATTGCCTATAGCCATGCCTTAATCATGGAACTCGCTCCTGAGGGCGGTCATGTTGACCCCATCTTTGCCTAGCTTTAAATGGGCTGAAAAAGCCCTGTTTTCTTGTGCTGGGTTTTATAGCACAAAAAACAATAGCATAGTTTTGTTTCAATTGGTACCCCTATCCCCACCCTCTGTATTTTTCAATTGTATATCACTCTGAGGGCAAAAAGGTGATTAATAAATACTAAGAATAAAATATTCACCAAACTTGGGAGGAAAAGCCTCTTAACTTTGCAGAACAAACTGGATGCATCTTTGTGGTGGAGAGTTGGAGTGGGGTGCATCCTGTGCACGTATTGGAGCTCCATAAGCATATAGGAGTTTATGGAGTTTACACAGAGCTCTGGTTTAAGGCCAGTGCAATAACAATTGAAAGAAATAGAACCTCACACCTGTTGGACTGCTGAATGCTTGGTTGTGTAGTTTCCAGGATGGAAGTTGTGGCAGTTCTTTACACACAAGAGATGATCAATATGAAAATATCTGTTTATTTTTTTTACTTGTTAGATTTATATCCTGCCCTTCCTCCCAGTAGGAGTCCAGGGCTGCAATATCTGCCCTCAGATGTGTCTAGTGTTTTTTAAGAAAGAGGGTTTGGGTCAATGCATTTTGCTTTTAAGAGACATTTTATGGGAGCTCTGTTAGACATATGCTGTTAAACTTATGAAGCACCTGTGCAGATTGAGAACCGCTGGTAGTGATCTCTTCCACTCCATTAAAGAAAGGGGGGGGGAGAAAAAGTGTGGCTGAAATAGTCCAGATTTTTTGTCAATATAATGTATGATCCCTCGTAAAGATGATGGATTTTTTACTTAAGCAACTGGTAATGGGAAGGAGATTAGCAGGGCTTTGAGGCCCCATCCCCTGGCCACCAGAAATGATGTGTGCATAAGTGTCTTGTGGTTGTCTCAGTTCCACTACCTCCCCTTCTATCTTAGCAGCTGTGAAGGGTTTTGAAGGAACAAAATCCCTGAAAGCAGAGATTCTTAGAGTAATGAATTCTGCAACCAGTACCCAATTCTACATTTGTGTGGTATGAAATACATGCAGTCCTATTTTCTTTTTACTCTTCAGAACTGGAATTTGGCCTCATCAAGCTAGTTGAACAAGTTGGAATTAGAAAGATTTATTAGTATTATTACTCTGATTGTCCTGATTCAAACTGATGCTTTTTCAGTTTTCTTTGCAGCTGAGGCCTGGGCATTGCTCCCTCCCTTTCCTTTGGAATTTTATTTATTTGTTGTTAAATTTATATCTCATCTTTCCTCCAAGAATCTCGATGTGGCATACGTCATTCTTCTCCTCATTTCCTCCTCACAACAACCCTGTGAGTGAAGTACAGCTTAGAGACAAGTCATCCAAGGAGGTTCAAGGCTGAGTGGAGATGTGAATCTTGGTCTCCCAGGTTCTAGTCAGACACTTTAACCACTACACTGGTGTGCGTCTCTGTATTCTTTGAGGGCTGGATAGTTGCATCATGAGTGAGCTGTGCCACCTCTCTATAAACTTCCGAGTTGCAATTTCTAGAATGTAGTGCTGCATGAAGTTGAAGAAGAAGGCAGGGGAATTATTTTGTATCCTGTGTGCAGTCTTAATGCATAGACAAAGGAGGCAGACCTGGAGATTGAATTGGGGAGCTAAGAGTCTAAGACCAGGCTGTTTATGTTTGATGGGCTGTAAGACTTCAGCTTTCATTATTGTCATGCAAAATAATACTCTTGGCTGCAATGTTGGCTTAAAATGGTACAGAAAGTTCTGCCTGTTTATTTTAGGTTGGGTATATGTTTTACATTGGGGTACCCTCCCCCAGAAAAGGGGAAAGCTGTTAACTTCAGGTTTTCCCTGTTGCAGAGTGCTCCTAAGAGCTGAAGGAGTCGCACTGAAAACTGGCACAAGTCAGAAATGAGTATTCAGCCTAATTAGCTTAGTAAATCAAGGATAATGGTTTATAGTGTGCCACTCACTTTAGCATAACCCTCTTTTGCCCTCATCTCAAATGTTTTAAAAATGTCTGGGGGAAAACAAGGAAGAAATAATGTCATCCAGTGATCCTTTTATATTTGACAGTTTTCTGTGTTTGTCCCTTGCAAGATTGTTGTTGTTATGTGCCTCCAAGTTGGCTATGACTTATGGCGACCCTATGAATCAGTGACCTCCAAGAGCATCTGTCATGAACCACCCTGTTCAAATCTTGTAAGTTCAGGTCTGTGGCTTCCTTTATGGAATCAATCCATCTCTTGTTTGGCCTTCCTCTTTTTCTACTCCCTTCTGTTTTCCCCAGCATTATTAACTTTTCTAGTGAATCATGTCTTCTCATTATGTGTCCAAAGTATGATAACCTCAGTTTCATCATTTTAGCTTCTAGTTTCAACACAGGCCCTGCAAAATATTTGATTAGCTGTCTTAAATTTCTTGATGTCTTGTCTTCAGATTTCTAACTAGATGCTTTTCCAAGCTTGGTTCAGTGGCAAGTACCAAAGAAAAGAGAAGTGAAAGAGTAAGGCCATTTTGATCCAATGAAAGGGAGTTCTGAGAAACAAGCGCAGGTTACTGGGCTACTTTTCTGTCTGAGGCCCCGTCTGTGCTATACATTTAAAGCATTCAAATTCCCACTCAGCCTTAACACTCAGTGACTTTGGCCCAGTCTTGTCTCTCAGCTGAACCTATCTCACAGAGTTCCCCAGGAAGACGGATTGATTGATGAACCACTCTGGGAATTGTAGCTCTGTGAGGGAAAGAAGGGTCTCCTAACCACTCTCAACACCCTTAACTAACTACAGTTCCCAGGATGGTTTGGGTGAAGCCATGACTGTTTAAAGTCAGACATTTCTGCTTTAAATGTATAGTGCTGATGGGGCCTGAATATGAATTACTGCCTTATACCCAGTTGGACTACGAGGACCAGCTGGCTCAAAATTGTCTACTGTGAACAGCAGCAGCCACCCAGAGTCTCAGTGAGATGCTTTCCTGAATCTTCTAGGATCTTTTTAAACTGCAGAAGCCATGGATTGGACCTGTGGATTTCTGCTTGCACAGTATGAACTCTAACACTGAGCTCTGTGTGCCCCTCTGGACTTTCTTTTTAAATGTAGTACTACTAATGCACATAGCACTTTCGCAAAGTAACATAAGTAAAAAGACAGATCCCTATTTTGATGCACTTGTAGCCTGTGGTCCCGTTACAAGATCTGCTCATGTGTTTGCTGGGATGGGACTTGGAGGCATGGTGTTCCAGTGGCTCCGGTCCTTTCTAGAGGGGCGAACCCAGAAGGTGGTCATGGGGGATGCCTTTTCGACTCCTTGGCCATTGACCTATGGGGTCCCTCAGGGTTCAGTTTTGTCCCCCATGTTGTTTAATATTTATATGAAAACGCTGGGAGAGGTTATCGGGAGTTTTGGGGTTCGGTGCCACCAATATGCAGATGACACCCAACTCTACTTCTCTTTTCCACCTAATGAAACCAAGGAAGCCGTCCAGACTCTGAACCGATGCCTGGTATCAGTGGTGGACTGGATGAGGATGAACAGGCTGAAATTAAATTCTGACAAGACAGAGGTGCTTCTTGTCAGTCGGAGGGCGGATCGGGGAATAGGGATCCAACTTGTGCTGGATGGGGTTACACTCCCCCTGAAATCACAGGTCCGCAGCTTGGGAGTACTCCTGGACTCGGCTTTGAGCCTGGAGGCACAGGCCTCTGCTGTAGCAGGGAGTGCTTTTGCTCAATTAAGATTGATACGCCAGCTGCGCCCGTTCCTTGATTTGTCAGACTTGACTATGGTGACACATGCACTAGTTACATCCCGATTAGACTACTGTAACACGCTCTATGTGGGGCTGCCCTTGAAGACTGCTCGGAAACTTAAATTGGTACAAAGAGCTGCAGCCAGAATGTTAACTGGTGCTGGACTTAGAGAACGTACAACCCCTCTATTGTACCAGCTCCACTGGCTGCCAGTTTGTTTCTGGGCACAATGCAAAGTGCTGGTTTTGACCTATAAAGCCCTATATGGCCTAGGTCCAGGCTATCTGTTAGATCGTATCTCCCCTTATGAACCTGCTCGGCCTTTGAGATCATCTGGTGAGACTCTTCTCTCTATTTCATCTTCTTCGCAAGTTTTTCTTGTGCAGACACAGCATAGGGCTTTCTCAGTGGCTGCCCCTAGACTATGGAACTCTCTCCCCAATGAGGTTCGTACGGCTCCCTCGTTATCGTATTTTTGTACCCAGTTGAAGACTGTTTATTTAGACGGGCTTTTAACTAATAACGTTTATCTATTTTTAATCTATTTTGGATTTAATGTACTTTTAACTGTTTAATTGTATTCTTGTTTGATTTTAATTGTTTTGTTTTTTAGTCTAACTATGTTTTAATTGTAAGCCGCCCTGAGTCTTTGGAGAAAGGGCGGGGTATAAATATTTTAAATAATAATAATAATAATAATAATAATAATAATAATAATAATGTATACGTGAACCTATATTCTACACAAACATTCATGTGTAATACCTCAGTTAACAAAGTAGGTGCGTTCCTGGATATTACTTCTTTAACAGAAACTTTGGTACCAGAGGTAGGAATAACATGGAAAGAATAGGGATAAGTTCCTACACCCGCTCATAGATGGTTGGGGCAGCTTCAACAGGGGATTTAAAGGATGCCTACCTGGCGCCCACCTACCCCTCCCCTCCTCTCCTTCTCCTTGCCTGATTCCTATTGGATCCTTCTCTCCCCAGCTTTTGGAGAAAGCAAGAGATCTCTTTAATGCAAACACACAAGCTTCTCAGTTTCGCCCTAGCAAAGCAAAGGCACAGGCTTGAACGTTTATACATAGCAAAGCAAAACTAGTCAGTTTCACCTTAAAAAAAAGCTTGGAGGGTTCCTTAACTGAGGTATTGCTGTACTACTTTTTGGATATTTGCTGGAAACAATTGCTTGTCCCAGAGGTTATTGTAGTGGATATAATTACCTTGTTAATAGCGGTAGTATTGGGGGGATATTGGCCAAAATCAGTAAATGCCAAAGAACCACACAATTTACGATGATCTTAAAAATTTACAAGAAATGGCTTTGAGCAGAAATGGGCTTCCTAAACACTGAGAGCGAGGAATATTTCCTTATATGGGATTCTGCGGTGTCCTTTTCATAAGCCCAGGAGAACTGCAGGGAAAGTGAAAAAACTAGAAAAGGGGACAGGTTCACATGCAAAGAATACAGGTTCAAGTCTTGTAAGGGTTGTAAATGACCAAGGTTTGTGCTTCTGTGTTAGAATTGCTTAATATGTTTTTTAATAATGTTTTTAACCCTTTTTTAAAGTTGGTTTTTTAAAATGTTTTTAACGCTGTTTTGTTTTAGTGTATTTTAAGATCTGTTTTTATGATGTTTTAAAGTGGTTTTTAGCACTTTGTTTGCCACCCTGGGCTCCTGCTGGGAGGAAGGGTGGGATATAAATAAAATAATAAAGAAGAAAGGCAGAAGAGAGAGTTGAAATGCAAGGGGTGCCTGTCACATGATCAGAAGGGCACAGAGGAGCAAGTTAAATTGGTTCTTCTGGGGTTTTTCATGGTGACCTAAAGAATCCAGGTC